>NW_028277032.1:1443333-2122500 GCF_059951505.1 Python bivittatus
TTTGCCCAGATCAAATAACTGAGTCAGCTATCCTGTGCATCAAAAGTCTGACATGCAGTGAGGGATGGCTATGTGGTCAAACAGGGTGGCAAGGACCCAGAGGATCAGTACTTACTGGACTTCCTGGTGAACCTTTCTGCCCAGGTTCTCCCTGCAAAAAGCACAGAGAAATGTTTGGGCCTGATGCCAATGGTAATGCATGGTTGAATCAACCCCTGCCACAGGTCAAAAAGGAAGTTACTCACTTCTGGCCCTTGAATTCCTACACCAGGGGTACCTGGTTCCCCCTAAAAGGTTGCAAAAGTTATGTTAGTGGAGACATGACTCTTAGTGAAAAACTTTCAGTCCACAGCTCTTTAGAAGAACTAGCTTAATGCTTCTCCCGTTCCATCTTCCAAAGAATCAGAATCAGTGTCTCAACCCATCCTGTGGAGGCCTTCTGATCACTGCCTTATGCCCAACCTACTCCATGAGGTGGCTGGTGTGGGTCTTCCAGGCTGTGTGGCCGTGTTCTTGAAGTTTTGTTTCCTAACGTTTCGCCAGCACCTGTGACCGGCATCTTCAGAGTGCAGGAGCAGAGACAGGAGCAGTTCTCTCTGTGCCCAGGGTGATGTGACCCTTCTGTGGGTATTTATAGAGTACAGCAACCAGAAAAATCTGCAGTAGCTGAACATGCTCTCAAGCACACTGGACACAAAATCCTATTTGAAAACACAGAGATACTGGACAACACCAACAGCCACTATATCAGGCTATACCGGGAAGCCATTGAGATTCACAAACACCAGCACAGTTTCAATAAAAAAGAGGACAGTCTAAAAATCAACAAAACCTGGCTACCAATCCTGAAAAATACAGCCTGCAAAAGGTCAATGAACTCAGCTCAACCACCAGGACATGTGAACAGTTCACACAATGAACTTGCTAATCACCCCCAGCAGCCCCTCGTTAACAATTCAGTAGAAGAAAAACCCTGCCTAATCCCCAGGAAGATACACACAGATGCTGACACCAAAACAAGCAGCCACTCAGTAACCCAACCCCCCACACACACACCCAATCCCCCCTTCCCCCCCCCCTCAGATCTCTATAAATACCCACAGAAGGGTCACATCACCCTGGGCACAGAGAGAACTGCTCCTGTCTGTGCTCCTGCACTCTGAAGATGCTGGCGAAACATTAGGAAACAAAACTTCCAGAACACGGCCACACAGCCCGGAAGACCCACACCAGCCATCGTATGCCGGCCGTGAAAGCTTTCGACAGTACATTACTACTCCATGAGCTTTATTTATTTGCCCTAAAATTGGTCTGGAGCTCATGGTAGCCACTTAACAATAGCAACTCATTTTTCCATGTGTCTATTCTATCACCCTAGGAAAGCTGAAAATGGGTGTCTGAGAAAAGGTTATCCAAACAGATGAGATACCTTTGAATGAATACCACACTGCTTCTTACTCACCTGTAGCCCCTTCAAGCCAGGAGGCCCTTGAATACCTGGGAGTCCTGGTTTTCCCTGGTAGTTAGAGGAGGAACATATAAAAAAATTAGTCCAAATTATTTAGAACTTTCAACTCTGCCCACCTGAAGGTATTTAGTTCAGTGGCATCTTAGACAAAACTCAAGGGAAATGTCTTCCATCTTTTACAACAGCCTTTTCCAGATGTTCTGGACCACCTCCCATAATCCCCAGCCTGTATGGCCAATTACATCTGAATGTCTGAGAAGATTGCTTTATCAAAGAGATGGAAATCTGAAGCCCCCAGATGCTGGACTGCAACTCCCAATATTCCTAGCCAATGGCTAACAACAAGGGTTGCTAGGAACTGCAGCTGTAGTTACAGGTTCCCCATCTTTGCTTGACCAGTTTACAATTCACAGATAATTCTGAGGGAGAAAACTGAGGACCGTACCGTTGATTTGCCAAAACTGAAGAAGTGTGTGTTTAAACTGGAAAGGGCAATCGCCAGTGAATGGCTGTATAAATCTTAAGCCTTTACACTTCTAAATTTTGGAAGGGGTCATTTAGGCAATCAAGTTGAACCTTGTACTCCAAGTAAGAAGCCAAATTAAAGCATTCTCGACAGATGGCTCCTTGGTCTCTGCGTGAACATATCCAGTGCAGAGAAATTCACCTCATTTAGTAATTGGTTCCACTGCTGAAAAGAAATTTTTCACCACACTTGACTAGTGCCTGCCTTCCTACAACTTAAATCCATTATTCCTTGTCTTGCACTCTGGTATGACAGAGAACAGGTCTTAGCCTCCTTTGTATGATATCCTCAGGTATTTAGACTGCTCTCATATAATCTTCGATCTCTTCTCAAGGCTAAAACAGACCCAAATACTTTCATTTCTCTTCATCCTTTTAAGCTTCTCTTCACAACCTGAAGGCTAGAAATTTATTTCTTCTTTTAAAACGAAATCAACATGGAGATTTTGAGTAAGCTGAATTCTGAATCCCAGTAGGAAATTCTAGGTCTCTTCTGTGCATGAGTGAAATTACAAAATACACAAAGAATTAGACTGGGTCATCTCTTCACTCTGCCAGCATGAATAAGGGCATATCTCTAAAATTAAGGTTAAAGAGCAATATTTGTGAGAATATAACTAAAGTGCTATTACTGTAAGTTATCCTCCAAATCATCAGATATATTCACAAACTTAATAAGATTACAGCCTGGCTTATTTTGTAGCCTTAATTAAAAAAAAAACCCCACAAAAATAGATTTTCTTTTGCTAATCAAGGTCTGGTAACATTTAAAATAACAGTGATTTGACATTCATTGTTCGGCAATGGTCACCTTTTTTCAAAGAAGATCCTTGATGGAGGTGTTCTGATATGTAAATCAAATCAGTTAATTAAAGGAATAAAAACCAGCAGTTAACACGGTGCCTTCAAATAAACTTGATTGGAACCAAGCTCGCAGCAGACGAGAGGAAGTGTATCTTCATGCAATGCGTAATTAACTGATGAAAGTCGTTACTGCACGCTCTGATGATGGCTCTTGTCTTAAGGGATTAGAGGAATTCATGGAAGAAGAATTCTGCCAACAGCTATTAGCCATGATAGCGGCATACTACTCTTCCCCAATTTGATGCCTTCCTGATTACAAGCCCCATAATCCCCAGACAACATACTCAAGGCCACATTGAGTGAGAACCATGAGACACTGCATTCTGACACTGAAGGAAATTCAATTACTGGAAAATTGAACACAGCCCTGGATGAGCTGGCAAGCTGGTCCAACGCGTCAAGGCATTTCTAGAAGACCACTGACTAGCTAACAGTTCCATCCCAGGAATACAGAGTAACATGGTTTGCTAAAGATGCAGCCTGAAACGTTCTGCCTTCTCAATACAAATAACTGGGAAGAACCGGGGTGAGTCTTAGTTATAATACCAGATCAAGTTCTCAATTAAAAATTCACCCTAATGGGCAACTCATAACGGAACTCCGGATCACTGATTGGATTGGTTAGAAAGCTACTTACAGGTTTGCCTGGCTGTCCCACACCTGGAAGACCATGGTCCCCCTTTGGACCAGGTTTCCCTGGGATACCAACTGCTCCAGATAGGTTTGTGTCGATGATGGGACACGACTCACAAGCTTCCCCCTGTGGGATGAGAGAAGGCAGGTGGGAAAGAATGCAGGGTGTTATGTCAGCTAAGAGTGTTTCAAGTTTGATACAAGTACTGTGTTATTTCTTCATCCAACATGTCACACAACCATTGGTACAGAAGGCTACAGAATTCGAATGGAAGGAGTGAAACTCTCCACTGGTCACTCCCTCAACATTCACAACAGTGTTGTCAAAACCCACCACTCAAGCTCTGTGCAAATAGATTGTTTGGATCAGACATAAAGGAGCTTCACAGAAAGAGGAATGGGCAACTCTCATGCACCCTTAAACCTCCTTGTCTGTAATCTCCCCACGCCATCTGAATAAGTTGCAAATAACTGATAGCAGGGTAGCCCACTATTCTGTGGAAATACATGAAATTATAATATGTACCTTAAAGGAGTCACGCAGCAATAGAAATGCTTCTGGGGAATTTTGTTCAGCCACCATTTTAGCAAATGGTCCTCAGTAGGTGGATTGAATAAGAAGGTTGCAATGCCATTCATAAGCTAAATAGATTATGCAGAAGAACTAACAGTTGAGGAGACGATGTATACCAAATGTGCATGAGTGGTGGCAAATCAATCCTCACTCCAAGTCACAATGCTTCATGCACGCCCAAAAGGGGTGGACCTTGTGGTGTGAAGCTGCAATGCTATTTTTGTCATGCAGGCAAGAGCGATGAGGTCCTGCAGAATGCTGCTCACCCTTCGTGTGTTTTTCTCTTCTGATTTCCCCCCCTTTCTAGCAGGGTGGAATGGGCTCGTGACTGAAGAAAATGAAACCGATACAGGTTCAAAGAGCCTGATCTGATCATTCCCACACAAGAGAGAGTCATCCAGAAGCACAAACAGCTTTTTAACAAACTTCCAGGTGCAGACAACACCGACCGACACAGTGATTACTCCTGGATGAACTTAAAAAACTAAACAGGGTCAGGCCTTGGATGGGAGATCAGAGCTCTAGCTTAAACTGGGAAGTCAGACACAGACCCCAGAAGATGACAGGTGGGAGACCACTCCTACATTATTGCCAAGAAAATTACATGTAAGCATTAGGAACTGATCTCTAGGGAGATTCTGGCTTAAGTATTATTTTTATTTATTTATTTATAGAATAAACAAATAATTTGTCTCAGATGTCATATTTTTTGTGCAGGAGGGGCAGTTATCCATGAAGGCAGGCTCCCTTTCCCTTTCCCTTTTCCCTTCCCTTCCTTTCCTGTCCTCCCTCCCCCCTCCCCCCCTCCCCCCCCCTCTCTCTCTCTCTCTCTTTCTTTCTTTCTTCTAATTTCTTCCCTTGTGCCAGAGGTGTTCACATGATATGGTCAAAACAATCAAGATGGCGGCCACGATGGTACAATCAAAACTCAGTCTGCTTTTTATGTGCATTGTGTATCTTTACCTTTTTGGCCATCGCTGTGGACACCCCTGCCAACTGTATTTATCAATGACAGATTTACAGATGTGTTAAAATGATCTTTTCTACTCACAGGAAGATGCAAGTTAGGTTGACGAGAAACAGCTCAGTCTGGCAGAGCTTAATTATTTGTATGGGATATTAGTGTGTGCCCAAACCATGTTAGAATCCCCAGTATTTCCAAAAAAACAGGCACTCACCTTTTCACCTTTCACCCCTTCTGGTCCTCTGATGCCAGGCTCACCAGAAAGGCCAGGTAAACCTGCTTCGCCAGGTGTGCCCGGATCACCTGGGTTTCCTGCATCACCCTAGTGAGCACAGAAGACAGGTGGAGAGAGATGAAACTCTTTCGAGAACGGTCTCTCTCATTCCTCAGTCTCTCTGGAGAATCAGAACTATCTATACAGAGAGAGGAACTGCTTCTTTCTTTTATCGGCATTGTACAAAAAATAAAAGCATAGCTTATGGTCTAACTGCATTTTTTTTCTTTTACCTGCATGGAGCATGACTGAGAATTTGCAAGATCTTGGAGCAAAAATAGAATGTTGGGTTTCGGGGGAGCGGGGAAGAAAATTCTCCAGTCCACCCAGTGTTTTGCAGAAATGATTTAGGTGGGACAGGACTCCCCCTCCTCAAATTAGGAAAGAACCCGTGAGAGCAGGGAACAGAAGTGCCAGTCTCCAGCTGAAAATAGTGTTGCAAAGGGAGCAATAATTTTTGCAGAGAGTTTCTTGAGCATGTGACCAGAGCAGCCTCTGAAAGGTTTGGGCTTCGTAGCCAAAGTAAAATAAAGTAACTTGTGCTACTTAGTTCTCTCTCATGGGGTGCAGTTTTGGGTTTGTGCTTGTACCACACTGGCAAATACTGCTTCAGCCCCACGTACAGCAGCTGTCACTCATTATTCTACAATTAAAGCAGTAAAAATGATCAGCAGGGTCACTTTTTCAAAAAAGGTCCTTAAAACTTAGTTATATGAGATCGACATAATGTCGATGAATCTATGTCCTAGACTCTAGCCACCCATCCAGCCGCCCACACGTATGAATGACAGTTTAAGTTCAGAACAAAAGTTCATCCTTCTGAACCCAAGGGTGTCTTCTGTAGACAGCAGAACGTGCTGGATCTACCCGCTCCAAGACTGGGGCTTCGTATGGCTGTGTTCACACATCACACTTAGCCCCGTGAGTTACAAACATAATAGTTGAAATTGCACAACATCCTAAGCGTGTGCCTTTATGCATGTTGTGTCTGTGGTACCATACAATATGGGAGTAGGGTATACCCAGAGCAGTGTGGTACAATGGGCAGAGCACATCTTCCGTAGCATGGCTGTAGTACTCATACTAGTAGCAGTAATAATTAGTGATTGATCTCCCAATTAGATTTGGGAAAATCAGATATGGGTCTCTACTTAGCTACAAAATAAGCTTTATCCATGGACCGGTCAGCTCAATTACTTTGCAGGGCTGTTGTAAGGGGAAGAGGGGAAGGAACCTTGTGCACTGACCACAACTTACTACAATGGTGAGGGATGCTGGAGTTGGAGCTTAACAACATCTGAAGGCCACTGGTTCAATAATAATAATAATAATAATAATAATAATAATAATAATAATAATAGGTGCATGGTTTGCTCATTTTATGTCCACAGGAGCAAGGCTACAACTGTCTGCTGGGAGTGAGTGAGCGCAATGCAATGTCCTCTCACCACAGTTTTAGGTATAATTTCCCCCAGATTCTATGAAACCCTTCTAATTCCTAATGCTAATTCCAGGAAATGGCAATGGATATTCAGGATCCCAGCGCAAGGTTGCCAGGCAACACGGAGGCTTTCAGGTGATTGTGGTTGTGAGAGGAAAGGTGTGCGGGTGCACAGGCCATGATGGTCCTCTTTGTCAGGGTTGCTAGGCAACCGCGGTTCTAGCTCTTGTGCCTCGGGGCCTGTGCGCCTTTCAGAACTGTATAAAAAGGAATTTCCAGAATTGTATTATTCCTCAGTCCTGAATAACAAGCTGCTCCTGCTGAAATTATTTCATCTATATTCCGTTCTTAAAAGATGCACGAATCTGTTTTTCATTTTGCTCCGGCCTAACTTGTATTCTTCATTCATACACGCGTTTGCACACATACAGGTAGATTAGAGTGACCGTTCGTCCTCTGTTATAAAGGACCGTCCTTTATTTCAGAAAGTTGCCCTTTAGATTTATTTAATTTAATTATTTTCTTGGCTGGCCTCGTGAATTTTCCTTTGTAAGGCAAAGGCAATTAAAAAAGAAAAAATCCTTATGAACCTCTTTCAGATTTGCTCCTTTTTCAGGTTTGTCCTTTATTTTCTTCCCCCCAAAATATGGTCACTGTAAAGTGCTTTGAGGATGGCGGATTTTGGCATAAGAAAAGGTTCTGTGAACTCAGCTACTGATTTGGGGCTTAGGGTGATGTGTGAACCAGCTAATGGTGCCTTATTCAACAGACCATGATGAATACAATCTTGGTTTGGCACAACTGTGTGAACCTGCGCAACTGTATCTCACTCTTGGTAAAACTACTTCCTGTTGTAGCCATTGCACGCTTGTCGGTAATCAGTTCCCTGCTGGCGGTAGGATAAAGGCAGACCCTAAGCCAGCCAGATGAGGTGGGGCTGCAAACATGGCCTCCATGTTGGTTCACCTGCAGCATTCCAAGTGCCAAAGTGCTCAGTTTTTAAAGATCCAAAATACGTGGAACAACATTATTCCTATCCAGTTCGAGGAAATAATATGTTTTCCGTGAATAAGGAATGGATGAATGGACTCGTTTTCTGCCAGGATTTATTTAGAAAGGGTTTAATTAGAATAATGAGACTGACTCCATTGATGGAGCAATTTTCTACTCATGTCGTATTGTAGATCTGGGCGACGGTTAAGGAATGGTTTCAATAACAGAATAATAAAACAGGCAAACAGAGAAAAGTGTTGATAATGTTCTCCGTATATATTTCCAGTGTTTTCTCTGTAGCTCTTATAACTTGATTGCTTTACAAATTATTGCAGTTTTCTTCCACAATTAGATCATGTCAATATATAATTTATGCATCTTCACTCTGATCCAGCCTTATATAATGCAGATGAATGCATTTGCTCTGCAACACATCCGTGTTTTAGGGTGGAATTTCTATTCTATGCCTTCTGTCTTGGGAAATGCATGATGTTCCTGGCCACAGTCAGAAGCTCACCCTGTTCACCTTTGGGCTGTGAAACCGATGCTTTTGCTTACCTTCTGCCCTTTTACTCCTGCTTCTCCAGGTATTCCCTAAAGGAGAGAAAGCAATATGAACTGAATAGTTTTCCACCCAGACTGATAGACTGCAGCTACCTTATGGCAGCTGGAAAGCCCTTTTATAGAGGTTTGTCAGGCAATCTAATAAGGAACCTGTTGCCCATATCTTCTGCAGCCCATGCTCTGCCTGGAACAATGGGATCAGTGGCCAGATCTTAGCAAGATGTACTGTTTCATGTGCTCCACACCTCCAATTGATTTGGGAAACTCTTCTCATGAATAGACAACAGACTTTGGTGATACACTGCTGAATTACACCAGTGGGATTTCCCATCATGTTTTGGTGCTCTCTGGGCTAATTTGCACAACCAGCTTGACCTAGTACAGCCCACTGACCATTTCTGAAGGGATGAAACACAGGACACATCACCCTCTATCTGCCCTCAGCCTAACAAAAAGGCAATTTCTACCCATCTTCTCCAGCAACACTGCAAAGATAGCATTCTCCAGCTTGGGCCAGCTCATGTAGAGAGTAAGGAAGATGACCTTGATGGAGATACGTAAGCTTCATTGCCATGGTGACAAGGGGTAAAACTTTTTTTTTTTTGAGTCCAGAATGTTCAGATAACATTCAGAACTGGCTCAGACAGAAACCTCCCTAATTCACTGAACTATAAGGAGGAGGATGAAGAACAACATAAGGAGACCTGTAGGATTCTGTTATTTTAGCCAGTCTCAATGAAAATAGCTTTAGCCTTCCTGTGGAGTTGATTTCTTGGCAAGGTTGGCAGTTCAAGTGGTGTTGCCCGCCGTGCTTGATTTCACTGTAGGCAAAGTCCTCCATTCCCATAGGCGACTGTGGCAGAACCCCCTTGCCCCCATCACTGGCCACTGCTTTCCACAGCTATTTTGTCTTGTCTTGCTATGTTGCGTACCTTCTTCAAAAGAGACCTGCACTGGTGAACCTTTCATGTTTCTTTCCCTCACAAGTGGGCTGGTGAAACACTGATTTTTTTTTTTTTTTACAGAAGTTCACTGGCAGAAGGATGAAATGCTGGCCCCTTTTTTTTCTTTTACAGGTAGTCCTTGCTTAATGACCATAATAGGGACTGGAAAATTCATTGTTAAGTGGGGTGGTTGTTAAGCGAGTCGTGCCCAATTTTATGATCTTTTTTGCAGTGGTCATTAAGCGAAACATCCAGTTCCCCATTGATTTGCTTGCTGCAAGTCAGCTGGGAAGGTCACAAATGGTGATCAGGTGACCGCAGGACATTGCAACTGTCATAAGTGCGAGCCGGTTGCCAAGCTCCCAGATCGCGATCACATGACTGCAGGGGCACTTGACAATCGTAACTTTGGGCACTGGTCATAAGTCACTTTGTTCAGCACTGTTGTGACTTCAAATGGTCGCTAAACAGATGGTCATTAAGTGAGGACTACCTGTATAAGTGGGGGAATGGTGGACCTTCCTTCCTACCTAGTGAAACTGGCAAGAGTTCTGGCAGTTTCCCCTTCTAGCCCACCTGAATGATACAATAGTGGTCTTACTTTTCTTTTTTTTACCAATCCACCAATGGATGCATCAGACTGAAAGTCAAGCGGGGGAGTCAACAGAGGGGGACTGATGCAAAAGGCCCATCAATGGGAACCACATGTCCTTCAAGACCCTCCAATGGAAGGGAAAGTGACTGGTGCTTGCTGACTTGGGATGGATTAGGTGATGAAGCAGGAGAATCCATCAGCTGGACAGGCAAGTACAGTCTGGGCAAAACTCCAGGCTGTCACTGCAGCCAAAGTAGAGGAAGGGGTTGAAATCCAGAAAGAGATGTTGGAAGCCAGCTGCGTTTTGAGCAAGTTTATGCCCACATTAAAAGTAAACTCCTTTCAACTTAAAAAAGATCCTCTTTCATTGATATCACTGCATCTCTGCTACACCATTTGTGGATCTCAGCTGCAAAATAAATGAATGCATTCAGCTACAGCAGGAAAAGGTGGTTTCCTCTGACACCTGGGGACCATCTTCCTGCAAGTCCTATTAGGATAATACCCCCCCTTCCCCCTCCCCAAATGAGATAGAACTGAGAGGTCCACTCACTTGTTTTCCAGGAAGCCCAGTCGCGGGGAGACCTGGTTCACCCTTTTCCCCTGGAGGCCCTGGTACAGTGATTGCAACCTCTCCGCCTTCTGCAGGAGCAGAGCAGGACACGCATGGTTCTCCCTGAGGAAAGATGGTAAGAGAAGAGAGAGGACTCATCAAAATTCACAGCTCTCCTACGGGAGCAGGCGGGCCATGCTCATTTCCTCTTTTGTTATCAAGTTGCTCACCTTCTCGCCTTTGACACCCGCACTTCCAGTGTCCCCTTTATTCCCCTGGGTTCCCTGAAAACAGAGAAGAAGTTAAGAAGCAATTAAGAAGGGAGTGGAAAAAAGAAAAAGCCAGAGGCTTCTTTTAATCTCATTGGCACTGTAGTTTAGATAGATAATGAAACCCACCATTAAAGTTAATTGTCCAGCATTAGAAAGTATTGAGCAGCAGTCTGAGTTCCTCTGTGTGTGTGTGTGTGTGAACATCTGGAACAGAATTTTTGGACATGAAGAAGAAAAAAACACCACTGAGAGCTTAACTGTATGCAATTCACTGATAGGAATTCAGAATTACTATTCTTTGCTGCACAGACCTCTCTTTCTACACCCACATAAAAATGCACTCCCCCTTCTTTGGTTAGTATCTGAAAGGTGATCTGAAAGACTGTGTGCTCTGAGAATTCAAAGTTGGTGACATTCTATCTAGAGTTGTTCCTTACAACTCATATGGCTTTGGTATGCTTTCACAAGATCTTCACACTACTCAGACCACAACAGGTCACTCTGGCCAGCACCCTTTCAACCTCTCTCGCATGGTCATACTCACAGGTTTGCCCATCGGTCCCAAAGGTCCAGGGTCTCCCTAGGGAACAAACAAAAACAGGGGGGTTGCTGAAAGAAGAAAATGGGCCATAATGCAACATCTGAGATAAAAGCAGCCTATTGATTAAAGCAGGGTTCCTCAACCTTGGCAACTTTAAGATGGCTGGACTCCAACTTCCAGAATTCCCCAGCCAGCAAGGCTGGCTAGGGAATTCTGGGAGTTGAAGTCCACCCATCTTAAAGTTCCCAAGGTTGAGGAACCCTGGATTAAAGGATTGAACCCAAAGTAAAAGTGGAGGAATAAGTGAAAGTGTAAAGCTCAGCTGTGCAGATGGGGTGGCAATGAATCTTCATTCCAAGCAAACAGCAATAGGACATTAAGGGCCATTGGCAGCTTAAAATTGGCACACCAAATTGATTTTGGTGCTCACACAAAGAATCTGAAAGACTGTTATTAAGTGAGGTGCAACTTCAAAGATGATCATAAGAATTCCCAGAATCTTTTGCAGAATGCTGTGGATGATCATTAGGTTAAACCTGAAAATATGTCGCCTTATCCAAGGCAGGAAATGCACAAGTACATGCATGGCAAACCTGCCCTTGGAACCTCTGCTTTGTAAAACAAGACAGTGAGTCAAGTTTATCAGCCTAAATCTGCAGCCTTGGAGTTCCTTAACAGTGAATAATCCAGACATCCAGCAAATAAAAACAGGGAGGATAATGAAGGGAAAATAGAATAGCGTACACATATTCTGGAAGCACACAGATACACATGTAAACAGTTACACACACAATTATATTAAACTCTGAATTAACATCAAACACTTAAAGTTGAATTATCCCCACTGAACATTTTACCTTTTCTCCTTTAGATCCAGCCAGTCCTGGAAGGCCACTTTTGCCCTGTGGGGTGGGGTGGGGTGGGGTGGGGGAAGAACAATGGCCAAATTAGTGAGGAAGCTCTTAATGTGGCACTTACCAAGAAAATCAATCAAAAGTAATATACCCAGACTTGCTGGCCTGTTTAAAGTAGTTTTCTTGGTAACACTTATGGAAATGGTTTGCCTTCTTCTGTGACTTTTTCCATTCCCCATTCTAGCCTACTTTCCTAGGAGTTCCAGGTCATCTGCCATCCACCTGACTAACCAGATCTGCTTAGCTTTGCAAGAACAGCTAATATCAACTAGGTGCTGCCACTTAATTAATTGGGTGGCCCATTTAAGTGGTTTAAAATAGTGAAACTTTATTTAACCCCTCCCCCATCAGCCAAATCTGGGATAATAATATATTTTTTGCCCTTAGATATTGTTGGCCAACTTTGCAGAACCAGGCTGAGGCTATGAGCAGATAGCAGGCCAGAAGGTTATATTTACATCATGGACCTTCCTATTCGCAGAAAATGTTCAAGGCATTACAAATGCTTTCATTATGTCCATGAGGACCAGAAACTCTTCTTCACATTCTCATTATTGGCTATATTCTGCTTCATCCCTCTCCCAGTCAGCAGCTTAAAGGCAAAGGGGAAGAACAGGGATTTATACGTACAGGAAGCCCAGGAAGCCCGACCAATGAACCGTTTCCTTCAGACCCTTTTTTCCCAGGATCTTTCAGTGAAGATGGAAGAATGATGGGGCTGCATGACAAACAGGGCTCGCCCTGAAGCGAGAGGCAGCAAAAACAGAAGTTTAGTTAGGACAAGCTCAGTTCTGCCAGCTATAAGCCAGGAAAGCTTCTACCAGGGATGGTAACCATGGAGGTCAGAAGCAGACCAAGTTAGTCTACAGTAAACAGAATCAACTTAAGAAAGAGAGATCAATCTCAGTTTCAAAACTATCACAATTAATTATTATTTCTTTTACACGTGCTTGGTGTCCGCCGCAGCTTTACTGAGTAAAATCAGCAAAAGCGAGGAATTTACAAGGGGGAGAAGGAGGCAGAGATAGCATCATAGCATTGATTTGTTGAATATAATCTGAAGCCAAGAAGTCAGCAACACTCTTTAAAAAAGGCCTGGAATTAAAGAGAAAATAGGTCCAAGAAGAGATAAGAAAGGGATTATCCATAGAAATTGCCAATTACCTTTTCTCCTTTAATGCCATTAATCCCAGGGTCCCCCTAAAAGAAAGAAAGAAAGAAAGAAAGAAATGGATATAGGGAGCAGAAAACAAAATGAGCAACTCTTGTCTCCAGCTGAGACTCGCTCACCATGGCAAGGCTGCTGCATCTGGAAATCCAGACAGTAAATACAGTTGACAGAAGTCTGAAAGTTGTTCCAAATGGCTGTTGTGTACACACTGAAAGCTATTCCAAGCCCTTCCACCTGGTGACTTAGAAGAAGACGTGGGGCTGGATGGATCAGTGTCCAACTGGGCACTTGTCAGTAAAGTTCCAAACCCATTCAAAGCTTGCTTAACTCCAGAGGTGACTCACGTCGGTCATGCCACAGTCCGCGTGGGTGGAGTTGAATGTAGCCAAGCAAAGACACCCACCCACTTTTGGAAGTATGCTGGAGTCTGGTTGCAGTCTTCTTTTGCCAATGATCTCCCCTGTTAAGAGGGGCTGCAACAATTCTCCTGCTTAATGGCAGGGTCAGAAATGCGGTCACTTTCCTTTGAGACCCTTATGTCTTGGGATCCAGCTGGTCGGAGCAAGTCAGAAATTTCTTCTCCCCAGCTAGAGACTCTCTGAAGGAGCCCAAAGAGGGATGGGAAAATGTGGTCTTTTTTTTCCCCCCCACCTCTGCTTGGCAAATTTGTTAAGCTCAGGTTGCAAACGTGGGGTACACATATTTTTAATTGAACCAGAATGTGTATGTATTTGGGTGAAGATTTCTCAAAGCTACACATCTTTGCCTGCGATTTTGCTTAAGACAGAAAGTTTTTGCAAACCATTTTACATGCAAACACACAACTTCTTTTCAGGATAAATAATGTTACGGAGAGTACAAAATAGAGTAAGAAATAGCAAGCCATTGTAGGAGATAAGAAAAAGGACATAACTAAGAGATTAGGTTGGCCCCGTTCCTCCTGGCCTTCCATAAGACTTTGAAAACTTGGTTTTGGGCTTGAGCCTGGGGCCCTGAGTGTGTGAGCCCATCTCCTGGCTGTGTTGCTAATTGTTGGAGGATGCCCGGCTGCTATGTACTTTACCATATTGTTATTTTATGCATTTCATCTATCTTATTGTAAGCCACCCGGAGTCACAGCCACAAAAATCGAATAAATAAATAGTTACACAAATACCATTTGCCGTACCTCTCCATGCAGTTCTATTCTTGCCCACTAATCTTGTTTCTCTCATGTCCATCCACTGCTTTGTACATTTCCTTTGTTCTTTAAAGCTCTCACTTCTCTGTTTGAAGATCTCATCAACTCCATCCAACCATGACTTTCTCGGCCTCCCTGTTCTTTCCTCTCAACCCAGTTTTTCCTTTGTATACTTGTGCAATTTGATTTGATTTTCTATCTTTGGCCAAGCCACTGAAATGTACTTCTTCCATATGGTAATCAGTTTTTGTATTCAAGCCCATTCCTTCTTGCTTTATCAGCACAAACACTTCTTCTGTTCCCATTGCCTTCAGCTGACTTCTATGTTTCTTCTGACATATCCCGTTTTAACTTCCATGTACCAGGCTGGCAGGAACATGGTTGTGGATGTGCGTGTCTCCATTTTTGCTTCTTTTGAAGCAGACCACATATTACCCACCATCTTTTTACCAGCATTTGCATCTCTTAATTTTTCCCCATTTTCCCCTCTTTAATAAACATATGACTAAAGCATGCAAATTAATCTACTTCCACCATTTTTTTTTTTGCCTTTGAAATACATTATGATTTGCAATTGTTACTGCATTTTCCCTGTCAAGCACAACTAACTTGGTCTGTTATACATTCATTTTTAGAAGAGTACTTCTTGTTGCTATCTAACATTCGCTGCAAATCATTTGGGCTTTCAGAAAAGAACATGTTATCATCTACACTCAGAAGTACGTGTACTTCCATATCCCCAACCAGTATACCTCAAGCATCATGACAAGCATTTCTGAGACCTTTATCTGTAAATATTTTAAACAACAAGGGTAAATCAGACACCCTCGTCTTATTCCCTGTTGAATATTTAACTATTTGTTAAACATTTTGTTTATTTGCACACATCCTTTACTTCTGTCATATACTGCCCCTATTGCATTAGGCCTCCAAGTTTCAACTCCATATTCACACAAAACTTTCCACGTTTCCAACACTATTCACTATATCATATGCCTTCTCTAAATCCATGCATTTTCTTTCCCGTACTTATATGCTTCTTAATGACCTGCTAAAGAGCAAAAATCTGGTCTGCACACTCCCTGCTTACATAAAGCCGCGGTGCACTTCCCCAAGTGTCATTTCTGGTACTTTTTCAGTCAGAATTCTACCAAACAGCTTTCCAGACACACTTAATAAATTAATTGCCCTGTAATTTTTACATCCAGTCTTGCAATCTTTTCCTTTGTATAGGGAATAAGGACAGTGTGGTTCCAATCATCAGACATAAATGCATTCTTCACACACATAGTAAACAGAGCACACAGCCACCCCACAGGCAACCCGCGTCCAAATTTTAGTGGTTCTCCAGTAATTCCAAACACTCCTGAGCCTTAGCCTTTTTCAATACCCACACCACATGTAGGACTTCCTTTTCATCACTCATTCCTTAGATACTAAAGATACTCAATTCCCCTCTTCCATTTATGACTCTAAAATATTCCTTCCAACATTTTCTCATTTCACTTTTGAAGGAGAATTTCATTTCATTTCATCCCTTTTATTTTTAATTCCACGCACTCTGCTGGAGACTCCTTGTTTAGTCCTCTCTAGCTACTTGCGAAACAGTAGGCATTTTATTTCCATCATAATCACTCTGCATTTTCTTTGACTCTTTGAATCTAAACCATCCCTTGCTTTCTTTGACCATATTTTTGCAACCCCTTCTCTTTCTGTATACATTATTAAACATCGTTCAGCTTCCTGCTTTGCAGTGATCATTCTCTTATATGCATTTTTCCTCATCCACAACCTCTTTTGCTTCATCATACCATCCTCCTTTTTCACACTTCCCATTACTATAATTCCACACCCTGCTGTGGCATCCTGTAACACAATTGATTTTATTTTTATGCAGCTTCCACAATTACTTTCTTGGCATCTAAAACTTTTTTTAAGATATGGTTTGTACTTTTCTCTTCCTGCAATCATTTCTACTTTCACCCTAGTTACTTTTCCTTCTTTCGTTTTCTTCCATGTTTAATTTTTCCCAAGAACCACTTTTCCTCTACTGAGAAATGATCGGTCTCACATTGAGAGCATTGCTTCACTAATTGTCTCAATCTTTCACCATAGACCATCAAATCAATCACGCTTTTAGATTTATATTAATTTCTTTGCCTTCCAGCTGAGAAAGGCAATGTGCTGAATTCACAGTCTTGGTCCTTCACTGGGGGAAGGGCTCTCTCATCTTTTGGCTGTTTTATTAATTATTAAGTCAAAAATTCCCCTTGTTTCCCTTTGTTTAAACTACAGCTCTGGGTTGATAAATTATGAAGCTGAGGTTAAAAATACAGAGAAAGCAGAAGTTGCTTCTTTCTGCTCCCCATCCACGGAAGAACAGTTTCTTCAAACTGAAGAGCAGTCAAAAGCTGAATTTATTCCTGACCTTTATTTATTTATTGTAGAAATCTATATTTCACTCTATGACAACTCTGGGCAGTGTCTACTAAAAATAATCATACAATACAATTAAAGCAAACAAACAGCACTCAAATGTCAGGAGAAACACAATAAGTGCCAAAACCCTAACCCACTCACTCTAACCTCAAGGCCAGGAGAATCAGTCAGGTTTTCAGAGCTCTTTTGAACATGGACAGAGTGGAGGCCACACAGATCTCAGGGAAGATGGTGTTCCAAAGGGCAACAGAAAAGGCATGCTTCCTGGGTGCCACTAGATGATACAGTTTAATTGATGGGGCCTGTAGCATGCCAACTCTGCCCTATTGTACCGGCTAGGCAGAAGCCATGGAAAACAGATGGTTCCTTGGATAACCAGGCCTTATGCATGAAGGCCTTTACACTACAGGTAATAATCAGCCCCTTGAATTGCACCCAGAAGTCTACTGGTAACCATTGCAGCTCATGGAGCAAAGGGCCTGGTGAGATACAGCCATAATTGCCAGTACCACTGCATTCTGGATCAACTGCAGCTACAGGAAAGCATAGCAGAGACAGTTGCACAGAAGAAAGGTTATGATGCTTATCTCCTGAAAAGACTTTTCTTACGATTTATAGTTGGTTTGGTTTTTTTGAAAGACCAAATTTAAAAAGGTAAGAACCCCAGTAGGTGAGGTGAAACAGAACTTTTGGAGATGAAGCAGAGCTTTGATTTTTTTTAGATGGGAAAATGGCATCTAAAGATCAAAGCCTTTGTGATTAATTCACATCAAAAGAAATCAGCTTGAGAATTCTGATCAGCAATGTGCCATCAAGGTTGAAACGATATTGAAAGTAAATTAAGCAGGTTCAAGATGAAATGACCTATCTATAAGGTCTACATCATAGAAATACAATTCTTAAACATTCCTGACAATTGAAGGATTCTAGTGGAGGCTACTAGAGTCTTCATTTATACACACCATCTTTTCACTGCAGCCATAATATAAAATAGAAATTGAAACTGCTTATCATGGAGTTTCTATTTCCATTCAGTAGAGCATGATGGCTGAGGAATGCTGGGAGTTGAAATCCGCACATCTTAAAGTTGCCAAGATTGAGAAACACTGCAGTAGATAAACCCAGAACTATTGTGGTAAGATTCTTAAAGTGACAATATGGGACCATATCCTGCATTTATCTTGGCTAGCAGGATCTTTGGAATAGAATATAAGAAAGATAATGATTTTTCCAGATCTGCCTCTATAAATAGCTCAGAAATGCAGACTATTTAACAAAGCTGGTTTGGTAGCAAAAAAGGGTATTAAACTTTATTTTGTTTTTCAAAAGGGTGGTTGTTTATCCCTAGATTTTAGTGTGGAGAAATTTTTTTGATCCAAAGATTGCTGAACAATTTGTTATTTATTGATCTGAGATTATTTGAAAAAAAGAAGTAGCAGCTTTTCAAATATTTTTATTTTTTATTTTCAATATTTTTTAGAGGGAAATCTTGTCTTGGAGTGGGGAGTTCCGGTACTGTTTGTCTTTATTACTATTATTTCAATATTTTTTCTTTTTTCTATTTGTAGTTTTTCATGTTCCTTTTTTATTCTTTAAAAAGTTGGTCTCCATTAGATGAACATCCCTTTCTCTTTTCCCCACCCCTTCTTTTTTTTCCCTTAAACTGCAGAAATATTGGTTTTTCTGGGTCTGATTTCTTTCATTTATGTTGTATTTACTTGTTCCCCAGAATGTCCTTCCAAGAGGAGACAAATACTTGTTTTGTTCTGATAAATCAGTCACAATGGCTAGGTTCATGCATTGCACTAACATATTAACAATTTAAAACCCAAAGTTTTCTTGTTTTTAAATAAGAAACTCACCGAGTGCTCATTGTCACTCATGACTTAATTACCTCTTACCTGAACTACTGCAATGCATTCTGTGTGAGGAGGTCATTCCACCTGGAAGATTCAGTTGCTCAAGCAGACATGAACTCAAGGTTGGCCCACTGTTTTGACAGCTGCACTGATTACCACTTTGCTTCTCAATGCAATTTAAGTTCCTAATTATCAGCTTTAAAGACCTACACGGTTCAGGACCTCATTCTCTTCAGGACCGCTTACTCCCCGAGATAGAAGAGAAGGCTCCTTCCATGTCGCTGGTCCAAGAAGCATTTCAAATTCGAAGAGGCTCAAGCAAAGAGACTCCACCCTGACAAACTCACTAAAAATGAGGTTGGAAATTGCTTTTGCCATTTCCAAGATTAATATCAAGTCAGGGCAATATCCAGCTGGACAAGTTTGAGGAAACAAGAACTATTCAGACTTCAGGAAGGTCTCTTTCATGCTAGTCTTAGGGTAAATACAGCATCTTGGAAACTGCAAGAGGAATTTCCAGCCTTAATTTATAGTGAGAACATTAAGGTAGAGCAGTGTTTCTCAATCTTGGCAGCTTGAAGATGCATGGACTTCAGCTCCCAGAATTCCCCAGCCAGCCATGCTGGCTGGGGAATTCTGGGAGTTGAAGTCCATGCATCTTCAAGCTGCCAAGGTTGAGAAACACTGAGGTAGAGTCTCTTTCAATGATTCTTCCCAGGTTTTTTCCCATCTGGACCAAGTTCCTGTTTATAAGATAAGCTGCCAATGGATTGCTTTCTATCCCTTGATGGTTTATGTCTGCCTAACCCAGTGATGGAGAACCTATGACATGCTTGTCAAAGGTGACATGCCATGGCATTTTGGGTGATACACCAGCATTCACCAACACCCAACAACAGCTATTCTCCCTGTTTGAGTTACCAAAGAAACTAGTTTGTTTTACTCATATTTCATTTTTGTAATTATTTGACGTTCCTTTATATAATACATAGCATCGCACAGGACTGGACTGTATTTTTTTTTTAAATAAATGAATATGTAATGAATTGTTTCTCTTTTGTTCCTGGGAGGGAGGGTGGATATGTCAGCTGAGTCAAGTTAGACATTTTCTGAATTTTTGACAAGCTGAGCCCAAAACTGGCCTAACCTTTCTTTCATTCCTTTCTCAGCCTCCCCACATCCCTCACACTGTTTATGCATAGATTATGTTGTTTCCATTAAACATATAAGCTTAATATGTAGGTCAATAAATATTCTTCCAGATAAGAAAGATAATTTAACTAGAGAATGAGTTTGTCAATCATATATTAGCGCAATACAGAATCTGACAGAAATGTTATAATTATGATTACTAAATCTTCAAACTTTGTAGTAAGCAAGGAAGATTTTTTTAAAATATCGATGAACAAAAGTTATACTAATTGTGCTGCATCCGTTAATTACTATGGCACTACTAAGGACCATCCAGATGTTTTATATAAGTATTTTAATATCTTTTTATTTTACTGGTGAGATCAGATAATTATGGGTAAAGGTTTTAATTGAGTTTTAGATCCTTTCGCAAATCATTATATTGTTCCACTAAATTTAACTGTTGTACATGGGAAATGTTACAATCTTATATGCTAGAGTTTAATTTCGTAGCTATATGGCAACTTTTAAATACTTCACAGCAAGAATATCCATTTTTTTTCAATCCCACATGAGACTTGTTCCCAGCTTGATTAATTTTTGCTTTTGTGATCCTCAGTTAATTGGATGGGTAAATGTAATATTAATTCTATTAAAATATTTGATCATGCTCCAGTAACACTATGTATTTTAGATGGAACTTAATGATGAAAGATACTTTTTAATAAAATAGATTAAATAATATTTTGAAGTTTTTAAAAATGAGAATTTAATGGTTGTTTGGAATATTTCTAAGACATACATTTATGGTCCTATTAGGGCAAATGCTTCATGGAAAAAGAAAAAAAAGGAGGAGGAGAAAATTTGGAGATTAAAGCTAAGGAACTCTTGACCACATATAACAGACAACTGAAGCCAAATGTTATAAAGCTTTTATGTTGGCTAAATTGGAACTTAATTCTGTTTATGGACTTAATATAGAATACTGATTGAATTATCTAAAGCAAAGATATCGGGAATGAAGAAAAAGGCCTGCTAAATTATTGGCCACTTGACTGAAATGGCAGCAACATTGCACCGTAATATCATTTCTACTACGCTGAGGGCAAAATATATAATGATTCTTACTTAATAAATCACCATGTTTTTATTTATTTAGACTCCTGAGAATATTGTGGACAACTAAAAAAAGAAAAACAAAAACCCCAAACAAATGGATCATCGAACAAAGCAGCCCAGAGTTCTCACTTGAGGCACGAATGGCCAGGGTCAAATTATCCTACTTCGAACCCGTTATGCAAAGACCCAGCTCCCTAGAGAAGGCTCTAATGCTGGGAAAGGTGGAAGGGAAGAGAAGAAGAGGAGGACCAGCAGCAGGGTGGAGGGACTCAGTTACGGTGGTGATGGGGGAGCTGTTGGAAGAGCTGAAGGATCAGGTGAGGGACAGATCCTCTTGGAGAAAATCTGTGTGGTTGCTAGGAGTCGAAAATGACTTGATGGCACATACTCTGTATCTACAGTATCTGTCTGTCTGTCTGTCTGTCTGTCTGTCTGTCTGTCTGTCTATCTATCTATCTATCTATCTATCTATCTATCTATCTATCTATCTATCTATCTATCTATCCATCCACACACACACACCAAATTTTATAACACTGAGTCAAACATTACTAATAAATTACTATTAATTTATAAATGTATTCATTAAACATAAATTATTGACTACTCATTTTAAAAATAACGTAGCTCTTCCAAGATTGCACATGACCAAACATTTTATCTCTTGGTCTTATCTCTAGGAAATAATAGACACTATTAAATCTATGAAAACAGGAACGTCTCCTAGTTCTAATCATTATCCTGTGAGTAGTATATACTGATCTTTTTTCCTCCTGTATTTTTTGAGGTCTATCATGATGCTTTTCTCAATACATTTGTTCAACTTCCTTTACTGAGATCTATATCATTGTGATTCTGAAAGCTGGTAAAAATTATATACGTTATCACCCAATTTTTCATTAAATGTTGATGCCAAAATTTTGACAGTGGCCCTTCAGTTATCCATCTTGAACAACCTGTTTTATAGAAGAGCACAAGCTTTAGATAATATTAGATGACTGATACACTAGAATCAGCACAGGTGGTTCTGTTGGATGAAGAAAAGACCTTTAATATGGCGTGCATCCAATTTCTGGAGCACGTTTTAGCCAAATGTGAACTTCCTTCTTTTTTAGAAATTGGATTTGATAGCAGCATTCTAATTCTTCATTTGCAGTTATTACAAATGGAATTATTGCCTCATCCATTGTGGAGCTCTTGACAACCCACTTCAACAGAAAGTAGATCCTCCCAGAGTTTAACCTGATTCATTGAAAGGGGCCAGGAAAAACTTCCAGAAATCCCATGATCCCATGATTTAGAATCCAATGTATTGCTTAGGTTGCCAAGACAGGGACCTTTTCAGTCTGTTGGGCTCCCTTGTGAACTGGGGAGGCAGCTGTTACCTTGATTAATAAGTAATGCCCAGGAAGTCGGAATGGGAAACTCTCCCAGGCTCTGCACATACCATTATACCTGTCAAAATATGTCATGGAATTTGTCAAGAATGTCCTTTACCTGTTCTTCCTCTTAATATGCTTTTGGAACCATTGGTTTGCCTTATCAGGCAATCAGTGGATTCTCTGGGCATAAAAGTGCTGGACAAAGCTTGTTTCTTTATATGCTAATGCGACATTATGTCTTCTTGCTAATGAATGAGCAATGTTTTAAGTGTATGAAAGTTTTAAACCCAAATGAATTGACGTAGTACAACAGTTTGGAAAGCTGTCAGGTTACTCAATTAATTGACTGAATCACACTTCCTACAGGCTCTAATGTATCTGTAGAAATTGTAGCTTTACTCAATGGTTTTAAATAACTTGGAATAATTATGCCAAGAAAGGTTTCTTTGTTGGTAGATGGAATTATTTCAAATGGTTTCTCCCAGATTTATATCGATAGACATAAATGGTTAAAAAAAATCCAGTGAGTTTATAGTGAAAGGTAAATGTCGAGAAAATGAATATTACTTTAAGATTGATATATGTACTTAGAGGAAGTTCCATATTCATAAGTTAAGGTATTTTAAGCGGATTAATAAGTTATTAAGAAAGTTTTTATGGGAAGGATAAGCACCTAAATTTAAATTACAGTATTATATGATCACGGGGTTTTAATTTCCTGTCAGTTTAATCACTTTGCAGACATATTTACTTCTATTTTCCTGTGAAAAACAATTGATGAAGTCCACAGATAAGAAAATTAGACAGTTATGTGATCCCTCGGCTATCATGGCGAGGGTTGGTTCCTCTTTTATTCATAATTCTACAGTATTGCCAGCATTAAAGGATGCAAGGCATATTGGGAAGAAATAAAACTTTTTCTTTATTCACATGATAAACTTACACTTTGAGAAAATCTGAGTTTGAAAATAGTAGTTCTTTTTTTTTTTTTTAATGGGTCAATATAGGTATTAATACTTTAGTGGATACCATTTGCATCTTTGGAGTAAATAGAATACCACATATTAAGAAATCAATACTTAAGGTCTTAAAAGAACATTAAGTATGCTTCTTATTACAGTATTTCATTTCTGCACTAGTGACTTACAGCATCTTTATAGCATTTCCCAGTCATCACCAAAGTGGTATAAAGCTTGTCTGCATTACTATTATTTTGGCACAAGGATGGCTCTTGAAGATGCTATGAGTCACTTGGTAGCGAAATGACCTAGTTCAGCAAAATATTGTTTTTCATGTTTATTTGGCACCTCGGAGAATATTTAAAAAAGATCGGCTGTCAACTTAATAATGCAGAAAATGTAAAATGATAGAGGGGACACTCATACATAAGATAAAGGTTTGTCACACTATTGTTCCATTCTGGTTTAATAGCCCTAAGTTTGTTAACATGGCTTTGGGAAGATTAACATGATTTAAAGATATGAATGTGAACTTGAATTATATAACAAAAAGTGGGATTCTTCAATCTATGAATAATATGGATTTGCCAAGTATGGGGTGCAGAAAAAATGGTGCCTTTTTTCTGGTTCAGGGCCACTCTAGATTTATAAGGGAGGCATAAAAAAATTCAAGATGCCATTGCATGAAAAGTGACGGGGCTTTGATCCTCTGGTTGCAGATGTCATCTTGGCAGTGTCACACCCACCCACCCCATTGCCATTCCCAGCAGGCGCTCCTGTCTGGGGTAAACGACCCGCATTAGCTCTCTGCTGAAGGAGAGCTCATTACTTTTCATCAAAGTAATGAGAAAATTATCAATATGATTCTGTGTGATCAAGGTTTAATGCTTGGTGTACGTGAATATTCATATACAACGATATATTATTTTCTTCCTGTTTTGCGGCACTTATTTATCTTTATTTCTGTATAATAAACAAATAACAATAAAAAAATTAAACCAGTCCTTCTTTCAGATTTACCGCTATTCCTTTGCCAAGGGTATGCATGGAGACTTACGCTGAAAGCATGTCTCTGAAACCAACACCAAACATTCACCTTGGTCTTTCATTATTGGGTCCCCTAATGGCCCAATCACTTTTTCTGTTCGGTCTCATCTCATTCCTCGCCATCCATGCAAGTCACTGAGATGAATAATTTTTCCCCCTGGATCACATACATTCAGAATGTTGCACAGTTTTCCCCCCAAAAGCCATCTCCGGTTCTTCCATTATTACTCTTCACTGGAGCGTAACGTGCCGTGATTAGCAATCTATCGATTTCTACTTTCATATGCATCCATAATAACCAAAAAGCCACTAATTCATACCTACTGACATACATTTTAGCCCTTCCATTCATAATTAAACATAAAGGCTAAAATATATGTCAGTAAATTCCCTGCATGGATTCATCATCTGTACACCACAAGATCAGGCCACCTTTCTTCTGAACTATTAATTTCAACTCCTTTCTCTTTGTTTCAAAGACACACAAATAAATACATAAATGTATTTATCTATATTTGTTTCTCAGTTCGTGCTTGTTACTATTTGCTCCTTTTAAATTCTAAGTCACAATCTTCCATATGCCAAGCTGAGCCCAGAAATATTGACCTCTGCTATCTTTCATGGCTTTGGTCCACTGACACTTTCACATAACTCTTTTTTACTAAGATTAGGTAAATGCAATTCATTTCCCTAGTATAATGCATATTTGTGCATTATTTTTTAAACATATGCATTTTTATGCAGACTTTCCCTTAACGTATAATTTTTAAATTGAAAATGTGCATTGTGATTTAAAAAAAAAAAGTGAACATGACTTCTGCTTTGTGTCTTGGGCTGAAAAGATGGATTTTGATAAGTACCCATTTGAATGTTAACTAACCCAATTCATCTCCCAACCTAAATCAGAGTCAAGGGTCTGGTCTGTTCTAGTCCAGGATTGGCTGAGGTCTTTCCCATACTTTTAAAACCGGAACTACCAGAGTCAAGAGACTAAATTTGGGGATTTCAGTTTGCCATGACACCTCTAATCTTTCCTTTCCTTTCTGTCTACCTTCTGCTTGGCCTCCCTTCCTCACAAAAGCTGAATCCAATGCTTACCCTGTTGCCTTTGACTCCTGGAGGCCCAGGTTTATCCTGCAAAAGACAAGAGAAAGGAGAACCAATGGAAGTCCCCAGAACTGATTTCCATTAGCTAATCAGCCATGCAAATTCCCCTTTTCCAAGAGCATCTTGATGGCTTCTCCCCCACAACCTCAAAGAAGAAAACATTCCATAAAGAGGACTCACTGATTTGCCTGGTTTCCCAGGTGGTCCAGGTTCCCCCTTGGCTCCTGGTTTCCCAGGGAGGCTGATTTGGTTTCCTTCAGAAATAGTGGGGCAGACTTCACATGGATCACCCTGTTGGGAAAAAGCCAAGATGCACTGAGGAAGAGGAGCACAAAGGAACCCCAAACCAAGGCCATCAGGCAAAGGAAACAGATCTCGCCCCCTCCCCAAATCAACAAAAGTACTAACACAAACTATGACCCACTTTTTAGCACATCCTCTATTCCTACCTTTGCTACATGGAGGGAAATGGATGGAAACCATTTGTTGTTTCCATCCATTTGCAGTAATCACGCGCAGGGGCACCCGCAACAAGCTGAGGCCTTGGATACGTGTTGCAACATCACAATACAAGCTCTGCCCATTGCCTATTTTTGTTCCATCCCAAGGTAAATACCAAAGGGGTAGATTTTGCATTGTGATGTCATGGTTCATTGTTTGTCCCCCTTTGCCATCTCTTCAGGTACCAATGTTCACATGCACAGCTACGTAGTTTTGGCATGGTGCAGCTCTCTGCGCTGATTAAACACCATGAAAAAGCACACTTCATGTGATGGGTCAGCCTTACTGATAATATTCTTTGGATGTTCCAGCAGTGTGAAACACCTGGCTAATCTTGTATGGGCTTGAGGAATTTCTGGAGAATTCCAGGCCTGGACATTAGACTGGGAAGTTGAGAAACAACCCAGAAGAAAGTGATGGCAAACCATGTCCATATTGTTAGCCAGAAAACTAAAACAGAGCTGAGCTCTGTTGGAAGGAGACAAATATATGGTGCATATATACATAGGACAGCCTTGCTCTGTAGACCAACCTGCCCAACTAGATATTTAGAGCAAAGTCTTGCAATACCTTGCCAGGCCCAGCAAGGAGTAGTCCAGTTCAAAAGCCCAGATAGCCTTAAACAGAAGCCTCTCCTATCTAAAGAGGTGAAGGGGAAGTTTCCAAAGTGGGGAATTCATACTTTATAAAAACGATTTGGATTTTTTTAGAAAAATAAATTGTTTTGATTTACAAACATATATACTTCTGTGTTCCTAAAGCACTCTTTTTGGGTGTGGCATATTTTAGGCTGCTTTTCTTTAAACTGCAAATGGATAGCACTGAAGCATCCAGGTTTGAGGTTAGAGGGAACACGTTGGACCTCCAAACTCCTGTATCATTACCCTGCAACAGGAAGGTTAGGTTTTCAACCAATGAACCGAGATGCTCCGTTATGAATCCTCCGTCCCCTTTTCTCCCTTTCAAATGTTCTTTTCCACTTACCATTCAACATTTTATGGTTACTGAACTTGCTCAGTTCTAATGGGGAAGAGGGACACCCCCTTTAGATTTGGTTTCTTAGCATGAAGTTACACTTCTGCAAACTTTGGTGCTTTTCCAGATGGTGCAGATCCCTAAGGACCTCAGAAAAGATCAAGGGATGAGACAGAGGTCTATCTAGTTTTGCATCCTGTTTCTCAGAGAAACGCACCCACCATTTCTCAGTGGTCCCCATTTGCTTCTAATGCTATTGGACTCACAACGGCAGACCTGTCGATTTCCTCTTTGCCCCTCTGAAGCTCTGTCTTGATCCTGACTTCTTTATACTCACCTTTTCACCTTTCCAGCCAGGGTTCCCTGGTTTGCCCTGCAGAGAAAGGGGAATTATTTAATTTTGCCAATGAAATGCTAGTAAGACCATCTCCTAGCTATACCTCATGTGCACAGAGATATGAAAACGGTGGCAATTCACTTTCTGAACCTACTTGCAGTCCCACCACCTCCCTCAAGGTCAGACTCATTAAGTTCAGAGGAACTTCATCTCAACAGAAGATGAATACAGGGAGAAAAGTAGGATGGTGAGACTCTTTTGGTGTCTGCCCTGCTCCCAGGATCATAGTTGGAGGGTGCTGTCCTCTACGTTTTTTTTATTACAGCCTCATCAAATGACCTCTTAGGTATTCACCTAATTCTACAAAAAAGATTTATTTGAGAATGTACATAAAACTTTCATTACCTTACTGTCCTTCATTATATACTCAGTTGTCAGAAATAGGCATGTAATAATCAACAACAAAATGGGGTGTATGTGTGTGTGTAATTTCTTTGCCTGATATTGAAGCCAAATGCCAAGTGAGCTTCACTGGTGGAGAGCAATCTCAGAAGAACACTTTCTTTACTCCAAATAACTTGATGGCCTCTTTATCATGCAGAGTCACAAAGTATTCGTAGGACCAATATTTTTTAGCTCCATATGAACTAGGACCTAGACTAGCCTTTGCACAAAGTTCACTTCCTGGACATTATGATGGACACACATAAAAGACATAAAAACATCTCTTAATGAAAGCAGCTGGTGGGGAGGAGAGAGCAAATGCTTCCAGTTTCCCACAACATTCGCTGTCCACAGCTAAACATGAGGAACAAGAGCTGACAAGGAAAGGATTCAAGTCAAGTCTTTCTCAGATTGCAATGTCTACCAGGAAAATGTGAAAACAGACAGCAGTGGAGTGGGACTGGTTCCCAAGGAAAAGCTGCTAGAGGACACATACCCAGAACACAAAATAACAGGACATGACTGGCATTTATATGCCTTTCCTTCATAGGAAAAATATGCCAGAAGTAAACATAGGAAGAGAAATTGCATACACTATATGCATTGGCACACTCAGTACATACTGGGGGCTTTGGAGCCCACATTTCCCCAAAAGGAAAAGCAAATATAGATGAAATACACTTCCAGATGTAGAAAAAAGGTGAGCCTTTACTGAAGCTGTTGTGTAAAACTTGTAGATACTTTTATACGAGTATGAGTATAATACACAAAGAGAGAGAGAGAAAGGAAGAGAAAGGATATCTATCTATCTATCTATCTATCTATCTATCTATCTATCTATCTATCTATCTATCTATCTATCTGTCTATTATCTATCATCTACAAAACAGAATGAAAACAACTGTCTCTAGTTTTGTTCTTTTTTCCCTATTGTTTTATTTCTTTTATTTCTTCTTCAGTTTAAATAAATACCACCACCACCCCATGAAAACAACAGCAAGAAGAACATCAACAAAAAAAGGGTGGGAGAAAGAAACTCAGGATCTAACCCTTGCTTACATAGAGCCAGATTCTCACTCTTTATAGAAGCTGCTGTGCATCAAAACTAGGGTTGCGTGTATCTGCAAGAAAGACCAACTCTTATCTTCCTACAACAGTGGAGAGTTCCAGAGGAACAAGTATTGTAATGGTCTGAGGGCAACCTATGACATGAAGTCAAACTCTTCCAAGAGATTCTTCTGTCCCTGCATCTCAACTGGGAACAACTTTTTTTAATTTAGAAAACCCCCAATAAATCCTCTGGCTGCATTCACAAAACACAGGTCAGTTAACTAGGTCAGTTACAAATCCAGTGGTTATATGTACACAATACACCAACTTTGGATATGATAAATCGTGAATAGTTTTCTTGTGGCTTAGAGCATAGTGTGAACCAAAGCCACTTTTATGGTTAGAATTCAGTGTATTATGCAAATCCTGAAAAGGGGTTTAATAACCAGGATAACCACAGCCAACGTACACAAATCTGCTCATCAATCTAGGAATATCTGGGTTATTTCCCAGTAATTGTTTCTAGCTGCCCTCTTAACTATGGCCAAAGATTATAGCCTAAACTTGTTTTTGTTTAGTTCCCTACAGCTAGAAAACTCTTGATTCTGCTTGATGAAATGGATTTCAAGCCATGGAAAAACATGATCACAATTGGAGGGAGCCAGGCTGAAGATGTCTGTTTTAAGATAAACTCATCAATGGATCATCCAGCTTCCCAGTTATCTCTATGTGGTCACACGACTTGGGAAAGGCAGCTCAGTCAAGAGCATGGAAGTCCATGACAGCCCCTCTCCTATGCAATTTGAAGGTCCATAGATGCTATGTCCTTTGGTTCATTGGTCTGTATGCTGGAGAAAGGACTTACTGGCTTCCCAGTGGATCCACTGTCCCCTGGAGGTCCTGAACTCCCCTGGAAATAGAGGGCAGAGAACAAGATTGATGTCAGTGGAGTTTGGCTCAGCAGTGACACTGCTAGAACAAAAGACATGAAATTCATTTCAAGATTAGGACCACCGAAGATTGCAAAGCTCTATATGTTCATGACATACCTTCTCTCCTTTCAAACCTGGGGGACCACCAGGATTGCCCTGAAATGAAAACCAAACTGTTAAAGTTGTTCAGAAATGAGCCATCAAAGGCACCATTACTGAGAGGAAACACAATCTGACAAAAAACGCCAGATCTACTGTATGTTCTGAATTGTGGCAAAACTTTCAAAGGGATACTTCAAAAAGTGCATTGGCTTGTTGCCCTCTTCCCAGGAGTAAAACAGCTGTCCCCAGCTGTTAGCATGTGTGTCCACCACAGGGAAATCAAAACTCTATCATGGATGACTGAGATTATAACAAAATTCAAAATATATGCTACCCCAGGCAAAAACATTAAACACAATATAGTTCCAATCCATCAGCCACTAAAGTTCACACAGGAAAAGGCAATGGACGGACTCCACATTTTAAACCTCCAGCCCAATCTTCAACTTTAGTTTAGAATGGATTTTTATCAGAAGCATCACTATTAGTGTCAGGGCTCAGGTTCTGGAAGATCCCAGCCCAATTTGGTGGCATTATCTGAATGGAAAAGCACAAATGCAAAGAATGTAAACAAGCATCTGTCACCAACAGACCCTAGGAGGCCAATGCTAAGAGAAAAAGAAGTCTCCTCTTCTAAAAGGACAGCACTGCAAAGAACGGTTTGAGATCTGATTTGGTATAAATACTGGACAACAATTCCTGCTCAGTCAGAAACTGTCATCTATCCATTATCGCTCCCAAGAAAATCTCCCTTCTCCTTCTCCTTCTCCTTCTCCTTCTCCTTCTCCTTCTCCTTCTCCTTCTCCTTCTCCTTCTCCTTCTCCTTCTCCTTCTCCTCCTCCTTCTCCTTCTCCTTCTCCTTCTCCTTCTCCTTCTCCTTCTCCTTCTCCTTCTCCTCCTCCTCCTCCTCTAGCTTCTAGCCAGGTTTGTTGTTCTCTCTGCGGAAGCCCCAGAATTAATCATCTTGATAAACCCTACAGGGCCCTTGAAAAGTTTCACCAGAGCTAGAGCAACATTTTGATATGATGGGGGAGACTCATTAGTGGAATCTTCTTGCTAGCTTATCTTAGTTCAACGTTCTTTGAATTTAGTCTAGGTCCACATTTTCTCAACCAAAAATAATTCTCCAGGAACACGTATTGCTTCTGAAAGGGTGAAACAGCAGTTTGGGGAAATAGAATGTTTAGGCCAGAATTATGAAGTAGAGAAGGGTTAAATGCTCTTCCCTCCCTTACTGCAATTTATCTGCTTTCACCCCAACTTCCATCCATGTACTTGAATTGGAAAAATAAGCTGAGCTGTAGAAGATGCTCTTCATGGTGTTCCCATCATGTCCTAAGTAGTTTAGGTCTTATCTGAATTATAGGTTTAATGTATTAGTACAGAAAGTATCAGCAGGTGGCAGTATCTGGCTGACCTAGTCTGTGCATAGAAGGTTAGCCAGGTTGAACATGGTCAGTATTTGGATGGAAGATCCTTATGAGAATATCAGAGTTCTACACTAGACTGGGACATGAAAACAGAAGAAGGCAATGACAAGTTACTGTTCCCAAGAAAAATACATGGAGATTTCATGTATCAGGGGCCACCAGGGGTCAAGTTTCATTTGAAGGAGACTCTACTTTTAAAGATTTACCCTCCAAGAAGGATAGTAGTGGTGAGTCAGAAAATAATCCTTACTGGTTTTCCTGGAAGGCCAATTCCAGGTGGACCTGGCAACCCAGGGGGTCCTGGTTCCCCAGCAAGCCCTTCGGGGCCAACAAAACCTGGGTCCCCCTAAGACAAAACACAGCCATTAGTCATGTTTCTCTATCAGAAGAATACCCCCTCCCCCATCCATCTTCAACTAGCACAATACCTTCTGGCCTTTGGGTCCTATCACACATATCTCTCCAGGTCGGCCCTAGAAAATAGCAAAAAAACAGGGTTTGTTAGAAGACAAGCCCTCTTTACACTTAATGCAATTCACTTTCGGGCTCTTCTGAGATGGAATCTGGAACTCTGTAGGCTGAAGGTAAATTTTAGACCAGGGACTTACTTAAGCCTGCATGTGCTCAGCTCTCCCTTTAAGTTAGGAAAAGAGTAGGAAGCGGGATCAGGAATATTAAGCCTTTTGATTGCCTGGCATACATTTCTTCATACTGGTGGAATATGGCTCAGCTTGGTCAACCGTCCTCAAGTCATGCAACCGTTTGGCCTCTAATGCAGCTACCTTGACCCAATTCCACCTGTACAGGATAGCAACATAGCTGAATAGGATGTGAGAATATGTAAATACTGAGAATAAAAAGCCTGGCTCTGCCCCACACCTCAAAGGTACAAAAGGGTGAATTCCTGTTCCCAGTAAAAATGGTGTTGGGCAGTGATATAACTCTCAGAGCATCTTTTGAGCATCATCTTATACAGAACAGGAAAACAAGGGAGCAGCAGCAGCAGGAAGGACATGGCAGCAAAGAGAAAGCAGCCTGTTGTACAACTTACATCTCGCCCAGGGCTGCCTGGTCTGCCTTGAAGCCCAAAGTCACCTTTATCACCCTTCTGCCCCTGTGGAAAATAACCAAGAAGGACAGGATTTAGTAGGCAATCCAGTTTTAATTCAGCCACAATTTAAGTTCCCTCAGCTTACAATTTCATCACCAACTATAGTTCTCTGAACTGCTACTTCTGCAGTTGGTATTAGGACTTGTTAACTGAACAGTGAACCACTATTCTTACTCATATCATGCTTTCCATGATCATGTATTTACATTCAAAAGGGAAGGGCACGCTTCCTGTAGCAGAACTGCCTGGCATGAAATGTGCGGGAAACAATTTGGACCACCTTCCCTTGAACTTGCTACCTTTATTCTCCAAAGCTGGGAAGCAGAGATGTGCAGATGGGAGCAAATTGTCAATTCAATCCAATCAGATGCTTTGAATCAATTTGGGAACTCTGTCGTGATTTAGTTTTGAAGCTTTGAATCATGTCAGATCAGATTCTGAACTTTGGCTCAGTTGTATCCCCTTCTAATTGAATCTCTAAACTGAATCTTTGCACAGCCAATTAGAAGACTTGCCTTTTGCCCGAGAGATCCAATCAATCCTGGAAGCCCCTGGAAACAACAAAAGTATTCATTAATTAGCAATGTAGAAATTTATAGTCTAAACTATACTAAAACTTAAGAACCAGATACAATGAAGAATTAATTTTATATCTCTAAAACAGCCACTGTCCAGAAGTGTTGGCTTGAGCTCTGGGATTCAAAGTCCACCATATCTAAAGAGCACCAAATTGGAAAAGAATGCTGGCTTGGGGATTTACAAATGTGTTATTTGGAGTGGCGATCTCAATTTATTTATGTGAACAGACAGTCTATGGAATGAAATATGTAGAGTCTTCAGAAACTAAAATTCACCCACTGAAAGAACATGACGGAAGATGAGCTCTGAGAGTTGGCCAACACCCAACATTATTTTCCTGATAAACTGTTTTGCCATCTGATGGATCTGCATATGTTTTCCCTTTTTAGTGGTCTGGGGGTTGAACTAGCAGTGAGAGGGACATTGGATTGCATATCAACTCTACAGCTCTGTTTTGGTCTTAATCTCTTTTTTGAACATGTGGAGTTTAAGGAGGCTTTTGAAGGAAATGGTGACAATGGCAGTGGGGAAAAAAAGCTAGCCATAAAGCTGCCCTCTTGTCATAAAAAAGATGGATTCTAGATGCCCATAAGTAAGATGTTCTGAGGGTGGGAAGCATATCTCAGGAAGAGAAAAGACAGAAGAAGCCAGGACATAGGAGAGAGCATGGAGAGGACTGGTGAACTCTAGAGTTGGAAAGGATCATTTAGACCAGTGTTGTCCAAACTTGGCCACTTTAAGGTGAGTGGACTTCAACTCCCAGATTTCCCCAGCCAGCCATGCTGGCTTGGGAATTCTGGGAGTTAAAGTCCACTCATCTTAAAGTGGCCAAGTTTGGACAACACTGATTTAGACCATCAAATCCAAGCCTTTGGTTACAGCAGGAACTTCAGTGAAAGCATTTCTGACAGGCAAATAGAAAGCCTCTGCTTGAAGAGATCCAGCAAAGGGGAGCTCACCCTATCTCTGGGTACCTGGCTCAGGTTATTTCTTTACATTCCAGACCAATCCTCATCAAATACTGCAGATAAAATATATGTACATATACATTTTTACAAGTGAAAAATGAAAAGTTGAAAGACGGGCCCGAAACAGTTAATAGTGTAAAGACAGCACAAAACAACTTCTGCAAGCCATAGCCATTGATAAACATTTGGCAACCTTCTTGGGGGTATCTGGAAATTGGTTGCAGAATGTCTCCTGTGTGGAGCACGTAAAGTGTTAATGCCCAAGGGATGTCCAAGAGGAGGGGGAAATTGAATTATGGTGGAGATGGGAGACATTGGCCTTATCTTGGTCCTGTGTTCTCTGCTTAAATGCAGCCAGGGTTTTATCAAGGCCAAAGTAGAGACTGCTGGGGCCAAAAAGCTACAGTATGCCAAATTATAATTAATTTGTCTCTTAGGGAAGAAGCAAACCTGGATAACTGGTTCTGTTGTCAAGTGCTGCCTGTCTGGAATGATAGAGAGCAGATCACGGCCTTCTTTGATGTAACTCCACTCAGTGCTTAAGAAAAATGTGATCCAAGCCTCCCTACATATAGAGAAAAGAGGGAATGGCCCTGAGGGACAGGAGGAACAGCTGCTACTAAGACAATGGTCAGATAAATGAGGACTGAGTCCAGGGCAGGAATGTAACATGAGTAAACGTCTCACACAAGACCCTCCCTAGTTCACACAAAGATAAAGGGAGGGAGGAGGGAAGCACATTCAGACTTGCAAGATTCTGTTACTTTAGCTTTACAATAAAAGATACGTGGCATTAGATTCCTACATGACATTGGGTCTGATCTATCTTGAAGGTCTGACACTACATCATTTTTCTTTCAAAGATAAACACTCAGTTCCCACAACTTGACTTGACTTCCAATCTCCTGATCATCCTTATTGCCCTTCTAGCTTCATCTTCTTAAAATGGGAAGCCTAGTACCCCAGGTAGGTCTGGCCAATTGATCATCTAAGCAGAATGGTTACTTCCAATGATTTGGTTGCTGTGGGGAGAAGAAAAGGAGGTGTGAAAGAGGAAGAGGTCCTGAGGAATGAGGAGAAGATGACCAGGTCAGAGGGAAGGGGAAATCCAGCTAAATAATATTGGTTGGCGACAACCAGCCAAAATCTTCGGCGTTAATACAAGTTTTGTTACATTTCTAGGTTGGCCTTTGTGCACATAAAGCAGAAAACATTTGGCCAGTCACAGACAAGAGCTATAATGCCTTTATAGGCCTGGCTATGGAATCGTGAAACTAAATATTTATCATTCACAATACAAACGTTGGCTGTGTGCAGTGAGCTGTCTCCCTAGCCTTTGTTCCAATTAGCTGGAAACAAAAACAGCATCTTTGCAAAACAGCACAGAGGCGATGATGAAGTGTCAAGCAGATGGGCACAAAGCTCAGTCCAGGGTGAGGAAGGTCACAGGAAGTTTACTGGCTGAGGCAGCTGTCTCTGCAGAGGATCTGCCAAGTGGAGGCTGCACTTGACAGACGTTGCTCTGCTGAGGTCAGGCTGAACTAAAGAGAGAGGGCCCATGGATTCAGATGCAAAGTGAAGTTTTCCTAAAGACGCCAAGAACCATAGAGTTGGAAGGGAATTGTGAGGGCATCAAATCCAACCCCCTGCTCATTGCAGAATCTACCAGAATCTCTGACAGATGACCACCCAGCATCTGTTTATGTAATGGGAAGAAGGTATGGCCTTGAGGGACTGCAACCAAAACAATGGTCAGAGAAAAGAAATCTGAGTCCAGGGCAGAACTGTAATCCGAGAAAATGTATCAGGTGAGACCCTCCCTAGTTCTCACAAAAACAAAGGGAGGGAGGGGGGAAGTGTATTCATACTTGCGAGATTCTGTTACTATAACTTTATAATAAGAGTAGTATTGGCCTGCATGACTTTGGTTTCCTAGTGTGGTCTACCTTGAAGGCCTGACAGTTTGAAGACCTGCAGCAAAGGAAAACTTGCCACATCCCATGGCAGCCTGTTCTAGTGGCTGACAGCTGGTACGGTAAGGAATGTTCTCCTGAACCACCCTTCTTGTAGTTTTCACCCAGGTTCTGGTCTTGGTCTAGGTCCTGCCCTCCGGAGCAATAAAGAAACTCCCTCTTCTGTGTGATGACAATGCTGAGTCCTCCACCAGTTTTCTAGGCCAAAGTTCCATCAGATTATAGGATGGCAGAGACAGCAGAAGTTTAGACTGCTGGTGATAAATAGAATACCTATTCAGATTCTTCAGAATAGGGGAGACAACCAGAAAGGGGCTGGCATGTTATGATTCTTCTGCAATTTAAACAGTAAGTATTACATGAGGAATGCTCCCTTCAGTCCCCAATTTCAGCCTTCAGTTATACCCAGATTAAGTGGTAGGGCCCAGGGAAAAACTTACAACCTCAAGGAAAACTTTCCCCATAGTTCTGTCTTTTCTGGGAGCCCAAGGACCTGTCCTGGAAGGGAGATGGTATTTGGGAGTATTGGAACCACTATCACCACAAAGCCTACCCTGGCACTTTCCTGAAGTGTTGGGACTGCCACTGGCTTTCCTAGCTGGGAATTAGGAGATTTATGATCAAAACACACTGGAAGATGACTTATACCTCCCTTGAATTGGCTAGCTGGACATGTTACTGTGGGGCTGGAAGAACTGCTCCAGCTTTTCTTCTTTCTATGGCTTTTCTTTTCTTCTTTCAGAAGATGGTTAGACCCCTGTTTAGAATGCCCCCCATCCCCCAGCATTGCACTGTCAAAGTTTCCAGAGAAGTGCATTTTAAACAAATGTCTTATATGCTGGTAGAGATGTGTTTAAAACACATCCACCCACCCAGCTTTGGCACACTAGTGGGGGTGTTTTATGTGGGGAGAAGCCATCTACAGCTTGTACTCCTGTAGGAAAGGATGAGAAGACCCCCCTGTCCTTCCTTGGCTTTCTTGCTTTGCCTGCCCCCAAGGGGGAAAAACTAAGAAGAAGAGAAGGGGGGATGGATTTCTGGCCAAGGGTGGCAGGAGAAGAAGTAAGGAGGTGGGAAGCAGTAGAGGATGGCTCTCATGGAATTGGAGAACTGAGAGCAGAAGAGCTGCGGGTCTTCTGAGGTCAGCATATGGCCCCCAAGGAGGGATTCCTCCATATTTCTCTCCTCCCTCAGGCTCTCCCAATTACAGAACCCCAAATCCGCTCCTTTCCAAAGGCAGATGAGAACCCCAGCATGCAGACAGACCTTCCTTTTCTGCCTGTTCTCACTCTGGAGAGTAGCATTACTGCTGTCATGCAAAAAGGCCCTCAGTGCAAATCCCAAGGATATTAATCCAGGGTTCTATACATGTCATCCTGAATACACCAGCAGAGAAGCAACTATTGAAATGCAAATTAAATAAGCTGCTCTTCCATGGCTTTCTGCTTATCCCAATTTTCATAAAATGCACCTAGGTATAAGAAACTGGTGTTTCATTCTTCCCTGCTGCAGGACCTGACTGAAACAAGTCGAAGGCATTCAGCGAAGGAAAAGGGGAGAAGAAGGATCTCCAAGGGTACAAAGAAAAATAAATATCTTGCTGAACCCAGTGGGATCAGCAGTATCTGAGAGGGAGGGGCAAAAATGTCAAGATGACAGGTGCAATCATGCAATTGAAGACCCACCCCTTTTTAATGTGTCCACACAAAAAGAGGGTGGGGCATTGATTGTAGATTGCACCCGCCACCTTGACTTTTCACATGCACACACGCGTACCGCTGATGTCCCTGATGTGATTCATTCTTCCTTTAGACCAGTGTTCCTCAACCTTGGCAACTTTAAGATGTGTGGACTTTGACTGGCTGGGGAATTCTGGGAGTCGAAGTCCACACATCTTAAAGTTGCCAAGGTTGAGGAACACTGCTTTAGACAACTTTGACGTGGCTCTTCCAGTCCTGGTCCTGTCACTCTGTTCCCAGACAGTTGAAAACACAGCAGGCCTATCTGGTTACATCAATTTGCATTGCATTTGCCCTAGCTGTGGCTGATCTTCTGATATAACCTTCCTTCTTATATTGCTGTATTGTATATACTGGCCTACACTCTGCTGCAATTTTGACTGTTTAATTGTTGGTTTGTACTGCACTTGGATGGAAGCACATACCAAATAAAATGACCACTAAAGATTCTGTCTTTCAAAATGATGGCAATTCCTAGAATAGGTAAAAGTTTAATTTCCTTTGAATCGAGCTCACTCCTGCTGATTTTATGGACTCATTCCATTGTCATTCTTAGGAATAATTCATAAGGGAATTGTCATTATCTTCTTCCACAATGACTTTTCAGCTTCCCAGTCCAGCTTCTAGCTGTGGCTTTTACGGTGGTCTCTCATCCAAGTTCTGCTCAGCTCAGACCTGTTTAGTTTCTTCCAGCTCAGCCAAGGTTGGCGTAATGGTATGTGGGAATGACCTTGGGAGACAGGAGACTAGACAATGGTCTGATAAACAAAGGGGGAGGTCTCAGAAGGGACCCTCCCTAGTGTTTGGGAGAGTAAAAGTAAGGGAGGGGAGAGGTACTTTCAGACTTGCAAGGCTCTGTTAATGTAACCTTACAATAAAGGCAATGATAATACTCATGGTTGGTGCTTCTTGTCTAAATGACCTTGAAGGGCTGACAGTTGCCTCTCTGGTATAGAGCGAACTATAAATATTGTTAGTAATTTTTTTGATCTTCAGCAGATTGGACCACTGGGGGCAGATCAAAGGGTCCCCCTCGAGGAGGGCCCTATGTTCAATAGCACTGGACAAAGTTGTGTCTCCTTCAATCATTCTCTCTGTCATTCTTCTTCTTAAAGGCCTTTTGGTTAAATAAAGGACACCTAGACTGCTGTGAAAGAGAAGAACAGGCTACAGGGGTCCTGCCTGAGAAGGGATGTGTGTGTAAGAGGCAAAGAACACACAAACAGGTTCTGTTGATGCAACAGATGCTATGAGATCAGTTACAAAGCTGGGTGCTCATTCATTCTGCAAGCTATCTTGATTAACTTTGGTTACTTTTTTGGGGGGGGGACTTTTACTATATTCTACAAAAGCAGTCTTTTGGATACTGTAGTTTATGGCTCAATGTATCCTGCAAACCCAGAATGTTTAGTGATTAGGTGAAAGGTATATTGTGTTGGAGTATTTTTCTTGTATGTTTACAATAAGGAAAGATTGTATAGGAAATATAGTAATGCTGGTTCCTGTCAGTATAAATAAGTGAATATATCATGTTAGCAAAATCTATATAAAGGAAGACATATATCTTATGTATAGAAAAACACACATATAGGAAAGATAAAATGCCCATTGTTTTAGCTCTAGATAAAGAGACATCTGTTTAACTATAAATAAGGAAGTTTGCCGTAATTTTAAGATAAGGAAATATCTGTTTATCAGAATATGAAAGGAAGGAAGGATTATACTGGAGGAAGATGTTCATTGTAATAGCTAACACATTCCATTCCATTGATAATGATTGGCTAAATTTTTAAACTAAAATTCCTATAAAAAGGGAGATGTAAAGGCAGTCCATTTGTGGCCACCCATCCAAAGCTACCTAACAACTTTGGGTGAATAAATATGTTTGACCTCCACTGATTTTCTGGTGATTTTCATTAAAATCCTGGCTTGGGAAACGAACAAAGAAAAAGAAGGGGTCTCATCCTTCTGACAGTGTGAACACAACCATGGATGCTGTTGGGTTAGGTGGGAAAAAGGAGGAGTCAAGGAAGGAGAAAAGGTGCAAAGAAACTGGGAAGAAGCAGCCGCAGAAGGCATCTTTGCCGGTCTGAGGGTTTCATCTGCCATGCCAGGGCTACATTTGGAGTGAAACGACTCCTTTTTTCCTTTCCAGGAACATCACATGTTACACACTGTCGATGTTCTGCAGCCCATTTTTCAGCGCTGCTGATCTTTGCAGGTATGTCTGAGCCAACATCACCCAAAGAAAGTTTGGGATTTTTTTCCTCATATTTTCCCCTGAGTTAAGGCTTGCCTTACAAGCAGACTATGTTTTTAAAATAAATCATAATATCTTAGGCTAATATTGACCAAATCCTTCCTGAGTAAAATCTGTTGGAATGCAGAGAGGGATTAGTGTGAAGATCTGAGGCCTGTTAAGGCGAAGAGAAAGAACAGGGGGAGGTTTAAATACAACTTTTCTTTTTTTTTTGTTGGTTTTCCCATGTTTTGGTAAATCCATGCCTACCTTTTCTCCTTGGTTTCCCTTTTCTCCTTTTGGGCCTTCGGCACACTTCAAAAACAAACAAGGAAAGGTTAGGATAAAGAAGGAAAAGAGGAAAAGCAGAACATGCCAAATCCTCATGATTCTCTCCAGAGATGAGGGGATTCACCTGTAATGGGGCTTCAGGTGAGATCCGGACACAGTCAGCACCCTGGAAGGAGATCAGAAGATAAGACAATCTTAGGACACATCAAGAGACAGTTGCCAAGCCATTTAAAGCCCGGAATGAAAGATTCCAGAAAGAAAGATTTATTGGTAAACTCATTAGTGACTTACTGTCAAGAAGGTAAGGGGTTAATATACAGAGTCTTGGAAACTGAATAAGCCAAATGTCTAGCGCTCATTTATTAATGAATTCATTAAAGTGGGATCTCTGAGAGCCGTTTGAACCTCATTTTCCCAAAATGCGATACTGAAGAGCTAGCCATCCTTCTTCCAGATAAGACTGACCCTGAAATATTCATCTGCTCATCATGAATTATGTTTTCTGATGCTTTCATTTCTTTCCCAGCCCTTGGGACCTTTCTTGCAACAGTTGAAGGTTCCAATTCTATTAAACCAGCATCTGTTTCAATCCCCAGATCCTATCTGAGAAGTTGCAGCCAGAAAGCAGACAGGTATCCCACGAAGGTTAAGAAAGGGCCTACTTACACGATCACCTTTCTCGCCTTTGGATCCGTACACTCCTGGAGGTCCCCGTTCACCTTTCCCACCCTGCAGGGAAGAGGAATAGAGTTTAAGAAAATGATGGCCAGGGAATATTCTCAGGGCAGCTGTCCATAGAATTCCCTTTCACAGCTGTCCAAAATAAACCCTGAGGCTTTCTTGAGCTGGATCTCGGCACTGAAAAGTGTCAACATCTGCACCTCTGCGTGCAGCTTTATCCCATTTGGTCAACCATCTTAGCATGTCCTTGAAGCCACATGATCACACTTGCTCTTCTTCACCTTTCCCTGATACCTGAATAGGGAAGTAGGGTTGGGAGTCAGGAAGAGGAGGAGGATGGGGCAGGTGTGGTGGAGACGGAAGGAGATAGAATGGTGGGAGGAGAGGCCAGTCCGGTGAGGAAGGAGCCAGGGTCTCCACCCACGTCGGTCTGGGTTGCTGCCCTGAAAATTGATTGCACACTTAGCTGATGTTCTAACAATGGCAGCATCAATGTTTATGGGTATATCAAAGAGCATAACTGCATAAAACACACAATCCCCCCCCCCTCCTGAAATTACTGTAAATGTACAAAATTAAAGTATTGTCAAATTACGTAAGTGTGCCTGGAAGATCTGCAAGATTAGCAATAATGGCGAAACAATATGTTTATTAAAGTTGGGGAAAGCGTTTTAATCTATTTAAGCTCATGGGAAACATTATTGATTTTGGAACCAATCTGGAAAGATTCTGGAACTGTTTGAGGTAATGGAACTTGCATATTTGCTAGCTTGTATTTACCAAGCAAAAAAATCTAATCAGGGAAAATCAGAAAAGGAAATGGAAAATAGCAGCTTTGGGGATGGTGGTCTGGTTTTTGCATGGGACAGAAAGAGAAATTCAGGAGGACAGTGGGATTCAGGTGCCACAAGCAGCTGAGATGCTAGAGAAGAGGGAGAGACATACCTTCAAACCAGGAGGACCCAGGGTAGCCTGTGAAGAAAAAGGCAAAATGAATGCATCAGCTGGAAACGTCCAAGAGCAAGCCAACTGGCTGAGTGGGAGAAGCACACATTTATCATAGATAAAACATTAAATTTGTCAAGGGCTACATAACTTAGCAATGTTGATTCTGAACTCCAGGGCTCATCCCAAAGCAAGCGCTCAGCTTTGGAATCTGTACTGCTGCAATACATGGCAGGGCTTCTGCACATATGAAGAGTGCCTTTCAATCAGTACCAAAGAAATATAGCATGCATGCAACATATGGATTCCAAAGAATCATAATGTTCAAAGAGAAGGTTGAGGATCCCTGGTCCATTCCCTGGGGTAGTGCAGGGCCCATGAGAGCATCTGACAGATAACCAGCCTCTACTAGAAGACCTCTTGTGAAGGAGAGCTCATCTGCCTGTTTCACAGACTGAAAGCCCATACAGTCAGGAAGTTCCTCCTGATTTCTAGCCTAGACCTCCTTCCTGGTAGTTTTAATCCCCTGATTCTGGTCCTGCCCTCTGGGCAAAAGAGAATCAATCTGCTCCTCCTTCTGTGTGATAACCCTTCAGATATTTGAAGCCTGCTCCATATCTCCTGTCCTTCATCTCTTCTGTGAGCTGAACAGTTTAATTTCCTTTCCCCATTCTTCATAGGCTTGGATTCCAGATCCTTCACATCTTTCTCGGCCTTTCTCTAAACTTGATCCAGTTTGTCACTATCCTTTTCGAATGTCGGTGCCTACAACTGAACATGATACTCTAAAGGGAGCCAGACCACAATAGAGTAGAGGAGAATGATTACTTCCCACCATCTGGACTCTGTGCTTCTGTTAATGCACCCCAAAATAGTATTTGCCTTTTTAGCAGTTGCATCGCCCTACCGGCTCATGTTGAATTTGCAGTGAACAAGGATACTCTTGGGAAACAGGAAATGAAAAAGAATAATGTTTGCAGGCTAGGGCAGAACATTTTTCAGTTTCCAAGAACTGCAGGGGGATGATAGGGCTGAAAATAGAGGAAGATAGGGTGAAAGAAAAAAATCAGCTCTTTTATTTCATTTCTGGGAGGTTTGTGGTTGACTGATCAATTTAAGCAGGATGAAACTTGGCAGCTTCATGCATTCGCTGAGCGTGCATGAAGGGAACAGTAATGGTTAAAAAGATGCAGACTTTCAGTTTTGCTACCCTTGCCAAATCCAGCAAGACGTTCTGGGGCGGGTGGATGGGATTCTCTGTCCTTGCTCTAGCATCCACCCCACCAAGAATGCTCTGTACCCCAAAGTCAGCTGTTGGTCCTAGTGTCCTAGCGGGAGAGTTTAGAGAAGTATCAGCTGGGGTGATTTAAGATGAAATCACTCGCTGCTCATCTCAGCCCTTTTTGTTACTCAGTCTGACATTTCAGCACAGCTGTCTGATCCTGCTGCAGTTTCCTCTTTTAGCCTCAAATTAGTCCTGGGAGAGGGGTGGCTGGGTGGACTCCCTTCTTGCCCTGGATTCACAACCCATAGCAGGCGCTCTTGGCAACCAGACAGTCCCCTAGGCAAACAAAGCACCAGCCAAGACAGAAGAAAATACTCAGACGCTGAAGTGAAAGTGGCCCCGTGCCTCGGCTTGGGAGGTTGAGAATGCACCCATGGAAATTGGCTGCTGAGAAGATGAATGCAGAAGTCCCTGTCAGAAGTTACTATGGGCTCTATTTGGGGGGGAGGAGGAAGGTATGGGAGGAGGACAGGAACGCAGGTTAGTTGAAAAGTTAAAAAAAATGCTGGAAGGCAATGATAATGAAAACCTCTGTCTTTTTGCTAAGAAAACTACAGAACTCAAGTCACCAGGAATCTTTATCCTTAGCTCCTTGGAGTTATCTGTGAAAATCCTTAGAAAACTGCAATTCATCCCGGACACAGCAAGGAAAATGTTGGTGGGCTTGCAGAGACAATGCACAATACCCGTCCAGTGAGGGTCCCCTGCTTCCCACTTTGTTTCCAGGTACGTGTAAAACTTTGGGGATACCTTGGCAGACCGAATGAGAAAAGATCAGCAGCAATTTGCAAGTAAGGGACGTTGCTGGAGACTTCCACAAGACAATCCATTCACTGTACATACAGACATACTTCCAGAAAGCGCCTGTCTTGTCAGATCCCCATCTGGCTTACTTTGTTGGGTTTTCTTTGGGAGGGCAGTGACCCCACCTAAGGATGTTAGTTGAAAATGGGCTGGTGTCCAGGAGGCCTTCAGAACTGCCTCCTCTCATATCAGCTCGAACCCCAATTCCTGATGGAGAAGCTCTCCTCTACATCCTTTTATGGCAGAGTTGGGTTTCACTGGGATAAGAACAAGGGTTTTCCCAGGGGCTGCCTTTAAGACAGTGTTGTCCAAACTTGGCCACTTTAAGATGAGTGGACTTCAATTCCCAGAATTCCCCAGCCAGCCATGCTGGCTGGGGAATTCTGGAAGTTGAAGTCCACTCATCTTAAAGTGGCCAAGTTTGGACAACACTGCTTTAAGACCACGGAACTCCCTGCCCTGGAAGCCAGTTTAGCAGCCTTTTCTCTCTGGCCTTTCACTGATGGATCAAAACGTGTCGCTTCAGGAAGACATTCCCTTCACAAATAGTACAACATGTTATTGAACGCATTGTCTGCCGCTTCTGCCTGAGTTAATCCACTTTTACTAACTTTACCATCTTTAATCATCCAAGTCTCTTCTGAGTTCACGACATCTCCTCTGACATCACTAATCTCCAGCTGACTTCACGGATGCAAAAGGGCTTGCCACTACCGCCATCAAGATTTTTTTGACTTCCCAGTGTAGCGTCCTGCATTGGGCTTCCTTGTAAATAAGATCTGATCCTGCTTAGCCTCCAAGTGTAGACAAGGACAGTCAACTCTCTTTTCTTACCCGCTCTCTTTTAAAAATCATTTTAACTTAGTACTGACTTGAATCGTTCTTGGTCACCTGGAAGGGTGGGTGTGGATCTTAAGCGTGGGCTATTTTTTGTTACAAATGAAAGAAATAAATAGGGGAGAAAGCAACAGAGCATACTCCAAGATGCCTGGTGCAGTGGCTGGGAACGGTTCTGCTCCTTCCACCTTCTCTCCTTTCATTAGCAGAGGAGCAATTCTGGGGCTGGGGTTGCTGGGACAACAGAAGCAAGTACTCCAACTGATACTCTCCTCCATCCCTTCCAGACATTCCCACATGCAGAAAGGCTCTCTTTCATAACAGAGAAGGAGATATAAGGAGACTTTCCGCCTCTTGCTGCTTCCTAACACTTTGGATGTGTGCCCAGAAGCAACCAAACTCAAAACAATTGACAAAATGCCCAAATCAACTGTCTCATTTTGCTCTGTTAATAAGAAATGGGGATGATGTGAGAAATGAGTGAGCTGAAGAGCTGGGAGAGAACACTTGGAGCAGAGGATTTGATTCCAAGATGGCAGAGAGACACAGTTCACCGTGCAATCTAGAAGCCATGTGCAACTGGCCAGGAGTTGCCCACTAAATGGCTTGTGAAAGCTCTCGTTTGCCTGGGACTGCAAAACTGCTCAGCAGGTAGAAATGTTGCAGTGAAAGTGCCTGACAAAGGGAGGAATTATTTGCAGAACATCTAGACTTTTGGGTTGTTTGTTTAGCAAATGTAGAAACTGCCTGATTCCATTGCCTCTAGGTGGCTTCCGAAATTATAAAATATTGGATAAGACCAGGATCCTCTTGTTAATAATTGTTATTATTATTGTTATACAAAACTTTGGGGCTCTTCTATCAAGGATGATCTCTCTCTGTTGGCCAGCAGCAGCTCTCTACAATATTGGGTAAAAATATTTTCCAACTTACCTGAAAATGTCAAGGATTGAAACAGAGACTTGCATGCAAAAGGTACCGTGCATATTTTGCTCCTAATTTCTGCCTGCAATCCCTACCTCCAATTTAGAGAGCCTTAGAAAGAAACCTGATGGAAAAGACCCTGATGCTGGGAAAGATTGAAGGCAAAAGGGGAAGGGGACGGCAGAGGATGAGATGGTTAGATAGCATCACTGAAGCAATGGGCACGAAACTGAGCAAACTCAGGGAGGCAGTAAAGGACTGGAAGGCCTGGCACGATATGGTTCATGGGGTCACGAAGAGTCGGACATGACTTAACAATTGAACAACAACAACAGAAAGAAACACCAGAGAAATAAGATTCATAGACACCAGTCTTATTGGAAGGTAAGATGCTGAACCAGGTAAGTGGCCCTGGGTCCAAATTCCTTCTTCCCAACTCTTGGAAAAAAGACCTCTCACTTGAGAAAGTCCATAGTTCTACAGCAGAACCCTCATTGTCAGGCAGAAGACTCCAGATTTAACCCCTGACGTCTTGAGACATGTCTGAAGGCTTCCTTCTTATCTGAACCCAGGGAAAGCCAATATTGGTCAAAGTCTAAAAGGACCCATGTTCTGATTCAGAAAAAGATAATATTTTATGTTGGAGGTGGTGAGATTATAACTTCTCCCTGCCCCACTCTACATGTTCAAGTTGAGGGTTCACGTCACCATGCCTACCAAGATGATCCCAAGCTCTTCGGGCAAATCATGAAGACACCACTTTGTGGCTGTGACTCCCCCTCCACAAATGCCTGTGCAACCACTAGGCAGCCACCAGATGAGGAAGGAAAGGGGGAAATGCAAAGATGAATCCTCATGCAGCCTCCCTTCCCACTTCCTCCTTTCATCCTCCAGCAGTTGCCATAGGAACACTTGCTGACATCTGGAAGCCACCCGAGTATTCTTCAGTCATCCAGATGTTCCCATGGATGCATGCCAGAGAGGAACAGAAGAGGTGGGTGAGGGTGAGAGGTTGGGGGCAGTGCTTTGTGGAAAGCACATGTCCTCAAACATGTGAATGTAGAGATTGCTAGAAATCAAGTCAACTGGGACAGGACGAAGAAGACGGAAGTCCAGGTTCTGGGAATGGGAGACGTGGCTGGGATAAAGGCACAGTTTAATCAATGGATGAATCAATGGTCCATTGAGGGTTTCAGTTCTTCAGCTGCTGCTAATTCTTTTGAGTCAGCAGAGTCAAGCTGCCAAAAAGGAAAAAGATCTAAGGACATTGCTGGGTCCTGGGACACCCTGTCTGTGTATGGAGAGAGGAGGGGTCCGGTGATTTCATCGTTACTCACAACTGGCAATGTGATTACTCAACCTCACTTCTCATTTTGTCTTAGGGACTTCTTGCTTCTGGGTAGGGGTTCTGAGTGGGGGGAGACTGGTTGGGAAAGGATTGCAATGTTTTTTATTTGTTGGCTATGTCTAATCTGCTCAGCAGCCAAAGTTTCTGATAAATTACAAAGTTACTAAAATATTAGAGTAAACAAACACTTCCCCTCTGCCCCGCCCTGAAATACACTGTAGTTGATAGCCCAGGGAAGATAAAACTCTCCAGCCCAGAATAAAGTTTGGCCCTTATAATTAAACTGAATGCAAAGCTGCCGAAGGCTTAAGATGCCACCTCTCTTTGGGGAGGGCATTGTACTAATCAGGGCTCACCATCATTAAAATCCCTCAAGGGGATGAGGAGGGGCAAGTGATATCACATGTGTCATGGCATTATAGTACAAATTACAATTATGCATATTATTTATAATTACACAGATAAAGTGAGTTGGGTACAAGGGAGATGGCCTTTTCAGTGGAATGGATCCCTATGCCCACCTTGGAAAAGGTCCTCCCCCTCATAGTCAGGTCATTTTGATGGGCAACCTGGAGGGGGAAACCACTAAAGTTGACCACAGACTTTGGGCAGATACATGAGGAAAGAGACCTCCTTGAGAAGTCTGGTCCCAGGGCTGTTAAAACCAGCACCAAGAGTTTACATTGGGCCAAGAAACATACTGGCAACCAATACAGTGACATCCTCTCTGTGGCATCTCTGAAAAGGGAGGATGTATCTCGCTAAACCGTTTTAAAGAAAAGGATGAAGGAAAAGTTTTGAAGATTGAGATTGACAAATGCTCACGAGAAGTGTTTGGGAAACATCATTGGATAATACCTATTTACTTTGAAAGTCCAAATCTTCAGGACCACATGAAGTACACCCAAGAATACTGGAAGAACTTGCTGATGGTTTGGCCAGACCTTAATATATTATCCTTAAGGAGCTCTGGAGAAAGTGTGACTTGAGGAGGATGTACAATGTCCCTATCTCCAAAAAGGGAAATGGAGAGACCAGGGATTGTGGCACTGCACTCAGTACCCCACTTGAGTTTGATGAGGAAGCAGGAACAAGAGCAACTTTTGAGCCAGCTATGTATCCCCTTAAGTGTCATGACACCTGTCTATAATCAGAGGGTACATTGTTGAATGCTATGCTGAAATCAAGAAATATTATGTCTACAGCATTCCCACATTCTACTAAGGAAGTTACCTGATCAAAACATAAGATAAACTTATATTTATCTATGCTGATTTCTGATAACTATTGCCTTGTTTTCAAGGTGCTTACAAATCTCTTTATGATTCACTGTAGAATCTTCTCAGGTATCACACTCAGACTAGTTGGTTTGTAGTGCTCAAGCAGGGATGTCTAAGGACATGTGTCCATGTTGGGGGATAAGGAGGGCAAATGGCAACTTGAGCATCTTGATGTCATACATCATGTAGAGGACAACAAGAATGATTAGGGAACCAGAAACTAAACCCTGGGAAGAGAGATTGAAGTAGCATTGCTTATTTAACCTTGAGAAGAGAAGGTCAAGGAGGGGTATAATAGTACTGCTCAAATTCTTGAAAAAAAATTAAATAATAATAAAATAAATAATAGTTGAAGCTGTTCTGTGTCAGAATGCAGGACATGGACTAATTATGTTAAGCTGCAGGAAAGGAGGTTCTGATTCAGCAATTGACAAAAACTTTCTAAGAGTAAAGGCAGTTTGACGGTGGAACCAAGCACCAAGGGAGGTGTTGGGCTCTCTTTCACGGGATGTGTTCAGGCTAAGGCTGGGCAGCCATCTGTTGGAGAAGCTTTAATTTGGATTTCTGCACTGAGCAGTGGGTTGCACTCAATGGCATAAATGACCCCTTCCGACTCTGTGAATCTGTGAATGACTGGTTAATGTCCCTTAATGGTCAGTGAACATCTGTTCTGGAATCGCATTCCCAGTTGCACTGATAATTGGTCATTTTCCCATCCCCCTGCAAAAAAACCCAAAACAAGTTATTCTAAAGCCCGGGTTTGCTTTCCCTGCGTTCTGTCTAGAGTTGCCATTCTTCCTTTGGCCCTCGGCCTTGCTTTGAGCTCCAGCCTGATACAAACACATTAAGCAGGAGGAGAAGTCTTTCTTGCAGGGTGGATTGCAAGCAGTGACAGGACCTTGGAACAGCTTCTGAGCAGAGTGGCTGAAAAACAGTGGCCAGTTATCTTGCTTTTTGGAGACGAGAAGAACTAAAACTTTGTAGTATAAGCCCTAACATAGGTTAAATGAAAATCCCAGAGTATCCTTTTCATCACCCATCTATCTCCCAGGGTCCCCAGGGGTCCAAAAGTAATAAGAATTCTTTGGGACCACCCAAAGTTGTCCACTCCTACAGTAGACTTGCCAGGAAGAAATCCTTGTCAACATTAAGGGCTTCTGACTCAGAAATCCTTCTTTCCAAGCAAATGAAGGCTGGCTACGTTTATTCGATAGTGAAGGAAAAGTACCCTGTATATGTTCCGAGATGCCTGACTCTCCCCCTGCCCCATGATTGTTTCTTACGCTTCCAGTCTCATTTCTGGCATTACAATCTGTAGTATCTGTCCCTGGGCTCTGTGGGCCATAATTTGAATTTAGCCCTAGTGGGATAGTTGACACCAGTTCTTTCTAGCTACCAATTTCCTCTGCCTTCTTGAAGCCTCATCTGCCTTCTCCCTTGTCCCATCAACAATTTCCATTAAGTGAGTCTTTGGGATCACAGCTCCTCACTCTATAGGGGTAGGGGTGTATGTGTGTGTTGCATATCCAGAAATCCCAGAAGACCCAGCTATAGCCCAGTTGCAGGGGAAAGAAACAGCAACACAAAGGGGCTTACCGATTGTGCTAAGTCAATGTATGGTTGGCCTGGTTTTGGCTTTCTGGGTTGTGTGAACCAACCACCATCATTTGTGAATGATGGTTTAGGGCAGGGATGGCAATCTTTGGAGCCAAGGTTAATCCCAAAACACCCTTTCCCCAAAAGCTGCCCCCACTGAATGTTCTTTCTTGTCCTTCAGGGCTCCTAAAGGACAGTTCTTATAAATTAATTCAATATGACATTAGAAGCTTGCGGTTTGCTTTGCAGAATGCAAGCCTCCTAACTGAAAGTTTTAAAATTAAAACGATGCTTACGTTTTCATTTTAAAAAATCAGATGGGACAAGATCCTGTTTGGCACAAAGGAAGGTACTGAGGTGGGGGCATACTGATATCTGTAGGCACTGTATTGCTTGTCCCAAGTTTTATGGGGCAGTAAGTTGTACCAACCCAGCCAACTGTAGTTTTTTAAAATAAACCACTGTTAAACCATAGCTTGTTGTAATGTGAACACAAGCCTAAGCCTCACACCCAACAAAAAATGAAAGAGAAGGAACAATGGGGGTTAAAGCGCAGCCACATTGCTTGTTGAAATCGCAAGTTTCAGTAAGTGCCACTTCAAGTTAACATCCAAGAGATCTATCATCTCCCTTCATCAAAAGCGCTGGAAACTCAGAGCAAAATCAACTTCAGTCTCTTACTTACATTTGCATATGGTGACCTCTGCTGACATGGAGGACACTGCAAAAGAAGGAAGCAATCAGGAAACAGGAAATGACCCTGTCCTCCAGGTGGAGATACTGCAACATTCAAAGCATATATTGACTCCCAAGTGAATCCTTTGGTGGTTACCCAAAGCTCTTGCCCAGGTGACAGTATGCAGGCCAGCAGCCCTGGTCAATTTTGGTAAATCTCTCCGTTTCCAAGCTTGCTTTGAAAACCTTGGATTCTCTGGGGCAATGTTCCAATTTACTGAGCATCTTATTCCCTTCCTTCATTTTTAAGGCAAGTTGTCTTTTCTACAAGTCCTGAAAAACCAGTGCAATGGGAACCTTTCTCCTCAATGCACAGCATTCTTTTGCCTTTTGGAAGATGTTTGGTCGCCTTGCTGGGGCACAACCCTGTGCCCCCCCGCAAGAAATGATGTCTTTCTCTAGAACTATGGCATAATCCTCCCCCAAAGGCATACAAATGTACAGGGACTATTAACAGGCCATCCATGTCTGACAACGAGGACATTCTTATAATGGGTGCTAAAATAAGAAAAAATAATAACAAAATCTAAGCAATCACCCTTTGGCTATTGGAGTACTTTTTAAGATGGTCCAACGAAGCACCTGGGTCAAAACAATCAAATGAAACACGTTGCTTTATGAGATGCTCCCCTTGAAGCTCTTCTTTTCTTCCAAGGTGTAAAGTGAAACCCAGGCAACTTAGCCTGGTACTAAGTTCTTGAATTCCTCTGGCATGTTATGCAGCAGGCCTGGGATAGGATGGCTCTGCGAGAGATGTCGTGGAAGCACTCGGTTGTCTGTAGGGCAACAGTTCTGGTCCCTGCCCAGATTCTGGCAGCAGCCAAAGGCAGACATGAAAAGCGAGGCTTTGTGGCTTAACCACAGCTTCCTCCCACCAAACCAGCTAAGTGGAAGATGTTCCCCAAGGGAGGGGCAGCTCTCTAGGAGCCAAAACCAGACTTCAGATGGAAAGTTTCACTGCACTAAGAAGAATGGCTTAGGGTGCCAATTGGCACACCTGCTGCTAGAAAGCTAGTGTGGCAGACACTGGAGAAGCACCTCTCTACCATGTTCCTATCCAAAGACACGACCAGGAAACCCGTTTCTGTATTTCTGCTCTCTTTTTTTCTGCCCTGTGGCAGAAAGGCCACAGAATGCCTTCACTTTTAGGCATAAATCAGATGCAAATTTCGATATAGATTTAAATATTCTGGATTGTGCATTCAGATGTACCTCAATGGGAGGCATATCCAAACTCAAGTTCTAATCTGTACAGGTAGTCCTTGTTTAGCAACCATAATTGGGACCAGCAACTTGGTTGTTAAGCTAAGTGGCTGCTAAGTGAACTGGGCATATGATCTTACTTCAGCTTTCCTTTGCTTTACAGACCTGTGAAGGTCATAAATGTGGGGATTGGTTGCAAAGTTACTTTTTCATCTCCGTCATAACTGTGAATGGTTGCTAAACAAGGATTACTTGTATTTTCAATAGGATCTGCTTCCAGATGCATTTTCCATTTGTAATTTCCACCAGCCCTGGCAAGGATGCATAAGACTTAAGGCATCCAGGATCAAGGATGTTATTTTCCTAATAGAAAGTAAATCTAGTAGGGGTGAATTTTCCAAAATTTTACTTGGGTTAACTTGAAACCACCATTTCTAGTAACTGTCATAATGCAGGAGAGCCGGACTAGTCTATGGTAGCAAAAAATCAGGAGTCTGGTAGCATTTACATGCCCATTGTCATGGTCTCCCCAAATAATCCCTTAATTTAAACTCAAAATGTAGAGGTTTTCCCCTCCTTTGGGGAAATTTGGTTCTTCAGAGAATCTGGAGTACTTTTGGTTTTGTTTTTTTTTTTTTTTTGTCTGCGCTCAGTCATGGCTGACCCTGCAGTGACTGCTTTTTGGACAAGTCCTTTGCAGTTTTCAAGGCAACTGTTTTCGGAAGTGGTTTGCCAGATCCTCCTTCCTAGGGCAGAGCCCAGCTGGCGAGCGCAGGAGGCGGGGTTTCCGTTGCTTAGCGCCCTTGAGCAAAACCCTTGGTTTTGCCACCTTATTCACAGTTTGCAAAGCCAAAGGGTGGATGGGTGGGTAGGAGGGAATAATCAGATTATTTTGTGGATGACCTGAGTTATAGTGGCAATTCAATTAACTGGTGCAACTGGGAACAATTTTTGTTTGCTTTTTTACTCACACTTCAAACATTGCCATAGACTTATTTCAATTGGATTTCAAGCTGGGGCATCGTATGGAGATAACACTGAATGCTTCAAAGGATATGTGGCTGCAACTAACGAGAATACTGTAGAAGCATGCTAAAATCTCTCTACTAATTTCCTTACATTTTCTTCCCATATGAAGGAGGCTCCTGGGTTTATCTTGTATTCTTCCTGTGCTTTGAAATATTCTTTCCATCCCTCTGCATCTTCCCTGGCTGTCCACCCTTGAAAAAGCCTCATGGGTTTGAACCTCTCTGGGTTGAAATGGATATGGGGGATGTCAGAGAGGCTGCACACCGCTACTGGGTCATACACTAAAAGACAGGATCTTCACACAATCCCCACAACTACCTCATCAACATCTGATGACCTTATGTCATCAGGCCTGGGGTCTTTGGGAACTGGAGGCATTCTGAGATGGCTCCACTAGGACTAATATTCTTGATCTCTCTGTGAGGTTGTATATTATAATTTTTTTTTATATTCTTCTTCTTTGAATAATTACTTTTTATCCTTTTATAATGATTGCTTTTTTTTAACCTATTTGCTGTTTTATTCAATTGTTGTACGCCACCCTGAGATCTGAGATCATTTTATAAAGCCAGGAGAAGAGTTCTTGTTGTAATCTGGGCCCTGGAAAAGTCACCCCATGTTAGAATCTCATTTGGCCCACTCCCATGTAAATGAGAATTCATTTTGTAGGACAGCCAAGTAGTAAAAGAAAATGGCCAGAGATTTTCATGGGAACAGAACTCACAATCTACCAAAATAGACTCCATTGTAGCACGGGTAGGTAGCCATGACTGATGTCTTCTGATATCTCTTGCTTTCTACTAAAAAGGCATGCAAAGGAAAGAATCTAATATTGCCGTACTGAGCATTACAGAACCATATGAGTTTATTACAATTAACAGAGCTGGAAATTCTTCTTGCCATCCTATTTTAGTGTGAGCAGGAGAAGATTTCTCCCTGTAAAGCTCCCTTCTCCTTTGAGATGAACTGTGATGAACTTAACAGAATGTGGCTTCAGAGAATTGTATGGGTATCTCCAGGCAGGACCTAGAGCCGTGGATTCAGCAGAAAAGTTGAGTTCAAACAAATGACAATATCCACGTTGGCAGCTGCTGCAGCCCCCATAATGTTCAGAATAGGCAGTTGCACATGAATAGTGCATTAACACTTATGAGGTTGATCATTCTGAACTGCGCATAAGAGCCCCAGCAGGGCAGGGGAGGTGCTGCTTGCTTCCTTTCAGGCAATGGGGAGCACTGGTGCATGGAAGATAGAAAAAAGCCTACAAAGAAATGGCATGCTGGGAGCTCGCCAGGAAAGGATTAGCGTCTGCAAAGTTTTCAAAGAAAGCTGCCATTATGGACAAGGAGCTTTTTGATTCCAGGCCCCTGCAGGGCTGGTGCAGGGTTGAAACCAGCCGGAGATGGGGAAAAGGACATTTTATTTTATTTTTTTCAATTTCACAATATTTATAGCCCTCCACCAATCCATACAGATTTTCCTCAAGAAACTGAACTGCTTTCCAAAGTGGGACGGTTTTACACGTTCAGGCCTCCTTTTATTTATTCATTCATTCATTCATTCATTCATTCATTCATTCATTCATTCATTCATTCATTCATTCATTCGTTAAATTTATATGGCCGCCCGTCTCACAGACAAGTGACTCTGGGCGCCGGACAACCCAGCTAAAAAACAATAAATGTATATAAAACAAAGGAAGATGAACTAAAATCTCAGTCTGCTTGGTACAAAGGGGCTTTCTCAATCTTAGTGTCAGGGCATAGGAAGGATTGGGATTCAGAAATAAGGTGTATTTTTTTAAATTATTATTATTATTGGTCTGGGACCATAAATAAATAATGCCAAGTGTAATTTGGAAGTCATGTTATTAAGCTATGGTTCAGTGTCCCTGATTTAACTATAATCCCCTTGGTCTCCTAGTAATAGGAAAAAGTCTTAGTAATCATATCAGTAGCACCCCCCCCCCCCCCCCCCGGTGCCATCTGCAGTTAGATAAGGTTAGGTTGGGGTGGAGGCATCTCTACTGATAGTCATTCCTATAGGAAAGCCGTGTGGGTGACTTTCTCTCCCCAGCAGGATTTTCACAGCTGGAAGGGTTGAGACATGGCTTAGAGCGGGTGGAGAGAGCCTGGAAATGATTCGTTCTGCTGAATCTACACTCCCTCCATTCCCACGACTGGGACCCTAATGAGAGGGATATGTACAATATTTATTATCCGCCTAAGAGAAGACTAGAACCTCGGTCTCCCCATTTGTAGTCCAGCATCTTCAACACTGGACTGCCCTGGCACCTGGACTGGAAGTGGCCAACCACCCCCTCCCCAGGAGCTTCTGTGATTGAACAGGGATTAGAACTTGGGTCTCCTCACCTTCAGCACTACACCACACTGGTGCTCTCTGTTTCTCTCTTTACACAAGAGAAAGACGCGGAGAAAATAACTTGGGAGCCATGGGGAGGAAACAGAAAGAATGTAGAAATGTTGTATGAGAGCCACCTCCTTCTTCCAGAGCCATTCAAGGATTTTGTCTCTATTTCAGGAGCCAGGGTGGACTTGGAAGGGTTAACACCCTCTGTCAACCTTCATGTGCCCAGTTGACCAGAGAGAATTAGAACCCTGTCTTCCTCCCAACTGTGTTTAGTGTTCACAAAACACGCTGCCCAGTTCATCATGCCATACGGATAGTACCAGAAAGTCAGGTACATACGAGATGCGACAATCCTCTGAGACAGGGCAGTGTTGCTATTGCCAAATGGCCAAGAGAGAACAGCTGGACTGAGACCACCAGGAGGGTTCAATGAGTAGGACATCTCCTTGCTTGGAGATCTGTTTTTAAGCTACCAGAAGATACCAACTCTCTTTCCAAAGTCATGGCTTGGGACCTGGATATCTAGGGAACCACTTTCTGCCAGTGGCTTCTGCCCACCCAGTAAGATTGGGAAAGGTGATCTCTCTCCATCCTCTTAAGGAATGTCATCTTCAGGGACCATGGGGACAAGCCTTCTCAGTCATGAAGCCCCTTCTCTGGAGCAGCATCCCCCCCAAAAAAATTAGACTGACTCCCACCCTATTGATTGTTCAGCAAGTCATTTAAACCTGGCTATTCCAGAAAACCTTGGAAGCAGAACTGTTACGAGGGGAAACTCTCCTGATACTGTATTGATTTGTGTACGCTGATGGTTGCTCCCCGGGCATTGGGGCTCTTGTTTCTTTTTGCTGTATTGATTATTATTTTAATTTTCTTGTACTGAAGAATGTAAGCTGCTCAGAGTCCTGTTTGAATGGAATAGCATAGAAACTGCAATAAATGAATAAATAAAATTCATATGACTATCTGAGGGTCCGTTAAATCTTTCCTCACGCCACTCACCTTCTCTCCTTGATCTCCTTTCACAGCAACCTTCCCAGAGGCTCTCACCTCCTAGGAAAAGAGGAGAAATAACAATATTACAGGCTAAAAGTCATAAAACCCTTCTTTGCAATAGCTTCCGGCAGTTTCTGTCCCAGAGAAAATAACTAGCTTTCAGAGAAATTAGTTTAGCCTAATGAGTTTAACCATTTCAGCCCAACAAGGAGGAAAGGAGAAATTGGTAGCTTTTTTTGAAGAAGAATTTGAGCCTCATGTATCCAGGCTAAGAGACAGTCCAGCAGAACATCAACTAAACCAGCAAATAAACAGGCTGAATAATGTAGTTTGGCCAATATATATATATATATATATATATATATATATATATACACACATGGATGGACGGATATATGGATCATATTTGGATAATAGATTAGCACAATATGAGACCAGAGTTCCTCTGAATTTAGTAGTTGGAAACCTTTTCCCCCTAGGGTGCCCGTCAGCAGCGTCCACAAAAGTGGGTCAAAACATCAAGATGGCAGCTGGAGCCACATATTGAAGCTCCGCCTACAATTAGCATAAAAAGGGGGTGGAGCTTACATTAGACAGCTGTGGCTGCCATCTTGATTTTTTTTTTTTTTTTTACCCCCGTGGATTCCCAGGGGAATAGCACAAGTCACAGCAGATGGCAGGTTGTTTGCTGGCTGATCTTGGCTGATCCTGAAACAATAAACACTTCCTTCAGTTTTGCAGAACATTAGGTAAAATAACCTCCTGACTTATTTCGTCTTTGCGGGAGTCTTTCTTCTTCTTCTTCTTCTTCTTCATTTCTGTTTTCCTTCACATTAGAAGCCAACTTAGGCAAGATGGTTTAAGAATGTTAATGCCCCGTGCTGATAATTATTCTTGTGTTCATTATAGCAACAATCTTGTTTTTGTCAGTTCAGTAGACAAATATAAGGATGTTTATCTCTCTATTACTCTCTCTCTCTATTTGTTTGCTTATATTTAAAACTTGAGCTTTTTCCTGAAATATTTTCAATATACAAGACTGCCCATATTTAGAACTTTTGAGATGCGTAGGTTGCAAATTATGTTTGTCTCTGGTTTTGTACTGCTTCTGTGGTCACAGCACCCTTGAAAAAGGAACGCATTTGATGAAATGCATCGGACCTAAATAAAAACTCTTTTAGTGACACTTGGGATTCCTCACAGTCTCTTTTGTTGATCTTGAGAAAGCTAAACAAATCAGATCAGGTTAGTGCTTGGATGGGAGACCACTAGGAAATCTCAGGGCTGTAGGGTAGACCGGGAAGTCTAGCCTACAGAAAGGGTCAACACTTTCCTAATCTTGCCAAAAAACTCCTGCATGAATGTGTCCAGGAGATCACCAGGAGTCAAGCTTGATTCGAGGGAGATTTTACCTTTTCCTTAATATAATTGGTCATACTTCTTCGACATCATTTTGTATTGATCCCAGCCCATATAAGCCAAAAAAGGAAAAAAATCTGAGCTGGAACCATCAATTTCTGACCCCCACGGAGGACAAATATAGCACAACTTTGCTATCAAAGAACATCTGGTGGCCTATAGTTTGCAAAACGTGCTTCCGATGGAGGGGGATTTATGTAGCTGGCCCTTCAAAATGCCACGTATCTCCAAAGCATCTTAGCCTCCTGATAAAAGCTGCGTGCACACAGCAGTACTTACGGTTAAAAAAGAACTTGGAAGGAGAAAGTTTGTGCTAAAGAAGCTTACATCAGGGAAATTTACCAGTCCGGAAATGGAACAGAAGCAGGATAATTTGCATTAAAAAACTCTTCTTCAGTGATTTATGTTCACAATTACATAAAACAGGGAAAGATGCGTACAAGTCTCCATATGTTTGAAGATACTACACTTATGAATATTTGTAACCTTTTTTCCCTGATTTTTTTTTTTAAACTGTTTAAAACACACGCCAAGAGACGGAGCTGCACTCCTAATGCTGAGCTTAATGGGATTACCGTGGAGTCAACGTAGGAAGTGGCAGCTGCATTTTCACAAGGGTGTAAAAAAAAGGCCAACAGGATGGGAATTACCTGGCAGGTGCAGAAGAGATTAATTGGAATTACCTGCTTGAACACCTCAAGGATAACGTCTTTTAGGAGACAACAACCTCAACTGAGAAGCCCCCCCTGGACTTTCACAGCCTTCCAAGTTCACTACTGATCTGCAGATGAACCCCAGAACCCTACCTGCGATGTCCCACTTGCAGGTAGATCCAAGGCATTTTGCCTTCAACTGCTAAATTGGATGCTTGTCATGAGCAAGTGCTGCAGATCACACCCAAGCCAGCCCAGTGTGTATTGCAAGAGCCTTCTGAAGCTTTGGTGCCCCCGATGACTGGTGGCCACAGCTCCTTGAATTTCCACTGGCCCAGCCTTTGGGGAAAGGCTGTGGGCCAGATATAAGGGTGCCGATGGCAGAATTCCGTGTAGGTATTTCATGATTACATTTTTATCTTACTTTTCTTCCAGGGTTCAAGGGGGTCTACCTAGCACTCCATCTCTTTTTTCCACTAAACAAGCACACCGTGAGCTAAGCTGGACTCAGCAGAGAGAGAATGAGCAGCTGAAAACCACCCAGGCAGCTTCCACGGCTGAGGATCTTCCAGGACCTGTCCAAAACCTTAGTCACTGTCCAAAACCATGGCTGTATGGGAGAGAATGTTACTTTTCCCTAACTCAATTGCTTGCTCATCCTTGCTTCTAGCAAAGTAACCTGTCCCCCCCCCCCCCACACACACACGCATATTTCCTTGTTCCACCAAATGACCCTGTCCTGCCATCCCTGGGATGTGCTCGTTAGCAGACTTGACTTATGTTTAGACAGCAGGCAGTCCACCTGTGCTCCGTCCATCCAGGCCACACTTTGATGATCTTGCTACTCAAGGTCCTCCCCACACCACATCCATCACATGCATTTCTTTCTTCTGCTTGCCTCCTGTTCCTTCCTAACAAATGGGTTTTCTCTCCTTTAGCTCTTCAGCTTCTCTTCTTAAGTTTGTGGACTTGTGGAAAAAATGAGGCAGATTTGATCCTGGCCCCAGAAAGCAAATGAATGAAGCTATTGTTCTCCTTGGTGAGAGCATCTAAGAAGAGGGAGAGCAAGGGCTAACCTTAGCAGAAAGCAGAGTCACTTAAGTAGTTTAATAGTTCTGCCTTTGCCAGATCAAAGTCTGTTTTATTTAGGGATGGACAAATCACCTCCCAATTGGACTACTGTATCACACTGTACATGGGGCTGCCCTCGAAGAGCATTCAGAAGCTGTAACTGGTCAAGAATACAATGACACATGCAGTTTTGGATGCACACAGTACACCATTGTAACACCACTGCTTTGCAAGCTGCAGTGGCTTCCAGTAGGCAATTCAAGGTGTTGGTCATCACTTAGAAAGCCCTACATGGCTCAAGGCCAGGTTACTTGCAGGGCCACCTGTCTCTGCCTCTGCCCATCCCACCAGTTCTGGCACAGTAGATATGCTCCAGGTCCCTTCTATTAAACAGTGTCACCTGGTTGGATCCAGGAAGAGTGCCTTCTCTGTGACAGTAACTGCCTTATGGAGCAGCATCCATCCGATGTTTGGATGGCCCTGACCCTGTTAGTTTTATGGAAGACCTTGAAGACCTTCCAAAAGGTCTTTAAGGCCTTTCCCCTAAGACATTAGTGCCAGGATGATAATTGGGTCTTGCATACACGTTTTAGGACATATTATGGGAGAATTTTACTTGTAGGCTTGGTTGCACTGTAGTATACTGTTTTTATTCTGTTTTATTTTATGTTTACTGTATTGTTAGCCATCCAGAGTCATTAGGGTGAGACAGGTAGCCTTATAAATTCTATAATTCTATAAATTAATCAATCAGATAAAGAAATACAGAAATCACCCTGTAACTCTAGCATATTTCTTCTCTTAATCCCACCCCATTTCTCAATTAATCTATACTTTTAATAATCCATCAATATATGAGTGATATCCAGGAACCTCCATTGGGGGTTCAAGAAAGTCAAAATGGCAGTCACAACCATATGGCCATGGCTACCATCTTGATATCTTCATACCCCCCTTCCCCACTTCCCATGGATGCCCCTGATAAGGTCAACTGTTTTACATTCAATTTTTGAAAAAGAATCTGCTTTCAAAATTCTTTCAAAGGAAAAGAGAATTCTGGAGATCTTTTAATGGGTGGAATGGGGTGAGTTTGCCCTGATGTAATTACCAGTCAACCAGACTTTCTTTGTATCATCCTTTCTCCAACAAGCTACAGACCATCTGGCTTCCCTGATTTCAAACACATTCCAAGGAAAAACATCCAAAATGATATCTTTCCTTGTGGCTTTTCAATTCTGATATTCCTGTCCCCATTAGGTATGTGTGTGGGGGGTTTCCAGCCAAGGGAATCTTCCCCGACTGTGATGGATGGAACTGTTCTCTTTTTCTTAGAGAAATTCAGAAGTCCGCCTGATTTCTCTGCCCCCAAATTTGGTGGAGAATTTTAAAAGGCCATTTGTGCCAAGCTGCAGACTCGGTATGTTTTCGTAGCAGCTCTAATGCAGGAGTGATGAGAACCTTGCAAAAAACGGTCCTGCTTTTTTGGCCAGAGAAGAGCAAATGAATCTTGAACAAGTTTTCAAGGCCACATCCAGCATTACAAGGTGACATATGGACCATTAAAGAAGAACCATCTCAAGCAGGCTACAAAATCTTGAGTTTCGTTTTCAGAATGAAATCATTCGGGTTTTAATGGCATTGAATTGTGCATGTTTATAATAAGCAGCACTGCATTTTTTACCTCTTAATCATTAATAAAAGTCTCGAACAAGGGGCAGCAGTTGTAAACATGAAGGACAACATTTGGGTAGAAGACAGCAGTTCATTCACTTTGCCATTTTTTTAGGAAGTTGCTTCAGCTGCACTTCTAAAACACTTAAAAGATCAACATCATTCCCCCCCTAATTTTGTAATGCGTTTTCTTGAACCACCACAAAGTTATTCAATGATGCATAATATTAGAAAAAGAACATTTAAAACTATGAGCACCAGGATTGTGGAATCCACAAAACATGTACAGATTTTTGAAGGGGCTCCTATAAAACATTTCAAAAACGGATGGAGAAACAGGAAAAACACACAGTCAGGATGAAAAAGAAAAGTGAAATGGAGGCCAAGACTAACTCCCATCCTCCCTGCTAGCCGGAAAGTCCTATCATTGAGAAACGGTTGCAGGGCTTTTTCCCCCTCTGGAGAAATTTGGAGAGTTCTCCCCTCACTTCCCCTGCCCACTAATCAAAAGGGCATTTGAGCTCAGTTTTTTTGGCTCAGCCCTCAAAGCAAGCCAACATGGGACAGGGTGAAATAATTCAGTGTGCAATGGCTTCATCTTGCCTCCCTGCAGCTGGAGACGGACAGGAGTTTCATTGCTAGCCCGTTATCAAACAGGTTCCTAGCCTCCTTTCTAGAACGATGATTCCAGTTGCACGCCCGCCCCCTAAAGCAAGGGCGAGCAACACATAAGCCATCTCCTGGCCCCAGCCAGACATCCACAGGGCCCAGTGTGTTTCTGAACATTCTGAAAGCAGTGTGACACCAGCCTGATGCAAGCTCTGCCCTTTTGTATACCCGTGCAATGCCACAACTCACACTCAAAGGGCAGAACTTGCACTGCTTTGTCATCAGGCTATTTTGGTCATCTGCTTCCCCCTGGATCCTCCCCACAGACATCTCTGCCCCTGGAAGCAAAATGGAAGATTTTTGCTAATGGAATTCTTTGCTTGGAAGTGGGGCCAAATTACAAGTCTAAGTGTTCTCTACCAGGCCAAAATACTCAACATAAAAGAATACGACTCGCAAGTTGAAAACGGTTGCATGCTGGTTTCCTGAAGGCACTCTTCGAAAGGCACTCAGCAGCATATGCAGAAGCGGGCACAGCATCGCCACAGGCTCTTTTCCAGTTTGGAGACCTGGAGGCAGAATATCCCACTCAGCTCCCTTCTTTCTGCCTCCCCAGTCAATCTGCATTTTTCCTCCTCCATTGTTTCTGGCCCATTGCCGTCAACGGGCTAGTCAATGGAAGCGGGTGGCAAGCCCAACTTTCTGAAACAAATCTTGGGATTCTAGTTCAACAGCTCAGCCTTGAACGGAAAGCATGGATTGCCCATGTCATTTCAAAGGGTGAAACATTCCTTCGCACGGGCTCCGCATGTAGTGCAGAATCTAAGATGGCAACCTCCATTGCTCCTCCCCAAGCCCCCCCCCCCCAAATGGCCTTGCCTAGGACTTAATCTCATTCATGGGAGGTGGACTTTCCGAAAGGTCTGGACAGAAAGTGAAGTTGCCACCAAATGACCCGACAGCCTCCAGCCTGCATGACAGGCTGAGATTTTAAATGTTGTGAATGCAATAGATTAATATATTATGTTGCTGTTTATAATGTGTTCTTCCAAGTTTGTAGTTTTCCTTCCTTGATCATATTAGCGTAATTAGGTTCTCAGACTGCTGGGTTTGGACTGACATGACTTGCTCTGCCCTGATTCCACTCCACTCCACTCCATTCCATCCATTCCTTTTTTTTTAAAAAACAAAATGTACATTTCTTCTCAGTAGGATTTGACAGCAAAATATGAAATAAAATCTCTAAATTGGTCGCAAATGTGTTCCCCACAAAACCAAACAGCTGGGTGCGATTTAATTCCATCCGTGCTCTTTCTCCCTATTAGCCTATTTACCAAACTGTTGTGGGAGCTGAAAATGTGATTTCTATCAAAAGAGCCATTAAGTCAAAATGTACCGGCAGTGGATTAAGCCAATGCCAAATATCTACCAGTTTCAGATTTTTGGATCAAAACGAGCTATTTTCATGAAGCAACAGCTTCCCACTGCAAATGTTTATTGTTTCCCCATTAGGGTTTGTGCCATGACGCCTCCTGGGTACAGCTTCTCTTGTTCTCTTAGGAGGTGACCTTGGGAGTTTCTTGATGCAAAACCAACCAAGACTAACCATGTTTACTGTCGTATGAGCTTTTGTGGATCCTCTTCACCTGAGAGGTGTCAGCTAGACAAGTTGATGCGACAATAAATAGTTTTGTGATTAAGGTGCCATAAGATTCCTTGAATCTTCGGGGACAGAAGACTTTTCTTCTGGGGACAGAAGACTTTTCTTCTGTCCCCAGAGTGATATGAATTAGTGATATGGGTGATCCTGTCCAATTAGGGATGATAAAGCGACGCTGTCCAAGTATTTTATTTGATGCAAAGTTAACTCCAGGCTTGAGTAACTGGGCACAGGCTATCTGATTTGGATAAATTCCTTAGCTCTTGAATTCTTTTCAGCTGAAGCCCAAGTTTCACCTCTCTGAAAAATCATATTAACCTGAAATTCATACTGAACCTTTTAATTCACACTGGCTGCAACTGAGATAGTGGCTGAGATAGAACACGAGAATGAATTAATTCAGAATTAAACCCAATTCTTTACCTAGCTTTGGAAGCTACCACTATAGGCAAAAAGTGGTGGAATGGTGTCCTGCCATTTTGGAGTAGGAAACAGGCTAAAGATGGTTGATAAAACAAGGAAAAAGCCAACACATTCCCTTGGAAAAGTCAAGGAAGAACCTAGGCAGGGATGTCTACAGGATGTGGCCAAAAAAGTGAAGATGGTGACGACAAGAATACAGTCAAAGCTCTGCCTGGTTTTTATTTGCAATGCCTTCCCAGCCAGCATCTTGACTTTTTTGAAATCCTGACTCTGTTTATCTCACATCAGCACTTCACCTGCCGTGGCCCTCTACCAGCCACCACATTGGCCTGCCTCCCTTCCCTTTTTAACTAGTGAAACTGTTACGATGCCCCCAGATTAAAAAAAATAAAATGAATGCAATGCGTAAATGGAAAGCAATTTTAAAGGGAAACGGAACATTTTCATGTTTAATTTTAAAAATCACAGAGAAGGTGAGGCTGAGAAAAACAGGGGGTGTTTTGGATCTACAGAGGGGTGTCAGTCCTGCTTCCAACATGGAACAGAAACAGAGTATTTGGGGAATGGAAAAGCAGGGCCAAAATAACCGAATGTTTCCCATACAACATAATTTGGTCTGATTTAACCTCATGACTGTCAAAATAAATCAAAGCGACATATTTTGGCTCTCTGCGCACACACATCAAAACACCCTCCTGCCATGTACATTACTCTCTGTTTCAGAGCAAAGGCCCTAGGATTCCAGTGAATGAAATGCTCACAAGAAGAAGTGCGGTTTTATTTGTTTGTTTGTTTATTTATTTATATTTCAAATTTAGACACCGCCCATCTCACGAGGAAGTGGTTGTCATCATAGTCTTTAGGTAGCAGCCCTTAGGGAGCTGTCAGCCCTGCGAGGTAGTCCAGACAAGAAGCACACCTCTATCTTTATTGTAAGGTTACCTTAACAGAATCTTGCAAGTCTGAAAGTATTTTTCCCCTCCCTCCTTTCCTTTTCCTCTCCAGAAAAATAGGGAGGGTCCCTTCTGAAATGTTTCCTGTGCCCTCCCTCCTTCTGTGGGCTGAGCTATCTTCTACGCACCATTGTCCAGTCTGTGGCTCTCCCTCCTGTCTCCCAAGGTCATTCCCAGGTACTGTTACAGGAGCCCACTTTGTGTTCTCTGTGCCAGGCTCAGAACCTTTCTGAGTAGGGAGCACCATTTCTGCAACTTCACGCACGTGGTGGGAACCTACCTCTCTACCTCTCGGCCTACTTCAGAAATGGCCAACATCTCATGAAAACTGAGAGCACTTTCACAATTTATCTCTTGTGAGCTTTTGGCAAGTTTCATTTAAAAGAAAATCAGAGGCCCTTAGACACACGCGGAAGCGGCCTTGCGGGAGCTCTGAGCGCGACTTTGCTCACTCCCATTTGATGTTGTAGCCTCCAACATAAAGGAGGTCTGTTTATATGATCACCTCTCTTGGTTTCATGGCAGAGGTGAGATTCGACGGGAGGCTCCCACAGTTCTTTGCTTTTTGCTGCACACCCTCTCATGCTGATTTTCTTTTAATTCATAATATTCATAAGTACAACCTTGGGGCGCAGTACGTAAGGATCCATAAAAGCCTAAAACCCAAGAATATAAGTACGCTCACCCGTGCAAAGGACCCTGAGACAAAAATCAAAACATGTAGAGGGGGAATACCCTGAAAAGACAAACCTGCTTGCTCTGAGGTTCTTCTAGGCAGAAACAGCGCGTATAAACCTTGCCTTCCGTCTGGGGGTTGATCTCAATCAAGTCATTGTTCTCCATGACTTCCACGTCCCGACGGGTTTTAGAGGCTTCCGGAAAACACTGTTGAAATGGAATCAAGAATCAAAATAATATGGAGAAGGAAAGCTGCTACGTTCTTAGTGGGTTTGGAAATGAGAGGCTACATTTTGGGGATCCGGGATTTTTTAAAATCACAGTGCTTTTAAGAAGCCAGGGTGGCCTGGTTCATTAATCACTCTCAGCCACCAAAAAGCAAACCAACTCTATTAAGGTGTAGCCATATGATATACAGTATGAACCCAGCCATTGTAACAGGTTAGAACCTGATGACAACATGTGTGGACGGAGAAAGATGGGTAGAACGGCCATGAATATCCTGATTTCCTGCTCGTAGACAAAACTCACTAGCACTTGCTTCTGATTCGTCTCCAAGACCAATAGCAGGTTGGCAAATACAGTAGAGTCTCACTTATCTGACATAAACGGGCCGGCAGAACGTCAGATAAGCGAAAATGTCGAATAACACACAGTAAGGATTGAGTGCAGTAAAAAAAAAAAAAAACCCGATCCGCTGCGCCTGTTGCAATCGATTTTTGCGTTGTGGCGCCGCACCGTCAGGAGCAACAAGAAAGAGTACACTCACGCTCGCAAACAAGCGGCACGCTTTTCTCGTCGCCGACTGATGCGTGTTGTGTTTTTTTTAGGGGCGTCGGATAAGAAGGAATGTCGGATAAGCGAAGGTCGGTTAAACGAGACTCTACTGTATCCTCAGATCCACACTGAACTTTGCAATGGTTCAAAATACAAATTGGTCCACAGTAAGGTCCACAGTGAATGCAACGGTGTGCCCAAGAATTCAGATCTCCATTTAATTGAAACACTGGGTTGTATACTAAATTGAGAGCATGAAAGCATGAGAACAGCCTTGCTGGAGGAGGTTGAGGTCCATCTAATTAGTATTCCATCTCCCATATTAGTCTACCAGAAGCATCTAGGAAGCCCACAAGTAGAGATCAAGGCTGATCTCCTCTCCCACTGTTGTTCTCATGCACCTGGTAGGTACAGGAGGACTAACCCCATGCCTTGAAGTTGAATGAAAGCATGCTATTAAGCTGCAAATTATAGATGTGTAACCCAAACAAATCCTGCATACATTTGTGGGTGTGGGTATGGATATGTTTGCACATCCAGGCATAATACTCTAGGAAGATTGTCCATTTATATCTGTAGATAAGCATCTCATGATTGTAGGGTAACATGGGAATAGGCAGGAACATTCCACAACCCGCCTCCCCCTCCCCACACACCCACTCATCCATAATTAAAAGGGTCATTTTTCGCAAGCCTTAACAATTACTCACCCCATTGTCAGAGATCTCGCAACATCCCTCGTGCATTGCCATGGCTGGGTCGCAATAAATGTGCAGCTGTTGAATGTCAAACTAGGAAAAATAAACAAGCATGCTTTTAGGTCAGAAATCAAGAATCTTGGGGAAAAAGCTTGCCTGGAGAAGAATCCCAAGCCACCATTCACTACCAAGCAGGGCTTCTCAAGTGGCTCCTTCATCACGGGTTTCTCAGCACCTCACACGGTCCCTGGATAGAATTGCTGAGGGCAAAGTTTTGACCCTGAATCCTAGGTTTTGTGGGCTGCAGACATGGCATTAGGCCAGTGGCTTAAATCTCAGACTAGCAGCTAATCTCAGGTCCCTCTTGAAATACTGACTGTGGGAGACTTGCGGGGCAACCACAGATCTGGCTTGAAGCAGAGAAGGAGCCCAGATCATGATAAAAAATGTTGCATGACTAGTTTCCCCCTAGTTTCCTCAGATTTCGAAATCCCTTCCTCCTAAATCTCTGGGGTGGCCCTGATCCAAAGCAAAAGGACAAAACAGGCCAATTTCTCCAGGTTGTTCTTATCTCTACTTCCATCCTTTCAGCGATGAGCCACATCTCTTTGGAGGCTGCCTAGATATCAGACGTTGTCTCATAAGGATCAGCAGCCATGAGTCACGAGCCCCCCCTCCCACTCCATGACTTCACTCGTATTAAAAGCTGCACAAGTTCTGGCAAGTTGATCTCTGGGTCCAGCCTGCCAAATGACAGGGTCATACGGGCCATCGCTTTCTCCTCTTCCATCCATGACAGCAAGCCAGGGCTACATGCCACTTTCAGACAGGCTGCCGGGCTCTTCAGCATCTGCCTAAAATCGAAAGTAACCCTTTTTCTAGCATGATTCTCACGGAATCTCTTTAGCAAGATGTATTGAGAAGAAAAGGAGGGGGCTGAAGGAATTCCAGCGACTGAACTATCTGAGCTATTTCCCATCTACACCTATATCCCCAAAGTCCTTGAGGGCAAGGACTTCTTCATTTTCTTTCTGTTTTTCTGTGAACCGGGGAGGTGGTGGATCTTTTCACTGTTAACATGGGAGCGTGCATCTGGTTGTTTACACCACCGTGGTTCTAGGTCTGAGAACTAACCATTACGTTGACTCTCTTATCTCCCTCATCTCTGACCCTCGGCTTTCCACATGACTGCATTTCTACTGCTTCCCCATCAGAGCTGTTGCACTACAGTTCTTCAGGCACCTACTTCAACAGGATGCCTCGTGAATTCTGCTGCACTTGTACCCTCAACAGGCAGCAAAGACTTCAGGTTGGGGAAGACTACCATATAATTGTCCATCATACATAACAGCTCACTCACTAGCCCGGATTTGTGACTTCCTGCCAAGTTGAACACCATAAAAATTCATTGTAGAGCTTAGGTCAACGGGTGAGATTTTGATCGGCTCTCCTAACAGAAGCCACAGGATGGAAAAAACAGGTTGTATATGTTCTCCTTGGCTATATACCAATATTTGGAATCTATCAAGTCATCAAGAATTGTAGGGTTTGGGGGCATGATTGAAGGTATGGATCATACAACACTGGAAGGAGAAATCTTCTTTGCAAGAGTCGATTGTTGAAATGTATTGTTTGCCAAGATTTAAATGAGGGTTAGGGTTTTTTTGGATAAAGGGACAATGAAGAGCACTATCCTCAAATGTTCTGGAGTTGCCTATTTATAACATAATTACCCAGATCTTGTGTTTTCTTTTTTTTCCCTTTTGCTTTTTAAAATTATGTAATTATCATGATTATTAATTTTGAGGTTGTGCTGTTAATACTGTTGTAAATATACTTTTATCTTCTGCTGATTAGTCTGATATAATAATTTTTGAAAAGTGGAAGTTGCTGAGATACTTGAAGCCCCATCTACACTCACAAAGAATTCCTGGGTCCTTCAGCTTCCTCCATTGATGCCTCCTGATGGCTGGGTTCCCTTCTACACACTTACAAGTCTTGTTTCAACTCTCATGGGGAAATAAAGCAGTGGGGAAAAAGAATTCTGGACTTCAGATCAATCAAGATGGGACAGGTTTATGCCTTTTAACGGACTGATGGGAATATATATCCTTGTTACCATGACAGTCATGCCAATTTGGGAAGATCTGCGGGAAACATCCATCTAGAAATTGATCAGAATTATATCTTTTTAGTTTCAGCAAGTTGGGCCCATCTTTGGGAACTTCCACCAACACTTTGACTGTATTCGCACAACACCCTTGCCCAGGCCCAAAGAAGTCTGTGACTCTGGATCTGCACAACATTTTGCTGAGGTGAGTTAGTTCTGAGCTTGTTCGATTTGGTTTGCTTGTGTGTGTGGTTTTGTGTATTGTGTGAACTCAAGCCATTCAGCTATTTTATGGTCCAAAGCGTCGTACACAAATCTCAAAATGAACTGATTCAATAACCAGATTAAACATGTTTTGTGCATAAGCATCTGAGTTTGAGTGATTCTCAGACTGCAGGTCAGGACTCCAAGGAGCAAATCTGAGTGGGATTGCAAATGTATGAATGGCCAGAAAATATGAACAGCTCCTAGTTTTGTAACTCCCTGGTTGTATGAATAGGACAAAAGATATACAAAAAAATGCATGCAGTTTTGTAAATGTCCACCCACAAGTAGGCCCACGTGTGCCTAAGTGCAGGTGGAAGCAAAGGGGACCTCAGGGCCTCATTTAGTGCATTGCGCAAATCCGGACCAACTGTGTTTTGTTAACTTGGGTTGGGTTTAGCATGCTGCATTAATCCAGGGCTGGAAAGGTCTTACAGAAAGAGAACATGGTACATTAGTGCCAAGCCAGAGGCCTGGCCTAGAACAAGATTTTTGAAAGCTACTTGATTTATCTCCGAATGCACTCACACCAAAATAGCTTAGTTTCTCGTTAATTATACATTGGCTGATCAGCTCAAATGCTTTCACAATTGCTTTCTGGAACCACACAGTTGGTGCTATTGGGTTTTTTTTCTTTATAATTATGCAGATTCCCTTGCCTTACTCTCTCAATCCTTCTGCAGCTTTGGACAAACCCCCTGCAATTCTTTTATCCCTTTTTACAGTCTTGTGCATTTTAGTAATGCTTGAATTCCCTTAGAAGGAATTTCATCAGTATTGTTTAAGCAGTTTTAGTTTTTCTTGAAATTCCTCTGCTGTTTTGCTTGCCTTCAGGAATACTTCTAGATTCACCTAAACTTCTGCTTAAGCAGGATTCTCTGACAGCTTCCAAAGTTTTACAGGCTTAGAGGAACATTGCTAGTTTGAACTTTGGGAAGGAACCTCCAAATTTCTCTCAAATGTTCAGCAAAATTTGGTGGCAATTCCTGATGAAACTTAGCTCTGAGAGATGTAGAACTACTACCACTGAAAGCATTTCAGATCCTGCCTCCGCTCAGCTGTGTCTTGGACTTGTCCAAAGTTTCTGCTATACTACGAGATTAGTAAAAATAACTGCACCACATGGACATTGAGGAAAAGTGAGAAAAAGAAGATAAATATCATCAAATTATGAATTTGGAAATCAAAACCAATCAATCAGTTCTGGACTAAATAAAGGCTGATGGTGCCTGTGAAGTGATGATCAACAAGCAGAGACTCATATACTTTGCGCATGTGGTGCAAGAAGATGATCAACCAGGGGAAAAAAACCCTATTTTGACAAGGATGGAGGAAATAATGAAGACATGGGATTAGCTGGATGGAGAGAATCAAGAAGTTTACAGGAATGTCCTTGAAAAACTTCCTGGTTGTCACTGGAGACATCAGGTTGAGATGATGGGCATTCACAATACAATTGCCAGCTCAATGACACATAGCTAACATGTTAGTAAAGTAAAAAAAAAGTTACTTATGGCAGAGGGAGACCTACTTAGTTGTTAGAAGTCTGGCCAGTTGCTAGACTAGATGGATTAATATTCCAGATAAAATACTTGTCATACTTCTTGAAATGCTGGGCAGCCTCATTCAACGGGCCAACTTCCACAATACACAACTTCTGGGACTACCAATCCCCAGTATTCCCAGCCGGGATGGCCATTGTCCATCCCGGCTGGGAATTCTGGAAGTTGCAGCCTTAACCCATCTAGAGAAATGTGAGATTCAGAACACGCGCAGAGGTATTATGGGGGAGACTATCATAAGCATGCCTTATTCATCTCAAATGGTGGGTCTCAAGGTGTGGTTGATATTTAAGAACATTTTAAAAATCCATCTTCTTTCCATGGGTTATTCTTTCTTCATTGGGCTATTCCTGCTGTACGGTCTGTTTAAGAGCAAGGCTGACTCCTTCCCACTCAATACATCATGCTCAAATTCTTTCCAGAAAAGAAACATTGGAACTGGGAGGGGAAAAAAAAATATCTCATTTCAGTTTTGGCTTCCATTATGATATTCTTGCATTCTCTTTGTAGATGGGGACAAAGTCCAAAACTCAGACGTTATGGTAGGAACCCACTTCCTTAACAGTTAAGAGCTCCTGATTGTGCACGTTTGTGCTTTGCATCACTTGCCCAGCGCATCGAGTTTCTGAGGAAGAATGACAGCAACAAGAAGCTAAAGCGTGTTAGCGTATCACAACGCACAAAAACAGGAGACCGAAATCAGCAGGACGGCAGAGAGCTGGCTCACTTACTGCTATGGTAGCCGAGGACTTCACACGGACTCACATTCTCTAGAGCTACATTCCTTTTGAGATGGAACTTGCACCAAGGAAAGTTGCCACCGCATTTCATGTATCATAAAAAACTACTGGAGCAAATCTGGAGCTTCCTTTTCAGGCCTGAGAAATGTCAAGAGAAGTCCAGAGCTTAAAGAGGTGCAGACACTTTTCAGTGGCCAGCAGACGCTACCTCTCCTGAAACTTTCTAAGCACATTTGGCAAGATCCAAAAGCTTCCTGAAGCTTTTTCCTCTCTTCTAAACGAGGAGGACCATTCAAGGAAGCAGAAGTATTTTGCAAATCTGTGGGTATCCAGGCATTCTTGATGACTGCTTCAGAGGAGATAGGGTCCTCCTAAAACAAGGATAGCTGGCTTTCTGGTGAGCAGAGGCTCCATTTATCTTTTTTGGGGGAATGAAGGTCACAACAGCAAGCCAAAACCTGGGGGCAGAATCGTTCATGAGGATGGGACTGGGACATTTTCTGTAGGCTGAGGAGGGGAAGAGCTGGTCCTTTATTCTCTTGGTAACTATTTTAAGCCCACACTAAAGTCTTGTATACTTTTGACTATGCTCACTCTTTACGCTTAATCAAGTAGAACAAATTGGCTGCTTCAGTTTAAATAGCATTACAAGTGGTTAGGCTTAAAATGCATCACACTTGGTTAGGATTTTTGTTGCTGAATATTTTGTGCAAATCCTAAAATAGAGTTAACTTGGTAACCAGATATCATCATCATCATCCATTAGTTCCCACCATGGTGCTGATTTTTGGAAATTAGATGGAAAGATATCCAGGGACCCAGAACTCAAAGGATTTGGAGGTGTGGGAGCAAATATAAAAATGGCTAAACATGGCCAGGCCTGAAAATTCTAAGAAATAAGAAAGGTGTTGTTTTTTTTAAACCAAAACCAAAACAAAACAAAACCAGATCTCTATCACATCAATATTCTTATGCATATATTAAGGTCAGCCAGAAAGATAGACAATACATCTTCCCCAGTATATACACTTCCCGTGGCTTAACAATCTTCCTAACTCTGTAGACACTTTGATTTGTAGCAAATTGCCCCATTATTGGTGATTCTTTCAAGAAAACAAATAATAACATCTGAAACTTGTCACTTCCGTACTTGGGGTATGAAGAGGGATATACTATTATCATAGCCAAGTAGAAGAGCTGTATCAACAACTGTAGTGTTTACTAGGCAACCCGTGACCTACTGAGTCATCGTTTCCTTACCTAAACAGACAAACAGAATGACCAAGGGCAAAAAAGCAGGGGGAGTGTGAGCAACGTACGCCTTGGTGCTGGCTTCCCCGTTGACTTTGCTTGTGGGAAGCTGGCAGGGAGTGTCAGAAATCTCCCTCCTTCCCTTCCCACATATAATATAGGCTTGCTGTGTTTGCTGTCCCCTCATGACCCTCAGGAGAGCCCCAGTGAAGCTGCCTCCTTCTCGGCTGACCCGCAGAACTGCCTGCCACTTTGCTGGAGGGAGGTGGAACAAAGGGAGCCATTGACCATGAGGAAAACTGCACCCCCACTCCCCATTCCGGGGTGTCCCCAAGGGCCCCCTCCCTTGAGGGAGGAAGAGGCCCCACCTGTTGGCGCCCCCCAGCCAGCCCTACCTCACCAGCAGGGATCCAAGTCGCTCCCTCAACGCCCACCGCCATTAAGAGGTTTCAAATTTCTGCCTCGGTTCCAAAGCAGCCAATCGCTGCTCGCTCGTCAGGCCTTGCCACCAAATGATTGGGCACGGGAGGACAGAGGGAGGCAGGAAAGAGGTCACGGGTATGCCCATGATGGCCATGTGACCTGGGCTGACTGGTGGCGTGGCAGCACAGCAGTGTTGAAAAGGCCATAAATTTCCTGAATTTCAATCCCGTGGGAGCAATGGGTCCCAGATTTTGGATGCATTCCATAAGTTAGTCCATTTGAGTTACCTTGGTTCAAAGATTTTTGCCCTGTGATGCACTGTTTCACCCAGTTGAAAGTTACAGACACAAGAGTTTTAGTAGTACATAGATGCCTTTGAGAAGCTTATACTGCTCTGCCAAGAAGTAAGACAAGAAAACTCCCCCAGCTTCCTTTTAATGCATCTGTGTCTTTTATCTGTAGTTATAAACTAATTATTCAATTACGCTGTCACCTTTATAAGACCTTTATAAAGCTCTTGCTGGCTGGGAGCCTAGTGATCACTGTATTTCAGTTAGCAAATAAAGAAAACCAGTTTGAACCTCATTGAACGTTTTGGCTCAATTTCTTTAAGGTGAGCGTTAAGGCTGCAAGTTGTCCTGCCTCTTGGAGGGGAAGCAAAATAGCCTGCCTGGTTTGGAGAAAGCTGTGGTCAGCTCAACGTGGAGACATATCTCCCAGCCACTACTTGTTCACAACGCTCCCATGACCACCACTGTGACTTACCATCACCGGAGTCCCCTGCACTGCATCCAGCCCCACGAAAGCGTTGCCTTCACTGACCAGCCGTTGGCGGAGCTGCAGGGGCTTAGAGGAGATGTAACTGCAGTCGACATGGACCGAGACCACCTGGGTTTGAATGCTGATGGCCATTTTGTGCCACTTCAAGTCAAAAAGGGAGGTGATGCCTTTGCCAGCAAAGACTACGCCAATAGGTTCCCCATGACCGTCCTTGGCCTGGAATTCAAGACTCCGCTCTTTGCTGTTGATCCCCAGGGAGAGCTGAAAAGGTGGAAGGAGGAGATGGCGCTGAGTAGGAGAATGCTCTAAAAAGAGAGAGGCAGGAGGGGGAGAAGAGAAGCTGAAAGATGCAGGCAGGGCTCTTAGTGGCGAGAAAGAGATGGAAGTTCATGGCCGCAGATAAGTCAGAAGACTTTATTCCTTTGCCAAATGCAAGACAATGGTGGCCCACTGTTACAAAAGGCAGGAATCTAATGAGACAGAACGAAAGCCATCAAAGAAGATTTTGCCAGGAGAGGAACCATACAATGTGACTGAAGCAGGCAACAATAAAAGGGATAAGTCATTCTCTGTTCTTATAAATTTGTACCAAGTGTACAGTATGTTCGGGAGAAAGAGCGCATAACTGGGAAAGTTCCATGCAGACAGACAGACATTGTGTATCAGACAGAGTCACGTTTTTTAAAAAGCATACCAAAGCGAGTAGTTGCATACAAAAGTGAGTACTTTAAGGAAAGCTGTGTATGAGGAGTATTTGCAGGGTGGTTGAAAAAGTCAAGATGGCCGCCACAAGTGTTTTGATCAAAGCCCTGGTGTTTTAATGTCTGTTGCAATGCACGTCAAAAAGGGTGGGGCTTCAGTCATATGACTACGGCCTCCACCTTGATTTTTTGACCGTCCCCCTCCGAATGCCCTTGCTGTGCACAAAGTTAGGTATATGATGGAAAAATTGCAATGATAACCAATGTAGATTCTCCAGAATATATGACTTGGAGCAGATTTAGAAGGATTCTTGCATTACTGAAAAGTAGTTCATTTGGTATATTATGTAGTATTGTCCAAATTAGTAATATTTTGCTGTTGTTAAAGAAATGAAGCCCTATTTTTTTCTTTTTAATAGCAGTTAAAAATCCTTAAAAACACCTAAGGGTGAGTTTTTCTCTGATGGCAGTATTATCTGGATGAAATTTATCAGGTTCCTTTTTGAACAATTTTCTTGCACATTAAGTTGGTTTAATCAAGTTAGATGATCTGTCTAAATTGTATATATCTGGTCATAAATATGTGGTAATAACAGATAGGGATAGATGACTGTTCTATGTTTCTGCATCATTTTTTAACCTATGTAAAAATGAATTTGATTGATGTGAATTTCCTTTAATATATGCATTCTTGCCAGCTCTTTACCTTTATATAATACTTTCATATACACATTTCCCTTAATATAATGCATGTTAACGCATATCTTAGTGTTCAGCATGCCTTGCAAAATTCTGAAAAGGTTATCTGATGCCTGACAGATTTGAAGGTTACCTGATGCTTAACACGTTTGGAAGACAACAGGCTGGGCAAAGCTGTGTTTGGTGGCCAAAGTTCTCCACCCCACACTGAGAATATTCCTTCTGCATCATATAACTGGAGAGTTCTCCATCCTGTGAAAGTCAAGACAGAGCACCACTCCATGTCTCAGGTTGGTGGAGCAGGCTGAGGTGGACTCCATAATTTGTGGTTCAGCATCTTGTGGGAACTCAGCCATTGCTTAAGTGTGTAATGTGCACCAGCTCACCACATTCAGTGACAATATTTCTTTCTGGGGGCATTGCACATGGAATGAACACAGCAACCCTATCTTATTAACCTGAGTTTAGAGTTTACTATATTTTCACACATGCAAGTATAATCCCATCGCACCATTCACTGACAGGACGAGGTAGAAAGCAAATCAACCATTGGCTAAACTTATTCTGGAAAGGAAGGAAGGAGTTTAACTGGGGCTAGCCTGGGTGGAAAAAGCAGGAAAATGATAGGTCAGAGAGGCCATGGAAAGGCTGCGCCAAGGTAGTTGGTTATACCTGGGGGTATCCCTGAGGGTCGGTGATCTGGAAGAGATACCAGTTCTCTTTGGTGGTCTGCTTCTTCAAGAGTAGAGTGATGATCACAGTGAATTCATCTGGCAAGCCCTGGGGAAACAGCTTTCTGGGAATAAAGAAGAGGACAGAGATGTGAGTCGAGCAAGTAGAGGAGTACAGAGTCTTTCCTCCTTTGGAACAGACCCTCTGGGGAGTCACTCAGAGGATACAACCAAGTTGCTGAGAAGGTTCCTCTGTATCAGTGCAAGGGCAGAGACCAAGTCAGTTCACTAACTACAGGACCAACCTTTTACTGCTCTAGCAGCTTTTTCTGAAGCAGATCTTCAGAAAAGATCTCTTACAGCCTAACATGCTTGAACAAGGGAGTCAGCTGAGAAAAGTGCTCCAGGTAGATTTGTGCTTGCAGACTGAGAAACAAACATGAATGTACACCTGCACACCCCCTCCCAACCCTGTACATTTACATCACAAATGTATTCTTCTTCGTTTGCATCCAAAATGTACGTTTCAGTGCACAGGTCCGTCGCTGCATACTGATCACAAGTTTACACTTTTCCACTGGAGTGGAACTGCCTAAAGATTGAAGTAAGCATGTCTTCCTAACATTGTGCATTCAGGTCTGTTTATAAATATGAACCTTGTGAGGAACTTCAAGGGCAAATTCAACGGGTTTCCACCTTGGATCTTTTCTTGATCGTTTTACCATAAACTGACCTGTCATTGTCACTAACAATGCACAAAACCCTCAGGAGGTTGACATGCCTTTTACCAATTTGCCCTGATAACCTCGTTATCATTCTTGCTTTTGGATTGCTGCAGTGCAATATCTTTCCCAGAATTCCCCAGTCAACATAGCTATTGCTGAGAATTCTGGGACAGTTCCCAGGCTGCAGTGGCCTAACCTGCATGATACACGTGGCTTGCCTTTGACAGCAGCTAGAATAAAATAAATCTGAAAAGGTGTTCAGGGGGATGATTCAGATGTCTTGCGCTGGGCTTCGTTTGCTCCACTTGTCCCTTTCTGAGTTCAGTGAAGATGTGGTGCTTTTCATCTTTATAGTTCTAAGCCTCTGAGATCCTGGTTACCTGAAGAATTGGCTAAATGGAATTTAGCCATATCTCCACATTGAATTGTTGGTTAGATTTATATCCTGCCTTTCAGTCAGGAGCCCAAGGAGGCACACATAACTCCCGCCTCCCATTTTCCCCACAATGACAACCCCTTGAGGGAGGTTGGGCAGAGAGAAAGGGACTGGCCCAAAGTCATCCCATGGCTAAGGGATTTGAACTTGAGTCTTATCTGAACTTGAGTCTTCCCAAGACCGGCAACCAGCATGCCCTTATAAGTTTTTTTTCCCCCAGCCTTTTTCCCATAATGTTGCCATCATCTCAACCCCAGCCCGTGAAGATGACAGACAAAGGTAGTCCTTAGTAATATCAGTCTTAAACTAGCATTTCCCCACTTATTCCAACACCCACCAAGGGCAGCAGTCAGGTTGTAAAATCTGCCCGGCTTTGTCAACCATGTCAACCAGGATCTTGGAGGACCATCAAGGCAGGAGAAGGACTGGCAATGGGGCCGCATGTGTCATGCCAACTTGAGACAAGCACAATGACTCAGTACTGAGGAAAGACTCTTTGTCATCCTCATCAGAGACATTTTTCTGGGATGCCCCCACTAAGTACAAATGAGGGTGCAGAGACCAAGAAAATGGCACCCCCAAAGGTAGAACTTCCTCCCCAGAGACATTTGCCTGTAGCAGAAGAGAGATGTCCTGGCTCAGTGGAAACTTCAAGTTCTTTCCACTTCCCACCATGGGTCTTATATGTCATGGCTATTTCCCCTGCCTTCCTTTATCCTTCCATCCTCCTCTTTCTCCCACAGACAGACGAGTACAGAGAGATGGCTTGGGGCAACAAGACACAAGATGAGTGGAAGGAAAATCCAAGATCATGCCAGAAACCACACACAGTTGTTTGCCCCTCTGTTTCCATCCCTGACTTGATATAATGTCACTTTCTGTCTAGCAAACCCCCAAGCAAACTTCTTGCATTTCAAGGAGATTAGCCACATAAGATGCAGGGAAAGAAATGTACTGGTCTGTTATAACATCCACTTGTTAGAGGGGATTTTTTTTAAAAAAAGTGTTGTTGGCAAATTAATCAAGAACAGCTTCGGTTTATTCTGGGAGGCCCTTTTAATTGGCAAGGATGTGAATGAAGGCCGCACTTGTTTATTTCTTTGGTAACTGTTCTGCTCCTGGCAACTGAAGAAATCAAACATTAAATATGAATGATGGCATTTTCTTTTAATAAAGGCTGGCTTTCCTTTGCTTAATGGCAAATTATCTTTCCTATTCTTCAGGATCTAAAAAAGGGGCACCCAGAGACAATATGCCAATTTCCTTAAATAAAATGGATTAAATATATTTAAAGATAGAGGATTACTCAACCGTGTATTTTCTCATCGGCTGGCCTGCAATAAATGTTTCTGATCGGGCCACCCAATCATTTCTTCCTCTAGGGCAAGACTGAGTTCCGGGGGCTTTCCATTCATTCAGGGGGCCCTTTACCAAAACCCATAAATGGTGTCCACAGAGGAGGTCAAAAAATACAATATGGCAGAGAAGGTGCTATGATGCAAGTCCTCCTACTTTTGCACATATGTCAAGAGGGGCAGGGCTTTGATCATGATTCACATCTGCCATCTTGCCTCTTTTGACCCCTACAAGCAGATGGTGTTGCTCAGAGCTAATTCTCACACCTAAAGATGGAATTGTCCATAGCGGGGAACAAGAAGAAGACCCCTGCTTCTTTTAATCTTTTATTTTTTTAGGCCATGCATATTTTGAAATCCCCACAATTATGCAACAACCAAGAGTGATGTGTGAATCGCATGGGAAGGCCCTTCCTGTCACCCAAGGTTTAAACTAAGTGAGCTTAGCCAATGGTGGAAATGCAGCTGCTACGCTTGCAGCTGACCTTGATCGATGTGTTGTGTGAGCAAACAGAATAGGAGGGCCAGGGGCAAAGGTTGAGTGCAGCAATAAGAAAATTCAACAAACACAGGAAAAGGAAGTGAGGCTCTATTTAACATGCACCAAAATAATACAAGAGCCCACTCTAGATCGGAGTGGCAAAGGAAGTATGCTAAACTGCCCTGGGACAGCTATGTTCACAGGGTGAGGTCAAAAAGGTTAAGATGGTGATCGCAACAGTGTGATCAAAGTTCCACCCATTCTTTCTGTGCATCACGCAACCCGTGCACGTAAAAAGTGGTGAAACTTCAATTGCTCCATCGTGGCCATTATCTTGTCTGTTTTGATCACAGCCTGTGGACAGCCCTAGTGACACCAAATTCTCTCTCTCTCTCTCTAAGCTTGGAAAGGTGTCAGAGCCAAGTTCCCATGAGGTCTGAAGCAACATCTGAGAAGGCGACGAGGCTGTCTTCTCATTTCCCAGGTCAGTGTCATGCAATGGCAGGATATCTGATTTTCCTGTTTTTCTCTACTCTTCAGGTCCATCTTTCTGTTTGGACTTTGATGCCTACTGAATTATAATTCTACATTTTGTGTTTGCTTTCATTCCTCATGTGAGTTAGCCCTGGAAAGTGATAGAGAGAGAGAGACACATTCAGGAATAAATATGAGAAATAAAGACTCCTTTCTCATCACTGCATTGTTGTGCCAGGACATTATGAAAGTCTCTTTTGTGGTTGGTAACCAAAAACAATTTAGAAGAAATTTTTTCCCCTTCCCATCTAAAAAACAAACAATATTTTGAAAGATGACTATAATGAGGTCATGGCAGCTCAGAATCTAAAAAGCTGTCCAATATATATATCTTTTTGCTCCAGTAGCTACAGCAGCTACTAACATCTGTGTTTGTTTCTCCAGACATTCAAATACATCGAAACCAGACAGAACTGGGAGATTTGGAAGCCAAAGTGAGGAGGGATCAATTTCATCTGTGGAATTCTTCCCTCTCTTGCAACATTGCCGATTAATGATGATCCATCCTGGGACATGGTCACCACCAGATATTTATTTCAAGCTTTCTCACTACAAGCATCCCCAAACATCACTTGACCTTGACACAGAAGACATCAGAGATAAGCTGCTCCTTAGAAGCCAGAGAGAATCAAGAACTCTTGAGCCTTAAGATATAAAATTCTGCCATTGGCTCATACAGCTTATCACTCACTAAACAGTACACAAACTGACAGCTATGGATTATGGTCTCAATGGGAGGGATGTTGCCGAAATGTATTTTATTAGGTTACATGTTGCTGTGGTCCTTGACCAACTCTGAGCATCTTACAACCCAAACAGGACTAAATCAACCCCAATAAAAGTTTAACTCCAAATTAGATTCAGCACTTAGGAATTACAGGAAATACATAGACTGAACAAGCCAATCTTATCTGGGCTCAGAAGTTAAATAGGGTTGCTGTTGGTTAGTTTTTGGATGAGAGGCCACCAGGGAATTCCAATACTCGCTGGCTGGGGAATTCTGGGAGTTGAAGTCCACACATCTTAAAGTTGCCAAGTTTGCTACAGACTCAACTGGGAAGCCAAGATAACATTCAAGAAGGTGGCAATGGTAAACTCCCTCCTGACAATGACACCAGGACTCAGGGTCAACTCAGACTTTAGAACTCTAGAAGATGGCAGCCCTTAGTCGACCATGGTTGATCTTAAAGGTTAAGCAGAAGTTAATAGTGATATGGGAGATAAGTAGGAAATATCAGAGCCGTACGTTAGAGTGGGAAATCAAAAATTCTTCCAAGATGAAGGCAACGACAAGGCAGTCTGTACCGTTGTTGAGAAAACTGCATGGACAGATCCTGGTAGCTGAGCTTGGCTCAAGAACACTTTTAGCTTCCAAAGGACAATCAACACACCAAGTATTTTTATCCCTTAATGCACTTGGTTAGAGCTTCAGATTCCTACACCTAATAAAGCACAACCAACTATCAGTCTTGACATGACTGTGTGCATTGTGGGTGCTTCCATTAGGGTTACATTTCTTTCTTCCCTTTTCTTTATTTCTTGGTAAAATGCCACTCCAGGACTGCAGAGCTGAAGGTCAAGATTTGCTGGCCCCAGTTCTGATCTTAAGGCCAGCACCTCTTGTCTACCAGGAGGACCTTGAAGGCAACTGGGGACCTTGCCTGCAGACAAGAAAGAGCTGCAGACAAGACCCTCCCACAAGTACAAATTTAGGCCTGAACCTGCTTTCCCCACTTCTCCTTCCAAACACCTCTCCTTTTATGTCTGCATCTTCAGACTGTGAGTGCAGACATGGCCTCATGATTGATCTTCGCAAGCTGCCCTAGAAGCCACTTCAGGGGATGTGGAAGTGGAGAAACTCGTTTTCAAATAAGCAAATAACTTGCATCTGTTCTATCAAAGCCTTTTCACATGGAGTTCAGCCAGTATGGATTGCAAAGAACAACAGGCGTACGAAAAGCAGAGGTACAACCATCACTAAACCGCTTGATGTTTTTCTCCACAATCCATCTTTCCCCCAAGGACCAGGGACACCGAGACGGAAAAGCAGGGGGGCGACGAACTGAAGCAATGGCAAACCAGGTCAGATGGCACATGCTCCAGTTTCTGGAATTAATTTTAGAAGTCCTCCTGGTTAAACTGGAATGCAGGAATGAAAAACAGGGTCCAGTGAATCAGAGGGATAATAAAAGAATGGAGAATCTGAACCTTCGCCAAAGGCTTGTTTTCCTTTCAGCCTCAGATGGCAAAAACAAAAGGTGGGGGAGTGGAGCAGGTACCTGCCAGACCAACAGCCATTCAGTTGTGGCCACACTGGAATGGCAGCCGACGCATCTGCGAGAATTATACCACAAATTCCACTAGATGGGAACTTGCCTGTTCAACTCTCCCTGGACTTAACAAATAGATGAGTAGGAGCACTAAAGCCTGTGAGTGTTATTCTTTCCCCTATCCAGTATCCATGCAGAAAAAAATCCCCCCCCCCCCAAAAAAATCTGGGGAAGAAAGGTGCAGAATGCAAAATTACGTGCAGCCAGCAAGAGTTGGCACATTTAAAAAGAGAGCAGACGCTGGGGGAATTTGCATTTAAAAAGCCTGCAGAAGTTCTGTATGTTAGGGAAAGATGCCCTTAGAAACCCTGTGTGCGTGAGGAGACCTGGCGAATATAAATGGTTGCCCATGGGGAGGGGGCAAGAAATAGAGGGTATGTACAAATCCCCATTGCAGGCAAAGCTTGGGCGCTCCCACTTGGCGGAACTGGGTGGCCTTGAGGTGTGTGCAGTTAGAGTTCCCTTGACCGCTAGTCAGCAAGCCTCTGGCTGGGCTGGCTGAGAATGATGGGAGTTGTAATGCATCAGGGTTAAGAAGGGATGTGGTGGGACCTAGGATGGCTGATCCAGCTGAAAGCTTAGCATAGGGGGACCAAACTTCCAGTAGGCCTTTCCACCTGGTTTCTGCTCTGCAGGTCTGGCTTGCAAGAATGATTCCTCTCTTTGGAATTTGGCTGGAGCCGCACTAACCTTACGCCTTGCCAGCTGTTTCTGCCGCCCACTTGCGTTTCCCCACATCACAGGACAGAAAGCCCAGGGTTTTTTCTGCAGCTGGATTGCAGCAATAACTTCAGATAAGCGTTTCCCAGGCTACGTCCGGCAACGGACGGTGATAAATCTTTGCGGAAGGTATCACTGCTCAGATGGTTTCCACATCAGCTCTTCTCTGTGCGGGGGTGGGGGTTTTGCTCTCATCCACTCCCCCCCTTCCTATCCAGTTAATGAATGAGACCTGAACGAATAGTTCTTGGCCCTTCCACCTCTATCACAGCCGTGGGTCTGGTGCAAACTGATCTCATCGCTATCTTCTCAGAGGTCTGCTCCTGATCATCTGTCTTCCTTCCATTTGGGCCTTTTTCTGTTGCCCGGCTCATGAATCACCCCAGCGTAACAGGCATCATTCGACGAGAGCAAACAGCCTTCTCTGGGCTAGCCAAGCCTGAACGCGCACACACCTATTCCCAGTGGCCACTGGCCTCCATTAAATAAACAATTTTAGAAGGGCCAGAAAGCAAAAGAAAGATGGGAAAGTCCTAAGGGACTGGATGGGGTCATTTGGATCTTGGGGGACGCCAAGTGGAAACAAAAATATGGTCCTCCACTTTCACATTTCTGATCTTCTCCTATTAACCGATAGCTTAATTTGAGATAGGGATTCTGCCCCAAACTCCCCCCCATCTCCTCTCTAGGGCCCCCACTAGGAACCAGAGGGTGTTCCTCAACCTTGGCAACTTGAAGATGTGTGGACTTCAACTCCCAGAATTCCCCAGCCAGCATGGCTGGCTGGGGAATTCTGGGAATTGAAGTCCACACATCTTCAAGTTGCCAAGGTTGAGAAACACTGGGGTAAACAATGGAGCTGAAGAAATCAACATGCATTAAGCACATCCTATTTTCTCGGGTCTGGTCTCTCACTATGCCCTAACAATTCAACTGCCCAACCCAACAGGGCATTAAGATTTAGAAAGGTAACCCATATAATGTATTCTGAAGACCTGAAATATATGCAACTTCGATATTAGTTATTATCCAGGTGAAATCAATAGAGGAATAAGAAAAAGTGAAGTATCGCTAGACATGTGCAGAATGCCGTTCATTCTTACATACCTAGACTGATTTTGTACAAAGCTTCTACGAGGATGGCGTTAATTTGCAGCAGGACCCGAGCATTTTAAAAAGCAAAGTTGTTGCTTTTCAGCAGACAAGGATCAATCTGTAAGGTAAAGGGGAGGGCTCTTTGCTCAAGTTTCTGAACATAGAGTCAAAATGGCGATAGGGATTACAGCTTCTTCCCCCCCCCCCCCAAACCAATATTTATAATTCTGATCCTGTTAAAGTACACCTTATGTCGGCATATAAATTTTGCCCCCTGATGGAATTGCATCGACCTTTGGTCAATGCAATCAAAGGTTTTCAGCTGGCTTTTCATTTCCAAAACAAGAAGGCATCCAGGCTTTCCAAGCTATCGTTCCAGATATCCAATAATCCCTTTTAATTACAGGTCAGCAACTAGCAGGACCCCTAGTGTGACATCTGTCCCTAAGGCGCGGGAGATATATTGAGGCTATAATGGTGGTGTCTGCAACCTCATTGGAAATGCACTTTGAATGGTGATATATGACAGATGCAGATGGCGTCTTGCTCAGTGACAGAGCATGAGTTTGCAAAAAGAAGGTCCTACATTTTATCCCCTGGAAACCCAATGAAAAGGCGGGGGAGGGGGAAGAATGACCTGCTTTGACTGAAACCTGGGTGAGTCACTGCCCATCAAGGCAGCCAGTACCAGCCAGATGGGTAGTAGGGTTGACCTAGCATCAGGTCAAGTCCTGCTGGCCTAGCTCAGCTACTCCCCAAATCAGCCTCCGAGTTCACACACCATGCTTCATCTGATCGGTGAAGTAATCGATTTTCCAGGATTGCCCAATACGTAGATCTATAGCGTGACCAAATGATCTGAATTCACACCACAGACTGAGCCACAAAGAAACTAACTGAGGTTAAAACTAGCCACGCTTAGCACGCTGCTGTGCAAATGAAGTCACTTGGTTTGTAACTCTGACCTGGGTGATGGCTGATACGTCATCCCTCTAGACACATAAGTTGCTCTCCATGCACGAGACGCATCTGCCTGAAAATTTGCTGGCTTTAGATACGTTGGACTAAAATGTCCATCATAGAACATATCTGGAGGGGAGGTTTTGGAATAATAGCAAAGCCTCCCCAAACAAACGCTTTTAGAGATATCTACGAGATCCCATGCATTTGTCAAAAATGATGAAAACAGTTTTGTGCCGTTGTGCTGCAAACTCCACCCTTTTCATACATGTGTGAAACATTGTGATGGGTGTACAAAAGAAGCCTGGCTTGTGTTCCAATAGTGCAATGCTGTGTTCATCTTCTGTGTCCCCTTGACATCAACCCTAGCAGACACTTCTATGTTTGCAGAGACTCTAGAAGATGGCCTTGATGGAGAGAGGGAAGATACATCACCAAGGCAACAAACAAATAAACCTGGCTTAAGCCCATACAAAGGTAGAGATTTATGACAATGCCTAAGAGAGTGCCCCTCCAATTCACATAAAGATAAAAGAGAGAGGAGGAGACACACGTTCAGACTTGCAAGATTCTGTTATTATAGCCATTCTAATAAAAGTAGTTTTAGACCTGTATGGCATCTGTTTTTTGATCTGGTCTACCCTACAGGGCTTTCAATATTTCACATATATGGAAATCATCAGACTGGAGAAGGCTGAAGGGATGGCAAGAGTTTGTTGAAATATGAGCCGTCGGAAACATCTCAAAACATGAACTGATGAAAGAGGAAGGTCAGAATAAGATATTACATTAGGAATCCCCACTTCTTTGAGGTAGGAAATACATTTGGAAACATGAGAGTATGGTGTGTGAGCTGTCCATAAAATGGTGATCATAATGGGCATCAAGGCTCATGGGCCAGAAGATAGTCTCATAAGGTTGCTCCCTATGGATGCCCTCTCATAATCCTCACCCCCAAGCCTTTTCTGGACACGCTTCCAAACAAAGCCACCAACCATTTCATTTTCTAAGAATACATATGTGGGGCTCTTTGGCATTCTTGGAAAGACAGATGAAGCTAGAGGCTGATGCTTTGCAGGAGGAGACCCATTCCTACCCATTTTTAAAAAGGCGAGGCACAGAGCTTGGCAGTGGCCAAGTGAGGTCCCCATGGGCACTACTTTGAGATAGTGCCAAATATAGAAGAGATGATGTTGCTACTGGTCCATCTACTTCAGCTCTGCCATTCCTGAGTTTTCCAGCTTTACCCTGAGAAACTTAGGACAGGATCATGGGTGGTGGCGGTAGCATGAAAACATGGCATGCTGTAATCCTAAGCAATCAGTCTTGCAAAGATGCCAGGGTCCGAGGATTAACTGCTGCTTCACCAAGCGAGGAATACACAGCTTTTGCAGATAGCCACAGACACGTCTTTCATAGAACAGGACAGAATAAGCCTTTGAACCCAAGCTGCAGTGACTACCGTGCTGTTTCCAGTACTTGGATTGATAGTAGCAGAACCCAGGAATCCAAAAAGGCAGTTTTTAGGCAACTCAGCCTGATCACTGGATCAGGAGGATTCCGTGGTAAGAGAAGCTGATGAGAGAAAGAGACCCTAAAGGCTGGACATTCTTTTAAAAAAAAAGTACTGAGAACACAACAGTTGCAATGATGATAAAAAATAGAGGATGGCAGAAAGCAACGTGGATACAGGTAAAGCTTAGTGGACATCTAAAATTTTTTTAAAAAATAGACATGTACAGGAAGTAGAAAGAAGGCCAGGATGTCAAGGAAGAATATAGAAAGGTAGCCAGAAGTGGACAGAAAGGCTACTGTAATGTTCAGAATGAGCTGAGGTGGATGAAAGATGCTGAGAAGGAATTCTTCAGAGATGTTCAAAAGAAAAGAATCAGTCTACTGGCTTCCCAGTTAAGATGTGACGATCTGCCACTCAACTCCCAACTTCAGTAACTCTCCTTGCAACCAGTAATGGTTCGAAAGAAAGTTCATTTATTGAGAACAAGTGTACAGTTCCAAGGTGTTGCTAAGACTGAGCCCGCGTGCGCCAAAAGTTAATTTTTTTATTTATTAAATTTTTCAACCACCCATCTCCCCCCAATGGGGGAGCTCTGGGCGACTCACAACAAACATTAAAAACATAGATATAAATACATAAAACATCAGTTAAAAACATTACCAAAAGGGGAAAGAAGAGTCCAAGAAGATGAAAAATCTGAGGCTGAAGACAGAAGGTCTCTATGGGGCTAGCCATCCCCATGCTTAAGGTGTTCCCTCCCCACCCCAGGCCAGGTGGCAGAACCAGGTCTTCAAAGCCTTATGGAAGGCCAGGAGTGAGGGGGCCAATCGCACCTCTGGGGGCAGAATGCTCCAAAGAGCGGGGGCTACTTTTACCTTTTTTCTCCTTTCCCCCACATCCCCCTAACCTCCCAGTCTTCTCACACCCACTCATTGGTACGACCTGGAGCATTCCTCAGTCCTTGATAACAGCTCATCTGCCTCTAACAGTCATTTCATCCATCCTTCTTTCCAGATCCTTCCAGCCCGCATGTCTTTTAATGGCAGAACCGAAGCAAGCTGGCAAATAGCGTGGTTAATTGATTGTGAGGATTCTGACCTAAGAAAGGAAAATGCTAACAAGAAAGCAAAGCCAGAGCTACTCAACGTGTATTTTGGTTCGGTCTTCTCCAACAAAAAACATATGCGTTCTACCAGGACGTTGAAGAGCAGGAAGAATGAGGAGGGTTGAAGCTTGGTAGAAATTTGTTCAGGGGATATCGGAATTCTGACTGAGTTTAAATCTCCCAACCAGACAAATTACATCCTAGAACACTGAAGGCCCTTGCTGAAGATGGCTTTGTTCAAATCTTTAAGTATTACATTTGAGATGTCCTGGAGACCATATGCTGGATGAATGGAGATAGGCATATGACATTTTGTAAGATTTTTAATGTTTTTATTGTTTTTATTTGTGAGCTGCCCAGAGTCACTTATACAGTGATATGGGCAGCAAATAAATTAGATAGATAGATAGATAGATAGATAGATAGATAGATAGATAGATAGATAGATAGATAGATAGATAGATATCTTTAAAAAGGGGGAAAGAAAGACTCAGGTACCACAGACCAGCCAAGTTGACTTCAATACCTGTGAAGTTTCTAGAGCAAGTGGCAAAGCAATTAATCTATGCTCACTTTTGGAATAATGCAGCAATTATTCTGCATTAATTAGTTAATAATTAGTAGTCAGCATAGTTGTCTCAAGAACAAGCCTTGTCAGACAAACCTCCTCTCTCTTTTGAAACAGATAATTTCCATAGCACATTGTGAAATAATATGTCTTTATTTCAGCAAAGCATTAGACATTGTTCTCTGTGAAATTCTGATTAGCAAGCTCATTAAGCATGGGCCGGATGGCATGGCAGCGTATACCCAGCCAACTTAAAAATTGTGTTCAAAACTGCTCCCTCATTAATGCTTCCTCATCAAGCTGAAGTGAGGCCCTGGATTAGAGTGCCACGAAGTTCAGTCCTCAATTTCATACTCTTCAACTTTTAAGAGGTGAAGGGAATGTTTATTCAACCTGCAGATGACCAAAAATTGTGTAGGGCAGGAGTCAGATGAAATTCAAGATGGTCTTGAGAAGTTAGAGGAATAGGCTTAATGTCATAAAATATGTCCAAGACAAATGCCTTTTCACACAGGAGGAAAAAAGGCAGAAGTAATGGGATATCTGGCTTGGTAGTGATATTTTTGGAAATGTATGAATGATTATAAACTGAATGTGAACTAGCCGTGTGATGGGGCCAATCACTTGCAGGCTACATCAACAGAAGTTCAGTTTCAACTTTTGGGAAGTAATAATTCCACATTATTTTGTGTTGGTCAGATTCCACCTCAAGGACTGTGTCCGATTCTGGACACATCTGAAGAAAGATTCAGAAAAGCTGGAAGAGATGCAGCAAAAGTCAACAAAGTTGATGAAAACACTGAAAAGCAAAGTCTTGCAAGGAGAGCGTGAGGGAGAGGGGTATATTTAGCAATGAGAAAAAAGTGATGGGGCCATATTTCAAGTATGAACGGGGCGGGGGTCACCCAGAAGAAGGACAAGATCTCTATCATCCCAGACAGCAGACATGGGGAACAATGGATCTAAGTGACAGGATGGCCCCTTCCTGTTGAATGTTAGGAAGAGCTTCCTAACAGTTAGTGGTGGAGCAGTGGACCCAGTTGCCAAGGGAGGCCATAAGCATATCTTCATGGACTTATTCAAGCACAGGTTGGACTGCGCTGGTCTGGGAGGTTTTATTCTGGATTCCTGCCCTGATCAGAGAGTTCCCAGTCTGGGCACCCAAGCAAACATTCACTCAAGGTCTTGGATGCTGGTGTCACCACCAGCTTCTCAATGCAGCGGTCTCATTTCTGCCCTGCATGTGTTCAGTTCAGATGCATTCCCACTGCAATGCTTGGGAGCTAAGCAGGAGTGCCCTGAAGGGGGCTGGAGGGAGAGGTTACAGCAGTGAGGATCCCGGAGCCCTCCAGATGCTGGGCTGCTGGACCTTGTGTCCCATTTGTCCCAACAAGCGTGGTTAATGGAAGGGAGATGGTGTCATCCATCACTGTCTGGAGGGTCACAGGTCTCCCATCCCTGCTTATCAAGGGGACTGTATCCTCTGAGATACATCATTATCGTCATCATCCTCTTCCTCCTCCTCCTTATTATGACTCAGCAGGCCACCAATGACTCTAGGCGGCTCACATCGTTAAAAAGAAAATGGTAATAATAAAGGAGAGAAGAACGTAGACACCTAGATAAAATCACCTGATACCTTACAGAAGACTGCCCGGGGCTAAACTAATAGCCTAACCTCAGGCCTGGGAGCAAAGCCATGTTTTTAAAGATTTGTGAAACCATTGGGGGAACTAAGCAAACCTTGGGGGGTGCTCTTCCAGAAGGCAGGCACCATAACAGAGAAAGCATGCTTCGGGGATCCCACAGGATGATGTTGTTTAATTGAGGGGACCTGGAGAGCCCCAGCTCAGCCTGATCTTACTGGATGGGTGGAACCCACTGGAGACAGGTGGTCCCTCAAAATTCCAGGCCTTATGCCATGAAAAGCTTTATTGGCGACAACCGGCACCTTGAATTGTACCCAGAAGCCACTCGATGACACATGACTGTACTGAGGTGCACCCATTACTACCTTGATCACTGCGTTTTGGACCAGCTGTAGCTTCTGGGTGGTCTTCCCGGGCAAAGCGCATTGCAGTAGTTCAGTTGTAAGGAAACCAGGTCATGAATGACTGTATGGGCCAAAAAAGCTGCTTGAAGTGACCTCCCGTGGCTATTAACTGGAGGTTCTACACAGAGAATAACTGGGCTTGCACATCATGCTAAATGCTGGTTTACTTAATCATGGTTTACTAAACACACCACAATTGGCTGGGACTGTGTGTCACAATACATTAAACCAGTGTCCCTCAACCTTGGCCACTTGAAGATGTCTGGACTTCAACTCCCAGAATTCCCCAGCCAGCATGGCTGGCTGGGGAATTCTGGGAGTTGAAGTCCAGACATCTTCAAGTGGCCAAGGTTAAGAAACACTGCATTAAACCATAAGCCCTAGTTTACACATGATAGTAGCTGAGCTCACCCAATAAACTAAGCCACAAAACTGAGGAATCCTGGCTTCACACGACTGACCAATTTAACCCCTGTTTATGAGAAAGTGGCATGTCTATAAAGAATCGAGCTAAATCCAGCAGGATTCCAAAATACCTAAAAGTGGGGCTTTGTTTCATGGCTGGGAAGACCTAGAGACTAGGGAACATGCCTCAGCAAGACAGGTTTTCTCAGGCCTGCACCTCAAAGTGTTGCTTCTGCAACAAATCATATGCCTTGCTCATGAGCTTCTTTTCCTCCTCCCTCCCCATCGTGTTTTCCTCTAAGGATTCTAAGCCTGGGGGCAGAGACTAGCTATATTATTCTAGAAACCCCCGGAGCTGGAGAAGAGCAGGGTGTAAAGGCTTGAAACCATTATCTTTGTTTTCTTGGGGAGAGCAAGAAGATTTGTGTTGACGGCCTGTGCCTCGGACAGGGAGAGCATTCGGCAAGGCCCTGCGCTGGGCGTGGACCTTTTAAAAATTCTTACTGGGTGAGATGATGACCTCTCTGCTTCGTCTGGCCTCCTTTTCTCCAAGCAACCATCTGCAGACATCGATTCTCCCAACCTTATTATATGGCGGGGAGTTGAGAAAGGGGGACGTGTTCTTTAATCAGGATTTCCCTTAATGGCCCTACTGTCTTCCCCATCGTCCCCAGTGATTCCATTGGTGGGAATACAAGCGGTACTTTTCCCGACCAGCAACCAGACAAAGGTTATCTGTTTATTATATGGGCTGTGGTTAAACATTTTAAACTGTCTTTAGTGGCTCCGCTTGGCCTCCTTTTCAGCCCCAGAGGCTCCGGGTAGCACGTGGAAGACTCTAAAGGCTTCAGGGTGAGGCCCAGAGCCAGCGCAAACAAGAAAGTCAAGTCTCCTTCAAGTCAAACTTCATTCCTAGCGACAATGAACACATCCATGCAATTTTCTTGGCAAAAATACAAGCCGGTTGCCCCTGCCTTCTGTAAAGAGTTTTTTTTCCCCAGCTTCCAAGTCTAGCCTACAACACTGGGGTTTCCTTGTGGCCCCCCATCCAAGCACTAACTAAACCTGATCTTTCTGAGATCAGCTAAGATTAACTAGGTGCTGCCCCCTAACTGATCCACATTAAGCCGAGCTCTTCTTGGCAACAATACAGAATCACTGGGTCCTTCCCTTCTTTCAGGATTTGTTTTTACCTCCCTGTAGGGCCTACTGCCCCTAAAATTTCCTGGTGGTCTCCCATCCCAATACTAACCAGGCCTGAACTTGCTTAGCTTCCAGGCCTGATATTCTCCCAAGAGCTCCCATTTGTTGAGGCAGAGGCAATATAAAACTTACCATGACATTGTGATTGTTAGAGTCATGGTGAGCAGGGAAGTCATTATAGCAATGTTTCTCAACCTTGGCAACTTTAAGATGGGTGGACTTCAACTCCCAGAATTCCCCAGCCAGCACAGCTGGCTGGGGAATTCTGGGAGTTGAAGTCCACCCATCTTAAAGTTGCCAAGGTTGAGAAACACTGCATTATAGTTTTATGTTCAGTTGGTGTGTTCTTATCAGTTCTCAATTAATTCATGAAATGCAAATTAAGATAAATTGGATTTCAATTTTATCAGCCTCCGATTGCTTCTCTGTCTTGGCCCCACTTGTGTTTGGGAGTGGGGTGCTGGAAATCCCCCCCCAGGCCTGGTAGCTCAAAGCTGCACTCACGTTAAGTGAAAAATGGCCAACCAATCCATGATCTGGGAACCGGGGAGCCCTGTTTAGCGAGCCACCCCACCAGAGCCCCAAGATCAGAGACGTGCTCCACGCCAAGCGAGCCAGCCTGCGAAATGCCCTCCTGGCATCTGCGTGCCTTAGCGTCTTTCCTTGTAGTCCAAGGACCTGCCAAACAGCCCCCACAACGTCACCCCCGGCATCCACAGACGCCCCGATTTCAATCACTTGACAGAAAGGAAAGAAAACGTAAGCATGGGAAACCTGTGGAAGCCCCAGGAGTTTGCACGGTTCTCGCTTAAGCTCATAAGAGGCTTGGAAAGAGTTGCCGAAGACTCACACGGCTGGGTCCTGCCGGTGCTGCTGCTGGTGATACACCCGGTGCCTGAAACCATGTGGCCTTCTGTGCATGAGGAGGAGAAGAGGGGACATCTGAGTGACACCCCCCCCCCCCCGAGTCTGGCTTCCTGCCTTCATCCACGGCCCCAGGACAGGCAGCCCAGCCCAGCTAGTAAACAGCTTCGGCGTTTTTCGCCCATCCGTCTAGTCCTGTCTGACGGGACGCCAAGTTTTGCTGGAGCAAGAAAAACACACGCCAAGCAGGAGAAATTGCAGAAGGGCCTGGACCAGGCTCAAGACCTCTGTTGCTTTTGGGCAGGGATCTACTTTCCAGGATTGAGAGATCCTTCCAGTCTTTGAGCTGGAGCTACATCCCCCACGAAGCCCCTCGTCTGGGGAGCTCAAGCTCTCTTGGATTGGGGTCACGCGGCAAAACAAACCAGGCCAAATGCAAGCCGAGCTGTTGCATTTCACGCGTGTTAAAGTTGATTTGTTTTAACTTCGTTCGTTTTTTTTTTCCTGGCTTCGCAGGTTGTGTGAATTCAAACTATTCGATTACTTTAGGCTACGGTGGATTATGCGAGCTCAGAAAATAGACTACTAAATAGTTGTATTAGGTGAATGCAGTTCCAAAGGAGTTTCCTGGCTGATGTTGCTCAGTTATGGGCCTCATAATATTGGGCACTCCCAGTAGAGACAGGTCCCCATTGGGTCATCAGGGCTCAAAGGATTCATTGATTTAGGACAAGCGTCTCTTCCCAGCATTCAAAGGATTCCCAGAGGCTCACACCGAGATCTTGCCCTCCTCCCAGGTTATCCGCTTGGGTTCCCACAATATGCCAATCAAGGTTAAAATGGGGTTGGGTAGTTTGTGGTCCACCATGTTGTGTGAACTTGGCCACCACATGGAGCCTTAGCACGATTGATTTGGGTATATCAAGTTATGTAAAACTGGGTTTAAAGTTAAAATGTTGTGTGAAACCAACACAGCTATAAAATCCAGGGATGGCAGTGAGACCTCATTGGAAATATTGCTCCCCAAACTCTCTTTGGACTCAGTGACTGGCATAATTTCATATAATGTACTAAGCCAGTCTTTCTTTAACAATGGCTTATTGAATAAACCACAATTGGCTGAATAGACTGAATACTCTAAGCCAGAAACCATGGATTAAAAGATAAAAGTAAAGTCTCCTGTGAGTCGAGTTTGACTCCTGATGACTTGGATAGGTCTACAAAGTCTTCCTTGGCAAGCTCCAGCTCCCATAATTCTCAGCCAAATTCCTCGTGCATGGATTTGAGACCCAACTCAGCTGGAAGACCTTGGGTTGGCGATGGCTGGTTCAGGATATAAATGCTTGGGGAAGAAAAGGGGTCAGGGCTTGGTGTGGGTGATGAAGATAAAGGAAGGTCAGGACTCCTTCTAGTTTAGGTCAATACCTATCAGTGACAAGATGGACATGTCCATACTGTTTTCCAGGCAACCATTCAGAAGTAGCTCCTATGAACATTTTTCAAGAACCTTTTTCAACTTCCCTGGGATTTCTGTTAGTCTTCTACCTGAGAACTAACAACATCTACCCAAGTCTACCATTTTAAGCCAACCACAACTGCTAGATTCACACAACACACAATGCACCCTTTGGCCCTCAACATGGCACAGAAAGCCTGCTACAGTCCTCAAGCTGATGAGAATGGTGCATTCTGGCTGTCAACCATTGCTTCCCCAAGTTCAACATGGTTTGCAGGAAAGTCCACTTAACCAGACACTGATTTGTTGCTCACGTAGGAGACTTGGGCCTATAAGCTCAGTAAAAAAAAAAATATATATATATTTACTGAGCTTATAGGCCCAAGTCTCCTACGTGAGCAACAAATCAGTGTCTGGTTAAAAAATATATATATATATTTTTTACTGAGCTTATAGGCCCAATAGTTATCATCCAGTTGTGAACCACTCCAAGTGGCCTATATCCCAAACACATGAAAGTCAAGTTAAAAAATACTCAACAGAATAAGAACAAACTTATCAATCAATAATGATGATCAACAGAACGTTAATCAGTTAATCCATGAACCCAACCCCACAAAGCGACATTTTACTGTGGGAGGGAATAAGATCACAACACAGCCTTCTAGAATAACCATGTTTCAAAGGCCCTCTGGGAAAGCAACAGGGAAGGGCCATTACATCTCCAGGGGATGCTGTTCTGCAGAAGGGGAGCCTCAGTTATGAACACTCATGTCCATCATCCCTGAAGATGGCATTCCCTGACCAACGGAGCACACGCCATCAGATCTTACAGATGAACAGATACCAGTAAAAATAGGAATCTGGTAGAACTTTTCAGACCAGCAAGTTTTACTAAAAGGCAGAAGCCTTCAGTTAGCAAAACTTCAGTAAAATGTGTTAGTTTGAAAGCTGCTACCGGACTCCTGCTTGATGGCTATGGCTCTCCTCCAATAAGGTCTATTGAAGGTAGATGGTCCTGCAGATATCCAGGTCCAGAGCCCTCAAGCGTGACAACCAGCACCCTGAACTGCACCTGGAAGCCAACTGGCCAGTAGCCATATCCAGCAGCTCTGAGGATCCAGTAACCTAGTTCTTGAGTTGAGGACAGTGTTTCAGAAGCAGGATTGCCCAATCCTTCTTCACACCACTGTTTCCTGATTATCAGGCTTAACTCTCATGTCTGAAGAACCTGGGCATGGTAGTTTGTTAAGGCTGCCAAGGATTCCCTTTGCCCACCTTCCTTGTAGACCTTCACCTCCCGCTGATAACTGGGGAGAAGGAAGGCTTCTAAACTAGCAAAGATCTGGTTGGTGTCTCAACAGCTGCTCCCGCAGACAGCTTTTACTGTTATATTATGTATGGCCCCAAAACAAATTCCTCCAGCACACACTTGGAATAAAGAATTGGAACTGAAATTGACGCATGGCATTAATTTGCACAGAAAACAGGTGAACCACAAGCAACGGCCAGATAGCAACTTTCAGAGTCGAGAGCAGAAGCACTCACTCCGTCGGACGGACCACGGAGGCGTTGCCTAATCGGAGGATCATCGGGCCTTTGGGATTGCGGATTTTCTTAACGGATGAGGTCTTCAGAAGAGCAAACCTTTTGATCAGATTAAATCCTGCAAAAGAGAGAAGAAGGTAAGCTGAGAGTCCATTGGGAATTTGGGGTGCTGTAATGCAGTGCACTGGGGAGGGGAGGGCGCCAGGTTGGGGAAGGCTAATTTCTACCATCTATCTTTTTGCTTTCTCCTTCGATTCATGAGGTCTTCCCTGTTGGACCTGCCTGACGTTGCTGGTGCAGACGAACCCCTGAAAGTGTAAGATACGGGGGAGTGAAAAGCTGTGGGGCATGAGAAAGGACAGAGGTGGCTCTTCGATGTGTAAAAATATGTTGAGTCAGAACGGCCGGAAGTCTGACTTTTAAAATGGTTTTTAGCGCGGCGCCTCTCTAGTCCTCATCGAGGCAGGCTGCCCATTTAATTTGTATAAACGAAAAAAAGACATCGGCTTTTTTCCTTCAGCAAATAAAGGTTTCAAAATGTTGTGGCTTCAGAGTCTATTTGTCCACGCCATTTATTTGCGTGTTGGTTTATGGCTGTGTTTCTCCACCTTGGCAGTTTTAAGATGTGTGGACTTCAACTCCCAGAATTCCCCAGCCAGCATGGCTGGCTGGGGAATTCTGGGAGTTGAAGTCCACACATCTTAAAACTGCTAAGGTGGAGAAACACTGGTTTATGGTCACAGGCCAAAAGCCCCATTTAAAATACAAAGCATCACAAACACATCCCCATTCATAACCAAAACCTAAATTACGTGTCGATCCATCTCTTCCTAGCAACTACTGTTATTGCACAACATTCGGTGACTTTCTGGGAGATGTCACAGCACTGATCGTCTAACAGGAAGTACACGCTTGCCTGCTGGAAGCTGTCCACATAATTTGTGGTGAGATTAGCTCCAGCCTCCAGGAATGATTGACGGAGCACGTCAGGAGTGCATAATCAGCTCTCTCTGTTTCCGTGCCTGAACGTATGGATGAATGCTCTTGATAGGGGATATTATTAAATCTCCCCATCGATGGCACGCAGGATAGGAGGCCTAAGACGTGCCAGGCTAAGTGCCCTGCTAGGCAAGGGCACAAGGACAGGGTAAAAGGAATTGGGTATGGTAAAAACACAGGTACATAATCTCATTACAGCAGGGATGGGAGGTGTTTTGATCTAACCTTTTGTGCATTAAGGTCCAAAATTCTCTGCCTGACCTCATTCCAGGTCCCACATAAAAAAAAAAAAACATTTGGGGATAAGCCCTAAATGCCCAATCATTGTCCCCATTTCAATACATCATCTCTTGGCCCTTTTATCTGTGGCCCTGCAAAGGATGCTGGGAGAATCTCTTGGGCCATATCACGAGCATCTCTTAACACAGTGTTTCTCAACCTTGGCCACTTGAAGACGTGTGGACTTCAACTCCCAGAATTCCCCAGCCAATTTTAAGATGTGTGAATCTCAACTCAGCATGCTCACTGGGGAATTCTGGGAGTTGAAGTCCACACATCTTCAAGTGGCCACGGTTGAGAAACCCTGCCTTAACATAACACATCTTATGGAGACGTTGCTGCAGAAGACATCCCTGCCAGACGCAGGAGCACGTTAGCAAGGCAAAGGTGGTGCCACGGACGTTACAGGGAACTCTGATTGCAGGCAAAGCAGGTTTCTCCTGCTCTCTGTGCTTCAGGCCAGGTTGTAGGCACTGGTTTTTAAACCAGAGGACCTACCTGCCACCCCTACCCCCACTTCTTGGGTCCCTTGTCTCAGCCCGACCCTGGGAAAAGTGTGAAAATGACCATCTAGGCTGCTGTCGTAAAACGACAGACCAAGGATGTGTTTCCCGCTTGCTGATCTGGCTGCAAGGTAGAAGAAGGCTTCAGTGATGTCTGGGCAATGGCCCCACAGCTGCCTCGCCCCTGCCACCACCCGCCCCACCCCACCTGCCCCTGGGGAGGACAATGCTCAGAAGACACCGTTTGGACACTTGGTGAGGTGGGGGTGGCCTTCAGCTCAAGAGGGCTGCGCATTCACCGGGCTCTGGAGCCCAGATTCAATGGGTGGGACTGGCCAAACCAGGAGGGCTATCTCAGACCCCGCCAATCTGGAGGGAAGGGAAGGAGGAGAACCTGCCGGGAAAGGGCTGCTTACTCACCAGTTATATTTACGAATTCATCACTGCTCTGGTCCAGCCGGAGACCTTCTTTCTGCATAAGTGGACACTTCTCCCCTGTAAGACATATCCCAGCAGTCACTATGGAGCCTTGGAATTCGTAAGGAACCAGGGCGCTATTTCCAACAGGACTTATTAAGGACAGAACTGGGGGGATGTTGCTCAAGCAACGTTTGGATTTTTCCCTGGCAGAGAGGTTGACACTGACTCCGAGGCCAGGCCTGCCTCGCCAAGACCCCGTTGTCAGGACCTTTCATGCATATTAGATTCTGTTTTGGAAATGACAGAAATGAATAATAAGGTAGCTGTTTTAAAAAAGAAAAATGACTCATCTCTGGACACACATTCACCAGGCCCTGCATTTGTTTGCTGTTGGACTCTCTTTCTTCCCCCCACTCCCCCAGCCCGCTCATCCCCAGCCAGCCTGTGGCTAAGAGCTAGCATGAATGGAATTTATTGAGCCACAAGAGATACAACATTACACAAAGACAAATTTAATAAATAAATAAATAAATCTGCAAAAGAGGATTACTCTCAACTATGTTGGCTTGTAGTCCCCAGAAATCCTCAGCCAGGATTCACGCACTGGGCTGCACTAAGCCTGTTCGGTTTTTATTTGCTCACTTCTGTTGATTTATTTAATTTTCACCCAACTTTTCATTCATGTTCCCAGGGCAGTCCACATAGTGCTCCCTCGTTCTATTTTTCTCCACAACAACCCTCTGAGGTGGGCTGGGCTGTGAGAGGGTGACCGGCTCAAAGATACCCAGTGAACTTGCATGGCTGTGGGTGGATTTGAACCTTGGTCTTCCTGCTCCTAGGCCATCACCTTAGCTACGTCTTCATGCAATATGTTCTTGTCACCCGGTCAGGAAAGAATTAGTGGCTGCATTTGTACAACATGCTCAGTGTGGTTAGCATTAACCTTGGTTAGTTATTTTGTGGCTTACCATATTGTACGAACCTAGCCTATTTAGTTAGACCACAGTTGTGCAGTATTGTTACAATGTTTTAGATGAACCCAGAAAATGTTTGAATTCAATAATTAAGTTGAGCATCTTGGGTGAAACAGCACTGTGAGAACAAGGTGTGCACTGGGCGGCGCTTGACTAAAAATGCACCATGACCCAACTCAATGGTGCCTTTGCATGCAAGGATTACGATAGCTGAGCATGTGGAATGGGAAATAGCATTTCAGCAGGAAAGTTTACTTTCAAAGGCAGCTCGAATCAATTAACCTGCTCAGATCAACCCTCGTTCACTCTGCTGAGTAGGCACAAATGTGTTTGAGTGTGTAACTTGGGCAGTGGGGAGAGCCTATGTGCTTTCAGCTGATCAACTAAAACACATATAATTAACAACCAGATCATCATCATTACCCTGGGTTAAAATCCCTATTTTTCACCCGTCTCTGGAGGAATAAATATAAGAACTACTGTAATGGACATAAGATGGATGCAGTGGTACATCAGCCCATTTTTTCTTCTGGTAATTTCTGCTACCCTTTCAAAGTTCTGACTCTCCGGTTATTTGTCTCTGCATTTTACAGCAAGCTATTCCAAACTCAGATTTTATCAAAGGGTTGAAATGCTGCCCAGGTCCAAAGTGGCAAAGAACAAACAAAACAGAATGGAGGATATTTCATTCGGTGGAAATAGAGCTATGGCGTGGTTCCTTAGAGGCGCATTTTGGGCGAAACGTGGGTTGGTCTCCCTCCAGCTTCCACATGAGATGACAACCAGGATCATCTATCTCCCTTGTGGATACGCTTATGAGGATAATAAAGGAAGAACAACTTTTCCCCCAAACCTTCGCAATCATTCTGAGAGGCAAGACAGTTCTGCCCTGTTGCTAAGAAGCAAGCAGTGTTCACAAGGGCAATGCTGATGTTCCTTATTCCCAGCTCAAAAGCAAAGAGGCATCTGATTGTCAGAACCAACAAACCTAGACCTGCTTCTTCGTTCAGCACTCAGAATCCTGAACTAAATGTTTTTCAGCCCCAGTTCTTAGCATGCCACCCAAGGCTTAGGTGCCGAAGGTCACAGGAGGTCTTCCATAGTTGCTACTTAGCAAAAGGCCCTTAGCCTGAGTATATTTTTACCCACAAACAGTTCTGCTTCTTAGGTGGACTCTCTTTTGCTTGGCTAATGATTAGGGCTGCTGTATAGGGGCTACAAAAATAGATGACTGCAAAAGGAGCATTGGCTGTAGACCAGATCTGGTAGCCCTGCTATTGATGGAGTTCCTGGGGTCTATTGCTTACCTTCTCAATGATGACTCAGTAGCTCAGTTGATGCTTCAGGACCCAGAACACAATAATTTCCAGCTTTAACTCTAAATCTCTCTCAAATAAGATATTTCAATGGGAGGGAGGGAGGAGAAATGACACATAGCTCGAAGCAGTAGGCCTTTCCTCATGTTCCTGTGTGTCACTGTAAGCTCTGAAACAAAAATTAGATCTTTTCCCCAAGGAAGAATGTGTGAACTCAAGATCCCTAGAGTGTGTCTCCTAATTACCAGTTATGACCAGTTGCTGTCATGGTTCAACCACAGAACATTTTTGCAAAGGACATTGCAGCTTCTGAAAAATGGTCCCTGGGGGGCCTTTTAGAGGCATCCAAGGCTGCAGCTTCAGCTCTTTCTCTTCCTGCCAAGTCCATTAAAAAAGCAAATAGACTTCAGTTACGAGGCTGAGGAGGAGCATGGTGGAGACGTTGATGGGTTAGTCTAGGCCACAAGATGCTCTTGGGCAGATCAGCGGGCTGTTTTCTACACAGCAGGAGAAGCTGACAGAACATTTTAGATAAGACTGTTCAGTTGCCATCAAAAACTGGCCTAAAGCAAACATCTATGGATTTTAAGGTTCCTCATTAGGCAAAATGTTTGAGAAAATATATGCGAGGAGCTGTTAGGGATCACCAATGTTTCCATGGAAATAGCCATGTTTTCAATAAGTTAATAAGAAACAAGGCAGAAAAACATTAGCCGGGGAGCATCTCCAGATACTGTAGTGCCTAAAGCGAGACAGACAGAAAGGTCCTGGGTCGTGTTAAGATAAGGTGTCCGAGGACTCCCAGAAAACCTTAAAATATTTCAGAGCAGGAAGAGAGGAAGAGCTTGGAAGAGAAGTGCATAGAGGAGAATTGGAAGTCATGGCTGTCTGCAGGAGGGGTCCAGAAAGTCAAGTTGGTGGGCAATCAAAGCCGTACCCTTTGCTAGGTTGTGGCCACCTCCCTGCAGGCCCCCCTGTAGGAAGGTGAGAACAGAAGCAGCGTGTTGGGGTAGGGAATGATAGTCTAGGCCAGTGTTTTGTGGCACTGTGTCCTGGCACATAATTCTGGCCATTTTATGATACCTCCTGAAAATGCTTTTCTATAGCAACAGCCTTATTTTGCCTCCTTATCATATCAAAACAGGGATCATATGCTGTACTAAAAAAGACCAAAATGGAAGACGTATTCACCAGAGTCGAATGACTTTATGGCAGTTGATTTTAATGGAGTAGCTTTTATGTCAGCGGTGACTGCTGCCATCCCACCTCCCCTCTCCTTCTTCTTTCTTGCCTCCTCCCAAACGGAGCCCATGCGCTGCTTTGGAAACTCTTTCCAAGGCCTGCAAAACCATGGTCTTCCAGAACCTCGTGGAAATTGCAGTGACAACAACAACAACAAACCTTGTGTGTGTGTGTTGACTAACCTACTATATGCTTGTTCAAAATGCCATCAGTTTGGGGGAGTGAACAAGGGAGGGGATGGAGATGAAAGTGGGCAGAAGAAGAAAAAAAGAAAAGAAAAGAACAGGGTGATCGAATATCCCATTAGAAAAGAGCTAGCTGCTTTTTCCATTATAAAAAGCAAAGCAGCATTGAAATGTAAGAACCCTGGACTGTAGTTCTCAAAACAAGGATGAATGGGAAAGAAGCATAATTTTGCAACAAACAAAATGCTTCCTGCATTCTGGCCTACCAGATGTATCTGGGAGGCTTGCATACCAGACAGGAGGAATACAACTCTCTTCAGATCTTTCTTGCTCCCTAGCAACTGCTGGCTTACATACAACTGAAGTCCAACAAATGCAATGTCTGAAATTCAGAGACCGATTTGAAACAACAATGGGCAACATTTGGGGTTGCGGGCATCTCCTCCATTGCAATCACTTTCTTTTGCTTTGGAAAGAAGCCTATCTTTATGAAAGCTACCTTGGATTTTTCAGCAACTCATGATTAAGCAAACACATTGTTAGATATACAGTAACCCTAGATCGGAAGCTTTTGTGCAGGGCTGGCACCAGAAATGGGTAATGTTGGAGGCCCATGCTTTTCAGTGGGTACCACTGATCAATAGTGTCCCTGGGCCAGCCCCAAAAAGGAACTCCCCAAGGTATGAGAGCAGTAAAAGAAAAAAGTTGGTTCGCTCCCCTTGCCCTCCCTCTCTGGTTGTGACACAGAGGAGAACAAACCTAGAAACAGAGGGGAAGAAGAGGCAGACCCATGAAGGAGATCTTCCCTGAGCAGAATAGAAGAAGGACCATTTTACAAAAGAGCTCCGATGCGTCTTCCAACCACAGAAAAGGAGCACGGAACACTCTGAGCAAGGAATATAATGCACATTCTTTAGTGTCCTAAGAAACATGCCCACCCCACAACAGGAAATTTGTAGCACAGCTTTCAAATTGCCATTGATTCTCCTGATTGCCTTGTTCGCTTATTCCTAGCGATTGTATCTTCCTTGCTAAAATTCCTGCACTAGGCTTCCTTTACAAACATCTGAACAGATAACCAACACCACTGTTCCACCCTGTTAAGTTATTTTCATTCATTCATTTTAAGCAAGCGAGGAATAGCTCCCTTTTTCACCTGCTGGATTCAAGGTACCTCTTTTCTTTTTTTAAAAAAATCTACAACTGAAGCTACAATAAACCTTCCTTGTAAAAATCCATAAAGATGTAACAGAAAGAGAAACAAAGCCAAGCCAAGCCAACTCTTAGACGCTGATCTTGGAAAGTGACCCCTTTCAGACTTGATTAAATTGGGGGCAGTTTTTGCTTTGCATTTTTGATCCCGCTCCAGAAGAACTTTCTCCCTATAGCAAGCATGGGCATTGCAACACCTGGGCTCTCGCTGTTGTTGTGGAAGATGTTTGTATTCTTCTTCTTCTAAAAATAGTAGCTGATGCAACACCAAGCAGTAAGGGAGGAGAAAAAGAAAACAGGGCAGCAAGCGAGAGGCGTCTGCTGTTTACAGCAATCCTTAGCCAGTTTCTGGGAAAAAAAAAACAACCCAACCCCTAAGTCAGGAAGATGGAATGTCTTTTTTTATACACTGTCCAGCAAAGAACGAAGAGTATCAAAGGGCTGAATGGAGTACAAGAGATTTAGCCTTGGACGTCATTGTAGGAGAGACGTGTTAGTCTACGACAGCCAAAAATCAGGAGGAGTCCGGCTGCGTCTTTCCCAACTAACCGATACTAGTGAAAGGCATCCACTTTTGTGAGCTGTGCTTCGTCAGATGCGTCTGTGAGCAGGGGCCACCAAGCCTCATGCCGTTCAATAACATTCATTAGTCAGAAAAGGTGCAACCAGACTCCTTGGATGTGAGTCATAGTAACAGGTAGAATGGGGGGCTACTTCACCGTCTTGTAACCATGTTCAGGGCCAGAGTCAGCAATCGGGACCAGGTTTCAGAGACATAGAAAATCCTGCCTAATTAACGGGTGGAATTTCTGGCCAGCATATGTTGGGGTGATCAGACAAGTTTAGAAGGTAAGTATAATGGTCTGTGAGAATAACCTCGAGGAATAACAAGAAGAGCCACAACCAAGACCATGGTCAGATAAGAGAAATCTGAAAGCTCTTCTTCCTGTTCCTCAAGGTTGTTCTCATAGCCCATTATGGCAAGGGAGTGGGCACTGATGGAAGGTATAGTCCATTCTGTCCCCTGGGAACTGAGCTAGCTCACTTTTGCACACCAGGCCACCACTAGGGTTTAAGAGGTCTCGGAGCTCAAAGTCCACCCCATATGTGGCACAGCATTGGACCTCAGTTCCTAAGAACATAAGAAGAATCTTCAGGCTGGATCAGACCAAGGACCACGGAGTTCAGGATTCCGTGTCACACAGAGGCCAACGAAGTCCAACTGGAAAGCCCACAAATATGGACAGGGAAGTGGTTGCCTTCTGCTACAGTTGCTCCACCACAGCTGGCATTTAAGGTCTGCCCCTGTGATTCTGGAGGTGGCGGGCAGCCCAGAAAGACCGCTAACCAGTGACCATCCATTTAGGACCTGTTTCTGACTGAAAAAAGGACTCAGGCAACAAATGGAGGCAAAAGGAATTCAAGTCCAGACTGGGAAAGCTGGATGGGAGGGAGAAGGTAGCGGGGAGAAAGATGGAGCAATGGCCAGACTTGGGGGATTGAGATGAGTGCCAGGCAAAGAAATCCTCTGTTTTTGTTTTCCTCCCAGTTCCGAAGGTAGCAAGATAGCTCTCATGCTTACGGACTGAGACTGCAGCTGATGCCTGACCGATGCTACTAACGAAACCTGGAACCGCATCCTGTAGAGCAGCATTTCTTAAAGCGTGGTCCAAGGACCCCTGGGGATCCCCCAAGACCCTCTCAGGAGTCCACAAAATCACAATTATTTGCCAGACATTGAAGATATTTGCAAAAATGTGAAACAATGTCACTCTTCTTCTTTTTTATTTCTTAAAATAAATTTTAAGAAATTTTATTTTATTATTTCTTAAAAAATAATAGTATTTTTCATGAAAAATATTTAGTTTATGTTAATATCTAATGGGTTTAATATTGTTTATTTTTACATGATTCAATAAATAAATACTCTACAAATACAGTAGAGTCTCGCTTATCCGACATAAACGGGCCAGCAGAACGTCAGATAAGCGAAAATGTCGGATAACACACAGTAACGACTGAGTGTGGTAAAAAAAAAAAAACAATCCGCTGCGCCTGTTGCAATCGATTTTTGCATTGCGGCGCCGCACCGTCAGGAGCAACAAGAAAGAGTACACTCACACTCGCAAACAAGCGGCACACTTTTCTCGTCACCGATTTATGCGTGTTGTGTTTTTTTTAGGGGCATCGGATAAGACAGAATGTCGGATAAGCGAAGGTCGGTTAAACGAGACTCTACTGTACATCCATTTTAATTTTTAATGTGGTAAATGTCAGTATGAGAGCCAGTTTGGTGTAGGGGTTAAAATATCAGGCTAGAAAACAGGAGACTATGAGTTCTAGTCCTGCCTTAGGCATGAAACCAGCCGGGTGACCTTGGGCCAGTCCTTCTCTGTCAGCCCTAGGAAGAAGGCAATGGCAAGACCTTGCCAAGAAAACTGCAGGGACTAGTCCAGGCAGTCCCCAGGAGTCAAAACACTGACTCGAAGGCACCCTCTCCCCCCCAAAACCAATAAATATAACCCATACAAACAAAAGCTCTTTGGGGGTCCTCTATAATTTTTAAAAGTTGAAGGGGTCTTGAGAGCGAAAAGTTTAAGAAACACTGCTGTAGAGAATCAGGGAAATGACCTTGAAGGAAACAGGCAAGAACTGTCACATAAGCAAAGAGGGCTGAAACGTTCTTTAAGTCCTAAGAAGCAATGTAGTATTTGGAACTGACTCAGGGAGCCTCCTCCCTGATTCACTGGCACATAAGGAAGGGAGGTCAAACACGATCAGGGTTGGAAGATTCTCTTATTATAGCCAATCTCAGTAATAGTAGTTCTAGTCTTCCAGTGGGGTCTGTTTCCTGATCTGGTCTACTCCAAAGGGCCGGCTATCCTCTGCAGGACAAACAGCCAGGGGTGCCTTTGACCTGTCTCTCTCTTGCACTAAAAGCTGAGAAGCTGCACAAACCTCTTTTTAAATTCTGCATTATTCTTTCAATCATCTAGCGGAAATAGTAACTTTAATCTTAGTTTAAACTTTGGTTAGTTTCAAGCACGCTGCTTGAACCAAAGCCCATTTAATCTAATCTACGGTTCAGTGTGCTGTATGAGCACAGGAAATGAGCTAATTCAAGGACCAAGTTAAGTACATTGTTGAAACCTAGCTATTTAATTTAAACCGTTCAAGGGAAGATCTGAATGTTCTCTTTGTCACTATGCAATCTTCAAGTGTTCCACAGCTGCCTTGGCCCCCCATCCTTCCGTTAAATCCCAGGGGTCAATACTGTGAGGAAATCCCTAGGGTGGCATTTGTGCCATGCTAACGGGGAGTTGTGTCCTTGAGAAAGAGGTGAAGAACATCTCCTTCCCCTGGAGAAATTCAGAGCAACTGTCTACTGCGTTACTCTGCCCACAATTTTGGTGGAGAACTTCAAAAGAATCTCTGCCTGCAGCTGAGGGTCCAGATGGAATCTTTAATATGTGATGGCAGATGGTCCATTGCAGCAATTTTACAAACTCTCCAGATAACACCTGTTTTCTATACCCCACAGCCCCTGCTTTAGCTTCCCTCCTTCTGCCTATTATCTAAATGGGGCTAATTCATTGAGGTTGAAGCAGATCACAAATGGCCTGTCAAATTTTGTGGACAGAGAAAATGGGTGGTTGATTTTCCCACATTTTTCCAGAGGATGGAGAATTCTCCAATGATTTCCCCAACTCAGGATTCCTGCTTAGCAGTTGTAGTTGCAATGCAACTGGGGGTGGGTGGTGGATGGGGGAATCTTAGAGGAACTTCCCTCCTGATGTCCTATTTTGGGGATGAATGGAAGACACTGACCAACTAAGAGACAATTGTGTAGGGAAAGACAGGCCATTCACACACATTGCTTGGACACCTTGATGCTAAAGTAGTTCAAGAAGACTATATTTGATCCATGAGAATGTATCTAGAATCTGTGGTTTTGATCCATGAGAATATATCTAGAATCCCCTTCTCAAAATCAAATGTCCAAAGCAGATTTTCTTGCATCAGAGTGAAATAAAGTCTGGCTACAAAGTCTAGACAGAAAGAAAAGAGTATAGATCAGCATTTTTCACACTTGGCAGCTTTAAGATATGTGGACTTCAACTCCCAGAATTCCCCAGCCAGCATGAAGTCCACACATCTTAAAGTTGCCAAGGTTGAGAAACTCTGGTCTAGATAAAAAGAAATGTTATGGTATATGGAGAAGGGGGAGAGGGGAATCTTTGTCAACTGTGACTGTCCTTTTTCGTTGCTGCTTCATCTTGGACATTGCTCCCTCCCACAGCTACTGTCACATTTGCTTGTGTGCTGGTGCACATATGCACCCTAGCTCATAACTCCTCCCATTTGGAGGGGAGAGAATGGGAAACAAGGCAAGATGGAGGAGGGCAGGATTAATATTAGGAAGATCAAGGATCCCACTATCATTTGAGATCTGGATGAAAGCACAGCTGGATTTTCAGCTGCAAACGGTGGACCTGCCATGAAGTGTACAGATACCGTATTGCAGATCTGACAGAAGAAAGAATGGGAGGAACACGCGGCATTTGGCGAGGAGGGAGGAAGGCCGGGTGGCAATTTGCCAACCCAATTAAAAGAGTCTGGCAAAAGAAAAGAAAACAAAAAGTCAGTATCTGAAGCTATAAGGGAAGCTATTAGGTCCCCTTTCACTCTCCCCAGCTCAGGGAAGCAATTGAGAATATTTCAAGACTTGAAACAAAGCTAGCAGGAACCACGGATGTGCTTGGAATAAGGACATCTGCTGCTGAGCAAAGACAGATGCACAAATGAGCAACTCTGCGTGCAAGGAAGCAGAACAGAATTGCCTCCAAGTTCATCAAACCGCCTGCTCTCCCCTTCGAAGGGCCTGGCCTGTTAATCCTAGCTCAGCTCTGCTTGCCTTGTCTGACTCAGGGCAAGCAGCAAAACTGCAGGTGATCCGAAGCGGGCGTTTAGTTTTGGGAGGGTGGAATGGAGAACAACCACAGGAGAATACTTCCTCTTCAGTTTAGGATTCTGCTAACCCCACAAGATGCCCTCCCAATGGAAAATTTGCCCAGACACTTTGGAAAGATGGATGCCTTCCAAATGTGTTGGAACTGCAATGCACATAAAGCTTTATGATACACTGAAGCATATGCAAGCTGAGAAGGATGGAACTGTGGGCTGACACATTTGAATATTTTGTGCCTCAATGTCCCTAAAAACCAAGCCACCAAACCAGGAGAGAAGAGGAGTGTTTGAGGACCTCCAACAATTAGACTTGTTTAAGGATTCAGGTGGCCGTTGTTTGAACTGTTGCCACTAAAAGAATCTAAGTGGTAAAACCTTTTTTGAGTTGAGCTGGACTCCTGGTGGCTTCATGGAATCTCATGACTTCATCAGATCAGCCAGGGACAGCAAGGTCCTGCCACCACATTGGCCTAAAATAAAGACTTCCTTGAGTTAGCCCCAGCTCCTGGTACTTCATGGGCATGTCAATAATATAGAAATGGTTTGCTACTCTCTTCTTCAAGGATTTTTTAAACTTCTCAACCCTGGGATTTCCTGGTGATCTTCCGGACTCAATCCAACTTTGAGATCAGCTAAGGATGGCTAAGACCTGCTAGACCTGGAAAGGGTTCCTTGAGTTGACCTTCCCTTCCCTTCCCTTCCCTTCCCTTCCCTTCCCTTCCCTTCCCTTCCCTTCCCTTCCCTTCCCTTCCCTTCCCTTCCCTTCCCCTCAGTCTTGACTTCTGGTGACTGCCTAGACAAGTCCCTGCAGTTTTCTCTTCAACCTTTTTAAAAATGGTTTGCCCTTGCCTTCTTCCTAGGGCTGAGAGCGACTGGTCCAAAGCCCCCCCAACTGGCTTTTGAGCCAAGGCAGGACCAGAACTCACAGTCTTGCAGTTTCTACTCCAATTCTTCAATCACCTCACCAAACTGGCTCTCAGACCTCATGTTTGCTTAATTTAACACATAACTGTGATGTCCTCCTCATGATACTACTTGGCAATACGTAGACCAAAAGAGAGAAAAGGCAGCACATCGGACCACAGCTGGGATGAGAGGCGTCCCCACAAAGTAGGAGCATGTCACTTGCCAAAGAGAAGCTGCACTTAGAAAGGCATTGTTACTTCTTTTGACCACCAGGAGGCATGTCATACCTCGAAAATGTGGGCATGACATAGGTAACATCCGTATCTCTCTGGTCTGAGCGCTTAAGAAGAGGAAGGTGGACTATATGCCTTTCACGAAGGCATTTCCAAACAAAGGCATTGTTCGGCCTTGTGTTGGATAGTAGGCAGAAGACCAAAAAGAAGCCGCAATGGCAGAAGAGAGACTGGCTAGCCACCCTCACTAAGCCTCTGAGCAAAGTGTTTTCAAAGGTCATTACACGCATTAAGAGTATTGCTAGAACTCTCAGCACACTGCATGAGTTTCTCAAGTGGGAGATCAGCACGTCCCCTGAAATGACTTCATGTGACTCTGGAGGAGCTTCAAGTTATGATGAAAGTTTGCTCAATATTTCAAATGTAGGAAGAAGGAGAAGGAAGGAGAAAGGAGAGATGGAGGGAAGCAACATATATGTGAACAGAAGACACAGGGAAACGGCATGTCCGTCTCTAGCTGTGTTTATACAACATGTTCAATTAGGTCAGGTAAAAACATGACAGGTACTTTTGCTTAACATGCTAAACTTGGCTTGTGTTAATGTTGGTTAGTCTTCCTGAAGATTAGCATAGTACAGTGTTTCTCAACCTTGGCAACTTTAAGATGTGTAACCTTCAAGCAAGGCTGGCTGGGGAATTCTGGGAGTTGAAATCCACACATCTTAAAGTTGCCAAGGTTGAGAAACATCACAGTACATGAACTCATACGCTTAGTTTATTTTTTTGATATCAGCAGGTGGAGGCATCTGCCTGACCTAGTTTGGGCTTGGAAGCTAAGCAGGGTCAGGCCAGGTTAACACTTGGATGGGTGGCTTCCAGTGAATTGCAAGGCTGTAGGCTTGACTGAGACAGCAAAAAAACATCCTGGAAAATAACCACTGCCAGCCAGTTTGGCATCGTTCACAAGAAAACTACACGAATGTGTCAGTATATACATTATACAGCACATTTACTGTTCATAGCAGGTCTGGGACTCCAATTCAGCCTTTCTCCTTGCAAAAGGAGGCAGGGGGCCTTCCCCATTAAGTTACATCATCCTTCCTTAGAGCTGCGGCAGCCTTTGGATTTTTCACATTGCCCCAAGCACAAATTCACTGCTTCTGTGCCAAACGCCTCCCGTGTGACCCCGTACCATTTGGAAGGAGCAGAATTGCCCTCAGAGGCTTCCCAACCCAAATGGGTCCCTTCTGGACTTGATAGGACAATCCCTAAAAAATGGAAATGGAGTTGGGGATCGGATGGAATTGACAGCTGAGGTCACCTCTCTTTTGAGCCCGGGTGGGGGGCCGGCAGCCCCTCGCCAGCTTGCCAGGGTCTCTTGTGGTGGCCTGCAGCAAACTGCCAGGAGCGGTTCAGACCGCGCTCTGTCAGTGAGGAACACTGCTGATCTAGCAGCTCCACGGAGCCTTCTGCCTGTCAGTCAGAACTGGCCGCGGATCCGTTCAGCAACTGGCCAAGGTCTACATCAAAGGCAGGCCATTTTTTTGTGGCTCGGAGGGCTTTGTTTTTAATTTTTTTTCCTTCTGAGGGTTGCAGCCCTGATGTCACCCGACTGGAAGGAATGTTCAACTCATTGGCAGGGCAGGATCTGGGTCTGGATGGGTTTTAAATGGGTTCTAACTGGGGGTATTTTAACAGGGGAAAAAATCACACCCCTGAAAAATCCATGTTGTGCCATGGCCCCTCCATAGCACAATCTGGAGTGCTCGGCAGAATGCATGTGACCCGCATCTGGTTTATATTTTACAACTGGGAGCTGCTCTTCTGGAGCTAGAGACAATGGAGAAAACCCAGACTTTGCCACCTGTTGAGCTTGGGCTCCATCTGAAAGTTGTCTTAATGCTCCTGGGGAATGACCCTCTTCCGAAGGTTTACGGCACACAAGCCAGAATTCAAGAGTTTGGCTGCCAAACTTCGTGGGAACTGGGGATTTCTGTTTTGCTGAAAATGATCTGCTCCAGGTTTTCCATCTTGGTCAGCTGAGCACATCAGCAGCCAGAGTGAGATACAGGCTCTGAGGTCCATACGAGAAGATGGACTATCAGTGGTAAAGAAAAGGCACTTTTCAGAGGCTCAGCAGCACGCTCTCTTTCCTCGTTCTTTGTACATTCAAAGATTGAGTTCCATGGTTGGAGTATTTCTTTGATGACCCCCAGCACCTTTCCCTTCCCTTCTTATTTCAGTTGGGTCCAAGTTTAAATTGCATGCTTCCTTGGGGCAAGAACTTCTTGTTCTCATTTGTCGTTTTTCACAGCATTTTTATTTTATGGCCAATGACCAGCTTGCACTCTATAAAATACCATGAGCACTAAGAGCTCTAAATAATTGCATCCAGTCATTAAACCATGATGAGCTCTATCCTAAATTAGGCCTAGTCCATCAATTCTACATGCTTTGAAAAAAATCAAAGCAGGTTCGGAAGCTGCTGGAACTCAGTTCTCTTTCTTTAGAGGTAGCAAGAAAGAAAGCCTTTTTTAATCCTTGATTTTAAGTAAATGGTAGCCTCCATCAAGGTGAGCTTGATTGCTAGCAATTACATCAGGGAGTTTGGGCAACATTGGAAGTGTTTGTCACTGCCATCATCCAGGATATTTTTCTACTTTCAGTCTACTCTACAGCTCTGGATTCCTGGTGGTCTCCCATCCAGCTTTGGAGCTCACAAAGTTGGCCAATTCTGCTGTCTTTGATGTACACAATCCCAAATTGTCCTTTTCTTTAGCAAGGTTTGTGGTATGGTAACTTGTGGATCCTCCCTTCTTGTGTGATTTGCTTTCCCAAGGCCATTAAATATCAGGACAGTTAAGTCACTGCTAAGTGACCTCTCTACTTTATAGTACTTGCCTAAATGAGCCTATTGCTGGTCCTAGTTAAAACCACATCATCACAATAATTCTTGATTGTGCCAACAGGCAATGTGTCAGCCTTTCAAGGTAGGCGAGGTCAAGAAATAGACACAGATTCCAGGAATGCTACTTGATCATTGTAGGGTATATAAACAAGATCTTGAAAGCCTGCCTCTCTCACCCTTTCCCAAGGTCAGTTCTAAGTTCCTTGACAGGTCCCTCCCTTTAATGCCAGAAGCTCTGGAAAGACTGGGGCCCAGGGCCACGAGTCCTAAAAACAGAATTAGCAAAGACATTGCTGCTGCTGTCATAAAGGGAGAGGAGAAAGGAAGAGAGCCAGTGCTAATATGGGAGGGCAGAAGGCCCAGAATCTGGCCCCGGAGATGCCAAGAGGAAATCTGGCCCATAGCTCTCTCCCTCCTGAATTCGCATCCCGTCAATCTTGGAATTCACGAATACGGAGAACTTCGATGAATTTTTCAACCGCCATTCCATTTGGGTAGCTGGGATCTTAATAAATAGCAGCACTCTGCTTTAATTCATTTAAAGCCAAACATTAATCCAAGGAGGCTCCTGGCTTCATGTATAAACCAGTATGATGGCCTTCAGCTGTCGAAGCAAGACGCCCATCCGAATTTAAGCCGTGCAAAGGCAAATACCCACCAAGTGCCAAGAAAGCAGCCTTTGTCAGGGACACAAGCCTGCACCAACCTTTCTTCCACTCATTAATAGTTGCATTGATTGTTATAGACCTCATCATCAGAGCAATTCATCTTGGGCCTGTTAAGACATTGGCTCTCTAGATCGGTGGTATCCCCCCCGGCCCCTGCGGCTCCCTTACCTTCTTGAAACACCGGCAGCTTCCCTCCTCTGCAGCTCTCAGAGAAGATGCCAAGCAGGTACACAGCGGAAAACAGGGCCCTCCACATGGTGCGTCAAGGTCTGTGCTCTTGCACCTGAGGAAGCAGAGAGAGATTCTGTTGTCCAGATCCACTGAGAAAAAGTGGGGCCGACGGGGCAGAACAGCTGGACCAGGATAAGTCACAAATAGGACAACAATCCCTTTTTTGCCATGCCAGGTCATATCCCAGGTCCTTCCTCACCCAGATGAGGATTAGCTGCCTTCAGCAGATGACCAAGACATCCATCCAGGGAATTTTCTTAGGGTAGAGCAGTAGAGATAATTGTCTTATCAATTTATATGGCTAACCAAATCTAAAAACCACGCAACTAAACAATAACTGAAGACAAGGACCATCAAGGTAGATCAGACTAGGAATCCAATGTCATGTAGGAATCCAATGTCATGTATCTTTTACTATCAGGTTATAGTAACAGGATCTTGCAAGTCTGAATGTGCTTCCCTCTTCCCTCCCTTTATCTTTATGAGACCTGGGGAGGGTCTTGTCTGAGATGTTTACTCAGGTTACATTCCTGCCCCAGACACAATTCCCTTTTATCTGACCATTGTCCTGGTCGTGGTTCTTTCTCCTGTCCCTCAAGGCCATTCCCTTGAGGAATAAAAATGTCATGATAGCCAAGCACATCAAGTTCTGCCCTTTTTCTACATGCCACACATGTGAAAAAGGGGTGGGGCTTTGGTCACATGGTCATGGTGGCCATTTTGATCTTTTTTACACCTCCCCCCCCCACAGACCCACCTGGGAGTAATTGTCCTGAGGCCCCATGTGTGGTAAAGTTGTTTATTGGACAATTGATTTTAATGCACAGAAAAAACAATAGAAAGAGAGGCTTACATTGGCCTAGGATATAATGAGATGGAAATGTTTATATATATGTGTATACATGTAGGGTTGCTTAAAGAAACAATCTGGCAACATCTTCTCGGAATCTTAAAACGCTCCTCATGCTGTGATAGGAAATGTGCTGATTTGGTTTGGACCTCCTTTTGCAAAACCCACAGTTCAGCTCAGCCCTCTTCAGGGGCCACCTACTTCGATGAAACCTCACTTTGGAAAACCCTGCTCTTCCTTGGTTTTCCCATTAACTATGCAAGGGAGAGCAACTCACCTGTGATGGAATGGTGTTATGAAGGCCACGCTCAGGGAGATAAGCATTTCCTTAGCCCCCAGCATTTCCCCCTTCCCTTAGTGTGGGAAGGTTAAGAAGATGAGACTGGCACCACCCTAAGGAATTCACGGTGTTTTGGCTTGCTGGCTTGGGAAGTTTAGATTCAGTCTGGAGAGATTCTGTCTTGGAGGTGGAAGCCAATAAATGCAACAGAACTGTATCTGCACTGTCTCGTGGAGTTCTTTGGGCTGAACCTGACATCACCTGCATTCAGGATTTGGTTTGATTTTTTTCTTTTTTAATGGAGTTAAGTAAAATCTGCTAAGTGTTTCAGAGTGAACTGCCAGCTTTGGGGCGAAAGGGAGCTAGGGGTTTGCACACGCAGGCATAGCGGTCGATTTTATGCTTACGGAAAGAAAATGACAACTTTCTTCTTTTTGAAATTGGGTGAAACCTGGAGGCTTGGTTGCACTTTTATCAGGGTACGGAGTATCAAGTGTCAAGCTAGCAGCCGCAGGAGATATTGGTCGGGAGAGATTTGACAGTGAGCTCCGGTGGGCTTCCAATCGTTCTGAAGCACGCTTGATTCAAATTTGTTTGGAATCAGGGACCTCTCCAAAGTAAGCTGAAGTCTGACCCGCTCTAACTTTCTTTGGCTGCATCAGAAGCACTTTGGAATTCTCAACACTTAGAGATTTTTCACATGATGAATTTAGCACATTGCCGGAATATTATTCTGAGTTATATAAAGAACCACTTCCTTTGGCAAACATTTGGCACATAACACGTTTTCTAGTGTGATCCGTGCTCATTTGGGTTCAGCTTTTTCTTAAAGACATAACATTGGGGATGGGTTTAACATTTCGTACCTTCTAAAAAAAGTATTATTATTACTATTACTGTTACTATTATCATTATTATGGTTGGTCGCACAGTCAGCCAGATGTTTAGAAGGATTTGGCATTTTTATCCACCTATTGAGTCCTTCCCAAGGACCTGGGATAGGCAGATGTTGTTGTTCGATGGTTATTATTATTAATTATTATCATTATTATTCTACATTCCATCTAAGATAAAGCCACAATAAAACCAACGATGCTTAAGTGCATGGATGCCACAAATTAAAATAAAGTTCATTACAGTAAAGCAAAGAATCAGGCAGTCTAAAATGCCATCTCTTTCCTGGAACACTTTTATCACACTTTCAGACCATACTGGCTGGGCAATAAATCCCTCTTGCAAGAGGAACTCAGCCCCGCATTCAATATCAGCAGACGTTTGACAAACGTGATACAACCAGATATGCTGCTTCCTTACTGGCAAGGAAGAAGTCACATTTATGCAGAGAATTTGTCTACTGCGGAACACAGAAATCAAACCCTGCGTGTGTGTGTGTGTGTGTGTGTGTGTGCGTGAGATAGATAGATAGAGAGAGAGAGAGAGAGACAGAGACAGAGACAGAGACAGAGACAGAGAGACAGACAGAGAGATAGACAGACAAAGAGACAAGGAGACAAGGAGACAGACAGACAGACAGGCAGATAAAATATCTGTGTATGTATGCACAGTATATTATATACACTTTGCCAGCCCCAGAATTTAAGTGTTAACACTTTTGCTGGGGCGACGGGCAGGAGGGTGTCAGACTGATGAAAGCAGTGTTGTGTCCTTGTGGTACAAGCCCCACCCCTCTTCTCCCCATGTGGCAACCCCACCTGCACACCCCAAAGGAGTAGGGGTTACGGTGCAATAATTCAATGTTGCTTTCCTATTTCACAAAAGCAGCAGGTCCCAGCCCACGCTACTACTTAGCCCATCACAAAATGGTTCTGCCTGGCCACCTCTTCACTTCAACGCTTCCATGTGCGCACATATCTAGGTAACAGGCACATCTTCCATGCTATGTTGATGCATAATGTGTGTTGATGCTTTGTCTGACCGAGCCAAGAACCTCTTTTAGTTGAAAAAAAAAATGTTGGCAGTTGTAATGGTTTTGTGGCAGAAAACCAAGGGCCTTTTAAAGCAGGCCTTCTTAACCATTTTGGGCTAAGTACCCCTTCGAGAGTCTGGTGAAACCTATAGACCCTTCTCAGAAAACAGTGTACTGAAATGCATTAAATAAATAAAATACTCAAATAACAGTTTTCAAAATATTTTTAAAAAACCCAATTCAAATAATTTTAGATAGTGAGATTTGCTGACGTTAACAAACATACATCCAGATCAATGTTTCTCAACTTTGGCCACTTTAAGATGTGTGGACTTCAATTCCCAGAATTCCTCAGCCCGCAAGGGGAACTCAGTTGAGAAACACTGATCTAGAGTCTAGAGGCCATACATCACTTTATTGCCTACATTCATTGTTGAACGAAAAGCTAAGTTTCAGGTAGACGTTATTGAAAATAAAGTTGTTTATTTTTCCCACCCAAGTTCATGGACCCCAGGTTAAGAACCCCTGTCACAGAGTCAAGCTATTATAGGCACTGCTTTTGAAGGTTAGCACTAACAAGACTCCTTGTGTAAATACTTGTACCTAGAATTCTAGCCTCAGAAACAGGGGGTGGAGGTCAAAAAGGTCAAGATGACCTCTGCATCTGCATGATTGAAGTCCCTTTTCATTTTTATATGTATGACACGCTTCGTGGGCCTTTTTGATTGCAGCAACCTCCTTGAACTTTCTTTTACCATCCCTGTATGGACCCCCCAGCTCAGAAACAATGGGGAGATCCCCATTTGAGTCCCACTCCTCCAGTAGAAACCCTAAGTACTCCTATCCCTCGCTGGTTTTCTCCCATTCCCACTCAGTTGCACTACCAGCCCATACCTCACAAGGACAGATGCACCCAATGTACTTAACCAGGTGACTTAAAACCTTGCTAAGCATGCTATACTTGGCTAATTTTAACCTTGCTTATTTTGGCTAGGCTATGGTTCAATGGATCATGGACACGTAGAAAACAGGGGAAATCCACAACCGACTTAACCAGGTTGCATGAACACAATCGATAAAGAATTGATGTGTAGGTTTGGGTGTTCCAAGAAAGAGTGTATGTGTCAGTGACTAGGAAATGCAATAGAAACATATAAGAAGTGAGATGTGGAGATGGGGTTAGGATCTATGGGATACCGGTTGGCTAGTTTATGTACTGGTATCTTTTTTGCCCCCACCCTGGACTGCTGAGAGACACAAGCATCATTTTTATGACATCATCCTGCAGATGCTTATTCCAAAATAGATTTGCTCAGTTTAATGGGGAATACTTTCAGCTAACTGGATAGAAGATTGTAGTTTAGTGTATTTTATTAAGGAGTACTTGTAAACCCCATTATTATAAAAATCCTACTTAATTGCCCCAGTGAAATCAATCGAATTTTAATATGCTTAACTGTGATTGAATTTTTCAACCAAATGATCAGAAAAGAAATGAAAAATGTTCTTAAGCTCTAGAGATAGACACAGAGGTGTTGGAATCTCTCACTGCAAGAGAATAAGGTGGTACAGGCTTCAGGAGGAGGAGGGTAGTCCTGCTTAAATCTCTGAACTGATTTATGTCACTTTGGGTACTTCCAGGCATACATATTTTATTGGGCCAAATAAGTCTAAATTGAAAAGAGTTGGGGTTGGAGACTGAGGCTGGCTGAATAGTTTTTCTGAATGATTGCAAGCAGTTGAATCAAATTGGACCCAATTTGTGGAATCCTAGTAAAACAGATACAAAAAGAGGAATCCATGGCAGATGAGGATTTACTGAAATAGCTTTAAGTATGTTGCAGTAATGCACCAGGGTTAATTCCCAGCTCCCTAGCAGTAGTAACGGCTAAAACATTTCCGTATTGCTGCTATGCAGAGTTTGATTTATATCCCACCTTTCTTTCAGGAGCTCTAGGGGAGGAGATCTCTACATATAGGTAGTCCTCATTTAGTGTCTGTCTCATACAGCAACTGATTGCAGTTACGACAGAGATGAAAAAATAACTTTGCAATCAATCCTCGCATTTACAACCTCCTCAGGTCTGTAAAGCAAAGGAAAGCAAAATTGTAAGCACAGTCACTGTTTTGCTTAGCGACTGCTCTGCTTAATAACTGAGTTGTTGGTCCCAGTCATGGTCACTAAATGAGGACTAGCTGTATAGCACTTTTTCCTCAGGTTGTCCTACAATGACCAACCTGTGAGTTTGATTGGTCTGAAAAATAATGACTAAGCTCAAGTCATCCGACTTGAACCCTTAACCCAGGGTTTCTCAATCTTGGCAACTTTAAGATGGGTGGACTTCAACTCCCAGAATTCCCCAGCCAGCATGAAGTCCACCCGTCTTAAAATTGCCAAAGTTGAGAAATACTGCCTTAACCATTGCATCCTACTGGCCTTCTCACTTCCCTACCACACACACTAAATGTGATTGATGACAGCACTTGCTTCAAAACCAACAGCATTTTTTAAAAAATCAGTTTGTGCACCAACAACTACTCATGGTTGAGTCTTCAACCATCTTGAAAGGATGGTTGTATTATTGAAATTTGAAGCCTTTGAATTTTGAGGGAAGTTATCAGAATGACAACCAGAGGTGGTTAACAGCAACATTCCTAAATGGTGTTTCATCCATCCTCTAGCTTTTCTTCACTCCCACTTTCATTTTTTTACTTTCACAACATTTCCTGTGCTGGGAACAGCTTCTGCTCTTGTTCATGCATTCCTGCAACTGATCTTTACTCTTCTCAGGAAAAGAGCAGCCACTGCCAACTTCTCCTACCATTCGCTCCACCTTCCCCAACAGAGCTCCTGTCCTTCTCAGAGCCCTCTATGCTGCTTGTAAGATCACAACCCAGTCATATCTGCCCTGCATTATGATACTGTAAAGAGCAGCAGTCCAATTGGCTACCTTTCTACCAGAAGTGTTTGTGGGGAGGGATCAAAAGGTCGAGATGGTGGCTGTGACTGCACAAGTGAAGCTCCACCTCCTTTCTGGGCAAGTTGCACATTGAAAAGAGGTCGAGCTGCAATCTTGCAGTCCCAGCGGCCACCATAATTATTTTGACCCCCTTCCGTGGATGCTCCCAATTGCGGCCTATTAAGCACAGATCTAGATCAGTGCTTCTCAACCTTGTCAACTTGAAGCTCTGTGGACTTCAACTCCCAGGATTCCCCAGTCAGCACTGGCTGGGGAATTCTGGGAGTTGAAGTCCACACATCTTCAAGTTGCCAAGGTTGAGAAGCACTGATCTAGGTGGTGTCCATGAAAGGAGGAGGCAGTTCTTCTCAGGTCACCATTGCCTAAAGGCAGCAATGTTTTTTAGCGGCACAGAAACCCTTCTTTTCCACCCTACAGTATTTTCAGCCTTTGAGAGGACAGGAGAGTATAGTGGTAATATTCCAAGAGCGGGCTGGGTCAAATTTGGGGACTTGGTTTAGTTTTAGATTATGTTTTACAAAAAGGTAGGAGCACCAACTTTCCCAGAGATGCTACTACTGCAGCTTAAATTGTCCAAAAAAATAAGAACAGAAAGATACACAAACATTATTAGCCCCTTTGCAGCTGAATTTTCCACATGTTGCAAAGCTGGAGGGGGTGGGGGTGGTTGGGTTGCATGGATTTTAGGAATCGTTCATCTCTGCTCAAGTTACCCCCTTTTCCCTTACCTGCCTCACTGGTGCTGTTCAATGTTCCTTTGGCCTCTTTCACCAAATCCCTCCTCGCTTCATGCTCCTCCATCTATTGCTACGTACACAGCCGCGGGGTGTCCACGGGGTATGGTTTAGAAAGTCAAGATGGCAGCACAACAGTGCAATTGAAGTTCCACTTGCTTTTTATGGTTCGCACACCAGCATGGCTACTATCTTGATGTTTTTGACCACATTCTGTGAGCACCCCTGCATAGCAGGAAAAGACATCTGCAAATGCTTTTAAGTGTAACTTTCCTTTGTCATTTGGGGAATATTTTGGTTTGGAAAAATCCTTTACCTTCAGTTCAGTTTGATTTAGCCATAGTTTGGCCAGATTTGACCATCGATAGAATGCCTTCTGAAAATGGTTGGATTTTCTTTCAAGTATTACCAAAATTGCTGCTGGACAGCCCATATTTGGCTGGAAATATAAGTGCAGCATTTAAACTTCCTAGAGGCAAGTTCAGGAGCAACCCTAATTTAGACTCAGACTGATTTCTGGCAAAAATGTTTTCTGGATCTTGACACCCTTCCTCAAAGCCAGGCATGTTTTGCCACCAGCTAATAACATTTTCAAGAAGTGTTAGAATCAACAAAAATTCCAGGGTGCTTTTATATTAGGAAGAACAATCTGACCTCTGAAAAAGACAGCCTGTTCTGCGTAAGATTGAGGAATTTTTTCCCACTGTCAAAATGAAGTTGAAACAAACTTTTAGACTGACTTGAAGAACTGGCTCATGTAAAATATCCAGCAAGGTAAATTATTTCCTTAAAACTGTGTTCTATATTGTCCTTCTAAAATTAGAAAAGTGCATAGAATGTTATGCTTCTTAAAGATACAAAAGCACATTAAAAATATTAATTTTTTTAAAAAGTGAAAAAAGCTGTAATGGGAACATGGTAGGAAAAAAAAATTTTTTTTGTGGAGGGTTGCTACTGTCAAGAAAATACTAGCCTTTGCTATGATGGATTTTCCAGCAATAATGGATAGAAATTGCAGCTCCCTGGATCTTGGTTAAATATAAGGAAAAACTTCCTGATAGTAAGATATGTACAGCAGTGGAACAATCAATTTATGGAATTTGTGGCTTTTTGTTTCTGCACCTTCTAAAGAAAAGACTGGCTAGCCACCTTTCCTGGGTGGTTTAAATCAGTGTTTCTCAACCTTGGCAACTTTTGTGTGGACTTTCAAGCTGTGGATTCTCATGCTGGCTGAAGAATTCTGGGAGCTGAAGTCCACACATCTTAAAGTTATCAAGGTTGAGAAACACTGGTTTGAGTAGCTGACCCGCATATTCCTGAGAATTGGATTAGATCTTTGTAGTTTCGATTCCACAATTCTATGACTTATGATTCAGTTACTGGGGAAATTAACTAACTTCACTTTCTATATGAACTTGCTAAGTTCCCATTTGCAAAAGCCATATAGAAACCCAAACCTACATTTTATAAGAAAGTATTCATCAAAGCAAATTCTATTACAGAAGGATTCCTTGCAAAAAGTGTCTCCATTAGAAAAGTGAACAAAAGCATGTGAATCGTGGAAGGGATACAAAAATGCGCACCAATTTTCATGCAGATATGGGAGGGAGAGAATTGCAAGTCAGTATGTCAGCCAATGAAGATGGAGTGAAGTTGAAACTGACAGATTCAGCCTTCCGTCTTGACTGTACATCCAACAAGATAGAGACATAGGAGCTAGCAGGAACAGCCCATACAGGCAGGTTGCTACAGGAAGAAAGTCCTCCAAATTCCTTGGTCCCACCCTATTTATAGCTTTGAAAGAAATACTAACCCTCCAAACCATTAGGGGACTCGAAGCTGGTACATTTGGCCCAATATAGATTGCTATTGAAATCTGAGAGGGAAAAGAATTTGAAAAAGTTTTAAAATGTGGATGGTATCAGGAGTTGCTTTAACACTGAAATGGTGGGCAAAAATACCAAGCTAAAGCCCCATGTGCCCCCCACCCCAGGATTATACCACTGACCTTCAGTTTCAAAGCTGAATTGCAGTAATGGAAGTCCTAAGTCGTTTTCAGATGGGAAGTAAGAGAAATAGGTGGAATTACACTTGATGTACCAATAAATTAAGGAGGGGCAGGGGACAAGAAACTGGGCTGGAAATCCCAACTCCTATCCTTCTAATGAGGTCATGAGATGATGGGATGAAGTGGGATGTGCAAAAGAGCCACTTCTCATTTTCTCACCCTGTCTCACACTTTTTGCTTACACACAGATAAGCAGAGAGCCCTGTGCAATGTACTCAACTCTTTCCCTCCTTGCTCCTTCATTAACTGGTCCCTTCTAGTCTTGAAAATGATATCGTTTGAGCAGGATTCTCCATACTGGAAGAGGATGAGCAGAGCAGCATTCCAACACAGCTTGAGAGTGATGGAATAGAGTGACATCCACACCACTTGCTCAGTTGCTAGCATTGATCTGGTTGGCTACAAGGGGCAGGAGAAACACTCAGGTTTGAGCTAGCTGTAGTGATGGGAAGAGTAGCCTAAATTAGTGGTAGCAGCCCTCAGATCCCAAACTGAAAGGAAAGGAGAGAAGTCCATGATGTAGCTCCAATCATAGGACCACAGGGGGCTTGCTCACTCTTATTCAAGGAGAAATATATACTTACTATTGTGTTGCATAAATATAAGATGGAAAGTGGTGCGGTTCTCTTGCTCTCAGGCACTTACCCAGCCATTTAGGAACCATCTGGATAATGCAGCACTTGAAATAATTTGGGTAATAACCTCTCAATGGCTAAAATGTCAGGTTGGAATGACTCCATAGGTTACCAAGAGCTTCTACAGAAAAGATGATCCCTCACAACTTGAGGAACTTAGCCAAGCCATGAACTACGGTAGGAAGCCCCCTCCTCCAGCTAGTTTTAGCATTTTTTTTTTTTTTAAAGCTTTCCTTTATCACTGAGGAACCTGGATTTAAGAAGAACTTGAGGTTCACCAACTGATGACCTATAGCTAGAAGCTTTGCTGGATTAGAGTGACCAAGAAAGAGAAAAAAGTTGAGCTTCAGCAAGTCCTAAGAATGGGTCCCATGGACTTTTTGCCACAATTTCCTTGCAAATATATGCGATGAAAGCATGTAGTAAGTCTGTATCCTGCGAAATGTAGGATTTTTCCTCCTCAGACCCTTTTGAAAGGGTTGTTTCTAGGATGATGCAACTGGACCATTTGGTTCAAAAATCAGCTTCTCCTACGCAGTTGCTCTGTTAATCTCTTCAGATAAGACTGTGCATAAAACACATCTGGAAGTATTTGTGTCATAGTCCAAGATGCGTGAAGAAGCCCTTGACTTTCCTCTTCCACATCTTCCTGGGCTCTCTTGTGGGTCTGCGCTAAATACAGTTCCCCCCTCTCTTTCTCACACACACACACCCATAGACTCCCAACATTAAGCAGAACTGTGTGTCAACCATTTTCCAGGCAAGGAGAATTTTTGAGAGGTTTAATATCACAGTGTCCAAGATGCACATCAGGGAAGAAAAGTTGCAGCTTCTGAGCTCATTGGTTTCGTTGAGCTGAAAAGCTTCCCCTCCAAAGGGGACTTCTAGCAACCCCACTTGCTAATTCACAAGGATCAAAGCAAAGAGAAAGTTCCTGCTGTACAGGGTACGGATGTTAGAAAGCTAGCTGCAAACCAAACTGGGAGAGAGCCATTCTCTTACCTGCTGGAGGTGCTACACACAGCTGGCCATGTTTCTAAGAAGAGTGTGAGAAACTGTGTCCCCAGCAAGCAAGCGCGCGAGCCTGCAGCCTACGTCACTGTTGAATCTGGCAACTGTCAGCTCCAACTTTCACGTTCTTTAAAACTCCCCCCTTTCTTTCTGATGTTCCAAGAAGGCGCAAGCAGGGAATGGCAGAGATAGAAAAAAGCTGCTTCTGATCTCGGCTGCAAAGCAAACTGGAGGAATCCTTAGAGTTGGAGACACCTCCAGGAGAACTCAGCTCACAGTGCTTTTCAGCTCCTTTCCCCCTCCCTCTCTTTGCTTTTCTCTCCAGAGGTGGAAAAGTGAAGATTTCCCCCCACCCTTCCAACTCCAGGCTGACTCAGTGATGAAGGGCTGCTGTTGCGCCAGGCCCCCGAGCTGGAATCGAGCAGTTCACAAACGTGCTGGAATGCCAAGAGAACTTAATCAAACCCAGCTGGGATGGGAACAAAGGCCCGGAGGCAAGGGAACCTCCGCCAGATCTTCCCCGACTTTTTGCTGTGCCTAATTCTGTCTGTTTCTCAACCTTCTGAAGGTTTGATGCATCTTAATGAGATTTGGCTGGGCCCAGAAGTTGCCATGGAGAGGAGCCAAGCCGATGTGATGTGTCCAACTCCTGCTATCGTAGCAACACAGAAAGTCCCTTCCTGTTGAGTGGAGCCATTGGCCCATCTTGCTTGGTGGGCTGGTTGGTTGTAGTTCTCTGGGGTCTCAAGAAATAAGTGTTCTTCCTTTCAACTCTCCCCAGTCCTTTTGTGGGGGAACTAGATATGGAAGCAAGAGATTTGGCATGCAAAGCAAACCAGGTCTTTCAGCGATGGGTGTTGGGTGATGGGTGTTGGGGTGGCAAGAATGAAAACATTTATCCCAGTCTCTATGACCTAAACAATTCATTTGTGGGAAATAAAACTAGCTAGCTGAAATTTAACCCCAGTTATTTCTCCTTAAGCTCCTGTTGACCAGGCCATTGGTTTCAATAGATAAAAGACAATGGAGGGGAAAAAATGTGTCAACATAGGAAACAAGAATAGAAAACAGTTAATATTTTCTCTCTGGGACTCCAAAACTTAAAAAGCTAGAAAGCACAGGGTTCTACCATTTTTTGCAAATTAGTCCTGCCTTGGCTTATCAGCGAGGGAGATTTGGCTCAGAATAGTCAATCTGGATCAGAGAGGGAAGAGTCCAGTTTCCACAGGAAATAGCCATGCCCAATGTTGAGCTTTTCAGCAAAGTTCTCAAACCCAGAACTCTATCTATCTATCTATCTATCTATCTATCTATCTATCTATCTATCTATCTATCTATCCAAAATCTCATCCGTTCTTAGGGACTGTGGGAATGTGATTTTTGTGAATCCTGGTATGAACTGGCCCCAATTTGTACCACTCAGGAAAGCCTTCTCCTCCAGCCTGGTAACCTCCTAAAAGATTAGGCGCATATTGGCTATGCCAGCTGGGGCTTCTGGGATTAGAAGTCCAACAGGTCTGGAAATGGGAGGCTACACCTGTTCTTTCCTATTGTTATGATAATTCATAGAAATTCATTGTGCATTTTTACTTGTTCAGACCTCCTGGGGACTAAGATAATAGACCTCTGTGAAATACACAATGTTAGGTTAACACAGGCTATTAATACAAGTTGTCTCTGCTTTCAGGAGCTGGAGTACTCATGGTCTTCAAAGGTTGTTGAGCTTCAACTTCCAGCAACCTTAGTTAGCATGATCACTGGGAAGGGATGCTGGTAAGTTCTAGAGGACCACAACTTCTTACCCATTTTAGCAAGATGGGGGATTGTGTGTGCAAAGGGATATACCGCCTAACCCTGCATCCTCAACTTCTAATGCATAGACATGCAGGACAGTTTATGACATCTAAAGTCATGTATTTTGGTTAACTGAGGTTGACCCTGAGGATACATATCTGAACGGAGAACTCGCTCAGTGTTGGAAAAGTATCACAGCTTTATTTAGTCCGGTTCCTATTAATGATTGGAGCAATGGGCAATGAGTTCACAGACAGATTGACTGTTGATGGATTGAAGCCAGCCACTACCAGTGACCACCCAGTGAGTTCACAGATGAGAAGGGATTGCAACTGGAGGATTACATAATACCAGAGAGTCTCTTCCCCCTTCCCCACATCTCGCCGTGCTGGGAACCCCTGCAAATGCATTTCAGCTGCCTGTAAGTCCACATGTGGCCGCTGAGAAGAGAAAATGAAGCACAAGAGGCTATCCTTTAAAGCTCATCATGGAACAGCCCTGTCAATCTCAGGCACAGAAATGTGCTGGAAATGTGTAAGAAAGGAGCAAAGAGGACACCTAGACACATAGCCTGCAGCCCAAACCTGGAAACTCAGTTGCAAAACTCCTAAAGAACCCTCTCCAAGAAAGGAGATGCAGCTTTCTCTCATTGTGGTTATTGATGAAATCCCATTCTTCCTCCCAGGAAATTGATGTGGCTGCAAAGGGTGACAAGGCTGACCATGTGCCAGAGCCAAATGACAAGCAAAGTATTTGCTATGGTCTTAGTGCTAATTTGCCCAAGCACTTCAGGCAAATGCAACCCAAAGAATCCTTGCTTTTCACACCTGAACCACTTGACATGGGGTGGAGGACTTATACAAGGATCTCCAAATTTTAAGGCAGAGGGAATGATGGAGCAAGGTCACGCAATCATGGATTTGAACTGGGCACCACTAATTCTAGGTCAATATTTTATCTACAATGATACCGCCAATTCAATCATCCAAGTTGTAGGGAGGCAGGGTAGGATAACACATCAAAGAAGGGAATACATATATTCTGGTGTAGGCTTTCAGGGCCAGCATCTGTTGGGTTGGGTTGGGCTTTGGGGTTTAGTGACCGTGGTCTAGACAGGCTATAACACTAGAGACGGGCTAAAGACAGGTTAGGCTATAAAGACAGGAGCCCACTCAGTCCCTGCTCTGTTGCTTGTGGTCCACATAGCGGATCACCTTGCCTCTGAAGAGGCCAGCCACCATTGCCAGCAAAATGTCAGGAAATCTTTTGTCTAGACTATGGCCACTAAGCCCTGAAGCCCAACACTACACAATGGAGCACAAATACTTTGCACATATGTTGGTATTACTCTCCAGACTTAACATTCAACTGAATGCAACTTGGAGCCTATGAAGATAAAAAAGCAATTCTTTTGCCATACTGGAATAATTTTTTCTTGGCTAAGGAATCGTCAACATGAAAGAAAAGGCCAAAACTAGAAGTTGATTTTCCTCTGAAGCCCATTTTTTATATATTTCTGTGAACACAAGGAACTCCTTTTCTCCAAATTTAATGGTTGGTTTAATAAGGAGTGCTCTGACTGGCAAGTTCTATTTCTGGGGGATCAGAGATAGGAAGATTCCTCCCATCATCTACTTCTTGGCTGTTTTATCATCTTTGGTATATCATTCTCCCTCTTTCATTTAAGGTTTACCTGTACTCAAGTAAGAGTAATTGGTCAAATTGAGAGGCAGGAACAAAAGAGGGGATGGAAACATGTCCTTGTTTTACCTTTTCAGGAACATGGGATGCATTTCTCTTGGATATTTGAACTTAGCAGGAGCTCCTGTGGGAGGATGTGCTCCTGAACTTAAGTGGAGTGCTGAAAGGAGACTGAGTAATTAAGTAACAGAACCTCCTATTAATTTTTTTTTAATGTTCATAATATAGTAGTCTTGGATGAAGATATGGGCTTAACCCAAATGCATTTGAAGGGGAAAAAATGAGATTGATTAAGAAATACGTGAGATGGAAGAGCCTCACTTCTATCTAAATTTCATCTGGAAGAAAGAGCAGAACAAGGCAGAATGAGAGAGAGGGGAAGTTCCTTCTGTCTCTTCAACAGAGACTCATGTTACTAAGGTGAGAAACAGGCAAGCCTAACAAACTAAGAACACGCCCTAAGCCCAACAGCGGAGTCCTTTCACAGAAGCATTCCCTGCCATGAGACAGAAACAAATGGGATATCTGACTTTCAAACCTTAGTCACTCACCATGCAAAAAAAAAAAAAAAAAAAAGATTGTTTTAACAGTGCAGATTAAGATCAAACATGGCAGATAAAGACAATTACAAAAATTTTGACTCAAGTTGAGTGTGGCAGTGAAATAGTTAAGGGTATGATAGCTAGGGGAAAGAATACGTGGTGTATTTTATTTGTTATCATTGTATTATTCCCCCCACCACTCCCCAAACTCCATAAAGTGCTATTATGCCATGACGTAGCACAGCCTTTGCCAACCTGGCACTTTTCCAATGTGACAAACTGCAACACTCAGCATCTTCAGGCTTTTGTGGATGCTAGCAAGAGATGGAGGCTATCCTAGAAGACACATGATGGAGATGATGGGTTAAAAATGGCAGGATGAAAGTCAGAGGACTGCTGGTGGGGCAGATCCATCACACCAACCCTACCCCACCTAAAACATTGGCAGCCACTTTCTGCTTTCATAATCTGCAAACTGGAACATGAAATGGGGTAAGCTGGCATCACCTTTTCCTTTTCCAAGGGAGCTGTTGTTCCTTTCACACTCTGTGTGAAAATTATGCAAGTCTAGATTGCTAACATCATCACCTTTCAGTTCAATGTACTGCAATATTTGTAAAACTATCCCAGTTGTGATATTCTGGCTGATATTTCACAAAACTGGGAATTAGAACAATGGGCAAACAGTAAGATTGAGTAGAAGGGTACAGAACAAAACATAGACACTTTGGGCTCTTTCCCACAAGTGATGGACTTTTCTTCTTCAAGGATGGGGGAACATTTCTGCTGATGCTGTCAGAGGAGCAAGGCATGGTGGAAAGTGGCTGAGATTACCAGTAAGATTACTCACCGTGGGAAGTCCTTTCTACAATGTGGACATTCCTACTAGAGCTTTAAAAATGTGAAGAAAACTCAGAGCCCTATCCTGGATGGAAGGGTGTGGTCCTGCAGCCAGCCATGGCAGTCTCTACAGAGAAGGGGGGTGATGGATTTCTCTGATCCTGGGAATGAAAATGCATGCTTCCATAATATGGCAGAACAAGAACAGATGGGCATTTTCATCTTATCAAATAAACAAGTAGCACCCTCCCCATTAAACCAAGACTCGGTTAGAAAGAAGATCAAGGGCTTTAACATACACACTGATAAATGAGGGTCAAGGAATTCTCAAAAGACCTGCTTGCAGTGTTCAGACTGGATGGGCAGAGTGAATTTTGGCAAGGCAGTACATGATGTAACCTAGTGCATAGCATATAGACATACTATAGAGGTGGCTGAGCTAATGGTCGCAAGAAGGTCCATTTCCTCAGAACCAGCAAGATCAAACTTCTCCCAAATATGGTCCAGATGGGTCCAGGTTACCTGAGGGACCATCTCAACCTCATCACATCAACCTGTCCCACCCGGTCAGGCAGAGAGGGCATGTTGTGGACCCCATCAGCGAGAGAATGTCGGCTGGCGGGGCCCAGGAGGGGAGCCTTCTCTGCCATTGCCCCCACCCTTTGGAATATTCTCCCCCCAGTGGTGCGGCTTTCCAGAAAGGACTAACGACCTGGCTCTGCCAGCTTGCGTGGGGCAACACGCAATCCTGGGGATGGCTGGTGCCCTGATGATGCTCCCCAAGCTACTTGCCAATTAACATCTATTCTTGCATTATATTTACTATTTATTCAGGACCATTTTACATTGCATTTTTAATTGATTTTAACTTCTCTGTAAACTGCCCAGAGTCATTTCTTGATGAAATGGGCAGTGACAAATTTGATAGATAGATAGATAGATAGATAGATAGATAGATAGATAGATAGATAGATAGATAGATAGATAGATAGATAGATAGATAGATAGATAGATAGATAGATAGATAGATAGACAGACAGACAGATAGATAGATAGATCGATCCAAGCCAGACCAAGCCCCAGTGACCTCTCTACAGGATCTGCTCCAAGGCCAGAGTCCAACCCACCACCAGTCTGAGAGGCTTCATCCACCAAATGCCCAGCATATTCCTCACAGCAACCTTATAAGTAAAGCTCTAAACTACCCTGCCCAGGAGGGTTTGGTACTCAGAATAGGGCCACCAGACAGCAGCTAGTTTCCAGGCCTAAGGCAGTACTAGAATTCACATCTCCTGGCTCTTACTGGTCACCTTGAAACTATCTCAAAAAGTCAAGTATGAATGGCCCCATCAGCAAACCATGTAAACCCACTATGAATGTCTGAGTGGGGAACCACTGATTCCCAGCAAGCCTGCAGGTGAATATGTGGGTTTGAATCCGAAGAACTCTCTTTCACAGGCTGAAGATGCTGAGCTCTATCTGAAACAGCCTATAAACCAGTGTTTCTCAACCTCGGCCACTTGAAGATGGGTGGACTTCAACTCCCAGAATTCCCCAGCCATTCCCATGCTGGCTGGGGAATTCTGGGAGTTGAAGTCCACCCATCTTCAAGTGGCCGAGGTTGAGAAACACTGCTATAAACTATTGCAGGAAAATGATGTTTTCAAGTGTGTTCATTTGGTGAATCTTCCACTTGGGCTGTTAAATCGAAGGAAGATAAAAGCAGATAATAGTGCTGGGGTCTCAACACAGCCAACAGTTGCCTGTTGGTGGAAGACAAGAGGCACAACTCTTTAGAGGGGAATTACGGCACAGAAAGCTTGTTCCAGTTTCCCTCCGGGAAGAGTAGGCGGATAAGCAGAAACGGTCTTGCTCTGTGGGATCTCTGTTCTGGAAGGCGCTTGGTTTCCAACCCAAAGCGCCCTGTTGTACAGTTTGTCATCCAGACCTGAGGTTTTGGTTTGCTTTCTGAGACACATGAATGAGCAGCACTCATTTGTGGGTCCTAAAATACCTAAAGTTTGCATCTGTTCTTTATGGAAAACTTTACAAAGGGGAGAGAGTTTGGCAGTAAAGAAGAGTTAATTCAGGATGGTTGGCTGCTGTTAAGAATGGGTGGATTGGTCCATCTCAGTTTCTCGTGTTTAAAAAAAAGAAAACTGCCCTTTTTCACGTTCACTCCCAATATCTAATTTTTTCCTCCTTTGCATAATTAAACAATTTTCTCTAATGTAGAGTGTGTTGATGTGCTCTTTTCATGAATCTCTACTTTTTTGTGTGGCTTTTCCCTCAAATACTCAGTTTTGGTGAACTGCATTGCAAAATTTGGAGAAGGAAACATGTTGAAAGGTAATTAGATATTGGACTGCTCACTCATTAAGCATGCATGTAGTTTGCATGTTGATGTAAACTGAATTAATTTATCCCCATCTGTAACAACTGGGTGGATTCCTCAAGTGAGGACGTAGTAGCCAGTCATAAGCAACTCTTCTTATAGGAGCTTCCATGCCTCTGGTCCTCAACCCTGGCTCTGCAGCCTCATGGAATAAACATATTTTTTATTTAAAACAGGTATGCCATATTTGAGAGCTAGCAGATGTAACTTCAACCCATGTTCAAGTCCTTGCGTGACCATGCACTAATCACTCTCATTTAGCCCATCCTAAGGGCTGTTGTAAGGTTGACACAACTATCTTCCTCAGCTCTTCAAGAAGCTCCAGTCCAGGAGCAGTTGACAGTGCCCGTCAAATGAAACTCATGCAAGAGATACCATCCAAGACAAAAAGCAAAAACATGAATTATGAGAATTTAGAGCTATCATTCTAAATGAATAAATATATTCTGTCGTGAGCAAGTTCTGACTGGCATTTTAGGCATGAGCCCAGAAACTCAGCAATTAGCTTCTTTTCGGGAGAACTGTCCTTGCATGATGGAGCCAGGTTTTGCATTCAGAATTCTGCATATTTGTTATTTCTGATTTATTGCATCATGATGCATACCACTTACCCAGGTCAAGGAGGTTATCTTGGGTCACCAGTGAGGCCTAGATAAACTCCTGTCTGAAACCTAGAGGGCTACTTTCAGTAACTGCCCATCACATTAAGCTAGTGGATCAGTATGATGGAGAATGACAGCATCAAATTGGTAAATATTTGCCATGGGTCCTTCTAACAATCCTCTTCCCAGGAAAGGGAGCCAGTTCAGCAGGCACCATCATTTGGTCAGAGGACTGCAGGTCAGAAGAAGGAACCTTCCAGTTCTGCCGTCCTGGACCTGGAGAATAATTCTGGATTTCCTCTGGCTCCCCACACATGCAGCAAGCTGGGTGTAAAAGTGATTGCTTGCACATTCCACAGAGTGCAAAGTCTGAACAAAATTCTTGAAAAGAGAATCAGTTGGAATGGAGAAGTGGCTGCAAAAATCCTGGTAAGAAACACTCCTGGCCAAGATGCCCTCAGTGCTGAAGAACACGTCATCAATCTGTTTTCTATCATACTATCCTGGCTTCCTGAATGCTGTATTTGTAATTTGAAAATCCTTTTCGGATTCCACTGTTCTACTTCAGCCCTGTACAATTTTTCTACTTTTTCACTTTTCAACATCCCTTTTCCACTTCAAGCTCGACTGGTGTCTTCTTGAATTCAGTGAACTTCCTTAGTTTAAGTCTTAAGCTCCTAATTTCAGCTGCTCTTTTGTAGAGGCTTCCTGGATTTGATTTGAGTCTGATTATAAATTGCGATAAACTAAACCTGCAAACTCCAGCAGAGATTTCCAGTCTTGAGCTGATCTGTGTTGGAGATAGTGCCTTTATATCTATCTATCTATCTATCTATCTATCTATCTATCTATCTATCTATCTATCTATCTATCTATCTATCATATTTTTATAGCTGCCCATCTCACAAAAAAGTGGGCAGCATGCCCTTAATGGAAGAGTGTTTATTTTGTGTGCATAAGGAATCAATCATTGGAATCTCCAGGAAGATCTAGGAGAGCTGCTGTCAGTCAGAAGTTGTCTTTCTGAGGAGCTGCACAATGGACAAGGGTTGTATGCAAATAAATAATCTAGGTTAAGGTTCCTCAACCTTGGCAACTTGAAGATGGGTGGACCAACTCCCAGAATTCCCCAGCCAGCCAGAATTCTGGGAGTTGAAGTCCACACATCTTCAAGTCGCCAAGGTTGAGAACCCTGATCTAGGCTGAAAACCAGCAAAGAGTACTTAGAGCATACAACAGTGTAGTTAAGCGCCCAGGCCACATTTCAAGTCAACACCATCCTGAATCAGCAGCAACGTCTTCTTAGATCCAGCCAAAGGTAAACATTTCCAGAAAGGGTGGCTTAGGGATAGATCAAAGTTGAGGGTTTCCATTGTAGAAGCCAAAAAACATTATCACAAAAGTTGGTTCAGCATTTGAATGGGCTTTTATTACAGACAGTCCAGGTCTCTATGCAAGCATGGCTGGTACTGCTTAGATTGAACTGCAATTGCTGGGCTACTTGGGAGCAACATCTTACTTCCATAATTTCATAAGATGAGGTGTGAAATAATTTTCTAGAAAATATTGTCACACAAAAATCAGCCAATGATCTTGATTATGTGATTTAGTATTAAACATTTACCTGGAAATCAACCTAAATCCTATCAGTGGAGGGGAAATGCGTGATTGGGAGCAATTTTTAGCATCTCTGACACACACTATGAATGGCCATCACAAAATCTGGGTGTGTAGATGATTAATCATGTCTTGTAAATAGTGGCTGTAAGCAAGAAGCATTGATCAACCTATAAAGCCCTACTCCAAATTTATGGGACATGGGGAGTTACCCATAGCCTCCAGAGTGGTAAACCAGACCTGAGCAGCTCTATTTGCAAGGAAATTCCAAAATGCTCTGCTTTTCGTTAAATGTATAGTAGAGAATAAGAAAGCCATTTAGGGCACATTCTATACAATTAATACCTTTCACCCACTGACTGCTATGCTGTTTGAAGGGTTTTCATTCCCAATAATCTGGCACTGCTTTTTCCCTCTCCCTGTGGGATTCTTTATATGGTGGCCTTATTGAGGGTCGAAGAGTTGAGGCAATGGAAGATAGTTTTGTCCACCAGGCTCCAGGAATACTGGATCACCCTTAACAGGCTATTGTCAGGCCTAGCCCAAGGAACTCCAAGAGACAGTGCAAATTCAGTCCAGTTATGTTTATTAGCTACAACCTCTAGCAAGAATCTTCCCAGACTGAAACCCCAGATCCCAAAGTCAGCCAGCCACAACAGTGTGAATTCCTCAGGGAGGTGCCAGTCTCATCCTCTTGTTCCTCCCACGCTCTTCTGGGGAGCTAAGAAAATGCTTATCTCCGAGCCTGGCCTTCATAATTCCATTCCATCACAGCTATATAGCTTTTCTTCTTCTTCTTCTTCTTCTTCTTCTTCTTCTTCTTCTTCTTCTTCTTCTTCTTCTTCTTCTTCTTCTTCTTCTTCTTCTTCTTCTTCTTCTTCTTCTTCTTCTTCTTCTTCTTCTTCTTCGGACTTCTCTGAAAGGACCTTGAGAACATTGAGCTAGAAGGACCTAGAATCTAAACAGTTTCTCAATCTGTAGAAATTGCCCTCTGCTTGCAGAAGGGTTCATAGCTTAGCCAGCAGAAGCCCCAGATCCAATTCCTGGCATCTTCAGTTGAAAAATGGGTCCCGATCACATGCTTTTCCTTGTCTTTCTGCCTGGGCAGATGCTGCTTGTCAGGCAGAAGTGAATGAGACACACAGTAGTCTGAAGGTTGATCTTCATATCCAAAATGGGCACTTTTGATTGACTTGCCCCATTTTTACATGAGCTAGTGAATCTCTAGACAATTCATTCTCCAACCCTACTGGAGGCTATATTCCAAATAATCCTGGAATGTAGAAGCAGGGGATAGCCTCATGATTCCCTGCTGTGGTTTTGAGGGGGGTGGGTGGAGAAGCAATGTCCTGCATATCATGACCTCATCATGCAAATGAATTATAATTATATAATTGTGTGATATTGTGGCATGGATGATGCCACAATTATATCTTGAGATATAATTTTCTCTCTTTTGCTTCTCTCTTTTGCTTCTACTAGACATCTGTACCTCCTGTTTTTTCTCTTGGTAGTTGAAGAAATTGACTCTTCACCAACTACAAACTCAGCAAGCTGGTTAACTGAAGGTATCGCCCAGTGAATGCCCAACTTGATCCAGAATTATTTTTAATGCCAGGCTATTAAGTTTAATCATGGTTTGTTGATCAAGCCATAATGGCCTGGCTTTTTTATGATGCCAAGCAATACATTATGAACCACGTGGCTTGGATTAAATGCTCTCTGATGCCAGCCAAAAATCTGCAGAATGACTTTGGACAATGTATAAACCTACTGTTCCCTTTGTTGAACTCAGCATTAGCCACGAGCAGGATTATCCAGAGGGTTGGACTGATTCTCTGTAAGCAATGGTTAAATGCTAAGTACAAATATGTATAAAATTATGTATGGCAAGGAAGAAGCAAAGAGAAAAAACATTCTCTTTTCATGAATAAGAATACACAAAGCCCAAAAAACCCAGTCTGCTTTACTGTCCACATTAGTAGGCAGTATTCCCGTCCAATAATTCTTTTCCAGGAATGAAAAAGAAAACAGAAAGTTTTATAACAATTTCCCATCACAACGTCTTATAACATGGAAAGGCTTTCTATGCATTTCCCCCTAATTTATGTAACCATTTGCGTAAATTGCAATTAAAAAAAAAAACTACCTTTGGGCAAATTACCCAGCTTTCGCTCTTGAGATATAATTTTCACTCATGTTTTAAAATACAAATTCCTCCAAAGTAAGCTCTTCCTTAAATTCAGCAACCACTATTTGCAAGCCACTTTTAGTGGGTACCTTTTTTGCTCTTTGTTGTGGTTACTGTTCCTGGAGTTTTCACTGAAGAAAGACAAATTCTAGCAGACTTTGTCTGATGCTAATAGCAACTCCACCATGAAGTCTGGGGAAAACTGGGCCATTCAAATGACCTATAGCAGAATCAGTGGTGGAATTCTTTCCCTTCTCTGCTCCTGAACCTGGGGTCATCCTGGTGGAACGCTTCAGAAGATCTAGGAAAAGAGGCTTCACCCACAGCCCAGCCGCTGAATGAGCTACCCAAAGACGCAGCGACGGCTGCCAAATCAAATAGTTTTAAAAGGAAATTGGATGCATTCTGGAGGCAGGAAAACTCTAAGAGAGTTGATTCAGCATCCAGAATCAAAGGCAGACACTCAGTGCCTCTTGCGTAGAAATACGAGGGGAGAGAAAGCTTATGTTGTTCTGCTTCCCACAGGGGCCATGCGTTTGGCCTGATCCTGCCCGGCTCATCTTGTATTCTTATGACGCTTCTAAACTTGTCCTATGCCTCAGCCAGCCTTCATCAGCAATTCAGTAGTACTAAAGTGTGCGTTACTGGGTTTTAAAAGGGCAGATGCTGGCCCTGAACGAAGGAGAGAGGACTAACTTGAAATGCAGGGAAATGAATAAATAGAGATAGAGAGAGAGAGAGAGAGAGAGGAGGAGGAGGAGGAGGAGGAGGAGGAGGAGGAGGAGGAGGAGGAGGAGGAGGAGGAGGAAAGAAATCTCCACAAAATTTGCCAAGGGCTTCTGGAGCAGCCAATTCCAGTCTACATTTTGAGACCAGAATAGCCGTCATTAGTGTTTCTTTTCCTGTCAGCTTTCCCAGCCAACATGGTTACGGAGAGAAAAGCGGGAGGCAGTTCTGGCTCACACATCGTGGGGTGAGTTAAGAGCTGTAGAGGCCTGAAGCTGGAGCCAAGAGAAGACACTGTCCCCATTGTCAGTTCCCACGCCAAGATGCACCACTGATAGCTTAAGATGCCAAAGGGAGGACTGAAAGGGACTCCTTTCCCAAGAGGTTAATGCTTTAAAAGCAGCAGGCAAATGCAAGGACAGATGAGAATTTTCTTCTCAACATTTCAAGAAAGTCTACTTGTAGGTGACGTGTCTTGCCTTCCACAGGCCTGTCCGCCTTATCTCATGCTCTTGTTGCCTATTTGGGATATTAGGTTTATCCAGAGACCTATCCAATTTTCATAGGACTGGTGGGAGTAGGTGTCAGGGAGATCCTTGGGGGAGGTCAAAAACATCAAAATGGCAGTCATGTCCACATGACTAGCACCCGGCCCCTTTTTTTATATGTATCACTGTTGCTGTCTTGACTTTTAGGACACCCACCGTGGACTCCCTTGAGACAGCAGATCTCAGAAATGAAGGCTTTGAAGAAATTCCCCAACAAGGAAGTAACCATAAATTAAGTGGGAACCTGCCTGCTACCATGCCAACCACCAGCCTTTAGCATCTTCGTTATTGATCAGGACAATCTCTGGATCCCACAGAGGTTGCAAGGCCTCTAGAAAAGAAAATGGTGACACTTCTGAGAAAGGGCAACCCAGACCTTTCTCAGAAGTGTCACCACATGGCCAGAAAAGAAAAAAAGACAGGTAAAAGCATCTTAAGGCGATGAAAAAGCATCACAGAAGGGGACCATCTCACCACTTTGCCTTCTGCTAAATTGGTGTTCTGTGACCAGCCGTGATGGCAGCCATCTTGAGAAGGGATCAACACCTTATGACAACCTTTCCATGACAATATCCACACCCTGCTCTCTAGATGCCAACTGTGTCCACTGGGCCCAAAAGGTTGCCTAATGCTAAGTGGCTGGCAGCAGTTAGAAACATAGCAATCAGGAAAGAACATTCTTTGTAAAAATAAAATCCATAGGAAATAGCATTATGAAGAGGGGAGAGAAATGACTCAAGATGTGTTTCTGGAATAAGGTAATGCTTAATATCCCTGAATCACACTGCATCTTTAAGGAAGTAGGATGCTGCCCAGATGTCTCCTGGCTGACCTTGAGGTTGGAGGGAACATTACTGAAGCCCTGGAAGAGTTTCTCAGGAGCTTTCTTCCTGTTGGTTAATTAGCCTCCCTTTTCAAAAGGGTACTCTTGTAGAATAATGCAAATGTGTCTCCTTGTGGTGTAACTCAAACTCCATCAATTTGAGAGCACAATCCTTTGTGCCACTTAAATATGGTGCTGGAACAGGCAGTCACTTAAGTATGATGCTGGGATGTTCCCTTGTTTGGAAGACCATTCTCCAGGGCTGCCCCCGTTAAGCCCAGATGGTCTGAAATGGGGTGGGGATGGACACTTGGTGCCCATCCATAGACCTAATGGCAGACCACTGACACAAACACTCTTGGGGAAAGAGAATTACAGGTTGAAGATGCTGGATTACCAGTACCTGAGTGACACACTGCTATACTTCTTTTCTTCATTTAATGGTTGAAGAGGTAGAACCCTCAAAGAGGGATTTGAGATGGCCAAATACCAGGGAGGAGTCTTAGTTCAGGTTCCCACCCCTGCCCCCATATTTTTTTAAAAAAATTACTTCTAAAAATTCCATAGAATTATTAACTGGCTTATTTAGGAAAAATGGATGGACTTTTTTTTTAAAAAAAGTCCAAGGCATTCTGGACTCTCTTTTCTTTCTTTGAACAGTAAATATCTCCCACATGCTTGGAACAGCACAAGACTGTCCTCCAGAGAGAACTTCTTAAAATAGCTTCCAAGACCATGTGATGGTCTTTCTTAAAGAGAAGATGAATAGCAACCAGACTTCATCCCTGCTAGCATTCAGCCTGCTGTTGTTCACTACTATGCCTGCCAGCAGGTCTGCAAGATCAAAGCCAATGTCTTTTGCAGTCCTTCTGTTCTTGAAGATGGTGAAGACTCAGTTGGCTATCTATGCTCCGCTGCAAAACTATATTTCTTCCTCAATTACAACAAGGAGATGAAGTGCCAGAAGAGACTCCTGGAGCACCATTGGAGGAAGATTCAAAGGAAGCCTGACCAGACACAGGTAAGAGCCCATACTAGGGATTATCTTGTGGCAATAAGGGTGGAGAAACATCAATATTTATCCACCCTTATTGCATCCACTGATAGCTGTCCAATGGCCTTGTTTAGGGTGACCCGGTCCCTACTGGATAGGGAGGAACATGCTGGGCCACTGGGAGGATTATTCAGGCTATCTGAGAGATAGTCACTCAGATCTGCTCTGACTTGGACTTTGATTGGGCAGGGCAGGGCAAAGTGACTGATTCGTCGTCTGGTGGTGTGATCTGGGATAAGTTTGAGTTGGTGACTCTTGAGGAAGTGAACAGAGTGCTCCAGCTCGGCCACCTGTTTACTGGATCTAGGTCCCTCCTGGGTTGTAAAAGCAATCAGGGAAGTGACCCACAGTTGGGTCCAGGCCATGGTATCCATCTCTCTGAAAGAGGCAGGGTGCACCCCCTCCTCAAGAGACTGTCCTTGGACCCAAAGGTTTTTGATAACTATCAGCCAGTCTCCAATCTTCTCTTTCTGGAGAAGGTTGTTGAGAAGGTGGTCAGTCTGCAGTTGATGAGAACCTTGGAGGAAACGTATTATCTAGATCCATTTCAGTCAGGTTTCAGGCCCAGATTTAGTACTGAGCGAGCTTTGGTCGCATTTGTAGATGACCTGTGACAGAGGCAGGATGGAGGTGCTCCTAGATCTCTCTGTGGCTTTCAATACTGTCAACCATAGTATCCTTCTGAGCTTTCTCCATGGGCTGGGGATTAGGGGCACCGTTCTAAGGTGGTTCTCTTCCTTTCTCCAAGGCCAGTTCCAGTCAATGTTGGTTGGGGAAGAGATTACTCCCTAGGCCCCTCCTACGGAGTTAGTAGACTCGGGGAGCATCTTCAAGGCTCCAGCCACCCCCAGGATTGGTGAAAACTCTTCTCACCCCACGCGAGTTGGCAGAGCCAGGTCTTGTTCTTTCCGGAAAGCTGGGAGGGTAGGGGCCCACCTCACCTCTGGGGGGAGAATATTCCATAGGGCAGGGGCAATGGCAGAGAAGGTTCTCTTGCTTTCTTCCTCAACTCTTCCCCCCCCCCCGTCTCTTTCATTCTCAGGCCCCCCTGTCTCATATTTGAAGAAAGACCCTTCTAAATCTTCTTTAATAGATTAAATCATCTTTAAATTAAAACTCAAGGCAGGGCTACATTTCAGTATGGGTAGAAATGCACTTCACCTCTCTCACACGTACAATCCTTGCTCCAGTGCTGAGCTGACTTGGGCAAAATGGAAAACCTCAAAAGTTATCTGGTATTTACAAATTCATATGGCTCCCAAAGTGGTTTTCCAGGAACAGCAATGGAGAAACAAGATTTCAATCCCTATCCATACAGTCTGGAGAAATGCTTAATGAGAGGCCTTCCTCTGCAGACAAAGGGCAAATCCTGTCTTAAACATCGCCATTCAGTCATCTAACCCAGTGTTTCTCAAACTCAGCATCCTTAAGATGGGTAGACTTCAACTCCCAGAATTCCCCAGCCAGCATCACTGAGGTTGAGAAACACCGCTCTAAACTCAGACCTTCTCCATAATCAAATTGCTCCAGAGTTCTCAAACATTCTTGAATAGCAGAAATGCACATTATTATTAGCACCATTACTGTACTGTGCCTGTTCTTTCTGCAACAACCATGATATTTTGCTTTGTTTCTCACTCTCACTTTGCAAAATGCTGCCTATTAAACACCTTAATATTAGTAGTCCAAACTACTGCAGAATCCAACTGTTTTGTTTATATAAAATAGAATATTAGCAATGGCCTGCAGTCAACAAGCCAAAAGTCAGGAGGCCAACAAACCACCACAAAACTCACAGTCACAGCTAGACTTTGAGAACCAAATCAGGCAAAGGTTTAAAACAAGGTTTTCAATGGAGGCATCAGACAGGATCTGAATTCAAAGGTCCATCCAGTAGAAATGTAGCCTCAAAAATGGAATATAGGACAAACCCAGAGCTTGCTCTAACAGTGGCCAGTTGTATAGTGAAAGCATTTATATTCTAAACTCAGTTGTTAGTCTTTGGGACTCATTGAGTCAGACTTATGAATAAGGACTTACTCCTGAGTAGATGCATTACTCTCAAAGAAGCCTTCCTTGCAGGCATTAATTGCATTTGGAAGTGTCTTCTTGAAGCTCCTACTGCTTGTTCCCTATGCAAGCATCTCCTGGAGAATTTCTTATGATGGTCTTCAGCTTGGAAGTTTCTCCGTCTCAGCCCTGTGGGCAAGTCCTTGAAGGAATTCATGACACTGTCATGGAGAACTGCTGAAGGTCCCCACGATACCTGAGATAGTATGTGGGAATGACCTTGGGAGACAGGAGGAAGACTCACAGCCTAGGCAATGGTCTGATAAGAGCTCAGTCTGCAGGTGAAGGAAACACATGGGAAGCATTTCAGAAAGGACTCTCCCTAGTTTTCTGGAGACTAAAAAGAGAGGAGAGGAGAGGAGAGGAGAGGAGAGGAGAGGAGAGGAGAGGAGAGGAGAGGAGAGGAGAGGAGAGGAGAGGAGAGGAGAGGAGAGGAGAGGAGAGGAGAGGAGAAATACTTTCAGTCTTGCAATATTCTGTTTAATGTTACCTTAAATAAAGGTAGTGGTTCTGGGCTGGGCTACCTTGAAGGGCTAACAGTACCTTATCCCACCCTTTTCCTGAAGTCCCAGACCTTCTGCCAGAAGCCCTCAAATTACAAGATAGAACTTCCCATGTAAAGGGTGCTTCTTTCCTGCACAGCATTATCCCTTAATGGTGACAAATCTATTTTCCAGGATACTGTTGTTCCCAGTTACTGTTTCATTAACAAATATGCCGACATACATCTCAATAAGCAAGCACCTAATTAACACCTGATGGTTGCCCCTCCACACAGGAAGAAGAAAGTGTCTCCAGTGGCCAAAATGATTTTACAGCAAAGTATTCGTGAGTGCTCTGTTCAAATCATGAACATTTGTTTCCTGAGAAACCCCAAAGACTTGGCGACAGGGAATTTATTCCATTGCTGGCTACATGGTTATAATTAGGGGGTAATAAAAGCTGCTGGCTATGAGCTATCACTTTGTTTCAGTAATTCTTTCTTTATTGGGCAAATTCCATTCCTCCCCCCACTGCATCACAACTTATTCTAGAGACAAAATAGCAGCTGTAAAACACTGTGGTTGCTTAAGCAGACAGATGGGGGCTCTGTTCCAGGACTATGTCTGCCTGGATGAGATTTTGCATAGATCTCTCTGCCAAACAGCGTTTTTTTTTTCACCCTGTCCATTCTCTTTCTTTGATTTTTCCCTGTCTACCTATTTGAGGGAGGCCTGAAAAATAAAAATATTTATGCGGGTGGCTTTTCTGCTGGTGGTTACTGTTTTTTGTGTTTTATGATGTTTATGATGCCAGGAGATTATTTTCAAGCTGAAGTTCCTTGGTTATTATTTTTGGAGTGGAAAGTGGTCTATAAATTTTGCAGATCAATAAGTAAGATGCTGAGGTAAAGGCTTTCTTGAATCAAACTCAACTGAACTGGGGACTTGAAGGACACATTCACACATGTTTCTTGACAACAATGTGGGAGTGCTTTGTCTTCATCCACCATGGTTTTCAACTTCTCAATCTAGCCCAGTGTTTCTCAACCTCAGCAACTTTAAGACGTGTGGACTTCAACTCCCAGAATTCCCCCAGCCAGCATGGGGGAGTTGAAGTCCACACGTCTTAAAGTTGCTAAGGCTGAGAAACTCTGGGCTAGCTCTAACCCCCGGGACCTCCTGCTGGTTTCCCATCCAAAGTTGGATCCAGCTTGGTTATGTGTTGTTTTATTTTCCCCAAAATCTGCCAAAACTGTCTTGGTTCTGTCATTGCTACATTTGAATTATGGCACCAGAAGGCTGACAGATAACTATTAACCATCCAGAGGCTGCCACAACCTTCAAAATAAATTCCTGGCACAGAATCCTTTGATTCTAGGGGTGTATCTTTTGCATCGGGGTTGTCTGTGTGTCTTGAAGTTCCGGTGTAAAAGAGCTCCCTGAGTCCTGGACTGGAGCAATGTTATGATCTAGCACAAGACCCTTTCTCTAAGACGTAATCAAACTTCCCAATCTGGAGCAGTTCAAAAGGATGGGACCAAGTATTTTGAGTACCAGAATTGAATAAAATTCACCTTCCCTCTGCATGTTAACCTAGTTCCTGTTACCTCCAAATTGTCTTCATTTCATTTTTCTGTTTCTGACTACAGTTGGACAATCTGTGTGTCCCCTTCTTTGGAGGCAAAAGTCATGGGAAGGGCTTGTTGGGGGCTGCTGCTAATCTATACAAGTCAACTATTAGTGCTGGGCAGAAAAAACTGCAAGTTTTTTTCTATATCAGTCCTCAATCAAGTTGAGGAAAGAGTATATGCCTTCAAGGTTTCTTTCAAAGAAGAGATTTCAGATAACCTCATGGGTAGAACGTGGGATTCTTACACTTCTTCAGCTATCAAGAGGTGAAAAGCTGTGTGAGATTGTCCTGTCTTCCTCATCTGCACCTTCCATGGCTTCTCATACTTCTAACAAACCCCAAAGGAAGATCTCAGGCTGGAACTGCTCCACCAGCTTCTTCAGTCTGAGAAGTATGGGCAGCCAGGGGTACTCCAGAAAGATGGGAAGATGTGTCACAGGAAACAGCAATTGTCCCCTCCACCAGCTCCAGTAATAAAAACAAGCTCGAAATACCATCAAGCAAAATGGCAAAGAAATTTTCAAACACCCGGAGAATAATGGTAGACAAAGAAAACCTCTTTTTACAGGGGAAAGAAGCTTTTGTGAATCTGCAAAGCAGTTTTCAGCATCTTATTAAAATAATGGTCCCACTGCTTTTGATGTGGAACCAGATGCAGAACAACATCTTCAAACTGGAAGCCATGATTCCTTTGATACCAGGCTGCCTTCTCAGGAATTGCCACAAACAGGCAAATTAAAGGCTGAAGTTCCATTCAGCCCCCCAAATTCACTACTGATGGCTTTTCGAGTTCCTTAGCTGGCCTTAGATGCACACTAAAGAAGGCTTTTAGTGAGATAAGATTCAAATACGTTGTTCCCACTTTGAAGATACCTCTTGTCACATCTTACTCATGTTCCAGTCTGAGACTGTTGCGTTTATACAAGATTTGCCAGCTCTCACCATTTGCTTAAGATCTAAGGCAACATGTATGCATAATGTTCATAAAGATTATCTTTGGGTCTGTTTTACTGCTTTCTCCAACCTGGCTCCCTCCTGATGAACTGAGACAGCATGCCCCCAAATTCCCAACCATGCTGTTTAGAGAAAGCTATTATAGCTCATCCTTTCAGCAGAGAAGTCGACTCCGACCTTTATGAGCCTCACATAATTTTGCACAGTCACAACTGCATATGCTCAAGAATTGTGTAATCCCTGTAGAGTTGAACATCCCACCCTTAAGGCAATCTAGGCAGAATTTTGACCATTTTTATGTGTGCCTTCAACTTTTACCATATCTATTTAGGGTTATTTCTTAACCATCTTAATGCTATTAAATTAGCATGTTAATATCCCAGTAGCCTGTTATAAAGCAATGTAGGGCTGTATTTATTGAACAGTTAAGTAAATTTGCAATTTTAGACCTTTGATGCACCTTAGATTTAGTCCTATGCTCTAGCCCTTTAGCTGTTTTCTGCTCAGCCACTTTTTAAAATATAATCTAAGTCTACCTCTGCAACATCTAATATGTAACTATGCTCAAATGTGGCCACTGAGCCAAAGAAAGACATATATGTATATGTATATGTATATGTATATGTATATGTATATGTATATGTACACGTAACCCCAACTATGATATTGGATCTAGTTCTGGATTCTAGAGGTGAATCTTTTAGAGACTTGCCAAGCAGACTCTCATCCATCTGTTAAAGGATTTATTCTTATCAAACCTGCTATCAACGCTTTCACCAACAGGGAGGCTCTAAGGATTGACTTCCCTTCCCTTGTGGGAAGGAAAAGGAGGAGGAGGAAGAGACTCCATCACTAATTGTGCCCTTGAATATCCCACCACTAATTGTACCCTTTTACAGCTTTTAGTCATGTCATTAGGAAGCAACATACAAGGAGAGGAACAGTAGATACACAGGTAGAATAGGAATTTGCATCCTAAACTGAGTGAATCATCCAGTAACCCACTTTCCTCTCCCACCCTTCCAAAATGTGCTCATTCTAGTTTTCTCTGCCCATACCTCCTGTGGATGGTTGGTTGCTGCTGGCTTCCCACGTTGGGTCTTTCACTCACTTTTCTCCTCTCCCTCTTGTCCTAGCCTGCTTCTCTTCTTGGGTCAGATCTCCAAACTGCTTCTCACCTTCTTCTAGAGATCTTCCAGTTCTTCACACACAATGACTGAGCTGCCTGTTGTTTCTGTGGCATCCCTGCCATAAAGTCCTGCACCTGCCCTTTTTAAGCTCTTTTGCTCACAAATGCAGGTTCCCAGTTAACTGTAAATGCTTTTCCTCTCATTTCTCATCTTGTCTTTCTTTCCCTGCTACCCCCAAAGTTATAGTCATATAGACATGTCTGAGCTAGCTCTCTCTCTCTCTGTCCCCTTCCAGCCTAGCTTCCTTTCCTCCACTCTACCTCCCCCATCACCTGCCTTTAGGTTTGGGGCTACATGAAATATAACCTGGGGTCAGCATGTCTAGCAGGAAGTCTTCCTATTTTCTTCCCCAGACTTGTACCATTTACCAACCTACCCTTCTTAGACAATCTGATTTCCTGCATGCTGCAATCTAGGTATTTACCTTTAATCTTTCCCCATGTCCTCACCTGTGCACACACACATACATGCACACACATGCACATGCACACACATACAGACTAGAACAACAGAGACTGCTAGATCACCGCAGTGGAAAAGATGTCCAAGTCCTGCTCAGAATGGTTGCAACAGTCACTTCCCACTAGATTTCTATAAAAGATTCCAAATGTCGTCCCTGGCCGTCGATTATGTTGGGATCTGTTTTTCCTCCCTTCCCACCCCTCTCCTAAAACTTACATTTTCTGCATTGTCCTTGGCCCATATTCTCGATCCTCAGCCATACTGCAACCAAGCCTAAAGGGTATTTCATTGTGAAAAAACAACCACAACAATTTCCCTCTCTTCCCTCCATCATTCTCTATATGCCTGTATCTTAATTGTAAGCCAATTGAGATGGGGATCAGGTACATCTGCGGTGACATATTAAAATAGCAATCACGATGGAGATATATATTAAGTGTGGGATAGTGGTTAGGACTGTCCTAGGACTGAACTTCAAGTCCATCCTCAACCATGGAAATCCATTGGGTCACTTTAAGTCCATCGCCCTGTGTCAGAACAACCTCTCCACAGGGTTAGGCTGCTGGCTGAGAACAAAAGGAAGAGGGAACGTGCACCGTCTTCAACACCTGGAGGAAAGGTGAGCTATAAACCTAACAGATACTTGAGTAAATATTTTATTTTATTTTACTTTTATTTATTTGATTTGTCCTCGCCCATCTCCCCACAACGGGGGACTCTGGGTGGCTTACAACAAAGTAAAATCAGAAATACAACTAAAAGTTATAAAACCAAACATTACAAAAATAAAAAAGCTAAAAAATCCAAGAGGCCGATAGGGGCCACACCAGGCCACTAAGGGGCCAGCCAACCCCATTTCTGATATCCTCCCTCCCCGCTCCAGGCCAGATGGCAGAGCCAGGTCTTCAAATCCCTCCGAAAGGCCTGGAGTGAGGGGGCCTGTCTCACCTCTGGGGGCAAGATGTTCCAAAGGGTGGGGGCCACAGCAGAGAAAGCCCGCCTTCTGGACCCCGCTAGTCGAAGTTCTTTTACCGCGGGGATCCGAAGCATGCCCTCTCTGTGAGATCGGGTGGGATGGGTTGAGATCGTGGGGGCGAGACGGTCCTTCAGGTAGCCTGGCCCCATGCCATGTAGGGCTTTAAAGGTGATAACCAACACCTTGAATTGGACCCGGAAGCAAACCGGTACCCAATGCAGCTCACGGAGCAGAGGTGTTATATGGGTCCTTCTTCGGGCCCCAAAAATTGCTCGCGCGGCCGCATTCTGGACCAGCTGAAGCTTCCGGATATTCTTCAAGGGTAGCCCCATGTAGAGCGCATTGCAGTAGTCTAATAACAATAGATTACAATATAGATGGGTGACACGGATTGCCACCTTCCCCAAAAGGTGAATGTAGGCAAAAGACATCCGCTGTTGCCCCCACCCTGTGGAACATCTCACCCCCTGAGGTGAGGTTGACCTCCACTCTTCTGGCTTTCTGGAAGAGCATGAAGACCTGGCTTTGCCACCTGGCATGGGGATCCAATGGGGACTCACAGCACTGGGGGTGATTGGTGGTTGAATGACGGCTTCCTTGTCTTTCAACCACACACACACACACACACACACACACACAGTTTTTTTAATTGTTTTTATCATTTTTTATGTGCAAGCCACCTAGGGTCCCTTGCATAGTGAGATGGGCAGCATATAAATGTGATAAATAAACAAATCTACAAATAAAATAAATAAACCAACGGGGAAACCTGCACGGACGTTCAGTGCATTTTCCAGATCCTGTATCAGGCTGGTGCAGTTAGAAGATTCCGAGGACGTAGATTCTGCTGCTCTCGCACGTTGCGTGGATGACATGCTGTAGGTTTCGCTGATGAGAAATGGGAATCAACTCTTTGGCTGCTGGCCTAATTCAGTTACAGATTCCTTTTGACAAAACACTGAAAGCTATTCCAATGCCAAAGTGAAAACATTCATTTTCATGTAATCTCCTAGACGAGCCAAGATTAAAGGAACCCCGGACTTTTGGAACAAAGAAGATAAAAATAACCAAAAGCCTGGGAAGGGGGTGGGACAGCTCCTCGGTTCCAAGACACACATGCAGGGTTAGATCCATCAGTTAAGGGACCCTGAAGAAGGAAGCAGTAAGGAAGACTCTTCATGCAGCTTTAAAAGATGCAGTCATTGAATTTTTCTAGTCTCGTGAAAGGCATCTTGGAATCTGACTGTCACTTAAAAGCAATTTATGGTGTCTCATTTATCTCTGTTGTTCCCTTTCTGCCTCCCCTCTTCCCACTCTACTAAAAAGCAGATTTGTTTTTTCGCCAGTGCTGTTTTGAGGGTTAATGTTCCATCTGGTGCCCCTTGGAAGAATCCCAAAAGAGCTGCTTCACTTACGAATAATTAGTTACTGATGGGAAGAACCCACAAGCAAAGATGGGTGGGGAGGAGCAGTTGGAAAGGAAGAAGATGGATGGGAGGGGGGAACACTTAGGGCCATTCCTTATCTTACGTGGCAGCAAATGCAGACTTTTGACAGAGCGTGCCCTGAACATAGAGTTTTCTGTCTGATAAAAGGGTTCTTTTAAACACATTGTGCTTTAAAAGGAAAGTAGGAAGTCATGTTCTGGAAGTCAGACTAGGACTACTATATCTGGGCTGTAGATATCCAGACAACCACCAGAAGGCAGCAAAACTGTTGCTGGCTTTTGGTTCTTTGCTGCCTTCTAGTGGTTACTTGAATTCTTGCAACCCAGATCTGGTAGCCCTGAAGCTCCATCTATCTCACTACTGACTACATTACATGGGGAATTTTCAGTGCATGAGCCAAGCACTGAGACTAAATCTACCATGCACGGTAGGTAGGTAGGTAGGTAGGTAGGTAGGTAGGTAGGTAGGTAGGTCGGTAGATAGATAGATAGATAGATAGATAGATAGATAGATAGATAGATAGATAGATAGATAGATAGATAGATAGATATGAGTTAGCGTAACTCAGCTTCTCCATGGGATGTACATCGACAGATAGCTGAGGTGGCTGACACTGGGAAATCCTATCAGTGGCTGGAAAGGGCTCACTAAAAGACAGCACTGAGGCACTGATCATAGCCACACAAGAACAGGCACTGAGCACCAGATCCATAGAAGCAGGGGTCTACCACACTAGATAAGACCCAAGGTACAGACTGTGCAGAGAAGCCTCAGAGACAGTCCAACACTGTCATGGTGTAAGATGCAGGCAAGAACAGCATACACTGAATGGCACAATCAAGTAGCTGGCATTGTGTACAGGAACATCTGCACAGTGTATGGGCTAGACCGCCCCCCAAGTCCAAATGGGAGATTCCACAAAAGGTCATGGAGAATAACAGGGCTAAGATCCTATGGGACTTCCAGATCCAGACAGACAGGCAAGTACTGGCCAATTGACCAGACATCGTGGTAGTAGACAAAGACCAGAAGACAGCGGTAGTGTTAGATGTAGTGGTGCCAAGTGACAGCAACATCAGGAAGAAGGAGTATGAGAAGCTGGAGAAGGACCAGGGCCTGAAGGAGGAACTAGAGAGGACATGGGAAGTCAAGGCCAAAGGGGTCCCAGTGGTGGTAGGAGCACTGGGGGCTGTGACTCCTTAGCTGGGAGAGGGACTCCAACAGATCCCAGGAACAGCATCAGAGCTCTCTGTCCAGAAGAGGGCAGTGCTAGGAACAGCTCAGATCCTGCGCAGAACCCTCAAACTCCCAGGACTCTGGTAGAGGACCCTAGATTGAGGAAGACACATACCACCCATAGGGGTGAGAGGGGATTTTTTTTTTTTTAATTTTTATGACTTCATTTTGGTTTGTTTCAGGTACAAAGCTAGAGAAGAGGAAAGTATAGATGTAGATGTCTGCCCCCCCCCACCCGCCTTCCATATTAAAGATACATAAGGGTCACTTTTACAATGCCACTCTCATTTGGGTCTAGACATTTGGTGTTCTGGATTCTGATTCATACATCATGGTAGTCATAATGTAGATTGGTTGGTTTAATTTGCCATGTTGTGCAAAACCCATCATGATTTGTCCAACATGGTGTGGCTTAGTGTGTCGCGTGAATGGTGGAGTAGTCTAATATGTAAATCCAGCTACAATCTGAAAGCAGTGTTCTAAGTTTTCTATCAGAGGTATTTCCCCATCGCACCTCATTAAACCAGAATTAAATGTGCTCTTGTTGGACCTTCAAGGTAGTCCAGACCAGGAAAAGCAAGAATACTAATGTTACCTTTATTGTAAGGTAACGGTAACAGAATCTGGCAAGTCTGAAAGTGCTTCCCCCCTCCCCTGTCTTTACATTCCAGAGAACCAGGGAGGGTCAATTCTGAGGTGCTTTCTCCATCCCTATTCCTACTTTGGACTCAGATTTGTTTTATCCAACCAACATCTAGGCTGTGTCTCTTCCTCCTGTTTCCCAAGGTTATTCTCACAGCCCATTATAGTCCTCTACTACTAAAATACACTAGAAAGAGGCGGGGGGAACTAAAGCTGTGCCCCAAACAATCTATTGCTCAAGTTCAAAAGGAAACAGCCCCACTTGGAATATTCCGATGAACATTTCGAGCATGTTCCAGCAAAACAAAACGTGAAATGTTCACAGCCTTCCATGTTTCCCAACACACAGACTCAAAAAGTTTCCTTTCACGCATTTATGGACCACCTACTTCCATAGGCTCACATTCTGAATAGTCCTACCTCATTTTTCATCTTAGGAGCATAAAAGTAGGGAGGGAGGGAGACCATGTTAAATGGCATCAATCTTTCTTCCCCATAGAGAAAATGGGAATGATTTCTTTAATTAAAGGGGCCACAACATTGGAAGCAAGTTCAACTCACTTTTGGTACATGGCCTGCCTGTGCAGAGTTTCAGAAGGGAGTCCAGCAAAGAGCCTGTGTTGACCTGAAGGCAAGGTTTGCGAAGGACGATGGCACTGTGAGATAGATTTTCAGCAATGGAGCAGCCTCACCAGCAAGTGTTTTACATTAGCTTAGAGCAGTGTTTCTCAACCTTGGCAACTTTAAGACATGTGGACTTCAACTCCCAGAATTCCCCAGCCAGCAGGCTGGCTGGGGAATTCTGGGAGTTGAAGTCCACATGTCTTAAAGTTGCCAAGGTTGAGAAACACTGGCCTAGAGACATACCTCAAGCAAAAGGCCTTAGGACTTTGATTGCAGTCCTGAGCAGTTCATGTCTGAACAATCTATAAATTATAAGGGTGGACAGCTGTTGAATTTTGAAGGAGGAAAGGTGCTTCAGAATGCATGTGGATAAGCTTCAGCCAAACAGAGAATTTCCCAGGACTGTGCTGCAGGACAGAGGGCAGCTGCACAACCCCAACAAGAAGTACAGATCCTTTATGGAGTTGCAGAGAGTACTTATTGTTGGGATTGCACAACATGAGCCACTTCATGGGCTCCACGGCAGCTTTTTGTCTTCGCATCCAAAATATTGCACAGCCCCTAATGCACAAGAGAGGTGAAGATACTCAAGAAAAACATATCAGATTTATAAATGATACAAAGCTAGGAGAGGTAGCTGACCCCAGAAAGGATAACATCAAAATTTTAAACTATCTTGACCGGTTGGAAAACTGGGCTGAAGCCAAGAAGATGAAAACCAACAGGATGGAATGTCAACCTTTCCACTTCAGTAAAAATAATCCAAAGCAATGGTAGGTAATTTGGGGGTGAGATAGCTGGCTTGGCAGCTGGAAAGCATCTAGGTCCTTCAGCCAGAAGCTGACCCTCAGCCAACAGCACCACTTGGCTGCAGAAAAGCAAATTCTATTCTGGGTTGCAATGGCAGGAAGCACTATTTCCCTCTTCTTCTACATAAGTCAGGGTGCACGTGATTCATATTTCAAGAAGGCGATTGATGAAGTGGAGTGTGTCTCTGTTACATCTGTCCTGGGCCTGTCCTCCAAGGAAACAACAAAGCAATCAGATTAAAGGATAGGGAGAAGCCCTCTCCAGTATATAATGAGGAGAATATGAATAAGATCAGCACGTACACATGGTTCTATTTATTAGACCGTGATCTGTTATGAGAACCTAGAACCATACCCAGGAAAAAGGGACTAGTAAAGGATTCTGATCAGCTGCTGGTGGCATAGGTTTTAGTCAGAACTCAAAACGATGTCATGTGTATCATCACGTCAACACATCTGGCATAATGATGCAATTTGCATGATGACATGATGCATATGATATTACTTTCCCTCCAAAGACATTTATGGCTGGTGGATTCTCCTAATGGTATAATACATCAAAAATGAACATCTGGTCTCATTTTTATTGGGGATGTGGTGAATACAGAGAGTGGCCTTGAAGGACAGAGGGAAGATCCACTACCAAAGCCATAATCAGATAAACAAAACTTGAGCCCAGGCCAAGAAAGCAATTTGCAAAAACTGCTCAGACAGCCCCCACCCCACTGCCAATTCTCATGAAGATTAAAGAGGGAGGAAAGGGAGCTCATTCAGACTTGCAAGATTCCGTTACTAAAGCTGTTCTAATAGCTTGAAGTCTGCATGGTGTCTGTTTCTTAATCTGGTCTACCTGACAGGGCTGACAAGGGTTTTTCTGTTTTTCTTCTTTTTTACAAAAAAGCTCAAGTTCCTTTCAGTCTGTATTTAAACTCATAGAACTCAAAGAGACATCTGAGGCCACCAACTCTTATCCCCTGCCCCATGCAAATTGAAGCAACCTTAAGAGGTGGCAATCTGTATTCTGCTTGTCCAAATCTAGGAAAAAGGAGAGGACCAAGTCTTTGGATTAGTGGTTCTAATGTTAAATGGCTCTCTGATGAAGTTTTGCTTAACATTCATCCTTCCTGTTTATGAAGAGATACGCAAATTTTGGGAAAGTCTTCTAAACATGCACACCTAATTCTCATGGAGAATTGGAGAAATTCAATAGAACCTGCTATTCCTAGGTCACAGAGAGCAACAAATATTTGCCCTGTAGTGGTAAAGCTGAGGAATTGGTCAAATAAAAGAATAACTGTGGCAAACCTAATTTGGTGCCTCAAACAAAGTTAAAGTCAGATGGATCCATTCCCAGACTTTAGTGCTAAAGACCAGGGGGATGCAGATTGATCTGAATTGTTAACTCAATTCAAATTGTCAATTTGCTGAGCCAGATCAATTTGATTTTGTACTCCAATTCAAATTAGACTGAATTGTCTGAACTGGAGCAATTTAATTGCATTTGATTTGGATACTAAAACACACATGTGTACATACAAAACCTATCTAAATTGGTACATACAGTATTGAATAGATTCCATGCATTTGATTTGATGATTCACCTAGAACCAGTGATCTGATTTGGAAAGATGCAAAGCTGCTTTCGAATCAAATCACCAAATGATACGTTCACATCACCCTACCAAAATCTCTAGAGCTCCTCTGGACGGGCAACCATTCCAGTTTCTCTTTCTCTACCATTCTAGAATTTAAATCACAAGTGCTTTCCATTTTATATTTGCAAATGTTAGGAAGTTGCTATCAAAAATTTAATTAAAATTAAGAACCTAGATCAGAGTGCGATCCTGCTGAAAATATGTATGAAGCCCTCCTTCTTTCCCCTGGACATGACATTATCACAGATATTTTCCTGTTTCTCAGGGGTCTTTCTCTCTCTCTCTCTCTCTCTCTCTCTCTCTCTCTCTCTCTCTTTCTCTGTGTGTGTGTGTGTGTGTGTGTGTGAGAAAAGTCAATATGGCAGCTGCTATCATGAAATCAAAGCCATCTTGACTGTTTTGACTCCCCTGTGTTTCTCAAGGAATGTGTGAATCTGGGCAAGTTCTTTTAAAAAAAACAAAGAAATCATACAAAGTTCTGTCCCATCAACTGTCTTCTGCTGTCTGTATACCTGGAATCATGATCTCTTCTCAACCATTATTAACTTCTTTTCAAAGCTCTGTATATTGTGCAATGCTTTGCTCTGGAAACTATCTGCTTGTAATTCTCATACCTCTTTCTTTTTTAAATAACGATCTTATTAGTCTTCTTAAAATTACAAGTGACAATAAAAACAAAACCGAACTTGTGAAAACAATGCAATGAAAACTGAACATATAAAGAAAACAAGTGAACGTATAACCTACATGTGAAGAGAGAAAGGGGAAAACAAGAAGAGAAAACAATGCAGTTGTTCTAGTTTTCTACGGTACAGGTATATTAGCTACGTCTCTCTATAAATGGCTACAACTCCATTTTCAAAGAACAAATGGAGCCCCGTGTCTTTCTGTTACTGGTGTCTTGGGCCTCTGTGTAGCAAATGCTCTGAACTGGCTGATTCTGAAGTCTGCAGTTGCTCAGTGTATCATGTTCTGCTGATAGATTTATAGGCACAATTTCCCCTCTCCAAATAGGTGTATAAAATGATTGCAAAAGAGAGGGAGGAAGGAGGGAGCAGCCACAGAAGAAGGAACTGTGCAATGGAGATGCTGACTGGCCACTAGAGGTTCTACAGCAGTGTTGTCCAAACTTGGCCACTTTAAGATGAGTGGACTTCAACTCCCAGAATTCCCCAGCCAGCATGGCTGGCTGGGGAATTCTGGGAGTTGAAGTCCACTCATCTTAAAGTGGCCAAGTTTGGACAACACTGTTCTACAGGATCTAAAATGGGCTAGACTCCTCAGCCAGCCATTGAAAATAGACTGTTGGCATGTTGGTTCCTATCCATAGTAAGGTCGGTTGGAGGATCTAAGATAGTCTCAGCAGTTTCCACTATCTGGGATTTGTGGGACAGCGGATGAGAGAAGACTCAGTGAAGCATCTGAGGACACAGTCCAGGGGAGGAAGGGTGCTGAAAGACATTCCCATCAGGGACACAAGGCCAGATGATCCTAAGGCTGGGCTAGACTTGGATGACAGAAGGTCAGAAGAAACAAGGCCAAAGAATTAGACCATCAATTGTCTCTCATCTCTTTGCTTGAGAAGGGATGGTATAATGCCAGCTTAAATAAGTCCTTTTCTTAGCCCTAGAGTGATAAATAGGAATCAGTTCAGGAATTAGCATCCTGGGAGTGCATTTATGTCCAGCACACACACACATTAATATTAATATATTAAAATATGTATTAATGTATTGATATATATATATTAAACATACCTCATATTGTGTTAACATTGGCTTCCTTAAAATACTTTTGAGAGCAAATGCAGGTCTTGAGGGAGAAAAAATCCTCATTTGGTACTTTTTTCTTAGACTATGACAGGTGATCAGTCAGGAGGTGGGAAACTGTAAGAATGCAAATAGCAATGCTGAAGCTGGTAGGTGTATATTAAGAATAATTACTTATAAGTAAAATCTCCCTCAAATTGGGGTCCCCTGCTGGTGGCTCCTGGAACACATCCCTGTCATTTTCCTGCCCACAGAATGGAAATGAATTGCTATTGGCTTTGTCTGGATTATTATTTTTTTCTCCAATCTTTTTGTCTAATCACAGCTCAGCTTAAAAGCAGCAAAGCAGGGCTGGCCCTGATGAGTATTTCCGTGGGAAACCCCCAAAATTCCCAGAATGATTGTAGAAAGTAAGGAAGATGACCTTGACAGAAACATGCAAGAACTATTACCTACCATGGCTAAAAGGTTTTTAAAGTTGAGAGCAACAAGATAACATTGGCTCAGGCAGACACCTCCATGATTCACTTGAGTATAACAAGGGGAAGAGGTCCAGCACAATAATAGCTTTAACCTTTCTGTGGAGTTGATTTCCTCCCGTAGTCTACCTACCAGGGCTGACAATTATAGACTAGTTTGGGAAGTCAATGGAGTCGGCAAACCACTTCCATGTTATGTCCAAGAACACTACACCTAGTAGATACAGCAGTATCCAAGAAGGTAAGATTGCAAAGGGTGTCTAGGTGCCAGCTTGTGTGAGTTTCCAAATCACAGGAAGTAATCATTGCCCTGTATTCTCCTCTGATCAGACTCCATCTCAAGTGCTGTATTACAGGCATCATGCTGTATAGAAGTCCAATTGCAATGGGTGCAAAGAAGGCAACAAGAATGATCAGGCCTCTAGAAATGAAGTTCTACAAGGAGACCCTGAGGAAAATAGATATGTTAAATTTGAGAATCAACACCTTAGGTGGGATATGAAAACACTCTTCAAGGAATTTGAGGAAAGTCAAGACCTGTTTTCTATTATCCCAGAATGTAGGACATGGAATAATGTTCTTAAGTTCCAGGAAGGCAGATTTTGATTGAAAGTCTGGAAAAAGTTGGGTGGATGCGACTTGGTGGGGAAGGAGGGAGTGAACTAGCTATGGTTGGTCCTTCTGGACTGGGACTTGATAGATTTTACAAAAGACCCTGCTTTCTGACAAGAACAATGTTTTATTTTAATTCCTGGAAATCCTAGAAGAAAGTAGAAAATACCAACCAGAGTTTTCACAACTGGCAGCCTTACTCAAATATATTTGTATCTATTGCTTTTATGTAGAGAAAGGTTTCACCCAACAATGACTGTGAAAATGGCTGTGACTCTGGACTGATGTCTGACACAGAGATCTGGTTTGTATTGAGGCAAGTTTTCAGGCTGGAAAATTTTGTAATTTCAGTACACTGAACCAATTATGTCTTCTAGTTTCAGGTACTGAAACTAAAAGTCAAACCAAAGTAAAGCTGGGAGTTCTTCCAAAATGTCACTTCAAATCTTTAGACTCTACCTCTGAAGGATATCAGACCAGGGCATAGTTTGGATATCACCTCCAGACTCTGGCCACTGGAGAAACTGAAGAGTCATCTAGAAATCTTATCACATGTTGGGTCAAAGCAGGACATATGGGACAGTCTATCATTTGGCAGGCACTGGGGAGAATGATTCCACTTGTCTTCCTCTACTCTGGGGAGCAACTCTGGGTGCTGCTATTAGCCTGACTTGCCTCCATTTGACCATGCTCAGCTGGCTGATTCTTAGGATCTTGTTTCATCATTGTGATAAGACTTGCGTTTGGATCAGGAATTGTCAGAGGTAAATTGAAGGAGAAGGGGAGGAACAACAAGTCCTGGAGTCCATCAGGTCTAATCAAGGTAAATTAGCAAAAGAGACCAGCTAAAGCATTGATAATGGTAATGGATCTAAGGTAGGCTTGCCCAAGAGAAAAAATAGAAGAATAACTTGTCTGGGACCCAGTTTTGAGCACTTACCTCCATATCATCTGTACTATTGTACCTCTTCAGTGTTTTTTCCTAGATTTATCTGCAGTTATCTGGACTGAACCGTAGGAATTTCTGCAGGTAAAGCACTGCCCCTTGGGGCCTTCAGTTGTGAAAGAGGCAATTGAGTCTCAGCTGACTCCTAATTCTCTTACGCATTAGACACAGGATGGGGCCCTGGGGCCTCCCGGTAGACTTGATCCTCCTCCCTAGCAGGTGAAGATCTTCCCCAACACATATAGTGTGATGCTGTCTAGACCAGTGTTTCTCAACCTTAGCAACTTTAAGATGAGTGGACTTCAACTCCCAGAATTTCCCAGCCAGCATGGGAGTTGAAGTCCACTCATCTTAAAGTTGCTAAGGTTGAGAAACACTGAACTAGAATATGGCTGTAGCATTCTGTGCATCATTCCTGGTGACATAACTGGGAGCAAGCGAAGATGTACTCATTTATGACTGATCAATTTCACAAGATGGATTGCAGAGGATAGGCAAGAGCGGGCAGCTCAGAATGGCTTCGCCTGAATTCCAACCTGGAGAAATCTGCTCCTAGTACTGTAGAAAACTGAGATGCAAGAGTGTTGAAACCAAGAGGTCCTTCTCTTTCCATTGCAAATTCTAACTCTTTTCTCTTCTGCTGCCTTCTGGATACGCAACTTAACCAGGGTTAATTGCTTATTCATTCTTCTGTTTCCAAAACAACAACCATGCCTATAAATACGAACGCATATTCATAAGCACACATATACACCAATATATCCCTCAACTGTCAGACCTATTCTGTAATATATCCTGGGATAAAAGCCAGTTCCCTGTCATTTCAGTGCATTTCCCACCCACTCCATGCCAGTGGGCTGGAATGTACTACCTACACAAAGTGGCATTTCAGGTGGCAACCCCTATCTCATCCTCCCACACTTTTGCTTGTTCACTTGGCTGTCTGCCTGGGTATTTGACTGAACCCTGGAGCCCTGAGGGAACATACAGGATAAGGCCTAAAGCGGTGCTAATGCTTCTCACTTGGAATGGCCCACTCACTGGTGGCTTTAGATCACCACTAAGGAACTTTTTGATGGCTGAAATGAGAAGGATCACACAGCTTGGGAGGTATAGCCTGGGTGGTGAAAGGAAGCATCTTCAGATGCAGGAAAGCAGAACCATATTGCAACATTTGAAGTTTCAAGAAGAAACCAGCTCTCCTACAAGAGATTTGCATCAGGATGCAAAGTAAGACTTCTTGAGACAGCAATGGAAAGAGATCATGTTTCACTGGAAACTGAATCTAAGCTCAAGGAAGTAGTAAATGCTTTCCCCAAATGCCACAGGTTTTTGCCAATGTTTCATATTAGTCAAATCAAGGCAGCACACTTACAAAATCAGAGGCTTCCATAACCATGGAGCATTAAAGGCCACTGATTTAATGGGTAAGGAGGTCCTTAGAAGCGGGCACTTCCCAAAGAATGATTGGCTGTTGTGAGGCTAAAGCTGGCATGGCTGGCACCAAGGAACCTGAGACCAGGCAAGGCCATTAACAAAACAGTATACCGGTGCTGTCCACATCCAAGGTTGAGCAATGAATGGCAAGAAGTTTATTCCTATGCAAGGGTGGTCGAAATCAACATGGAATTTTAACCTGGGTCTCAAACAGTTAGGACTTGATTTTCCAGTTCTGCAGTACCTGATCCTTTTGTCAATAGAATTTCTTTGGTACTTGCATAAAAGCAACTATCTGAGCCTTGCCCTTGGTTCGTTATTGCTAGGCCAAGTGCAGAGAGGGATTTATTTCTGCGCCCCAGGTGACAGTCTGACAGCCGGGGTCAAGACTGTGTGAGCAAGCTCAAGGGAGCGAGTAGAGTAGGATAGGGGTGGACAAATATCTCAGTTTCAGTGTTTGTCCATTCCTCATTTCTCATTTTTTCCATACCCTCAAACTTGAGCCTCTAAAAAAAAAAAAATGCACTAAAATTTGAATGCATCTTTTCACATATATTTCTCCCACTTTATACATTTGCATTTGTGACTTTATCCTATGTTGCAAACAACTTTCCCTAGTTTACATTCTTGTATAAGAACAGCAGGCTGTACTACAGCTGCAGGCTACATTAAGATTTTTTTTAAACTATCCAGGAGGAAGGCAATAGCACACCACTTCCATTTCGTTGCCAAGAAAACTGCATGGTTTTGTCAATGGAGCCACCAGGAAATTCAGCTTGAGGGTATCTTAATCTCCCTCCCCTCGCTTTTTTTCCTTTTCCAGGACAATGTGCCATTTTGCCCAGACTTTTCCTCTAATATACTTCTTAAAAATGGGAAACCGCAATGCAGCATTTGAGAAAGTGCAAACTTCGTATGAAATTTGAACTTTGGGTTTGTGGATTAGCTCAAAAGGTGGGTTAAGTCTGCATTCAGGTGCAAGTTAAAGAATTTCTTCTTCCCCACATAGAACAGGCAGAGCAACTGCAAGCCACGAAGAAGCACCCACAAAAACAAATCTGACTTGATCTGGAAGCTTTTCTAGATAGGCAGGCTGGGGAGATCCTTGTGGATGAAGTTACACCTGAAAATACATGGAAACGATGACCCCGCTTTCTTCTTTGACCTCAACTCTGCACCCTTGAAGGACTTCCTATAAACACGCAGGACAGCACCAGCCAAAAGGTTCTTACTTAAAAGCTAATTTTGAGAGGTTCTCCGAAAAGCCTCCAAAGCTACAATATTCACTCTTTTGGAGGTTATATTTAACGTTCCATCCATCTTTCCAAGACAGGGGGGAGAAGTTGCTATAAGTCACTGGATCCTTCTCTCTCCCTCTCCTCCCAATGTCCCCCGCCCCGGCTCCATCCTCTCACCACATATGGCATCTCTGTAAAGCATTCAAAACACTAATTGCTAACAGATGCCTCTGTGAACATCTCCAGGCTGCTTCCTTTGCCCTTCTTCACACTGCCTGATCCTTTTCTGTTCAGCCTGTAAATGCTGTTTTGGAGGAATCTTGGATCAAATGCCGATCTGGAACAGAAGGAGAAGACTGTGACCAGATGCCCATTTCAATTCTCAGAGTCACCTTGGATGCCTGTGTCTAAGGTAACTTGCTCCAAATGAAATCTCTGGGTGGCTCACAGGCTCATGAGAGTTGAAGTCCAATATATCTGGAGGAAGAAGAAGTCAAAGAAGTCTGATCTATGAGATACTGGTTCCATTTATTTAAAGGGAAGGATCCAAAAAGACCATCCGCTTGTGCTGATAATGAATCATGAACAACTCATAGCATGGCTTTGGGTGAAAACTGATTCTTTCACTTCTAAGATTTTCAGTTCTTACTCATCATGCTTGAGGCTTGTGTCTCCATAAACAAATCCTTGTAATGTCACCAAACAGTATTTTATTTCTTTAGATTATCTTTGGCTTGCAGGGAATGGCAACTTCCTATTTTTCCATAGTGGGTCAACTCTGTGGATGTGAAGAAGACTCTGTAGTAGACAGATATTGGCCCATCAGCAACTAGGTTGCTTAGCAATTAAGCCAGAATGAATTATTTGGTTTTGGCTTAGTGCAATGAGCAAATCCAGTCTTCGTGGTTTAAAATGTGATTTATGGTAGGGCTGGGCAGCCTACAGCCCAGTGCCAAAGCCTTGGTACCCACGCACTGTTTTTTTTTTTTTTTTGGTTATCCCTGAGATGATATCATTGAATTTTACTTTCTCACCATTTTGAGGCAGGAACTTGTAATATAAGCCTTAAATAGGTTTAATATGTTCTACTGATTTATGGTTGAGCATGAAGTATAAGCCATTATTCCTGGGTGTTCTTCAGTGCGGGGACAGCTTGCATGTCTCCCCACTGCAAAACGGAGCTGATCCATTTCCCTATTACAACAGGCAGAAACAGCAGAAAAAAATAGTAGAAAAATATTCCATTATTCAATATTAAATCTCAAGGCCTAAGATGCACCAACACTTCATAGCAGAGACATTTTGCCCATTCCAAGGTGTTATCATGAGGAGTTGTTAAAAAGTGAGTACCTGGAAGAACAAAGGTTGTTTGTCTTCCTAAGCCTGAGAAATTGTACAAACACACAGGTTCTAATATGAGAAAAGAGTTCAAGACACAGAACCCTCTCCTGGTTATGAGACTTCGCTCAGATCAGCTATGTCATATGTTGAAAACTATAAGGCATGAGGCTGGTAAGGGAGGAACCAGCAGTTCCCAGGCTAGAGGGAACTGCTATGTCATCATAGTTCAGACAGATTCCAATGCTATCAAAAGAATGGCCAAATATTTATTGAACTCCAAAGGACAGGAGGAAAAGGCTAGATTTTAAATCCTGGACCTATATTGGAGGTCTGACCTACTTACATTGCAGGAAATAAATTTTCTGTGTACATAATAGCTTTATTCTTGTAAAAAGTGAGACTAATTTAGCCCAGGTTCTTTTGTTACTCCAAGTCAGCCTAGTTCTGAATAAGGGATGAAATGTCTGGAGAGCTGAAATTTACAGCTAAGCCTAGTGTGAAGCTTGACGGAGACCATCTAACACAGAAGTACAGTAACCAAAAACCAGCAGCCTGAATGTTTCATTGTCCTTTTCAATGCATGGAATTACTTTTGGCTAAAGATGTCGTTCTAATCTGGACTTGCAATTAGGAAACTATCTGAAATGATGATATATTGATATCTGGTCCGAGTTCAAAAAGAATGACCCTGTTCACACAACATGACCAACCTATTAATTCTTCTCCCCTGGCCTACTCCCTCATTTCCATATGCTGGGTCAGAGCTAGAATGACTGGATCAGTTGTCCATCTGCCGTACCAGCTGGGAAGATTTAACTTCCTTTCCTTTCCCTTCTTTTTAAAATCTTTTTCCCCACTGGAGTGAAAAAAAATGTGATAGCACCATCAAACCGGTGCCACCTCTGATAGGATCAGGGCTATCCAACCTTAGCTCTTCTGTTCCCTTTTCTGCCCTTTCTCTTATGGCATCCTCTCCCTGCAGATGGAGGAAGATTTAATTAATCCTCTCTGGCATGGTTTATTGGAAAGAGTTAGTTTAACTCCAAACAGACTTTGAACTATTGATGTTAGGATTCATGAGATGAAACAACTGACTCAATTTTCCTGTTTACACAATGTCCTAAGCTTCTCTATTTCTAACACCACCATCCATGATCCACCAAGGCCTGTTTGGGATGAACCAGGCCAGTAGCTAACTGCATTTTTATAGTGGTCCACAAACATAAAAAAATCATACATACTGTATACATACTCACACACTCACAAATATAATTAAATACCATGATGATGCTATCCGTTCAATCATGTCCGATTCTCACTGATTCTATGGACCAGCTCCCTCCCCATTTTCCATCTTCATCAGCTTCTTTTAGTTGTGTTATGCTCCGGCCGGGGTTGGCTTTGATGGTGTCCAGCCACCGTGGTTTTTGGTGGCCTCGTTTCCTTTTACCGCTGACTATTCCAAGCATAACTGCCTTTTCCAGTGAGTTTGATCACATGCCAAAATAAGTCAGGTGGAATTTTGTGATTTTGCCCTCCAGGAATATCTCTGGTTTTATACACTCCAGAACTTGCTTGTTTGTCACCTTTGCTGACCAAGGAATGCGCAGGAGCCTTCTCCAACACCACAGCTCAAACGAGTCGATTTTCCTCCTCTCTAGTTTTTTCATGGTCCAACCTTCACAACCATAGGTAGCCATGGGAAACATGATAGCGCGGACTAATCTGCATTTAGTTGCCAGGCTGATGTCCTCGCTTCTCTATACTCTCTTCATGCTCATCCTTGCTGTGTGACCCAGTTCGATTCGACGCTTTATTTCTAGACTTCATTCACTGCTTTGATCAATCTGTGATCCAAGGAAAGGGAATTCTTGCACACGTTTGATTTCTTCACCATCAGTTGCTATTCTGACATTTCCATTCCTCGCAGTGGTCATGAGCTTAATCTTTTTGATGTTCAGGAAGAGGCCAAATTTCTCGCTTTCTTCTTTAATCCTTTTGATCAGATGTTTCAGGCCTTTTTTGGTTTTTAATTTCAATTTTAATTAAACTGAATGCTGCACTCATAACTAAGGTTCAGAGTAACCAAAGAGCAGAGGACAACACATGATGTACCTCTGTGCATCTGAAACTCTTCCTGGAAATACTCTTCCCCATTTAATATATACTACTGCTTGTGCCTACCTGTAAACCTAACCCTCAGAGGGGAACTGTAATAAAGAAATTGCATGTAGCAATAATGTGTCCAACTATTTCTCCACTAAGAATTTTTCCAGTGCCTGATGTGTGTTTGTGCAACACCCCCCATCTTCTCCATCCAGCTAATGGTCAAAAATGAGAGGAACTATAGACTGGAAACATCTGGAGGCCACTAACATATTTGTCCTTGGGCCAAAGGAATCTTTCATCTAGGCCAGCATCTGTTCTTTAATCAAGGAATTCGTTTTAATTAAAAGTGGGGCAATTTTTTAGTCATTATTCAATTCGATTATTTGTAGTGGGGGAAAAAAGGGGGCAAACAGGATGTTTTCTTAAGGGACTTGTATTTAGCTGTCAAGCTTCTCAGCTTCTCAACTGTGGTTTTTCTGGTGACTTTCTCTTCCTAAGAAGGGCAGCCTTCATGTAACCTGTCACGACAAAAAGAATGGAAGCCCAGCAGAAATGAGAACAGTCACCTTCCCAATATCCACTGAGCAAGCTCCCTCCTCATCAGACCATTTCGAGGGGCAAAAATCAATCCCCAACCTTTTTTTCCTAAAAAAAATATTCAGGAAAACCTTGTTTTTCAGGGTCTGAAGCTTGCATACAATCTTAACAGTGATCACCAACCAGGATGGCTGTTAGGATGAAGAGGAGGATGATAAATGAAGTTTATCATTTCTCTCCAGTGCTCGACATCATCCTTACTCAATACCAACATCCTGTTTAGTTTTTCCTTTTGGAGTACAACCCAAATTAAGGACTGAATTAGAATTCTGGCTCCTGGTTCCTAGAAATTGCATATTTGCAAATCAACTCAAACGTGTATCCCTTCTCCTGCCAAAAGGGATGCCAATCAAGATATGAGCAATTTGGCTGAGTGTCATCAGCATGATCAGAAAGAGTTTTATTCAATGCCAGTGACTAAAATCATAATGTTAGCCACAGTACAAAGAAAGCATTTTGACCCAAGGTGCACCCTTGGCTACAATTGCAGCAGATCTGGGACCCCAATGGAATTTTACTTTTGCTAATCTTTGCCATTTCACTGGCAAATTAGGTCTTTCAGATCCCTTTGACTGCAGTTTCTTCAGGAAAAAAATAATAAAGCATTTCAATTATCAACAGGATTTATTCTTTACTAATTTCATTTGTGTACCAAGAAAATCAAACGACATAGTGGTTCATGATTTTAAAAAACACCAACTAACATTAAATGTGTTACTGACAAAAGTCGAGAAATAAGTTAAACGGTCTTATTTAAATCATATCTCCATTATTAGCCATGAGATACCACGCTCCCATCCAGCTATGACTAAATAATAGGAAGGGGTTAACAGTTTTTTTTAAAAAAAACAACACTTACAAGCAAACATCATTAAACTCTTGGAAAAATCACCCAATCTTGCAAAATGTTAGTGTTCTCTCGCAAAATATTTTGACATTCTTACGAGAGGTCAAGTGTGATCTTGGAGTGAGATGGCCAACCCGTTGTGAGATTTGATGACTACGTGAGATTTTAAAAATGTCCTTGCTTGGTTCTGTTTCATTTTACTTTGGGGTTTTTTTGGGGGGGCATGCCGCTTGTGAAAAGTGGCTAGCCTTTCCCAAAGAATGAAAATAAACATGCCAATTACACGTGTGTGTGTGAGCGAGCGTGCTTGTGTTCCTCTTGACTTTGCAACGGCAGACGCTTGTGGACCGTTGCATGAATGCAAGAACTGGAAGCCTGTCCAGAAAGCACTTGAAACGTATTCATCCACCAAGGCTTCCTGCTTTCAGAAGCACCACGGCAGCTACAGAGGCTAAAAGCAGCAGAGCTCCTTTCAAAACACCCCAACTCCCCGCCCTGGGCAAAACGCGCTAGTGAAATTCTGCTACTGGACAAAATGTTTGTGAACCTCCCAGGAGCCTCTGTACTCTGATTCACTCCCTAGAGCTTTCCAGACCCCAGATGCCCAGAATGTGGTTTCCCTCTGGGGGAGGACTCACTTGAGATGGTTGGCATGTCTTGTGTTTACAAAAACTTAAATAAATAAGCATGCATGGGTTTTAAATAGCCTTTGCACATAGGAATGGGCAGATCTGTCTTTTTTTCTCTTCCATATTTGAGTTTTTTTTTTAATCATCTCAAATCCTTTCTATACCCTAAATAAGGGTATTTGAGATTTAAAGTGAATGCGTATATTTTAAAAATGAACCAGATGGAACTCCTACGATCTCTCTTTTTGCCCTAAATTGGCCAGCTAGAAAGAAATATTACACCCCCAGATGCCTTTTGATTCTCTCTCTGACTCTGTATCATTCTCTCTAGTGTGCCAAAAATACTACAATTCCAGCCCATCAGACTTTAGATCCAATCCCTCGTCTTAAATGGAGTTGAAGAGGATAAGCCATTAGCTCAGAGAAGTTGGCTATTCTTTTCTAGGCACGATCTGTGCATTAGGAAACCAGTTTTGAAAGCCAGTGCCCATAAAAATGATATTCGCTGACCATTAAGGGACATTAGCCTACCACTTTGGGTCCCACTCTGTTGTCCACCCCTAGACTTGTTCATAGCATCTAGATTTCAAACTACCGTCCCATTGACAGTATCCAAAGAGTTGAATGGAACAGGGCAATCGGGCTCACACATCATGCTAAAGTTAAGTCAGGGCTTGCTGAAAGGCGGTTTGTTGAATAAAATGCAATTGGATGGATTCATACAACATGCTGAGCCATAAACCAGGATTAACCAAACTGTAGCACATCGGCTGCATATGCACCCCAGTGCCCCTTTTCTGCACCACTGGAGTAATAGGTGGGGCCAAACATTTACACTGGAGGGATATTAACTTGGAGATGTTCGGGTTGGGGTTATGGTGTCAAAGGGGTGGTTTAAGGTTTTCAAAGGCTTAAAGAATTCATTTTGCCCCTTAAAAAACAGGTCAACTTTCCACTCCAACCTGCAAAACGAAGCAAACTCCTTTCCCCATAAAAATCTGTCACTCCATGGAGCATTACAAGTGAAAGTAAGAAAGAAGCCCTGTGGTTAACAAGCCACAATATATGGGCTTATTCCACATATTAAAATATCATGGCTTAATTCCTTGAGTAAGCCAGATTTGCGCCTCGCATGGAGTCCTAAGAACCTTTCTTCTGACTGTCTGCCTTTTGTGTTATCTCTGTCTACACCCCATTAACTCCCTTACTCACTCCTACACACACACACAAACAGAAAACAACTTGGAAAAACAATGCCCCAGCTTAAATCTTTTCTTTTGGTGCTTTGGGCTGAAGACCTTATGCTTCTTTTACACTTGAGGGACATTATCTTCCCTGTGAATTGAGCAAGGTGACGCAGCAAGGCCTGGGTTGGGTTGAGTCAAGACAAGGTTGCAGAGGACAAAGCGAAACCCACCAAATGGGTAATTTTGAGTGCTGGTTCTTCTTCTCCTCATATGTACTACCAAGAGCCACCAGGGGGCAGCAGGGACTTGTTGATTTTTATAGTGGGGGATGGGAAGACGGGAGGGGGGAGGGGGAGTCGGTATTGAAAAGGTAGCAGCAGATGGTGGGAGGGGGGAAGAAGGGTATGGCCATTGTAGACCCTGGTTAAGAAGAAAAGAGCGAGAAAGATGTGTCATCTGGGGCCCAAATCAATCCATTTTCTGGATTTGCAAGAAAATATGAACTGGGCTCACAAAATACGCTAAGCCCCCTTCCCCACACACACCCCCTCTCTGTGGTCAATACTAACCAAGTTTAGCATGTTGTAGGAATGTAGCCATAGAGCTTGAACTGGCTTCAACCCAGCGACTTGGTTAAGCATCTGGTGTAAATGTAATCTAAATTTTTCTGGAGGAAGCCTTCCAGAAAATAGAGGGTTGCTGTCCTGATCAATTAAATTGTGATTGGAAAGAAGACAAATGGTAGCTTTTGACCTAGATGTGCACAGCTGATGCAGCAAATAGGCAAGCTATGGAACATATGAAATGAGATTGCTTCACCCACTCCCGGCCCCCCACCCCATTCTTTGTTCCCCTCCATCTAGCGACTTGGTACGCTCGGGCACCCTACAGATTGGCAGATGCTGGTATCTGTAAAACAACAAAGCATTTTAAAATGTGAAGTCAAGCTGATGCTCAGCGCTGAGAACAAAGGAGACAAGAGTCATCTTTTTCAACCAAGCGCCAAGCCATTAAAGGCTTTGGATCCAACTCCCTTTGAAGGCCATTGGAAACAACACCAAAGTCCAACATTCAGGCCCTTGAAGGTGATTTTTGGGAGGTGCAGAAGCTCTAATGCTCTGCTGGAGCCCAACCTGCCTCGGTCTCATGGAGCAGTGTTCCTCAACCTTGGCAGCTTGAAGATGTGCAGACTTCAACTCCCAGAATGCTCTGCTGGAGCCCAACCTGCCTCGGTCTCATGGAGCAGTGTTCCTCAACCTTGGCAGCTTGAAGATGTGCGGACTTCAACTCCCAGAATGCTCTGCTGTAGCCCAACCTGCCTCGGTCTCATGGAGCAGTGTTCCTCAACCTTGGCAGCTTGAAGATGTGCGGACTTCAACTCCCAGAATGCTCTGCTGTAGCCCAACCTGCCTCGGTCTCATGGAGCAGTGTTCCTCAACCTTGGCAGCTTGAAGATGTGCGGACCAACTCCCAGAATTCCCCAGCCAGCTATGCTGGCTGGGGAATTCTGGGAGTTGAAGTCCGCACATCTTCAAGCTGCCAAGGTTGAGGAACACTGTCATGGAGGAACAATCCAGGGGTTTTACAAATATCATGGATGCGCAAGCCCTAATGAAAGCAATGTATCAGCTCCACCCTATGTGCAGAATCCATGCAGGCTTCCAAACAGGGCAATTGCCATATGCACAAAGCACATTAGATGTAGGTTCATACACCAACGATCAATGTAAAGCTCCCATTCTTCTTTTCCTTGGGCCTAAAATAAGCATAAGGGGCCCTGATCTGGATTAGAGCCACCCTGCACATGGGAAGATGGGGAAGAATTTTTCCCCTAGCCATTTCCTTCCTGCAATTCCTTATCCACCCAAGATGATCTGGTGTAAATGCAGTCTCAAGAAGCCTCCACTGACATCATTTTCTTTCTTTTCTAAAACAAGCTGCATGTTTTCAAACATTTCAGTGTTGGGCTTATTTGTTTTGTTACAAGGTAAGAAATGCTCTTTTTCTCTGAATAGGGAGTTTCGGCTAGTCTTCAATTGTTGGTGATCCCTCCTTAGAAGCACATTCTTCTTCTCCGGTTTAGACAGCTTTTCTATTGTGGTTTTAGATGTTCAATTAAGAACCTCCCAAGAAGCCAGAAAGATTTACAATTGCAGTCTGATCGGTACTTTCTTGCAAGGAAGTCCTCTTGGACGTAAGGGGCCGTCCTTCTAAGTAAATCTGTTCGAGAAGCTCTTGTAGAGTTGCAACATGGAAATGGATGTGGTCTGCAGGTGTAGTCAACCAAGTCAAGATGGCAGCCATGTCAGAGTGATCAAAGCTCTGTTCTTTATACAAATACAAAATACAAATACAAAATACTTTAATGACCAAGTATAAAATATATACAAGGAATTTGTCTTCGGTGACCAACAGCAAAATCAACGGTGCGTTTGGATAGCAACAGGAAATTAATAAATAGTAACAATAACACTGCCCCAGTAAAATAACTTTTCCAAGGAAGAAGCCACTGTCCAGTACATATCAGGTCATATAGTATTTAACAGAACAATGGCAGAAGGAAAAAAACTATTCTGATGTCTAGATGTTTTAACATATGGTGCTCTGTAGCGCCGTCCTGAAGGAAGAAGTTGGAACAGATTATATCCAGGATGGGAAGAGTTTTATGTCCGATGCACATAAAAAATGGGTAGATTGTACTGTCATGGCTGCCATTTTGACTTGGTTGACCATATTCTGCAGACACCCCTGATGGTTTCCCACCATCCCAGATCAGCCAGATGTCTTCCTACTTTCTCTTTGCATCTCTCCCTTTCCCCCTCCCACGTCCCTCGAAATGCTAAGAGGCTACACACCAACTCAGAACTTTCTGAGTGATGCATGTAGCCCAAGGGGATGTGTGATTTCCAGTCAATTGCAACCCACCGCCCCCCTGCATGGAAATGAATCAGATAGAAAGCAGTATGTTCAAATGACAAAACTTGATTGAGTTTTCAGCATCGACCCCATACAATACGCAGACCTGGCATGCCGTCAGGCGGGTGCTCAGATCTCGTACCAGTTTATTTTGATCTAAGAGAGGAAATTGTATCTGAAGATTTTGGTGTGTTTGTCGCTGAATCAAAGAGCTGAACATGGAGGACAGAGAGCTGGTGGAAAAGAGTGGGTGGTAGCTCAGGATGGATCTAGCTCAGTGCTTGATGGCCAGGTTAAACCCCTGAACGGGCTGGGGAGGGAGGGCAATTGCCCTCTCCTACTCTGGCATAACAAATCCTGATACTGAAGGTTTACTTCTTGTGTTACAAGAGGCAGGAGACCAGAAAGGTGTGCAAAGTCAGACTACTTCTCTCTGTGTGCAGAAATGCTTTTTTTCTTCCAGTCTGGTATCCATGTCCAAATCAAATCAATGCTATTAAATAATTTTATTCAGGTCTCCCACTTGAAATGAAAGTTCACATTGAATTAGACTGCAAATCTGAACTGACTCAAAACTCTGAATAGGAATTTGCCTGATTTGCAAGCATTCTGACTAGCTTGGTTTTTACCATGAAATCTATCAAAGTGGAGACCGGAGCACTGTCGAGGGGGCCGGGGGAGTGATGGGGGGGGGGAACCTGTGTGATCAAAGTCCTAGCCCCTTTTCAAGTGCATCATGATACCCGATGCTAACCTGGATTCCACCACGAAATCACTAGATTGTTTTCAGGCAACTGTTCTGTCTCCAGCTCATTTCCAACCTGCAAGCTGGGCTTAAGCATCTCCACGTAATTTAGGGGGCTCTTGAAAGAACTGCAGCACAATAATTAGGCAAAGCGTTCTGTGCTCACAAGCGATGTGCATTAGGTTGGCAAGATTAAAATGGAATGTCCTGATGCCAGCCCTGTAGCTCAGCAGCGTCTCTAGCATTGTTTCAACAGCCAGGGGTGTCCGCAGACTATGTTTTACGTGTGACACACGTGATAAGCAGGCAGAGCTTTGACTGCACCATTGTGGGCACCATCTTGATGTTTTTGACCACACCCTGCAAACATTCCTGTCAACAGCTGTTGGAACCCTGGGGACCACCACCTTTTAACCAGACATCTTCCCTTCTGCCTTAATAATAGCACATGTACATATGCACTCATCACACTATATCCTTTGGGAATAAGGGTTGCGCAGAGTCCAGCAAATGAAAGAAAAAGCTCAAGAAATTAGAGTCATGAGATAAGAAGTAGAAAAGGGGGTGGGTGGGAAACCCAGCTAAGGCTAGTTTACGCTAATACCATTCACTATACTTCTCCTTATCTTTCTATCCTTCCATCGTTGCAAGCCGTTCTAGCTTCTGCCATGTCCGTCCATGCTTCAGACCTTGCATTTTGCCCTTTAAAGTTCCTACCCACTCCATCTCCGAGGATTTCATTAACTGCTTCTCATTATGACTTTCTCAGATCTCCCTTTCCCTTCAATCCATTCACTTTTCTTTTGTATATTTGTTCTGTGGTTTAATCCTCATTCATTATCTCTATGTGACTGAACCTCCTTCTTTCATACTGGCCACCTACATATGGCATCTCTGTGGCACACAAACTAACAAAATCACTCCAAAATACCCTAAGTAAACCAAAAGACCCTGAAGCCCAAGAAGAAAAAACAGGAGTCATCTACAACATACAGTGTAAGGACTGTAACCAACACTACGTAGGACGGACAGGCAGAAGACTAGCAGAGCGCATCCATGAGCACCAACTAGCAGTCAGAAGACAGGATGAAAATTCCTGAATCTCACAGCACATGGACAGATTCAACCACAGTTTTAACTGGGAAACTGTCAGCGTTTTAGACCAAGCCAAATCCAAATATGCAAGAGAATTCTTGGAAGAATTCAGACAAGGCAGCAATTAACAGACACATAGAGACTAACAGCATCTACATACTATTCAAAAGAGACAAAAGACCAGAAGATCGCCTCACCAGCAATCATCACCCAGATAAGCAAAGGTTGCCACCAGGCACACAATCAAGCAGCAAACATATGCCAATCAAAGAACTACCAGAGGAGCGAAACAAACCCCCCACCCTTACCAGCACTGGCAAAGCAGGCCACAGCAGATAAACAGAGAGCAAACCCCATCCCATTTTAGCACTGAAGATGCTACCTAGCCGGGTAATGAAACGTTTGCAAGAAAAGAACCAAGCTCAGAGAACCCCAGAGTTAATAAGACTCCACAGTCTTATTAACCTCTCCCCGCTGCATTCAACAAAGAGAGCCAGTTTGGTCTAGTGGTGAAGGCACCAGGCTAGAAAGCAGGAGATGGTGAGTTCTAGTCCTGCCTTAGGCATGAAAGCCAGCTGGGTGACTCTGGGCCAGTCCCTCTCTCTCAGCTCTGTCCACCTCACAGGGTTGTTGTTGTGGGGAAAATAGGAGGAGGAAGGAGTATGACGTATGCTCACCGCCTTGAGTTATTTATAAAAATAATAAAGGCGGGATAAAAAAATCTAGAAAAAAATTACTTTTCTGTAGACAGTGTAGGAGGAGAGCCAAAAATCACATGCTCATCCTCCAATGTGCCATCAGCTGCCAGCCATGTCCCTCTGGATTCTGTGCTGAACAAACAGGTCAGACTTTGTGCAAAATAATTAATGGACATAGGTTTGACAACAGGACTTAAAAAAGAAAGACAAAACAATATCAGAGCCTTTTAATCTCCCAAGACTCTCAGCTGTAGATTTCAAGTTTCCATCTTAGAACAACGCAACTACACTGGCATCACAGAGCAAGAGACTGGCAAAGTCACGGACATCAACAGGTCTGATCACAGAAGGACTTAGCAAAGATAGAGGGTTTTTAATATAATTGCTAACTGATGAGGATCTTGTAATCTGTCTCCCATGTAACCTGCATCTACATAACCATCCTTTCTTTCCCACCTCCTTTGCCTTGCCCCCTTTTTTAATTCTACCTCAGTTTAGCCACCCCACACATCTGATGAAATGAGCTTCAGCTCACAAAAGCTAATACCTTTTAATAAAACGTCTTAGTCCAAAAATCTGCTACCGGACTGCATCTGATTCTTAACTTTTATGTTTCTCATATTACTTTTACTTCTGCAGTAGGGTGTCCTCAGTGGGGGTCAGTGCCTTATTAATTAATTAATTAATTTATTTATTTATTAAATTTCTCTCCGCCCATCTCCCCCCAATGGGGGACTCTGGGTGGCTCACACAAGGCATTAAAACAACATATATATATATAAATACATAAAACGCAAACAATTTATACAAAACATTACCAAAAAAGGAGAAAGTCCAAGAAGATGAAGGATCTGGGGCTGAAGACAACAGGCCTCTATGGGGCTAGCCATCCCCATGCTTGAAGTATTCCCTCCCCACCCCAGGCCAAGTGGCAGAACCAGGTCTTCAAAGCCCTCCGGAAGGCCAGGAGTGATGGGGCCAATCTCACTTCTGGGGGCAGGATATTCCAAAGAGCGGGGGCCACAGCCAAGAAGGTCCACCTTCTGGACCCCACTAGTTGGAGTTCTTTTACCAAGGAGGTCCGAAGCATGCCTTCTCTGTGTGAATGGGTGGGATGGGTTGAAGTCATGGGGAGAGGAGGTCCCTTAGGTAACCTGGTCCCATGCCATGTAGGGCTTTAAAGGTGATAGCCAACACCTTGAATTGGGCCCGGAAGCAACTGGTACCCCATGCAGCTTGCAGAGCAATGGTGTTACATGGACCCTTCTTGGGGCTCCCAAAATAGCCCACGCAGCTGCATTCTGAACCAGCTGTAGCTTCCGGATACTCTTCAAGGGTAGCCCCATGTAGAGTGCATTGCAGTAGTCTATTTGGGAGATAACAAGGGCATGAGTGACTGTTCGAAGGGCATCCCGATCCAGGAAAGGGCGTAACTGATGCACAACCTGAAGTTGTGCAAAGGCCCTCCTGGCCATGACTGCCGCCTGCTCTTTGAGCAGGAGCCATGAGTCTAGGAGGACCCCCAGATTATGCACTGGGTCTGTCTGGAGCACTGCTACCCCATCCAAGACCAAAGATGACAAAGTCCTGGATACAAAGGAGCCATTAACCCACAGCCACTCCATTTTACCAGGGTTCAGCTAGTACCTCCAAGTTGGTTGGATGTGGACCAGAGTGTGTCGGCTTACAAGGAAATCATCTAGTTCTCAACGGTAGCTTGTCTGGGTTAGGCCAGAGTTTCTTTTTAGGCCCACAAATGCAAAGCTGGATTTGAAAACAATTAGATGTAGAAAAGACCAATAATGTTGCGTTCCAGGACAGAGAGACCTGGAGATCATGGCTTCTATTGAATCCCCCTGCAAACACATCAAGACTGGCCATGCTGGGGCCTTGGGGCAAGGGGGAAGTGTGGCATTTGTCCGAAACGGAACTTCTTTATGAAGCCCACACACTCTCTCCATAAATTGTTAAAACCTTGTCAATAGCTGATTAGCCACAAGCAGAGCCAGCCTGCCAAGGAGCGGTCAGGCGGTGATTTATGGCAAATGCATTTTATATTATGTATTCTAAAACGTTATTACAGAAAGTGGCTTGGACTCCCAGCCCGGTCCTGAAATATTAATAAAACATTAATAAAAGTGGTGCTGCATAGCCACTAACTAACAGAATCTCCTCAGGCGTAATTGATCCAGGGTAGAACAGGGCAAGACATTTTTCTGGGTTGTTTGTTTGCTTGTTTCCCTCTTTGATAGAGGAACTCCAGGACACAATCTCGTGCCATTTTAGGGGGCTTGCAAGACACCAACCCAAGTCAGATCCCCTTTCAATTCCTTCTGCCATCCCGCTGGGGCTCTCGTTCTCCGGAGCGGAGAGGAATGACTCAACCAATTCTGCCTGGTTTCGTTTTGCCATTGTTCCAAAAGTTAAGCCAGGTTCTTTGCTTTTCCATATGACTGGAAGATTCCTCTGGGTGTGGGCGCATGTGCGCGCATTGCCCTAACATGCGCTCCCCTCAAAGACGCTCCCTGAGTCTAATAACTCCCAGTGGACATCAGCTTCTTGAAAGATATTTATGATTCGTATAGGAACCCTTTGTAACGCATTTGTAATTAGTATTTATTCTATTTTAATTACTATTTATGCTTTTTTACTGTAAACCACCCGGAGTCGCTCTGCAGTGAGAGGGGCGGTGACAAATGTGGAAAATAAATAAATAAATAAATAAATAAATAAATAAATAAATAAATAAATAAATAATATGCACATCCAGACCTGAGTGTTTCCATTGCACACATTTTTGCAGACAATTTCTCCTAATCTAATGCATTCCTTTGATTTCTCTAATAAACACATATGGAGCTTGTCTGGCAAAACGAATCAAATAAATTCCTTCCTTGTTCCTAGGTGGCATCGCAGCCTCTCCAGGGAGACAACTGCTGAGATGAATTTTGGATCCTGGACATTTTTTGGTGCAATTTTAGCGATCCCTGTCAGATTCCAATTAGCAATAAGGAAGACGTGTGTTTTTATGCCGTGCCAAATGTTATTGATTTATTTTCGTTTCGATGGCTGCCTATCTCACAAAGGCAGTTTGGGGCAGCGGGCAAAGATTTAAAAATGCAGTATAAATACAGTATACAAAAGACATTCCCCAACCTGTTAAAGGGCAAAGTGGCTGCTGAAAACATCAACTACTAGCAGGGTGGACTCTGTTGCTCTCCTGGCCCCGTGCCTGAGGAAACAGCCAGGTTTCTTCAAGATTTTTGGTTAGAAGAACAGAATCTTGGTCAAAATGGTGGTCCAGAAGGCAGGCTTCCTGGACCTAAACCTAACCTTGATTGATAGGACCCAGAGCTTCCTGCCCAACCTAAGGGATGGATAGAATCACCTCGGATACCCTGGCCCCATGGTGAGCTTTTAGGTGACAACCAGCCTCCTGAATTGTACCTGGAAGCAAATTGGGAGCCCGTGCAGTTCACAGAACAAAGTTGTAATGAAGTTGTAAATCACGAGACATACCCATAATTGCTTGTGCTACTACATTCTGGGCCAATTAAAGCTTCTGGATGATCTTTATATAGTGCACACTACAATAATCCGCTCAGAAGGTGACCAAAACATGAGTGACTGATCCTGGGAAGGGCACAGTTGGAGTATAACATGAAACTGTGCAAAGACCCCCATGGCTGTGGCTGCCTCCTGCTCTACAAGCAGGAACTGTGGGTCCAGGGGATCACCAGATTGCCCACTGGTTCTGTCCGGGGGAGCACAACCTTATCCAGAATGATCATGTATTAAATGTATATGTTACCTGGCTCCCAATGACTCTGGGTGGTTTACGAATGGTTTAAAACAAGAAAAGAACAGAAAACAAAATAGAGCCAAGATGGAAAAATTAACAAAGCCAGATGGGGACAGGGAAAAAGAAGAGAAGGGGGTGTCACTGACACTCGCCAATGGCCTGGGCGAAGAGCCACGTCTTCAGGGCCCTCTGACACACCAGTAGGGTGGGGGCCGTTCAAATCTCAGGGGGAACCTTATTCCAGAGGGCAGGTGCTGCAACAGAGAAGGTGCACTTCTGGGGTCTCAATAGGTGGCATTGTTTAACTGAAGGAACCCGGAGCCCAACAAACCTGCCAGATCGGATTGGCTGGGCAGATGCTGTGGGAGACAGGTGGTCCCTCAAGTAATCAAGGTCCATGCCATGCAGGGCTTTATAAGTAACGACTCCCACCTTGAATCATATCTGGAAGCAAATTGGCAACCAGTGCAGCCCTCAAAGCAGAGGTGCTACATGGGCACACCAAGGCAAGCCCGTCACTTCCTGCACGGCTGCATTCTGGACCAGTTGAAGCTTCCAGGGGGTCTTCAAGGGCAGCGCCATGTAAACCGCATTGCAGTAGTCAAGCCATGAGCTGGCTAGGGCATGAGTGACTGTCTGAAGGGCCCCTGAGCTAGGAAAGGGTGCATCTGGTGCACCAGATGAAGCTTTGCAAAGGCCTTCCTGGCTACACCTGCCACCTGCTCATCAAGCAGGAGCTGTGAGTCCAGGAAGACCTCCAAATTGTGCAGTACCACCCTTGAATAAGGAAGTGCCACCCCATCCAAGAACAAAGATGGAATATCCCCAGATCTGGGTGGTCCAAACACTCAAAGTCTCTCAGTTTGGGTAGGATCGAATTGGAGCTGGTTCTTCCCCATCCAAACCTGCACAGCCTCCAGGCTGGAATAGAACCTCGACAGCCTCACTTGGCCAGCCCAGGGTCGAAAAATATAATTGGGTATCATCAGCATGCTGATACCAAACCCCAAGTCAGCAGATGACCTCACCCAGTGGTTTCATGTAGGTGTTGAAAAGGAGGGGAGATGCAACATCATGAGATTCAGGATGCCCTAACACTCACATCTCTCTAGGGTTGAGATAAAGCCTGTTCTTCCCCATCCAGATCCACGGTCTCCGGCACTGAGACAGAATGTCCACAGCATCACTTGGCCAGCAAGTGTTGGAGATAGATAGCTGAGTATCATCAGCATATTGATGATACCTCAACCCATGACTTTGAATAACCTCACCCAGTGGCTTTGTGTAGATATTAAACAGGAGTGGGAGACAGTTGAACCCTGAGGCACCCCACACAAGAGGGGCTGTTGGAAGACTTGTCCCCTTCCAGTACACCAACTGGAATTGACTCTGGAGGAAGGAGGGAAGTCAGCATAACACTGTGCCACCAACTCCCAACCCTTGGAGCAGGTCCAAAAGAATACAAGATCAGTGGTATTGCATGGCAAGAATGGATGCACTACCCCCACCCCCATCCCTCAAGAGGTCATCCACAAGTGCAACCATGCAATTTCAGTCCCATATCCTGGCCTGAACCCTGATTGGAAGGGGTCTAGTATTAAAACTGCCTTTTTAATACTCAGAAAAAAAAATCTTCCTCTAGGAAGAAGGCTTTCTTTTAGTTATCTTACTTTGAGTTGCTTCGATGTTTCTTTTGAATTTCTTTTGGTGTGTTGTTGAGCCAACGTGATCACCGGACGTGGCTTGGGGTGTGCTACGGCTGTAGTGTTTTCTGTAACACGCTTTTGTGCTACTCCAGAGCTGTCCTCTTTTCCCACACCTCCCAGTCTGAAAAAACCCTCATGGGAGGGGTTTCTTGGGATTTAACGGGAGCATGAGAAATCAGATAAAGTCCAAACCAAGAGACAGATTGTATCTTCACACCCACTTCTTAGCAACCACGCTCCACCCTGGAAAATTTCATGGAAGTTCTCTTCGCCTTTGTTTTTCGTTTTAATACATAATTTTTACGGAAGATCTTTACACAGATAACAGATAAGCATATGAAGAAAAGTTAGAAACAAGAAACAAGAGAAAAAAGTGCAGAAAGCAATTAGAGAAAGAGAAAAAAAATTAAAGAAGCGACTTCTTTCTCTTCGCCTTTGGAAAAAAGCATTGCTGCAGCAAATTCTCATTACCCAGATCAAATCAGAATTGCCCAGCCCTAATTTTGTCCAGTTTATCATTTTATGTAAGCTTACCTAATTTCCACACACCGAATCGACGTGTCTGCATTCCCAGCCTGGTGCCATTCCAACGTATTAGGTATTTGCAGCAGCAAGCATGTTATCAAAGCAGAACAGAATGAATGTAAGGTAACAAAAATGAGAAATTGAGTAAAATCCAATCTGACAATTTGTCTATTCCTATCAGCCTTTAAGTAGCTCCCCGTAATCTGCTCTTTCTTATTGTACCATTAATTTGAGGTGAATTGAAGGCTATTGTTAACTTTAAATGCTCTTGTTTTAATCGTTCTAATTCCTTTAGGAATTAAACATCATAAAATGGTGCACTTAGGGATGAAAGGATGCTCCCCATTCCATTTTTTTAAGCATTATTCTGAGTGTTTGCTCTTTCCAGTGACTTACTTCTTCTAATTGCTCTCCAGATAGAGCTTCTAAAATTAATTCTGGAACTGGAGCATGCACAGATCGGGAGAACATTTTTCCTCCAGTTTTATTTGCCATGTACCCACCTCTACGTTACATTTCTGTTTATTTGCACAGCGATAAAATACTGCAACAAATTTGTTTGCTTTTTTTTTCTCATCTAGTTTTATCAATATTTGTTTTTTATGGGGGTTGATTGAAAGAAACATTCATCTCTCTGCATTGGTAAACACATTACACAAAAATATTTTCAAATAGGGCTGTGCAGTGCTTAAGGCATAAACATACTTTAGGTATGTGTAAGTGCGTCAAAGGGGCTACCAGGAACTCATTAAAGCAGCTGTGTCTTTTCCCAGGATGGCTCAGCAGAGTTGATGGCATTTCCCCCTGAAGTCTCCTTAGGTTTTTGAAGGACTTGATGGAAGAAGAAATGGGCTGAGAGTTAGCCAGTCAACTGGCTTTTCCCCCTCCTAATCCATCCCCCCCAGCAGCAAATTATTTCCACCTTACTTGATGGAATGGAGGAAAACTGATAAGAACTGGGCAAGTTCATTAGCCTTCCCTAACCTGGTGTTGGCCTAGGAAAAAATCAAGGGATGCTCTTTTCTGAGAACTTTATTCTCTATAATAGAAGGAGGGGGATTATGCTATTTTCCCTCCTTCCTTCCTTCCTTCCTTCCTTCCTTCCTTCCTTCCTTCCTTCCTTCCTTCCTTCCTTCCTTCCTTCCTTCCTTCCTTCCTTCCTCTTCTGCTGTTTTCTATGTGGCTGGTTAATTCTTTAATTACACTCCATCTTACTTGCTTGGTTCCACTGTTCCACTTGGCCTGATGTAGTGTCAAGTAAACCCAACCACTGTAGATTGTAAACTGCAGCATTATGTCTCTGCCAGGTAGCTTCTTAACAAAGTATGGTTAAAACAAACCATATTTATTTATTCCATTTATATGGCTGCCATCTCGTGCCGATGACTCTGTTCAAGTGAACAGAGATTAAAGCATCAATAATATGACAATTCCCAGCAAAAATAAAAATAAATAAATAAAATGTGGTGTTCAAGACCTCAACACTAACAGCAATAGCTCACAGGCTCACCTAACTTCCCCACCGCCATGCCTGGGAGAACAGCCATGTCTTAAGGGCCTTCTGAAAGACTAGCAGGGTGAGGGCCAATCTAATCTCAGGGCAAATGGGGTTCCAGAGGGCAAACATAGCAACAGAAAAAGCCCACTTCCTGGGTCCCGCCAAGTGGCACTCCTTAATAAATGGAACCAGAAGATGCCCCTCTTGCCAGACCCGATGGGGCAATAGAGACAATTGGAGAAAGGTGGTCCCTCAAAGACCCTGGCCCTGTGCCGTGAAGTGTATTATGCCACATAAATCCAGCCATTGTTTTAGATTACAATATTTTAAGGTCACCTAAGTCATATCTAGAGAGGCAAGATATACATTTTAATATGCCTACCTGAAAGACAATGCTTTTGTGGGCACTTTTCTGAGCAAGGAATAAATTCAGGGTCACCAACTTCGAGGGGACATCTTGGAGCAAGAGTTGGCAGCTGAGTTTAGTCACTTTTTCCACCTTCCCAGAATATCAAGATGCTAGTTGAGAGACATTGTGGAAAATTAAAATGATGGTAGAGGAGAGGCGTGATGGGAAATTCCAGCAGTTTCTGAACTGCAAGGCGCGGTTTCCAGAGCCAGTCACGAGACCAGGGAGAAACGGCGGGGTCCAAGGCAGATTAGCCTGTTAGGGACCTTGGCTTTCAGTAACAGGCCACAAATGCCAGGTTCTGATGCTGGCCTCGAGTGGGATTAGGAATTATGGGGAAAATAAAATGCGGATTTCTGTAGGCTCCAGTGAGCGCAGTCTGCGAACATGGACGCCACTGCATAAAATAATCTTTCTGAAAAATACTTCTGAAAAAGGGCATATCCTTGGAACACAGAATATAAAAAGTATATTCCGGCTGTGGCCATTTATGAAAAAAAATATACATTTGGAATCAAAATTCACTGGAGAAATTCACATGAGAAAAAAATACCTACAGGAAAATTGTTTCAAAAGGCTGTCCTGAGAAAATGCATTGATGAAATGGCTGCTGAAAACCAGATATCTCCAAGCAACTTGCCCAGGAAATCTGCATTTGTTAGGAAAAGTTGCTAATGATAAATGGGTACAGGATTTTGTTACAGATTTTTAAAAAGAAAATCATTAAAATACAACAGAACTGAGTAACTGTTTATACTGATTCTCACACCCAGATTTGGGATACCAGAACAATGACATTTTTGGGATTCATCTCAGCGTTTGACAGCTGCATTTTGTAAAAGATTGTAAACTGGAGATGAGCAAATCTGTCCGTTTCAGATTCACACTGTCATTTCTAGAAAGATGGATTTAGCCTGTCCCTGCATGAGTTTTCAAAGTAAGTGAAATCTATCTATCTATCTATCTATCTATCTATCTATCTATCTATCTATCTATCTATCTATCTATCTATCTATCTATCTATCTATCTAACTGTCTGTCTGTCTGTCTGTCTGTCTGTCTGTCTGTCTGTCTGTCTGTCTGTCTGTCTGTCTATCTATCTATCTATCTATCTATCTATCTATCTATCTATCTATCTATCTATCATCTAATCACTCCTAAACTATAGTGTTAGTTTAAAGAAAGATCCCAAATCCCTGGAAATAATTAATTTTGCAAATAGTTAAAGGGGCTGAAAATCCTACCTTGCCCTTTCATTAACATGTTTGCATCACGGCCACCCCGCCTCCCGCCCCGGGCATGCCATAACTGCTGAAGGAATGGATTCCAGTGACAATAAAATGTGCCTTCTAGCTAGGAAATGTTCAGTCCTGCCTCTCCCTGTTCTCAGGAAAAAAAACAGAAAAGGCACGTCATGGATTCCTGCGCTGTGTCAATCAAGCTTTCATAGGAAGCTTCTGAATATGTAAATCAAGCCCACGGATGCCAACAGTGTAACTTGCATAATGGAAAACACACCTGTATTTTTCAGATATGTGCGCGCATGTAAAATGTAGGACTTGTTCGAACCGTTTGCATTTCCTAGGAACAGACATCTAATCCATATTTGTAAATTTCAGACTATTCTAAATCTGGTTTGCCCTTTTTCTCTCTTGCCCCAGCTCATGCCAGAAGCTGCTTAGTCTAATTTGAGCTCTGTCTGTCTTCCTGACGCTGCAGGCTTTTGCCAGAAAAATGGTGCCCCCCCCCCCCATCCTGCTCGCTATGCTAACCAATGCATAGATCAATGTGGTTTCATACGCTGCAGAAATTAAATATTGACTTTTTCTGGGTTTGAACTTCTCACAGTGGTCTTAGGTTGCAATGATGGTGACCCTGCTTGAGAAATTTTGCAGAGACCTCCCTGAAGAAAAATGAAAAGTGGGAATGCTTTAATCTGGGCATGCTTCAAGTGTAGGAATTTTCTTTGAAAGGTTTGAAGAGGGGGGAAAAATCCATGTCTATTTTGCGTGCTAATTCTCCTGATAGAAGTCCTGTATATGGATTTCTTGCCTAAGATCCAGACTTCTGCTACCTTTCACCTTGTTTACTGTTTTCTGTATGATCTTGCTTCTCAATCAAGCAGTTCTGCGTGCAGTTTTGTTCAAAGAATTGCATTGCAACATTCTAAGAGAAAATCATGAAAAATAAATACTGCTAGACATAATTCACATATGTAAAAAAGTGTGTGTGTGTGTGTGTGTGTGTGTTCTTCACTTCTGATTTGTAGAGTGCATCTCACTGCCTCACTTTCTGCTTCTTAGTTAGAAATGTGGCTGATTTCAAATTTTTTAAAATTTATTAATAAAACACAGTCAATGACCAGCCGGTTATTTCAAAAAGTTAAGTAGTATCAGATCTGGAGCAGACATGGAGGGAGTTCACCGAAACTTCCCTCCAAGTTTAGTAAGGCTAGACTGGGAAGTTTAAAAAATATCCAAGTCAGGATACTGTGGCCAAGATAACTGCATGGATGTGTCCATGTGGTCATCAGGAATCAAGGAAGAATCTCCTATGAGCTAATTGTGCCCTTGTGGAGAAGGACCTGTTGAATCCATAGCTCACTTCCTTTTCTACTGTGCCTTCTATGAGAACACAAATGCCCACTTTATAACTCCCCATTTACCAAAATATCCAGACAACGCTAATCTATTTTATGTATAGTTACTTTTATCACACCAATATGATTTCATTTCCTTGAATGTGGCTAAATTTTGTTTAGCCTGTCAATTAAACAAGGCAGCCCCTTGATTGCCTCAATGAGCCAGTGGTAATTTTATACTATCCTTATTTTATTCAAAATAGAAGCTGTTTATTTTAATTATTTGTTAGCTCATAGAATTCTAGTCGATGATGATGGTAATGGTGAAGATGATGATGGAGAACCCCAGGGAGTTGGCAGCATCTGGCTGATGTTGAATGATCTCAAAAAAGTCCTAGTTTGTACTTGGAGGAGAAGAAGACCTCCACGTAGCTGCAGCAGAAGATTAAATTGGGAAGTTGAAAAACTATGCCAGAAGAGAGCAATGGGGAGCCTGTCTTGCTGCCCAGAAAATGACATGATGGAGTCCATGAAGTCACCAAAAGCTGAGCTCAACTTGAAGGAGGTTTTTCTGTATAAAATACTGACTGATGGATACTCAGTTAAATTCTGCAGTGATTCGTTGTTCAGTAGGCACAGGTTCTTTAGCTCATTTGTCTATATGAGAATGAAAGCTCTGGTTTTGTAAATGTAATTGTATTACATTTTAAGGAGGAGGAGGAGGAGGAGGAGGAGGAGGAAGTTCATTCAAGGGGGAGGTTCATTCCCACTGAGGAAACACAATTTTGGTTACATTTGTGAGGAAAATGTTCCTCGCCTATTAGCTATTGGGGATTGGGGGAGGGGGTTTAAATAACAAGAAAAAAAAAGGCCACCAAAGTCTTCAGCTATAAAAGACATCCCACCTAAAAATAATTTACCGACTCCTTTTAGGTGTCTTCATGTTATTCCCATCCATCCACTGAAAAGGCAAGGGGAAAGAAACGACCTTTTCTTTGGAGATGCAAATGCAAACTTACAGCAATCTGTCGCTATTCGAGTTCCAGAATGAATTTCAGAATGTCTCTCTGTTCAGATCAAAACTCTAGAGGAGAAGGGCAAGGATTTGAGCAACTCTGCAGAGTAAACAAAACGAATCAAGTGGAGGAAATCAGGAAGAAAACCATGGAAATCTGCCCTTCCACTGCCCAGTGATCATCGAGAGAAAAGCAAAGGAAAGTTTTGTTCAAGAGTACAAGTGAGGAATGGCGAAAGTCCAGCATCAATTGGGACCTCTGGTTGGCGCAGAACCAAAAAGGGGTTGGAATTTTAGGACAATGGGATTGATGGCTTCCATTCTTTTCACCCAGACAAGAGCCAACCTGGCTTCTGTTTTTCTGTTCCTGCTTCCAAAGGAGGTGGAGAAATTTGCACGGTTTGTGCCTGGCTGCATCCATTTTATGGATGGCTCCCGCTGCACTCCGACTTGTTCTTGGCTCAATCTCTGAAACAGATTCAATCCCTCAAAAGCAACAAAGGCCCAGAAGTCTTTTGATCCAGAGTGAAAAGGCAGGGTTGGAGAACAAATGATTGGCTTTCTGAATAGGAAGGTGGAAAAAGGTATTTGGGTCTAGCGAGCCAGCTTCAATCTGCTTAGCCTCAGCTCTCTTAGCAACAAGCAGGGGTCTTAATTAATATTGCAAACTCTTCAAGGACCACTGTTGAGAAATGACTAGGCATGTGCAAATTGGATTCAATTTGATTGCAACCTACTAATTCATTCCTTCTGATTCAGCCAAATGATTTTCTCTGGATTGGGCCTGATTTGATTCAATTCAGATTCATTGGTATGTATTTTGGTCCATAGTGTGGTATGGTTCCCCCCCTCCCCCTCTTTCTGGGCAGCAATCAAGAAATAGAGTTGGGAAAGAAATTGGATGGTGGAGCCCAGAACACATGGCTTTCAAAAAACACAAGGCTGGATTAGAAAAGGTTTTATGCATGAACACATCCAGACATGGCCATCATGCTATTCCTTTTCAGGACAAACAGCGTTATACAGAGTGTAGAGAACAAGTAAGAAATAGCAAGCCAATGAAATTAGAGGCCTGAGATAAGAAAAAGAAAAGGAAATATATGTAAATCTGGTTGAGACCCACACCATTCATTACATTTTTCCATACAGTTCTATCCTTGCAAACCATCCTTGCATCTACATGACCATCCACTGGTTTGTACATCACCCCTTGTTTTTAAACTTCTCACCTATCTTCTGTTGAGGATCTCATTAACTCCATCCAACCATGACTTTCCTGATCTTCTCCTATGGCTCCACCCATTCAGTCTACCTACACATATTTATTTTGCAGTTAAATTCTCATTCATTCCCTTGATATAATGAAAGGACTTCTTACAGGTAATTGTCATTGATTTTTCATTTCAATTTACAGTTATTCAGCATCCATTCATTCTTCACCCTATTCCCACATTTGAGCCCTTTTATTCATAAATAAACCTATACCTTCTGTCCTCTTCATGTCTTCATCAACTCTTAATCATGTCCTTCCTCCTTCTCTTAGTCTCATATGCACACATGTATTTTTTCTTTATTTCATTCATTAATTCATGCTGTTTACCATTTTATCTTCTAACATTCCAAGTCACAGTCTTCTATATACTGTGGTCATCTCCAGATGAGCTCCTAGATACTGACTACCAACACTCAACATGGCTTTGGTCAAGGGAAGCTTTCCCATAACACTTTTAGTAAGATAGAGGAGATGTAGATCATTCTTAGTCAAATCCATGCCACATACAGTTTTGCCTCACTGATAAGGACAATATTGGTCCATCTAGGCACATTTTGGCCAGGATGCCACAAATGCAGTAAAAGCCCACTTTTGTCCCAAGCATGCTCACACTATTCAATGAAGCCTAGGATCTCTAATCTAGAAACTGGTGGTAAATATGATGAAATTGGGGAAGAAGTAGAAATTGAAGTTTGAAGATTAGACTGTTCATACTGTGAATCTATTTAGAGTTGTTTACAATAATGGTAATTAGCAGAACCTCCACTAGAAAATATTCTCTCATATATCTTTCATGCCTTTTTTTGATTCATATCCATCTAGCATTTGCATACATTTGATTGCATATTCAATATACCTTATGGTTTCTACCTACTAGGTCAAGTTGTTTATATTTTATAGAACCCTCAATCAAATATAATTGCAGGAGTGTATATATCAAAAGATCAGCAGGCACTGACATACCTTGAGAATGTATGACCTAGTTTGATGTCCATGAAGACTGCTGAGGACTTGGGAATGGACCAGTTAGCTTCTGCTCTCCTTTCTTCTGCATCTGTGGCCAAGGAGGCAGTTTGCAAGTTGGTCCGAACACAATAGAGCACTAGCTTTGCCTGCGATCAAGGAAACTGTCTTACCTTTCAAGGTGTGCCTTTGTCACCTCTCCCACCCTGAGAATGTTGCAGGCCTTTTATCCCTGTGTTAATTCTAAGTAATTTCTTGATTTTGTTCTATTGTGCACTGCACTTCTTTGATCCAAACCCTGTAACAGTTTTCTGTATCCCTGTGATTGCTTCCTCTCGGCCTGCTTAGGTACAAGAATTCAGTAACTCACTATAACCTGCTAATTTGCTGAATAAATTTTATTCTTTAACTCCACTCCAGTTGTTGGCCTTTTTGGGGTGAGTTATTGTTCTACCACAGAATTTTTGTAAGTCAACATATTGTCCATATCTCGTGAAATAGAAGGTACGTGATATGCATTGACACATACTCTGAGTCGCCCGGTTTTATTGGTTGGACTGAACTACCTTTGCAAGACTGAACAAGAAGACAAAGAACAATATTATAATAAGGTATATTGAGTATTAAACAAGAAGTTTAAGATTATCTGTCCTTTATTTAAAGATGAAAAAAAAAATCCAGGTTAAGAGTTTTCAATATTTCTTTTCCGCCATCTGGTGGACATCCGGATTTCTGCAGCCCCAATCTGGCAGCCCTATTAAAATATATACAGTGGTACCTCAGGATACAAACTTAATCCGTTCCGTGACTCTGGACGTATCCCAAGTTGGTCGTAACCCGAAATGTTCGTTAGTAGAGGCATTCGTATCCTGAGGTACCACTGTAGATACCCATTAAACATTTTCACTTTGTTCACACAACATACTCACCAGTTCATTTATGAATCTAGCAGCCACATTTGTATGTCATACTAAGCTTTGTTAGCGTTAACCTTGTAGGAGGACAGCTTAATGTGTTGTGCGTGTACCCAGTTTGTTGGGTTACTTTATTGTTCAGCGTATTGTGCAAACCAGAAAATGGGGCCCATTCAACAGCCAGCTGAAATGTTTCATGTGAACAGACCCTGTTTGTATTAATAAGAATTGCAATGACATGCATGTTGGTGTCATAATAAGGACGAATTGAATCATAAAAGCCAACAGCAGGTTGTATTTGTTCCTTTTTATTTATCTCTCATTATCCTTCTCCTTTTCTTGTTCATTCCTGTTCATCAAGTAATTGAGGGCTGGACCTTTTCCCATAGCCAGAGAGAGGCATTGTGTAGCTGGCTTTCTGCAATCAAAGATATTTCCTGCACAAGCCATGTACCTTTTCTCCAGAACTTCTGGGGAAACAGAGCACCTGACCTGCACAATGGTGAGAAATACACTTGAGATACATGCTGGGTAACCTTTGGACTACACACCCTTCCTACCCTCCTAGCCCAGCTGTTCCCTCCAGCCATGGAAAAATTCTAATACTGCCCTTTGCTCGGTCTCAGTGAGCTCTCTACTCACGATGGATCTTTATTTTAGTTTTTTTTTTTTTAAATCATGCCTGTTCTTGTAATTATTTATACGTGTCCCTGTGCCATGCCACTGAGTCATTGTGTAGAGTTAGACTAATTAATGAAGAGGCAGCGGTGGCAGCTGGCTGGGTCATGGGGAGAACTGTGTGCTTATTAGATAGGCATGGACATGAACCAAAGTGACCACCACACGTGGCCATCACTCACAAGCTTTGCTGTCATCTGAAGTAGCTATTCCAGAAAGAACACAAACACTTCGTTCTGTGATGGTTGTTCCATACTAAAATCAAAGAAATCAGACTCATCTTCCCTGTGGTTGTATACCCTAACTACAAACAGCACGTGTGCCAGAGGAAGACAACAAAATCAGCAACTCAGAAGATGGGGAAGAAATCTACAACTCTGTGGCTTGAGAAAAGTCCAGGGGAGAAACCAGGTTACCTGCTGTTCTGCACCTTCACCTCCAGGAAATGTGAGAGGCCAGACACTCTTGCACAAGGCTGCTTGCACTCCCTAGAAACCCCACGGATGATTTTTATGCACTGGAGAATGGGGCAGAGAAGGAAAAGCACAAAAAGCATCTTATTATGGGATATGCAAAAGCTTCACCTGCTGTAAGTGAGGCAACAGGTTATTCTAGGAAAGGTGGGGGCAGGTGACATGACCCATGAAAGACCCAGTCCAAAGGAGCACCTTTGTCACTTCCCAGCATCTGTCTCCTCAGGTGCTAGGCTGAGCTTGCCAAATGGTCGGGCTGGCCTGGACCAATGTCCACACTTTTCATCCTTTGGCAGCCATGCCTGTTGTGGCATGCATGAAATCCAAAGACTGACTTGAGCCAGAAGGGTCCTCTTGCCACCATATAGATCTAACAAGATTCCTTGACAGACAGAAGGACCCACTCAGGGGCTTCTCAGAAGTTAATCTGTCCAAAGCCCTTTCAGACCTGGAACCAACTGTACCTGGTCTTTGGTCACAGACTGTCCAAAAGGACAATGGAGAAAAAGACATCCATCTGCTCCCTCTCTGGATGAGGAGGAAGCAGTCGTGAGGAAGACTGGGAAGAGAAGAGCATTCCGGCCTGGCTTCTGTGAATTGGGACACTTTGGGCTGCTGTCCATACTTCCGTGCATTGCCTCAAGAACTTCAGTCGTTGGGCGACTCAGAAGCTGAATCAATAATTAAATGAAACAACTAAGTTAGCTGTTGAGAAGGAGGGCGACCATGCTGCTCCTCCCCAGAACTTGGGAAGGCAGTTGAGCTGAAACTCCTTTTCCCCCAACTGTCAGCTTGAAACAATGCCTGTGGATCACTTCTGGATCAGACTAGCTTGGTTTGCTCCCCACACTTCCACGGGAGCTTTGGATGGTTTGCAGTGACGTGGTTTTTTGGCACACAAGCAAGGGGAAAAAGCCCTTTTCTTTCCAGGGGGTTCACCATAAAGTTCCATAAATTACCCCATTCTCCTGGCTGTGTTGGAGAAGCCATCTCTTTGCTCAAGGAGAGGAGAGAGAGAAATTAGACAAAACCACTTTCTTGTCACTTCTGCTCTCTGCAGCGTGAAGGTTCCATGTGTGTCAATTTGTGAAAGTGCCAACTTCGCCCAATAGTCCATTTCCAAAGAAGAACCTCTATGGCTTTCTCACACTAGCACACTCTGTTAGAAGCTGAGATTTTCTTTGCATTTGATATCAACCTCTTTAACAAACAGGTCTAATGGGAATTAAATCCCGCTATTTCAAGAGTGGCTTATTTGCAGGAAAGTGGGCAACGGATGGCAGGCTGAAGAACAAAAGAAAGTCTCATGGGTTGCATTCACACAACTTCTTCAATCTGCATGCTCTATTACTCGATTTATCTGTCTGCACAGTACCTTTAGCTATAAACTGATCAGGCAGGAGAGGTTCACACCCCACGTTAAGCCATCAAAAACAAACCAAGGCTAGAAAGTAATTGAGCACAGAGTGTGAGGGCAGCTGCTTGATTTGCAACTTACCTGCCTGTATTTTTTTTCTGAATACAGACCTTGTATTGCTAGCCCTCCAGAATGAGTGGCTCTGATAGTAACGGCATCAATGCGCATGATTACACCACTTCAAGCCGCATACGGTTACATTGTTTGGACATGTCTGGATCAGCTGGGAGAGAGAGAAGTCAGACCAGTGAGGTAGGCCAGGTCAGGAAACAGGCACTGCAAGGATTCTAGGAAGGCTACTTTATTATTGTAGGGTATAATAATAGACACTTGAAAGTCTGTCAAGATTTCCCTCTTACTCCTTTTATACCAAACAGAATCAAGATGAGGTTCAGTCACATTTCTTTCCCAGAATTGAGTTGTCATTTTTCCTCTCTTAATGGGTCATTCATTCCTTCACCAAGGTTATCTCCACAGTTTTATTTATTTATTTATTTAGCTTTCTCTGCTCTTTTCTTTCCCCCCCCCCTTTTATTGTGGTAGTAGTACTAGTAGTAGACTTTATTGATTAGTCATTTGATCATATGTAAGCATAGGCATTAGCCAGAATAAGATACAATGAAATGGAATAAAGTGAGGTACAGTAAAATAGGCTAAAATAGACTATCGTGAGATAAAATAGATAAATCTGGTAAGGTAAGATAGAGTAAGGATAAAACGTAGGATAAAATAGTATGAGCTAAAATAGAGTGCAGAGATATATAATGAAAGGAATATTAAAATTTGAAAACAGTATGTGTTCAGGGGAATTCATCAGCTTTTATTGTAATATATGTTATAAATCTTGATACATTATATTATTTCAATGCAGATTACAGTGCAATAATATTTGTGGGATATCATTATAATTATGAACAGTCTATTATTTAGAAAATTTAAAGTATTGAAACTAAGGAGAAAAAAGAAAAAAAAATCAATATTAATAGCATTTTAGGATGTCAGTATTGCAAGTATAAAATTGTTTAACTTTTCATCCAAAATTAATTATAACACAAGAAAGGACTGCTGCATTTCATGTCAAAGTAGTAGTTATGTGACAAGAGTTTTGGTCTAAAACTATTTAGTTTTAAGATTTTTTTACAAGAGAGGAGAGGAAATGTAAACTGGCAGGTGGGTTCATATTCTCCATGCAAGGCAGCCATAAATGCAGGTTAACAAAGGGAAGTTAACAAGGAAGCATACATCAGATCCAGGCACAAGGAGACGCAGATCCCTTTGACAGCACTGGTCGAATCTGGGATTGGGCCTTGGTGTGATTGTGCCAGTGTGCAAGGGACAGAAGGAGAGAGCAAGATGCCAGGACTACATGAGCCCCAAGATGCCAGAGCAGGCTGGAGTGAAATAGCTTCTTCAGACATGTCCGCCCTTCAAGGTAGGCCAGGTCAAGAGACAGACACCACAGGGATTCTACAAGGGTTATTTTATGGTTGGAGGATCTGTGAACAGAATCTTGAAAGCCTCTCCAAAACCTTCACTGCCCCTTTTTAAGGACAACAAGGTCAAGGGGTCCTTAAAAAAGGAGTCACTTTTATGTGAGATGGGTGGTTATATATACACGATAAATAAATACAAATGAATAAATAAGGTGAGGTAGCTCTGAGTCTCTTTCTCGTGCTTTTTACTTTCCCAGAGCTGCGCAACCATTTCCCGTTTCCCACCCTCTTCTCAAGGCCAGAGTTGAATGCCTCTACACAGCAGGGGACTCTACACAGTGGGGACAGGTGTCAAAAAAGTCAAGATGGCAGTCACAGCCACACAGTCAAAGCCCTGGCTCCTTTGTTTATGTCCATTGCTTGTAAAAAGGGGACCCGGGCTTCAACTGTGTGGTGAGGGATAGTTTATGCCCTCGGGTATCCCTGCATCTGCCCCGTGGCTGGGGAAGTTATGGCTTTTTATGCACTCCTCTCCATTTGGCCTCTGCTCTGCCATTTGCATACCCCAATTTAGTAGTGCCTAATTGCAGCGTGCAGGGAAAGATTAACCCACTCTTTGTGCTGGCCCTTCTGAAAATACCTGCCAGCAGGTAAAAATTAGGCTTCTGAAGCAAGCTTTGACAGGCCACAATAGAGGCTTTTTGAAGAACAATCACAAGCTTGGAAAGAGAAAGTTTAACTCTTCTTTCCCATTTTCTGAAACACTTTCCTCATTTCCTGTTTTCTTTGACTTCCCTGCAGCAGGAGAGAAATGGACAAGGAAAGGTTAAGCTTCTCCTCCTTGGGTATTTTAACAGTTTAAATACACAGGGAGAAGATTAACTCCTCTAATTGACTCCAACGGAGTTTTTCTCCCAAAGTTAATTTGAGAAAACATCTTTGGGCGTATTTGATATGTGTATGATGAAGCAGACCCACATGCCTTTGTGTCTGGCCTCCCACATCTGCTGTCATGATTGCTCCCTCTTGGCCTGAAATAGGAGAGCTGGGGATTCTGGGACTTGCAATCCCAACACAGTTACATAAGACCGGATTGAAAAGACTGCAGTAGTCCATTGCTTTAGTTCTCTGATTCCTTCTGGGCATCTTCAAGAACAGATATCAAATAGTACCCAGAGACATCACACATTCCATGAAATCATCATGTAAAGGACACCATCATGTGTCACAATGTCACCTGCCCAATGGTATCATGAAACAAGCGAGGCTATTTCCTCTCGAGAGCTTGAGAAGGGCTTTCATTAGTGGGCCAGAGATTCTTGTACAGCTCTGCACTCGATGCTGACACAATCTGGAAACATTGGAGCCGTTGATTCATTTCTCAGCTTAACCTACCAAACAAGCTAGATTGGAACATCTAAAGAAAATGAAACCCTTTAGCAGTGCTCATGTAACACCCTTTGCCTGCTTACTTAATTGACCCATCTCCTCGGTTTGCTCAATATACTGATTCATAAACTAACTGAACAAGCTGACAGTACAACTCACTAATTCACATAAAACCTAACCGAAGTCTCATTAACTAAACGTTTCACGTTCTGTGGATTCAGCTTGGCTTGTAACTGAGCTTCTTATGTGTGTTTCATAACATAGCTCGTCTGGCCCTTCTACCACCTCTTGTCTTACTTAAGGTCTTACTTAAGACTGACTCTGAACTACAGTCCACAGGGTTATAAAATCAGGCCTAACTTTTGAGGATTTCCTTGCTTTTCATTTCTGCTTTTTGCAACGTGGTGTCTGATGAATGCAGAACCTGCGTATTCTTTTGTGCTATTTAAGTTGCTCTCAATATCTGTGTTATCTGTCACCTGCACTTCTTGGGTTGCAGACCTCCACCCGACTTAAACAATGTCCAACAATGATCACCAGATGCACAAAGCATGTGCCATGTGCCATAAATAGGAATGTCGTTTTTCCAGTGTGAATCCACTTCATCAAACATGACCATTCTCCTTCCTTTCCACCACAGCCACCAGCAGCTAAGGTGGAGCAAAGTGGTTGTTTTATGAACTGTCAGACCAAGTTCCAAACAGGCTGCATGAGGACCTGTCTAAAGCTGAATACTTTACTCATTCAATGCCAGATTTACCAAGAATGTGAGAAGGAGATTGACTGCAAGCCAATGCAGAAGGACCAGATAGATGATTCCACCTGGTGTCTAGTAGAGTTGCTAGGAGTCATGGGAATCAAGCCTGAAGATTATAGACTTCTCCGAGGAGGAAGGATGAATGTGGGAGACCAGAAAACACTGTTCATGCAGCCAGGTTATGTACAGACTTCTCCAGACTAGGCCCTGCAGTTCTGTTGGACTATAAGTCCCACTATTCCAAACCAGCGTGGTCGTCTGCTAGGTGAAGCATTGGGGAAGGCCAGCCTGGACCATGCTTCCCATATGATCATATGAGCACAATAATAATTAATAATCATTTATTAAACATGTATGCCACCCGGCTTTCAATGACTCTGGACAGCTCACAATGATCAAAGAAATTACAATAAAATCAATGAAAGATAACAGATGGCAAGCATGATGAAGTGAGGGATCTCCCCCTCCCTCACCAAAGGCCTGGATGATGAGCCAGGTCTTCACAGCACTTCTAAATAACAGCAGGGTGAGGGCTATCTGGATCTCGGGGGGAACCTCATTCCAGAGGGCAGGTGCTGCTACAGAGAAGGTGCACTTCCGGGGTTCCAATAGATATTGTTTAATCAAAGGCACCCCAAGCATGCCTCCCCTGCAAGATTGAATTGCCAGGCAGATGTTATGGGTGAGTCCCTCAAGTAACCAGGCCCTGTGCCACGTAGGGCTTTATAAATAACAACCAGCACCTTGAATTGCACCAGGAAGGAAACTGGCAAGCAGCGCAGCTCATGAAGCAGAGGTGTTAAATGGGCTTACCAAAGCATGTTCATCCTTGACCATGCCACTGCATTCTGGACCAGCTGAAGCTTCTGGGTGGTCTTCAAGGGCAGCCCTACGTAGCACATGTTGCAGTGCTCAAGCCTCAAGGTGACCAGGACATAAGTGCTGAAGGAGACATTGTGGTGTAACTGAGCCAAAAAGAGCCCCGATTTGCACCCCCAGTTTCAAATAGAGTGGGTGAACCATCCCACTCGCCCTGCTCCCTTGCAAATGGGGTACCCAAGATGATTAAGCCAACAGTTGAAATCCTGTTAACAGCTTTGGTCAAATTTAATTTCAGGAGATAAGAGTCACTACAGATGTATTTACAGGCGCTTTCTGGAATGAAAAATGTATCCCCATTTGATAAATCATGGGTTATAATGGAAAAAGCTGGTTTCATTTTAAAAATAAACCTTGAGCTCCCCGGCTTCATCTACTTTTTTTTTTTTTTAATTTTATTTGCATCTATCTACAAAGCACCTGGCCTTGTTTATGAAATAGATCAGAGAGTTCAACAAATATCTGAGTCGTGGGCAGACTTAAAAATAATGTGCACAACTTAGAAGAGAATTTTTATGGAATGCCTAAAAAAACGACTATGTAATACAGGAGAAAAACGCAAAACTATATTTGAAAGAAAAGGACCTGCCAAAAAAATGTGCAAAATGTGCATAATGAAATGAGTATACTTTTTGGTGCTATTCGGTTTTATTTAGCCATAATGGATACACAAACATACTGCATCAATTTAAATGGGAACATGGCTGAGAATAAAAAAGATGGAAAAAACTCGTCTGCCAGAGGATATGCTAAGATCTGTGCCACTGACATTGCATTTGACATCTCCAGGTCTGCGCACTGTTGAATCACTCGTTTTAGTCGTGGAAATACAGTCTCAGCTACTGCCAAAACCAAGGAATCTAGGCTGACAGCTGAATATACCCAAAGTACAAAACCTTCAGTCATGTCCATGGAAGGGGGAGTCAAAAAAGTCAGGATAGTGGCCCTGACTACATGACTAAAGCCCCATCTCTTGTTTTACCTGCACTGCACATGCAACACACAAGGGTTTCAGTTGCATGATTGCAGCCACCATCCTGGTGTTTTTGACTCCCCGGCCCCCACCCTGAGATGTATTTCTTAATGCATCTTTTGACTGACCAGGCTTGAGTAAGATACAGTTGTTCTTCAGCCAGCTCATTGCCAACAACAAATGTTGGTTTAGACCTGGAGTAGTTCTGTTAGAATAAGATGGACGTGAAGGAGAAGTTGGGTACCCTCAGCAGAGTGGAAATTTTGAATCTTTAAGTGAAGAGCAAGCCCTACTAACAGTTTCGTTAAAGCAGTTCTCAATATTGCCAGAATTTTTGCATCCATCGATGAATCTATCTTTTGGAAATCCAAACATATAACCTTCACTAGCCCGCCTGGGAGCTTTTCTCAGAGCATCTGAATTATGGAAAGGGGAGACCAGGTTTGACTTCATTGGCCCCTCCCACTTTGCACTTCCTTCTTGCTCCTGCCATGTTGGATCACGTTAAGGCAGGTATGGAATCCTGCAGGGTTGGGCACCATAGTTCACATTTTTACAAGATAAATATTGTAACTGTGGAGTGGTGACCCAACTACATTTTCACTCACAGCTTCCGTGCTGTCAGCCCCACCAGGTAGACCAGACCAGGCAATCAACTCCGCAGGAAGGCTAAAACTACTTTTATTGAGAGTGGCTATAATAACAGAATTTTGCAAGTCTGATGGTGCCGTACCCCCTCCCCTTCTTATATTTCAGTGAATTAGGGGGTGTCTGCCTGAGCCACTTCTAAATGTTATCTGAATGTTCTGGACTAGGCAACAGCTTGAGCGTATCTCCATCAAGGTCATCTTCCTTGCCCTCTTAGATGGTACAAGAGTTCCTGATTCATTAAGAATCAACTCTATACATCCAGAAGTTTGACAAAATCTAAGCAAGAATGGCTCCCATATACAGTGGTACCTCTAGTTACGAACGCCCTCCTTACAAATTTTTCGAGATACGACCAGCTCCGGCCCCAAAAATTTACCTCGACTTGCGAACTCGCCTCGACTTGCGAACCGGATCCGCGGCCATTTTCCGCCCGTTCCACATGGTCCGCGGCCATTTTTCCGCCCCTGACACGTGGTCCGTGGCCATTTTTCCGCCCTGCCGCGTGGTCCGCAGCCGTTTTTCCACCCCTGCCGCATGGTCCGCGGACGCTGGAACGGATTAACAGTAATTACATTGAACCTTATTGGAAAATTTGCCTCATGTTGCGACCAATTCGAGTTGCAACCAGAGTCACGGAACGGATTAAATTCGTAACTCGAGGTTCCACTGTATATAATATGTCTCACAACAAGCCAAACTCAGACAATGAGAGTACACTTTTCAAGGGGGGAAATAATGGAAGTAAAGACAGAAGCAATTTCGACGTTTATAGATAATTTGATGCCATCACCAGTAAGGTACAGTGGGAGGGAACTTAGAAAATTGTATTTACTGGTCTGCTCCATCTTATTTCTTAAGATGATGCAATGAACCTAGTTCTCTCTAAATAATTAATGAAGAAAATAATGAAATAATGAGTTTTAAATTTTATGATAATTGTAAATGCTTATTTCCTGATCTTTTATTTTTCATCCACTAGGTCTTCTTCTATTTTGCTTCTTTACTTTTCCTTCTTTATTTATTCTGTTCTTTAAATGTTTTAAATAAGTTATTAATTTTTTTAAAAAAGAATTCAACTCTTTTTTATGTAGATCAAGGTAGAACAACTAGAGGGAGTGCAAGAAACAGAAGGAGAAAGGAAACAAAGCAACAAAAATAGAAGGACTGCTCCAAAAGGCTAAATTCACTCATCCATGATCATATGACATGCACCATACTCAGGTAGAACAAAGTCCCCACAGCTCATTCCATAGACCAGAGTGCAAAACTAAATTTTTCATCCGCATCTAGGGTCCACTAGTCCATACCTTGCTCTATAATTTCCTGCTCAAGGATTGGGGTTTCTTTTCTTACCTGGCATTTAGTCAGCCTTGGAGAAACCTTCCAAGGGCAACAGAGAGTAGAAGACCAACACAAGATATTGCTGGTCCCTCCTCTTCTTAAAACCTCACCAGGGAAGCAAATCTTTTCACTCCTGATTAGCAGTTCAGCTTTAATTGCTGTGTTTTCATTATCTCTGCCCTGCACTGGGGTTGACAGGGTAGGTTTGATTGACAGGCCAGATTGAGGCTTTCTTTTAACTCTTTCATGGCTAAACATTTTAAAATGGGACTTCTCTCTATTCACTGGGCAGACCCAGGCCCAGACTGAGAGAGAAGGCAATCTGCAAGTTGGTTTCCAGTTTTGGACAACTGAACATTTTTTTGTTTTTTGCAAAATGTATGGCGAATTGTACTATTGCCACTTTTTAAATAGTGCTGAGGGTTGACTCCTCATATTGGAGGACTGAATTGAGGAGTGATGTTGGGGTGGTGGAGGCAGCTAAGAATTAAACTTGACTAGGAAGTCCCAGGGCTGTCCACTGGGAAGTCACAATAAAAGTCATATGCCAGGAGAAGGTAGTGGCCAACCCCTTCTGAACCTTTCTCAGGAAAATTGCCCAAGTCACCGTGAGCCAAGTCCAACTCAAAGGAGTCTTTACATTTACGTGGAAGTCACACTATTGACAGGCATACTACTATTTTCCAGAATGCTCTGGGGTAGCCAGGGCATTTGGGGGTGACTGATGATCGGAACTAAGCTACTGGGAGGGTAGAAACCAAGTTCCTTTAGTAGAAGGTGAGTTCTTGCTGCTGCAGACAGAGAAAGGTTACAGAGTAGGAGGATACTGAAGAAAACTCACTCTGTAAAGAATATTCTGAAGGAGCAGTGACAGATGCAAAACATACACACACACACACACACACAATTGCTCCCCACAAAGCTTAAAGTCTGAAGAAGTCCACGGGAAAAGGTAGGGTAACAAGGTCTAAATGGATGCCAACAGCATGACAAGCCACTCACTTTTTATTTTATCTAAATGAGAACCATCTACTTTACACGTTGCTGGTTTTCTGAATGAATCCCCATCTCTGGCAGCCATCTCAGACAAGCTGGGCCCTGGGCTGTCTCTTTCCAGCTGAGCCTTTCAAGAAAGATCTCACAATGAATGTCAAGAAGGCAGGTGGGCAACACTGGTGGAAGGAGGTCAAAGTGAGCTTATCAGAGGGTTCCAGAGAGCTGCCAAGCAGCCAGCACAGGCCGGCCAGGCAATGAATCATGACTGCAATCTTTTATTTTAGTGCTCCGCTGCTCCGGAGGAGGCCAGGAGTAAATTAAACCTGCCAGTCTTTGTTTTTCTGACTGCTGCCAATATTAATTACAGAGAGGTTGCAATTCCTGCAAGTTACATGGCCTGGATTGAGCTCTGGAGAGGATCAGCCAAGCGCTATCCCTTGGAACATGTGCCAAGGGATATTGATGGGCATCACAACAATGCAGTCTTGTAACCGACAAGACCATGGCCACAGAGGTCCAGGAGAAGCCAAGATGACATCCCGTGTCTCCTGACACCATTCCTCAAAGGGTGGAATCGTGGGACGTGACTGGTCCCATTGCCCCCACACCAGCAGATGCCCATAGGCACATCCTTCTCAGGAGGGGAACATAACCCCTGAATCTACATTGATCTGACACAAATTAAACAATCCAGGGGAAGAAGGAGGACTCGCTGCCTTTGCAACATATTTGCAAGTTTCCGGAAGATGCTGAACGTCTTATGGATGCAGCTGGGTATTTTCATCTGAATCTGCAGCTAGGATGCAGTGCTTCAATTGTACTGTCAAGGCTGCCATTTTGCCTTTTTGACCACACCCTGTGGACACCCTTGATCAGCAGGGTTCTTCCCCTAAGACACACACGTGGAGATTGAACTTTCTCTCTGATTCGCAGTTTTGTGAATAGGTCCGATTTTGTTTGTAGAACTTGGTCCTTTTTTAAAAAAAGCGTGCATTAACTCTGCATGTATTTTGGTGCACATTTGGTGTCCAACCTGTTTGAAAATCTCCAGTGATGGCGTCCCCACGACGCCAGGAGGCAGGCTGTTCCAAGTGGATCATGGCTGCCATGGCCAGGAAATTTCTCCAGCTCCACAGAACGATGATATATTCTAATGATTTGGCAGAACCTCCCTTGCAGGCTGGGAAAGGTGGAAGGAAAGAGAAGAAGAGGAGGACCAGCAGCAAGGTGGATGAACTCGGTTACAGTGGCGATGGGTGCACCACTGGAAGACCTGAAGGACCAGCCTAGGGACAGATCGTCATGAAAAAGGTCTATCCATGCAGTCTCCAATGGATGGTACATCTAACTATCTATCTATCTATCTATCTTGGACACATTATGCAAAGACCTAGATTTCTGGAGAAGTCTAGAAAGGTGGAAGGAAAGTGAAAAGAGGACGACCAGCCACAAGGTGGATAAACTCAGTTACAGTGGTGATGGGTGCACCACTGGAAGACCTGAAGGACCAGCCTAGGGACAGATCGTCATGAAAAAGGTCTATCCATGCAGTCTCCAATGGATGGTACATCTAACTATCTATCTTGGACACATTATGCAAAGACCTAGATTTCTGGAGAAGTCTAGAAAGGTGGAAGGAAAGTGAAAAGAGGACGACCAGCCACAAGGTGGATAAACTCAGTTACAGTGGTGATGGGTGCATCGTTGGAAGACATGAAGGACCAGCCTAGGGACAGATCGTCATGGAGAAAATCTATCTATATGGTCATTAGGAGTCAACAATGACTTGATGGCATGTAATCAATTAATATTTATTTTAAAAGGAAAGACAGAAAAAGAAAAATATGTCGAAATGACAGAATACAGATATTACATGGAAACGTTTGCAGAGTAGTGTCATATACAATTTTTTAAAAAACAGTGCTAACTATTCTGTTAGCAGAAGCTTCTCATATAAGGCTAAAAGTTAATCAACTTGGATGAAAACAAATATAATTCCACGACAGTTTAACACTTTAGCGCTTTCAAACTGTTGTATTTATTAAAATCAGATTTTAGACTGAGTAAGAGATCCATATAATAAAAGTGAATCATCGTAGTTAAAGAGTTTAGAAGCCTTATTTTAAGACGACCCAGATCTCAGATGTGTCGGGATGTGTTATGTGGAGTACAGAATTGTACTCCATAAACATTTCCCAGGTTAAACTGAAACTAACATCAGACTTGCATCTCATGTAGGAAGTTATTGATGTGTGCGCTGCAGTTTAAGCTGTCATTCTTTAACGACAGCATTAAATGTGATTTCCAATAAAAAGTCTAAAGTGTCTTGGTGGCCTTTGCAGTTTCTCAAGAGTCTTCAACAGTTGTTTTTTTTTTTAACCCTTATTTAATGCTGCGTGAGAATTTCTTTTAATTTGTTTTGGGTTTTGTTCTTGCTCTTGCTTTTTTGTGTCACAGTATTTATTTTAGGAGATGGTGGAGGGAGTAAATACCGGTATTATCTGTTCCGCAGCTTATCATCGCTCTGAAGCTTCCCTACCTGTCCACGCTTCCCTATCTGGGCAGAGAGTGAGGGGAAATGGACAGAAAACCAGGAGAAGTTTCCTCTTGAAGTCTTCCTTTGGGATTTCATAGAAGTGGGGATTTCATGGGGATCAGTAGCTATTAGCTTTGATGGCAGTAGGATTGACTCTGAAGGCCAACTACTGGGAGACCAGGGGGCTTCCTTGGGCAGGTGGTTGGCCACTGTGAGAACATTCTGCTGGACTAGATGGGCCAGGGGTCCGATCCAGCAGGGCACTGCTTCTGTTTTTAAATCCAAGAAGCCAGAAGAGAGGGCTATGCATGAAATTCAGGCTATTCAGGCAGACTCCTTGACCACCTTACTGATAAATTGGTGCAGGAACACCATGCTCTGCTCTGAGAATTTCTCCAAAATCCCCTTTGACCTTGGAAAGACATTTGGAAAGCAAACTCTTTCATCCAATTGGATGAGAACTGAGAGGAAAAAATGCACAATATTTTTTTTCCCAGGGAATTAATATTTATACAAGAGGGCAAACCTCACTTGTTTCAGCATATTCAATGTACATTTCCATATTTATGGCGAGTGGGGAGACGGCGTAGCCATTCTCCTGCTGCACAGCTGCAACCAACTTAGAATGGATGGATGGGTGTGTGTGTGCATGTGTGTGTGTGCAAGCAAAGGGGAACAAATGATTTTGCCACCCTTCCTGTTGACAGGAATTAAAATGCTTTCCTACCCAGCAAATGTTTTGTTTCATGTATTTATTTTTTGTTTGTTCATTTCTTAGATCTATGTGGCCACCCAGTTTGCAAGAGTGACTCTCGGGAACTGAAAATTTGGAGAAAGAGAAAAAACAAGGAATTAAAAACACAATAAAATATGAAATGAAATGAAATCTGAAGTCTCTGGGACATTTAAAAAAAGAACAACAGGACAATGGAGTAAGAGAAATGTCAGTACCTACTGATGTAACTGAGTCCGTTCAATGTGTATTTTCCTTAAAAGCCTTCCATTCTTCCCAATGCTTGGGAGAACAGCCAGGTCTTTATAAAAGGACAGAAGGGCTGGGAACATTCAAACTTTAGGGGTGGGGGAAATTGATGTTCCATAGGGAGGGAACCCTAACCCTTTGACTTGGGTCCCACCAGGTAACCCCCTTTCGTGGAAGGGACCTGAAGCATACTCACTCTGCTGGTTCTCACAGGATGAGCAAAGACGCTTGGAAATGGACGATTCAGGAAACACCCACAAACAGAATAGCTCAAGGATATTTTCCCCTAATAGATTTTTAAGTCGTTTTGTTTTTAATTCCACGTTAATTGGAGATAGGTGACAATGGTGCAAACCGCTGTCAAATGCTAATGTAAAAGGCTGCTGCAATTTTATTTACTTAACACACAGTAATTGACTAACAAGAGCCAGAGATAATCTGCTTTCTCCGTTGATTGTTAAATATGTACCTAATAATGACCCCCCCCCCGACTCCCCAGGGGAACAAATTGAAACAAGATACGGAAAAGATACTGGTTGTATCCAGGAATGTGGCAATAAGTACAAGCATCCACGAGGCATTAAAATGACAAGAGAAAATTGCCAAAATGTGTGCATAGGGAGGGAGGGGTCCATGGAGTGTGTATGTGGGTGTGTCTCAAACGTCAAGATGGGTCATGGCTGAAAGATTGAAGCCCCACCCATTTTTATGTGACATACGTAAATATGGGTGGGGCTTTGGTCTCACAGTTGTGATCACCATCTTGGCTTGTGTTATGCACCCCCCATGGACACCCCTATGTGTGTAATTAGACAGCTTTGTTGAATACAGTTCTGAACTAAATGTGGTCCTCTGCCCCTCTGGTTAACTAAGAATTGGTCAAGGATGAGTATGTAATATAACTCACTTTGGAGTAATAACTGCTTAACGAATCCCATTATTTTGTAAAAATCTGCAATGCTTCTGTTTCTTTCTTATTTTGTTAGATTCATAATTCACCTTTTTTCTGGAAACTGAAGACAGCTTATCCAAGGATCTCACGCCATCCATCCCCATAACAAACACCCATGAGGTGGGCTGGCCTGGGAGGAAGAGACTGGTCTAGGTTAAGCTGAGGATGAACTTGCACCTGAGTCTTACCAGTTCTACTCTAACATCAAAGGTGGCTTCCCTCAACTTAATGAGTACCCAGAGTTTCATCCAAGTCAGTTTTAACCATGATGGTTGCTGGATTCTGGGACTTTTGGCCCCCACTGCACTAGGTTGGGGAAGGTTGATCAGAGGATGAGACTTTCTGTCTAAGAAATTCTTTTTTGTTTTAGTCTTGTGAAGGATTTACCAGCAGGAAGGGCCAATTCTCCATTGTAAACCAGGCTTAGCCTCTGACTTTGTTCTTCTGGTCATTATGATTGAAAGCTAACATGCAGAGCTTCCTGCTGCTTTGAGGAAGGAAACGTGAACATTGTAGTGTTAAGTCCAAAGTATTTGAAAGGAAAAAAGCTCATCTCCTAATTCAGCTCCCCCACCCCACCCCCTGAGTATGTGTAATGTGGCTCCACTTGCTTTGAAACTTTTACTCCCCCAATGTTTAGAGAACAGCAAGAATGATGGCAGAAGGGCAGGGAGACAAACGGTGTGGTATATTGGTGAAGATTTTATTTTTTTATTTATTTATCAAATTTGTCACCACTCATCTCATTGAAATGACTCTGGGTGGTCCAAGATGCTGGACTAGGAGTGAGAAGATCCAGGTCCAGGTTTCCAGTCAGCCATGAAGTTCCTTGGGGTCTTTGGGCCAGTCTCTCCCTCTCAGCCCCAGGTGGTGTAGTGGGGAAGTGTGATGGAAGGCTTGAGCGAGGAGGTCCAAGGTCATAGGGAGGGGGAGAGGAATCCCAAGCATCTCCTCAGCCCTTAGCTGGAGCGTGTGAAAGTGAAGAGAAGGAGACTGGCACCACCGTAAGGAATTCAGAGTGTTTAGTTGCTGTAACTGGGAGTTAGAGTTAGTCTGGGGGGATGCTGTCCAGTAGGTATAAGCTAATAAAGTAACTGAACTGTTCCTGAATTGTCCTGCTGAGTTTCTTGGGCTGAACCTGACAGGAAGGTGTTGGGCTAAGAGCAGGATTCCAGTCCTCCTTGAGGAATGGAAGCCAGCTGGGTGACCCTGGGCTAGTCCTTCTCTCTCAGCCCAAACAGCAATATCACAGTCTGTAACCAACCAGCCAAAGAACAAAGCCCTCATTGTGGGAGGGATTTGTGAATACGAGCAGCTGAATGCAGTGCAAACAAGTGGATTCTGCAACCCAGTGGGACAAACTCTAGGACAGTGTTGTCCAAACTTGGCCACTTTAAGATAAGTGGATTTCAACTCCCAGAATTCCCCAGCCAGCCATGCTGGCTGGGGAATTCTGGGAGTTGAAGTCCATTCATCTTAAAGTGGCCAAGTTTGGACAACACCGCTCTAGGAGGAATGAGAAGAAGAGAAACAGCTCCTGGTCTCCAGCCAGCCAGCTGAGAGGCATCATCTCCCCGAAGGACCCATTGAACAGGAGCATGGGCAAAGCCTGTTCAGGAGATAGGCACAGCCTCTGAAACTCCTTGCCACAGGAAACCAAGCTCATTTCACTTCTGTGACCCTCCAAACAATTCCTCTGGCAACAAAACCCTTTAAAAAAATGAGGACACTTTTTAAATAGGTTTGTTACCAAATTAGCTTGAAGTTAATGGGTGGTGTTATTGATCTCTTAATATCTTCTCTGATGAATTTTTAATTGTGAGGTGGTTGGCCTTTCACTACAACTTTTAGTTGTGATTTAGCTGTTACTCTTAGCAGCCAGGAGCACTGTTTCCCCGGGAGAGATGGGGCAGAAGTATAACAAATAAATACATTTTTTTAAAAAGAGGCCATTCCTTCCTTGCCATCCTTCCGTCTATCAGGAAATGCCATGCTTGTATCTCAAGAGACCTCCACCTTGGAGGCGCTCTTAGTCTACCTACTGAATAACTCACCAGTGCAAGGACGTTAAGTAAAACGCACGCTGCAGAAAAATAAGACACATGAAATGTGCATTTGCTGTGCTTCAGATCCTCAGGGAAGTTTTATTTGGCTCTGGTTCCTCATTAAATGTATCTTTTGTGCTTCCAAAAACAGTTGCTCTGTGGTTAAATATCGTTCTGTTTCATTTTACAGATTGTACCATGAAACTGGGGAGAAAGAACAGGGCAAGACAGCTCAAGCCATTTCTTGTCAAAGGACTTGTCTTACGGAGCAGAGGAAAGTCCCTAAGAAACGTCTGTGTGAACGAAATGGATCACGGTAAATATTAGTATAGGCCCTGAGGTCTCTGCAGGGTCTGGTCAATAAAGTCAAGAAGCCAGCTGAAACAGGGTGATCAAAGCTTTGCCTGTTTTATGTGTGTCTGCTTGAGGCTGCTCCACAACAGAGCCCCCCTACCAAGGATCCACAAGTTTTGCACAACCTCGGTAGGCCCACATATGTACAATGTGCTTTTCCATTTGACTGAGCATTAGACTTTAATCTGTCGGTATGTAGGAGTGTTGCACATCTGTCTTTCTCTTCCCGATATTAGCAAAGCCAGGGAAAGTCATTTTCCTGCTCCCCCCCGCCCCATTTCTCATTAAGCTTGATGAAAGAGAATTTGTTTTTGCAAACACTGTCAAAGGAGAAGAGAGTTTTGGAGACATTCTCCCAAAGTGGGATGTTCCTGCACTGATTTTCTGATATAATAGATCACAGGCAGGTGGGAATTTCCTGCTTTTTACTGTGCTGTTTCAACACCAGCAGGTTGCACCCTCACTTTTCCACACTTCCATTAAATGACCTCCAGTTACATGATGCAATTAATATAGGAGAGAATTTCTCATCTGCCCTGGAGCTCTTCCTTTATGGTGGTGTTACTGTCACAACCAAGGGGAAGCCCTAGCCTTGAGAAATGACCACAGGACTTCTGCATTCTCTGGGGAAAAAATGGGGAAAATCATCTCTCCAAATTCTCTGCCTGCCAAATTGGCAGAGAATTTCAGAAGGCCACGGAAAAGAAAGTAGAGTTCACTTTAGGCATTGGAACCAGCGATCCATTGAGGAGGGATTTGGGGAAGAGATTACAGAGTCCTGAGAAAGATATGCAAAATAATCCCACCTTGATTTTGACTGGTATAAGACAGAGTAAAGAGAAAAATCAGGCTTTCAAGATTCTGTTACGATACTCTACAACAATAATGTAGCATTCCTGGAATCTCTCTGGTGCCTGTTTTGTGACCTGGCCTATCTGGAAGAACTGATAGGCCTTTTATGCCTAGTTCTAGTTTTCAGGACTTATTGATTTACCTGGCAGCAAAGGGGCATAAGTGAGTGTCCCATCTTTCATTGTGCAATCCTCTCTCCAGAATTGACAGTCTCGCTGGCTCCCTACCCTTTCTTAACATTCCCAAGAAGAAGCTCAGGAAAGAATTGTTGGAGAATTCTGATTAACTATTTTCTTTCTAGGTTGCCAAAAGAATTCTTTTGCCATGTGTTGAAGGAATGTGTGTGAGTTTCCAGGGCCATGAAGTCTCTTTCTGCATTAATTGATCCATGCATTCAAAAAAATTATAAGCCGTCCCTGTCACAGTTTGTGATTCTGGGTGGTGTAAAATAATAAAGAGAAATAGAAAATCAAGACCCCCCCCCCAAAAAAGAAAAATGAAAATAACTACCCAAATGACACAAGAAAGCAAAATACATACATACATACATACAACCCATAAGCCACATGCAGTTGAGGCTGATGATGATAATATGCATCCATATTGCAAAAGAAAGTCTATCTATAACAGTTTCTCAACCTTGGCAACTTTAAGATGTGTGGACTTCAACTCCCAGAATTCCCCAGCCAGCGTGGGAATTCTGGGAGTTGAAGTCCACACATCTTAAAGTTGCCAAGGTTGAGAAACACTGATCTGTATGGTCACTAAGAGTGAACAATGATCTGATGGCACATAAGCAATCCATCATATTGCAAAATGGGTTTATTTACTATTCTGGCCCAATGCATGGGAGAAGAGCCATTTACAGCTGTATGGAGGTCCAGTCAGTTTGGGGCCAGCTAAACATCCAGAGGGAGCTACAGTAGTTCCAATGCATATCATAGGCTGACTGCTAATGAAAATTCCTCCTTCTAACTGTGTATTTGGTCCACATGGCAGTGGGGCAGGGTGGTGGTGCAGGAGAGGACCTCTACTCAGGTAGAGATCCCTCACGTGGCAGAGGATTGGGTTCCATGCTCCTCCTCCTCCTCCAACTGATCCAGCTCCTCTATGTTGTTCATTGTTTTGGAGAATCTGTCAAACAGAGTCTGTTGCATTGGAGTTTTTTTAAAAAAAAACACATTTGTGCTAAACTCTATAGAGAGTGTTCTTCCAACACGTGCATTTTGTTTGCCCAATGTTCAATATTTTTGCAGACAAATTTCCCTAATGTGCATTCTACATTGTTTTTATGGACATAGAAATGTCCACAGAGAAATTCATATCCGTTGTTGCTGTTGATGGCAAACTGCAGTGTAAAACATGAAGGAAGAAGGATCTTGAAAGCTAACTGTGCCTCATGTGTGCTTTGAAAATGAGAAATTAGCTGAGGTTGAATGTGAATATGGATTTACTTTTCCATCTCTAGTACGCACAGTTCTTGACCACATCAGCCAAACCAGCTATGGAGCACATAAACAGGAGAAAGTGGGTTGACTCATACAGCCCCCCCCCAATGCCCCATAGATATAATTCCAATATATGGGGAGCTGGAAATTCCTGAAGCCACAATGTCTCTACAAGAACTCCAGTGGACAAGCAGTGAAATGTATCAGACCAAAAGAAAAGAAGTCCAGTTGCCATGACTCAACCCCCAAGACAATTCCACCTGGACGACTGAGAATGTTCATCAACAACTCCAGTTTGCTTTTCAACATTTGCAGGAAGACTTTCGTTTGTAATCTTGTAATGAATCTGTTCTAAATCACTAGAAGATAGATTTCTTTGATGTAAAATCTTTTTCTCTCACCATTTTTTCTAGGCAGCTTTCATAACCTTCTCACAATAGTTTATTTTGGTGTAAATTTTTGACCGGAGAAAGATAGGTGTTAACAAACCCATTTCCATGCTGCCATTTGGGACAGAGTTTGTGGCCAAAGCATTTGCCAAAGTAAATCCGCTCTTAGAAATCTGTGAGGTCTCTCACCACCCAGTACCTCATTCCACAGTCTTCAGGGATGGAATTTAGTCCAGCCCCAGCCAGTCCCTCCCAGTTCTTTCTCCATCTTCTTTATCTGATCTCACTCCACTCCTAGTTCAGAATCTCTGTGACTCTGGCAAGAACTTCAGGTTTGGAAAGAGATATGGCTGGAAACCAGCCCTTTACTAGAACTTCACAACCTGTGACATATGTCTGATCTTCCCCAATAGAGACCTGGAGCCCCTTAAAATTTTGATAACCTGACTGACCTTCCTATACTCTGATAAGACTACTCCAACAAGAAAATGCTAGGACCTAATTCTGATTGATTGATTGATTGATTGATTGATTGATTGATTATCTGCCATCAAGTTTGTTGACTCTTAGCAACCACACAGATAGATTTCCCCCATGATGAACTGTCCCTAACCTGGCCTTTCACGTCTTCCAACAGTGCACCCATTGTCACTGTAACTGAGTCCCTCCATCTTGCTACTGGTCACCCTCCTCTTTTTCCTTCCATCTTTCCCAGCATTATGGTCTTCTCCAGAGAGCTGGGTCTTCACATAATGTGTCTGAAGGAGGATAATTTGAGCCTGGTCATTTGTGCCTTGAGTGAGAACTCTGGGTTGATTTGTTTGATGATCCAACAGTTTGTTTTCTTGGCCATCCACAATATTCTCAGGAGTCTTCTCCAACACTAAAGTCCAAAGGCATCAATATTCTTCCTAATCTCCTTCTTTAAAGTCCAACTTTCCATAGAGGGTCACAGGGAAGACCATGGCATGCAGAGTAAGGGATCGATGTATTGTGGCATTTGAATCTCTTTTCGAAGGCCTTTTCTAAGACCTAGCGCTAGAAGTTACAGAATTCCCTCCTAGCATGGCAGAAGGGAAGGTAAAATGGTATTTATATTTCAGTATCTTCTTCCCAGATTCATTTATTAACCTTTTCCCTTGCCTTTCAATCAATAGGAAGGAAAAAATCAATTGGAAGGAAAGAGATGGAATGAGTCTAAAGGAGTCTCTTCTCTCCTGCCTCCAATCCAGCACCCATCATGCTGATTTTTATCAGTAAACCTTCAGGGTGGATCTGAGAAAAAAAAAAAAAGGTACCTAGTCCATAGTCATTGGGTGGTACCCTTGTTTTGCAGCAGCAGTTTTACATTGGAAAAGGCAATGCGCTGATGAGGAAGCAAACCCCACTGAATACAGTGAGATGAATGCACCTAAGTAAGATTGCAAGGCAAAGCAATTATTCCATTAGATTGGACAACAGATTCCTATATGCTCTATCTCCTTCTCTCTCCTTTGCTTGCTCGCTATCATGTACGCACACAGGTACATTCTCTGCCTCTGTGTAGCTTAAATGCCAGCATTAAGCCTGAATCTGAAGTCCCCGAGCCCAAGGCTGCAAGCTTAAAGCTTTGCCCTGGTTAACTAATCACAATCCATCAGCCTCCAGCCAAACTCTCGGGGATTCAAACCCCAGACTTGGAAAAAACCTTTCAAGACAATGAAGTTAGCAAAACCACTCAAACTTGGCATTGCCCGTGAGCCCCTGTGGCAGCTGCTGAAATATGGAAGCCAAGTTTAATTAAGTCAGCATTCTTATTTTTGCAGAGAAAAAACCTTCTCAGAAAACAAGGCAGCCCCTGCCTATCTGCCCCCACTCTTGAGGAGAAACACGCTACATCTGACTGAATCCAGTTTGCACCCGCTCCTAGGCTGTTTTCACAATTGCTTCCTCATACAGTGCAGCCTTCGCTGCATTTGTCTTCATTAACACATATTTGTTTAAATAAACCATCAAGAAAAGTCCAATAATGAAGACAAGGAACCTGTGTGGCTTTGTCTCCCGGTTAAAAATGGCCTTCAGACTTAAAATCCTGCACACATCTCTTTTTCTCCATTACTGCAACATTTTAGCATAGAACAAATTTCATTTGCCTTTGAACTCAGCAGCTAGCTCTTGGAGTCATATCCCGGCTTATGGACTTTTTAACCTTGGCACTCAGAGTGACTCTTGCTTGTCCCTCTGTTTAGGGCTTCAGAGGGAATTATGATTCTAGGGCTGAAATTGGCAACTTGTAGTCCCAGGGCTACACATGTTCCTTGGCCTAATTTCAGAGGTCCTTAGCAAGCAATTAATTCAGAATGGTGGGAAGAAAAGTCTGCTGAGATGGATGGGAGGGAGGGAGGGAGGGAGGGAAAAGGAGGAAGGAAGGAGGAAGAATGAAGGAGGGGTGGGTAAGACCATACCTGCATATTTGCATGATTCTGGGACACCACATTTCCAGAAAGACATCAACAGTTAGAAAAGGTTCAGAGGATGGCAATAAAGATGAATCGTGGACTTGAGGACATGGCCTATAAGGACAGGCTGAAGAAACTCAGGATGTTCGGTCTGGAGAAAAGAAGACAGAAGGAAGATATGATAGCTGGGAAGCTACAAGGGAAGCAGTCAAAAACTATTTTCTGTGGCTACCAGAAATAACAGGGATCAGTTGCAGTTACCTAGGTTTCGTTTAAGTATAAAGAAAAACTTCCTGATCTGCACAACAGTGGAACCATCTGTAGGCTTTTCATCTCTGGAGATTTTCAAGAGAAGCTGGAGAATCACCTCTCGTGGGTGGTTTAATTGGTTTCCCTGCACATTGCAGAGGGTTGGGCTAGATGATCCTTGTGGTTCCTTCCACCTCTACAGTTCTTTGATGAGGAAGAAGGGAAATACACTTTATCTCTGAATTTTACTGATTATTCCCAAGAGAATGTGTCCATCAGCATCAACAAAAATGTGGACTACCACATCGTATGGCCTGTTTACATGGCATCAGTGGAAAATGGAAACCATGAAAATGGAGTGGAACCCTCTTGCATGCTAGTAGCTATGCCACCAATCACAGTGTATGGATTTACGTATGTTTGCCCAGATCAGTTACCAATCTAATCACTGTATTTGCACAGCATACTAAACCTGGTTCAATTTAAGCTCAGTTAGGGTTTTTCCTGGTTTAGTGTGTTATGCAAACCTACCCCTTCAATCGGCTTATGGTTCAATGCATTGTGCAAACCTAGAGAACAGGATAATTCAGAAATCAGGCTATGCATGTGTTGTGTGTTTATAACAGGACTTTATAACAGAAACTATGAGATTTCAGAGTAGGGTTTGGAGTTATCATGAAGCGCTAGCTAGAAGACAAACTATGAGGTAACTTGTAAGGAATGCCCCTGGAAATTGAGGGTTCAAGAAAATCAGGTGATCATGTGCAGCACCTCCAAAAAGCAAGCAGGCCTTTGGATTTCACCATGCTATGCCCTCACTTTCCTTGTGCGCCATGCGTCTCCTGACTCAAGTTCCAGAAGATGAATGCTTTCTAATTTGCCTAACTAAAAGAAGGAGAAAAACAATTTAGTTTGCAAATAAAACCAGTGCCTCCAACAATCTCTGTGGTTGTAAAAGGCCAACTGTACTAAATGCCATCCTGACTCAAATTCCAGAACTGGGATGCATCAAAACAAGCTGGTCTGCAAATAAAAACAGGACCTCCAGCCGATCACTGAGATAGAAGAAGACAGACTCTAGCAACCCTGCAGGTTCTCCAACCTGCCAATATATCAAACAGGTAGCAAGAAACACAGCATGGGGACGGCAATGTGCAGGGACACTTCAGAAGGCTCAGGATCTGGAAAGTAGAATGGAGACCTGAAGAAACCACCAAAGAATCCAAGTTAAAGGAAGACGAACTCTTAACAACCTCCAACGTTTTCCAATCCTGTTTTTAGGCAACAATAGATGCTTTTATCTAAGTCTGTGTACAGATTTGGAGTTTCTTCACAGAAGGAGAGGAAGAATGAAAAAGGGGACGGAGAAGCAGATGGTCAAAAAGGAAAAGGGAGAGTTTCTCTCCTACAGGAATTTGTCAGTGGCTACAATGATACTTGTAGTTGTGGCCAGGAGGGGATTACGAGGCTGGGCCACAGCAGGCCACAAGAGGGGTGATACAGTGGAGAAGCAAAGAAAGGGCTCAGCATTTAAAACAGGGACAGGTAACCTTTTGTGGTGTGGGCTGCTTTATTTTAAAGAAAAGATCACCCCCCCGGGGACCCAAGAGTGACAAATAACCTCTCTGCAAGAGTGGGGGAGACCAAAAAATGCCAGATTTTTACATTTTACCCAGGGATTATTAAGTGCACAGTAGATGGAAACCAGATGGAAGGTTATTCTATTTTGCACTTTTTTTTCCCACATACCTAAACAAAACTACATGAAAACTGCACCCGTGAAAATTGATGCCTTGATCAGCGGTGCTCTGGAAACCAGGGTGAATTGAATGTGGCCAACTGGCCTTTGGTTGTCCAAGTTGATTTATATTGGGGGGGGGGGGAATTGACTCGGGACAAGGAAAATGGGAGCAGTTCAAACACTGTCCCCATCTTTTGTAAGCACACTGAAGAACTTTATTCCATGACTACCTCAATAGCTGATTTTGTAAGACCATCGTGAAATCGTCATAACGTATGAACAGCCCTACTGGATCTCGCAGCAGCCAGCCAGATGTCTGTGGGATGCCTGCAAACTTGGCTGAGATGCACTGCTCTCCTACCATTTTCTCCTGTAACTGCACCTGGAATTTGGAGGCATGCTGTTACTGGCCTTGGGGGAACATTGAATCTTCGAGACTAATAGCCTTTGATAGACCCATCCTCCATGGCTGTCACATCATTTTGAGTTCTACTGGTTAATTATGTGCTTGTGAAAAAGTACTTTCCTTCTAGTCACCTTTATTGGATGACTCTTCGTCCAAATGTCTGGTGACAGTTTTTCTTTCTGCCCGCTTCTTCTGTGCCACGTGTGATTTGATACCCCCTCAATCCTGTTCCCCCTCAGTCACCTCTTCAAGAACTAAAGGCTCCCAAACCTTCTCACCTTTTCTGGGATGGAAGATGTTTGAGCCCCTGATTCTCCTCATTTGCCTCACTCTACCCATTTTCAGCTCTGTCATATCCTTTTCCAGCTGTGGCAACCAGAACGATGCATAATACTCCAGAGGCTGACTTACCATATATTTGCATAAGGGCATTATATTGTGGGCAGATTTATTTTCAGTCCCTTCCCTTAATGATCCCTAGCATGGAATTTGCCATTTTCACAGTTGCCAGAAACTGAGCTGGCATTTTCATTGTGTTGCCAACTATGACCCCCAGATCTTTCTCCTGGCTAGTTACAGACAGTACATACCCCATCACTGGCATATGTGAAGGATGGAGCGGGGGGGGGGGGGATTACCCTAATGTGCATCACTTTACACTTAAACAAATTGAATTGCATTTGTAATTTGATTTAAGAGCTTCTTCTTTAGATCTTAGCATAGGAAAGATTCCTCTTCCTCTTTAAGCCCCAGCGGTGGCAGCTGGTGTCTGGAGAGATCTAAGTACTTGCATTCTTGTGGTTTAATATTGGACCCCACATATTAAAACTGGCCTATCAACTAAGTCTCAGTTGAATTATTAAACTGTTTCTTCTTTATTAGGAAGAATTATTAAACTGATTCTTCTCCCCAACTCAGCTTAAAAGGAAGAAGCTGACAATTAGCATTTAGAAAGGTCTAAGGGGTGGTGGATTTTTTTTTCCCCAAAAAGGCATTTGTATTTAAAAAAAAAAAATGAATCAATGCTCAAAAATTAGGCAAAAAATATTATTGAATCCCCTAACAATTAAAGGTAGTTGAAGTAGCCATGACTTGGCATTATTCTCTTCATATTTCTCACCTTGTGACTTTCAGGAGCAAAAGGAAGAAAAAACTAGTGTTGAACTATTTTTAAGAATACTATATTTCCAGATTGTGCTTTTATTTGTGGCATTCCTTCTTCCAGACCTTTTAAAATGCAGAGTTAAGATAAGGTTACAGGTGCACTGGGAGATTTTCTTAAAGAAGCCCTTTTGGAATTAGGCACACATTCAGAGTTGAAAAAAGGGGAATGATTAGGGATGCTGAAGATCTTATTGGATCCATATTTTTAAACAAAGCAATCTGATTTGCACTTCCTGGATTGACACACGGATCAGCTTTTATTGCAGAATTTGGTGGCACTGTTTTCACTCCACCAACTGTTCCAGAAAGACTGCATCCTTGGGGAGCTATAAATATTCTCTTCAGGAGCTTCCCACGACCATGGTGTCTCTTTTGCCATCATCCTCCAATTCAGTCTTACAAAAGCCAAAGAGTACAGAATGAGATGGGTGCCATATAACTCTTCTGAGCTAAGAACAATCCAGGTTTTATCAATATTATGTAAGGATTTTGTTAGCTTTACCTTCCTCTAAATGAATGTCCTGCTCTGGCTTCATTTGTAGCTGGAAGGCAGAAGGTCCATTTTCATCTGCCTTCTGCATAGGAGAGATTTCTGTCTTGCCTTTGCAATCATGCATGCTTGGCTTGATCTTCTTTGCCTAGACTTATTCACCTTGATTTCACTCCAGCAGATACTGGTGGCTTCCTTTTCCACTCCTCCAGCTGAAAAAGAGATTGTACAGATGGGAGAGTCCCCCTTAAAGCCATTTCAAGCAGAGCCCTCTGTTCCTCCAAACACTGACCCAGATTCTTACAGGTTGTCTAATTTTAATTTGGGGGATTCTATGTTTAAAATCTGTTCACCATCATAAATACTTGCTTGACTCTACTATAAATGTAAATAACTAAATACCAGTTTTTGCTGATCTTCCCAGCACAAAAAGATGGCTGGGAACAGCAGAGCTTGTAAATCTACTCCATAATGCTCAGGGACATCTATTGCAACCACTTTAAATGGAGAATTGGACTTTTCAGCTCTTGCTCATTCAACAAAATGCATTTCAGAGACAGATGATGCTCTAAGATCCAACTGAAAGCTTCTGTCATTTGCACTCCACAGAATCCCTCTTTTTGTGGGCATTCTGCAAAGGCAAGGCCAGAGGGGAGCTCCACAGACATTGAAGATCCTGAATTTTGTTAAAGAAATCTTGCTGATAGGAACAGATCTCTTCCCCTCTCCTCAATTATCCAGCTTTCGGAGAAAGCCTGGAGAAACCAAGGAAAGTTGAATATAGTGTCAAGCCCCACTCAGTTGGCCAAGACCAAAGACCATAAACTTCAGGAAGGTCCCATTAACAATGGTCTTGGAGTAAATACAGAATCTTGGAAACTGCAGAATGAATTTCCCACCTTCATGTATAGTGAGATGATTAAGGTGGAGTCCCTTTGAATGATTTGAAACACTTCTTCCCAGAATACTCTACATCAGGACTCTCCCTTCCATCTCTTTTTTATGTCCATTCTCCCTTCCATTCCTTTTCCAGCCTCTCTATAATCCCTCACCCAGAAATTATCAGTGAAATGGAAGCCTTATGAGACTATCTAAAGGTGGGTCCAGAGGTGGGTATCTTGAGCACGTGGCTTCCCCTACAGCTCAAGGTGTGCTCGATGGCATCCCACCTCAGAGAACTCCTGAGATTTCCCCTTTCATTAGGTATGAAATCCACTTGCCATATAACTCATCCATCCTCCAGCTGTAGGTTCTCTGCTAGTCTACTTTTACTTCTTTTCTTATAAGCCTAACTTCATAAATTGGGAAAAAGAAAGAAACCTACCACGTCAAAAGCAATCAGCTTCTGTAAGCTGTAAATGGTATTTTACTGACCCAGAACTAATCATGAGAGCAAAAAGAAATTTTCCATTAAGTGCTAAGTGCTCAGTTATTAAGCATATTTATGAAGTTTGAATCTGTTTGGATTTGGGGGTGGGAAGGGAAAATGGGGCAATATAAAACTGTGGGAGAGGGAGGAAAAGCTTTATATTTTCCTTAAAGATGTTTTTTTCCCTGCAGGGATAATTCAGAAGAAGTTCAGAATGGAGAATACATGTTGATTCCACGTTTTGTTTCTTGACCGTGGTGGTTTTCTTAGCATCATGGTTAAATTTCCTTTTTCTTGTTCAAGGCAAGCAAATGTCCTCAGATGAAGTGGGAGCGGGGAACTAGAAGCTGTACAGGGACTGGATTCAAGGAACAAAATTGAGGCTGAAAAGTAAATTAGGAGGTGGAACCAAAGATCAAGGCAGACACAGAAAGGGCCAACCCTACCATTAGTCAAAGAAAGCAACTGCCTCAGGCAACAGCTATGGAGATGCAAGGAGCAGGCACCCCTTACCCCCATGGTTAGCCTTTATCCTTAGGCCCAACGGAGAATGTTACCCACTTGTACAATGATGAGACTTAACCAGAAAAATATCCTTTAATCTGTAAGTGCCACAAAGGTATTGGGCTCTTTTTTTTCTGAAAGAGAAATGTCTTCAGCACCCCGTACAGATGAGATGATCAGATGTAGAGGGCATAGGGAATGGCCCAGAAAGACTGTTTGTGACTACAAACATCTGAGCAAGGTAGACCAGACCAATGCCGTATAGGTCAGGACTACTTTTATGTAACAGCTATACAGTAGTAACAGAATCTTGCAAGTGTGAATGTGCTTCCCCCTCCCTCACTTTATCTTTGGGTAAACTAGGGAAGAGCTTGTCTGGGAATTTTCTCAAGTTACTTTCTTGGCCCGGGCTCAAGACCCTCTTATCTGACTATTGCCTTGGTAGCAGCTCTTCCTCCTGTCCTTCAATGCCATTCTCTCTGTCCTCTACATCAGCATGGGTTATGACTTACTGGAAATTTCTGACTGTGGGTGGAGACCCCACTCCATCATTTACCAATGGTTGGTGTGCCTTCATTTACAATTTACTTAGTAGGGATGTGCAAAGCTTTGATGGACTGATTGAGTGGAGAGGGCTTCAATCAAATCACCCACAGAAGGAGATTAACCGAGCAAAGCAACAAGGCACACTTACTTTCCAGACTGGAGCAGCTATGGCTGCTTCTGAGCTGTGCAATAGTGTCTGCATGTGTGAAACAGCTGGCTGAGAGGGATCAGCCCCCCTTCTCCTTGGTGCTCTAACAAGGCAGAGAGCATTGCTCCTTACCCTTTGATGGAGATCCCTTCTATCACCTCTGATGCACAAAGAGAAGCACTGAGATAACCCTTCACTTTGCATAGGGCTATACTTGAATAGTGTGATGGGGTCTGGAAGGGGGCTATGCAGAGAAACAATCCAGCCCAACCTACTAGTCATTTTAGCCATGTTCTCCTCCTAGCATCAGCAGATGACAAAAGAAGATTAAAACCATCTCTGAACCAGAAGGAGGCACCTGCTGGCATGTTATCCTGAGTGGAGACAGCAATCTCAAGAAACCATAAGCCACAATGAACACAGTATTTAAATGGCCTAGAGAAGGAGTTCACATGTCACGCTAAGCCTCTGTTTGCTTAACCATGGCTTATTAAATAAGCCACAATGGCTGAATTCACAGAGGAGATCCAAAATCAAAGAAAAAGTCTAATGGCTTAAAGCAGTGTTGTCCAAACTTGGCCACTTTAAGATGAGTGGACTTCAACTCCCAGAATTCCCCAGCCAGCATGGCTGGCTGCGGAATTCTGGGAGTTGAAGTCCACTCATCTTAAAGTGGCCAAGTTTGGACAACACTCCCTTAAAGTAATGCATGAACTCAGTTACCATCCTTTTCACTCATATGGAGATTGTTTGGTATCTCCTTTCAAATTTCTGGACAAAATTTGGGGCAGGAGAAGATTTTAGGTTGATTGGACCTCTTGGGAAAAGGCTCTTAAAAAAAAAAGAGGTCACCATTCTTCCTAGCTGCAAATCTCAATCCAGATGAGCTTGTGGCCAGAGCTTCATTCAAAGGTAAAAAATGCAAGTGTGATGCACACTCATGTTTGATGAAGAATGAAACCCGCGGGGCAAGTTGGTGATTGTAGACGTTGTGTTTAATGACCGTATGACCCCACCCTCCATCTCCTTTGGAAAAGGGTGTCTATTATTTCTGTAGTACTACACAGAGTTAGTAGCTATTCTCTCCTCTCTGGTTCCCAATGCTTTACAAGGGCTTCTGTATATGTTACAGGAAAAACAGAGCAACTCTGTGTAAAATAAATTATAATGCCTGAACATGTGCAGCAGCTTGACATTTCAGACTCACTTAAATCACTGCATATTCATGATCAAAGCTATAAAACTGGACACATTTATTTGGGAATAAGTGTTTTGCTGTGAAAAGGAATAATGCATTTTTAAAACTAAAACCAATCACGTGAATATCTAAGTAAATGTCCAGCCAAGTCCCTCCTGTACCGTTCCCCCCTGCCCGCCCCCCAAAATGAAGAAGTTGTCCTCTTCAATTTTTTTGGGGGGGGGACTGTACTTGGAGGGACTTGGCTGGACATTTACTTAGAATTGGGCCTAGTGGGCAATTTAGGTCCTACCACTTTGGCACCCTGAGCCAAGAATGGGCCTCAAGGGTGAAATTTAGCTGCCCCACTGAGTGAAACACAAATAATGATGCATGGACGCTCAAGGAAAGAGATGCAAGAGAAAGATCAGGAACATTTGCAAGACAAGACTGAGCTGGCTGGCTTCTACAACTTATACTGTTCTGCTCTCTGTTTAGAGCAGTGTTTTTCAAACCTGGCAACTTTAAGATGAGTGGACGTCACCTCCCAGAATTCCCCAGCCAGCTTCCCCAGCCAACCAGGGAGTTGAAGTGAACTCATCTTAAAGTTGCCAAGTTTGAAAAACACTTGTTTAGAGGGAACACCTTGGGGAGACAACTTGGCAGGGCTACTTGAGTATCCATGGGTGCATCAAAAAACATAGTGGCTGCGACCGTACACTCAAAGCCCCACCCTTTTTTTCAATGTGCAGTCAAGGTTGCCATCCTGATTTTTATGACAACTCCCCCCCTCCCCACATACACACACCTATGGTTGCTCCTGCAGGGGCAACATGGAAGGTTGAGGATCAATGCCATTCCCATCTTTGACAATGCCAGGCTGTTGCAGTGCTCTGATATCAAACTTCTCCAAAACCTTGATTGGCTGTTGCATTGGCACAACCCAGCTTCCAGTTAGTATTAAATCCTGCAAAATCTGATTTAGAAGACAAGGCAACTTGGGTTTGATAGGACTTTGTATATTGGCGGATGACAAGTTCTAGCTCTTATTGGATCTTAAATATTTGGGGTTTTATAGAAGGGACTCAATATGAAATCTAATCATGACTTTAAGGCTGAGTTCACACACCGTTCTTAACCATAAATCCACCTTGACAAAATACAATTGCTGGGTGCTCTAGCAATATACTATAAGTTTATGTGATGGCCTGTTCATTACAACATACAAGACGGTGGTTGGGTTTATGGTAACCTGCTAAATCACAAACTCTCCAGTTTAGTTGAGCACCGAGGAGGAATTTGGTAGTTATACACACATGCAAAGGATTTTGCAACACATCTTTCAGGTCACGTGCTGGCTAGGGGTCACACACTGCACCAAGATGTGGCTTATTGAACTATAGTTTATTGATTGAACAACATTTTGCTGGGTCTACGAAAGCTAAGCCACAGTCAAGCCAAACATGTTGTAGATTAGTGCAGCAGGTGAACTCATGCGCTGCCCCACAAGCTTCCTCAAATCTTCTGGCTGTTGGAAAAAGACTGTGGGTAATTTCCAATTTAGTTGCACCCAGCACGCTTCCAGTCAGTTCCCAGACCCAGATCAGGCGATCAGTCTATGCATATTTATCAAAAGGAGTGTCCACGCCCCAATCCCGAAGAATTCTCATGCAACCAGGCCTGGTTCAGAAAATGCTCCTTTATTTTGTGGTACATGTAGCTTTGAACAAAACATTGCTAAAACTAAAGCCTCGAAAAATTTCCATTTATCCCCCCTCCCCTAACTGCCCTGGCGCCTCAATTCCTCTTCACCTGGTGGGGACCTCTTCCCTTCCTCCCATGGATCCATAGCTCCTTCCTGGCCATCAGGCCCCCACTGGCCTTGCCTGCAATCTGACCCGGCCTCATTGCCCATATAAGATTAAGCTCCTCACCATCTCCCTTGACTGCTCCTATTACAACCCTTAACTACTAGCCCCCCTCCCCAGTCACAACTGGCAGAAGCAAATCAATCAAACTCCCATTGACTGCTATGCTTTGTAAAATAACAATTGTTGGTTGATGCAGGTTCTGACAAGGAGACAGAACATTACAGAGCCCTGGAAAGAATACTGTGGGTAGTTAGTTGGGGCAGTCCCAAAGGGATGGCCTTTGGTTATTCCAGCTTTAACTGTTAATATACATTATGGAAGCAGAACAGAGATGGAAAGCAGGATACTAGGTGATCCCTCTCTTCTGCAGCATGAAGGAAATAGTTTGTTGGACAAGGATGATGTACCCAACACTAAGTCTGAGAAAATGATTGGATTTGGTGAACCAGGAAGTTTCTATTCAATGATCTGTTGGGAACTCATTGATTGCCCATAGTTAAGCAGTCCAAATCTCAGTCTCTCTCTGCAAAATGGGGATAATAATTCAGGTCCATCCTACCAGTAGACTTGCACTGGGCTGTAGAGGAATACATGTGAAATGCTTAGAATCCAACATAATACGTAATCCTCAACTGTTGGAAGGAAAGAGGAGAAGAGGAACATCAGTAGCAAGGTGGATGCATTCAATTACAGCGGCGATGGGGGCACTGTTGGAAGACCTGAAGGTTAGGGACAGATCATCAAGGAGAACGTCTATCTATGTGGGCACTAAGAGTTGACACCTTACTGGCACATAATCAATCAATCAAGCCTCAACCATAAGTCAAGACTTAAAACAGAATTTTTCCAGGTTCTATAGAAGGATTAAACTCTCAGGGTTACCATTTTATAAACAGAGGAAAGGGGTAATTAAATAACAAACAAATACAGGGACCAGCTAAACAAAATTCTGGGGGATTTAACATTCATGAAAAAGAAAAGGGGGGGGAACCCAAGCTGTACTTTTCAGTTGTATAAACTGAGCCAGCTGTGTAAGGAACTTGGAACTCTCTATGTGTAGTGTGTGAATACATGTGTGTGTGTGAACAATGCATACAGTGTCAGTGTTTGCTTGAAAATTCCTGCAAGCAAAGAACATTTTGCTTAGAGATGATGCACAAAGTCAAATTCTCCGTAGATGGTTAATGCATTATTAAATGGGTTATATTCTAATTACTTAGACTCTCAATGTGAAAGGATGAGCTGAAAAGTACATAGGATCTCTCCTCCCCATCCTAATCATTCCCCCTTTGTCCACTCACCAAAGAAGAGGGTGATCCATTATGCCGTTTTTTAAAAAATCATCTTTGCTAGAATCAGCGATCCATTTATTCAGCGCTGTTCATTTTCTGGGAGGGTCACGGAGTTGAGGCTCAACCTTTTGCAGCAAGTAATTTGCTAAGGCAAGATCCATCAGAAACCAAAGCAGAGAAAACAAAAATCCTGAATGGGAAAATGAGACACCAGCAGGGTACGGACCAGCTGAGTTAACTCTACACCTTTAACCAAATCCATCAGTTAAAGACCTAACGGGTGCATTTCTACCATATGTTAAGCTTAGTTTTACATGTTTTGGTCACTCGCCATGCTGTACGGATTGGATGTAGCCCGTCTGGTGCATTTGTGATCCACAGAATCTGTGCAAACCTAGAAAACAAGTTGTCGCAGTAGCTGTTAAGCACATTTATTTATATTTCAAATTTGTCACCACCCAACTTACTGCAGAGCAACTCTGGGCGCTTTACAGTAAAAGAATAAATATTAATTAAAATAGAATAAATGTTAATTCAAAACACTTTATAGAATGTTCCTATATGAATAATAAATACCATCCAAGAAGCTGATGTTAACTAAGAGCAGGCTTAGTTATTCTGCAAACCCAGCCAGGACAGAACCGAGAACTCCAGCTGTATAGACGCAGATGACCTGCCAGCTCCAAGGAGCCAGAAAAATTCTGATCCCAAACCCAGAGAGCCTCTGATGGCCAGTATGAAATCTGATGGGCCAGGATGCCTTCCCATGTCCTGATAGGACCAGTCAAACTGTGTTCTCTGCTTTGCAAAGAGGGAAGAGGGCCAGTTTCACCCCCGTGACTCTTTTATCAGCTGGCTTGTGCCCCTCCTTCATTCACACTTGCTGTCGGTTCCAAGCACCCGGGAGGAAGAGCAAGAGAACCCTCTGGCTGGCCTGGTGGAGGCGCTACCACCGCCATCCACTCCGCTTTGCCTGCCGTGATGGGAACGAGGAGGCGTTTCCATTCCAGCACTGCCTGGAATGGTCCTGGAAGAACAGCTGGAAAAGAAATTGTACTCTAAAGTACAATTTGGCCGCGCTCTAAATCAGTGTTTCTCCATCCCAGCAATTTTAAGATGTGTGGACTTCAACTCCCAGACTTCCCCATGTTGGCTGGGGAACACGGGGAGTTGAAGTCCATGCATGTGAAAGCATGCTGGCTGGGGAACTCTGGGAGTTGAAGTCCATGCATCTGAAAGCATGCTGGCTGGGGAATTCTGGGAGTTGAAGTCCCTGCATATGAAAGCATGGCTGTCTGGGGAACTCTGGGAGTTGAAGTCCAGACACCTTAAAGTTGCTGAAACTGAGAAATGCTGCTCCAAGTTCACCAGTCTTCTGAAATAATGAATGAAGGCACTTTTCAACTATTAAGCATCTAAAATGCGTCAGTCCAGGGCTAAACCAGGGGATTGTGGGTTTTCTTCCACCTTTTCTCTGACTTACTCTCTTCCTCAACCCTCCTACCATGGTTCTTTTCCCACTGCCTTGCCAGGCTGTCTTTTCTCTGACTTCTTTGCCCTTTGCTTTTGTCAGCTGCCCCTGCAGGTTTTCTGCTTCTTCTTTGTTGGCTTGGCCAACCACTTGTCCATCTTGCTTCAGGGATGGAGCCTGGACGGTGCAGCATCCGGGCTACCAGATCTGGGCTGGAATTATCCCGGTGACTCCTAGATGGCACCAAAGGAATGCATAAAATTGTTCCCATCTGTGATCATCTGGACCTTTGTAGTCCTCAGCTTCTGCTCCATCACCATGTGTTTCTGGGGAATTAATTCGAGACAGAACTCCTGGAAGGGGGCACTCACAACTCTTTGCCAGTGCTTCCCCACAGTGCAAAGGAAGCAAGGAGAAGCATCTCCAGAGAAGGACATGCAAGGCCTCAGCCCCAGGTAGCCATGAGAAACACCGCAGAAACCTTTGTAAATGCTTGAAGGCTGCGTCCTGGCCCAGTGCTATGGAGGGCAGTGAACTTCTGCCTCTGCAGCTCTGCCTGCCACCTCATCTGGAACCAGGATCCATAAAACTTCCCCATGCCACAAGGGGCAGCCCTGGTTTGAACTGCTCTCTGGCCAGCCCTGGATGATGGCATGCAATGGCAGAGCTCAGTGCTCAGCATCTCCACCGGAGACTGCCTTAATGTGATCTGTTAGATGGATCAGAGATCAGAAAGGGCTTTGGTTGGAACACGCTGATCCATCCTGCCTTCCCTGTATGGGGCTTTTGCTACCTGGAGGCTGCATTTACACAACGCTGTAGAGCTGAGAAGTTGTCAGGCTGAACAACTATGTTCCCATGGCATGCTCTCCTGGTAGGCAATGTAGCTGTTAAGTGAATTAAGCCATCACTGGAGAAAACACACACACACGCGCACACACACACACACACACACAAATCAAGTGGCCCAGTTCTTCCAATAGGTTAGGCTATGAAAAAGTAGAAGAAATGGATATAAAGGAAACATCCTCTAACCAAAGTTAAATCTAATTTCCTGTTTGTTAGCTCAGTGGTTGCGTGACCCTAGCAGCCAGGTTGGAAACTGATCTGATTGAGCATGCTATTTGAATGCAGCCCTTATATTGTGGGGCAAACCGGGGTTAAGGCAGAGTATTTCACTGCAATGTGCTTGTCTTTGCTTTAGTTACCTAACCTTGGCTCCTTGTGTTTGCTGGAACTAGACCTATGGTTAACACTCAGAGTTGGGAGATTAGAGCACCTATAAATTGTGTCTATTTTTCAACTGTTCCTCTCCCCCCAACATCTCTTCTGGGTGTGGGTGTGATAGAGGGCCCAAAGCTTCCCAACCATCCACCGTTCTTTGAATACCAATCAGATAACTCGTCAAGAAACATGTTTGAAACTGCATCACAGCTTGGATTATACATGGCAAAACTACACATTACTTCCCATCTCCTGGGGCCTGCTTTAGTCCCAGTTCTAATCTGCCACCCTTCAGCTATCCAGCCTCCTCCTGACTCTACTTTTGTCTGCCAGAGTATCATTACCTGTAATATCCAGATTTTGCAACCTTTCTGGGAGAGGCCAGTGTCCCGGTCTGAAAGGAAACCTGATACCCACCTGCCTGATCGCCTTCTCCTCCTGAGTGCCCTCCAGAAACATCGGGACCTCAATCCCAGCATGTTGGCTGGAGATTCTTGAGGGTTGTAGGTCCGGCAGAGCTGGAGGGCACCTCCCTCGGGCAGGCTACCTGTCGAGGGAAAGAGCAGAGACGTGTCTGGCTGCCCTTCTCCGTTTCTACCTTAGGCAGATAAAATTGGTGAAGGAAGTAACAGCAACAGCAGGAGACATAATTTAGAGGGATTGGCTTCTGCAAGAACAGCGGCGTCTGGCCCAATGAGTGATGAGGGGAGCTGTAATGGGGAGGTAATGAACCTGCGTAAGATAAAGAGGGATTTTCAGTCACAAAGCAAAGACAGCAGAGGGCAGGGTGTTCTCTGTGATACATCCTCCCCACCCCAACACTGCAGCCCTGCCTACCTGTGTATCAGAGATGTGTAGGGCTTCCTAGGGCTCAGCTCTGGACTCTCAGAGGACAGATTATAAATTCAGGAGACGCACCTTGACCACCTTGGCAAATGGCAGTCTAGGGCCAAACTGGACTGAGCTGAGAAAGGCTAAGCCATTATAGAGCGGGTTAGAATTTAAAATTCTAAAATTCTAAAGTTAAAATCGAAGAACGCAGCAGAGGCAAACTACGTATTTCTGCGCACTGCCAGGAAAGCTTCACGGATGTGCCCAGGTCATTGCCAGAAGACAAGCTCGGCAGAACTGTTATTTTTCTTTTATCCATACACACAATTGGCCTGAAAGATGAATTTAAGACCCTCCCGCCTGAAAGGGGAGAATAAACAGAATAAAAAATTACAAACCCAGACAAGGCACAGCTCCCCCAGCGTGACCATGTATAATTGCCAACTTCAGCCAGAATCAATTCTGGAAAGGTGTGCCTGTGACGCACGTGTCTCTCTGGCTCTGTAGGTGTTAGGTGAGCTGTTAGGAGAGGACGTTCGGTGAGCTGCGCTGCTGTTGATGTGGTGTGTATGTGTTTGTGTGCATGGGTGAGAGCGGGGCCATGGTTTAATCCTCAGGCACTAGGAGTTGTGTACTGTGTTTTTTGTGGTTGTAATCATTGTATGCTGCTCAAAATCACCTGTGTGAGATGGGCTGCCATATAAATCCTCCGTGTGTCTGTGTGTGTGTGTGTGTGTGTGTTAGAAGCCGCCTGCCAAGAAAGAATAGCGCCTGGATTAAAAAAAAAAAACTTACCTTAATTAGTAACAAAAATGATTCTCTGCATAACATGCCCCCTATCTCCATATACTATCAATTATGTCATCATTGCAAACCACACTGGCGCACGCACACGCACTAGCTCGTGATGTCATGTTGCTCCAGGACATTGTGGAAGATGGGAACGATGGCTTTATCCCCCGACTGCTGCTGCTTGTTAACCTCAGCTGGAATGAGGAAAGGGGATGGCTGCAGACTTCGTCAGGGTGCGGGGATCGAAGCCGCCCCCTCCTAGCACGCATCAAAACAGGGTGGGGCATCAACTGTAGGGTCCTGGCAGCCGCTGCCTTTGCCCCCTTTGCCCCTCTCCCAACCTGCAGGTGTGCCGACAAGGGAGACCCAGTCAGGGTTGGTACGAGGGCCTCTCGGGGGCGTCAGTAGCTGAAAGCAGAACCCCAGCCCACCAAGAAGTAGCCTTTCAGCATCTTTTACTTCCCAAACAGCATCTCTTGGAGTAGCTTCTGCAAGGCAAGTGGCTGTGTTTGAGATGCATTACATCTCGTTGGCAAGCACTGAGCTGTATTAAAGTCCATTACCCAGCACTTTCCCCAGTCGCCAAAAGGCAATCTTTTTGCTTTGCACAACATTTTTCTAAGGAACGCTGGATTCAAGGAGTGGGAAGTTTGAAACGCCAGAGTGCTTGGAGCATATGGTTTATTTGTCCTTTTCTTCTTCTGGAGAAAGCTGGTATACATATCTTCACTGGACTGCATTGGCTATTAACACAGATAATTATAAAGTTACCGTTGAACGCTACCTTAAACTCCATTTGTGCCCTGTCTAAGGGTTTATCCCCAGGCAAAACAGCCAAGGTATCCTAGAATTCTAGAGTTTAAACCAGAGTTTTTCAAACTTGGCGACTTTAAGATGTGTGGACTTCGGCTCCCAGAATTCTCCAGCCAGCAGGCTTTAAGATGTGTGGACTTCAACTCCCATGCTGGCTGGGGAATTCTGGGAGCTGAAGTCCACACATCTTAAAGTCGCCAAGTTTGAAAAACACTGGTTTAAAAGATCATTTGATTTTGTTGTTTCTTCATCCAGGATTTATAATACATAATAATCCTATAACATCCTTCAAAGATGGCCTTCCAAATTTACATAATACCTCCACCAAGGGGGTGGCCACCCAGAAGTGCCTTCATGCGAGGGGTCAAAAAAGTGAAGTTGAGTCCTGTGCCCACCATCTCCAAGGCAATTTTGCCCACAGCTCTTCTCCTGAGGACGTTTCTTCAGATGTTCAGCTGAATTCTGCTATCCTTCAGTTTTCACCCCTTTTGTTCTAGTCTGCTCTCCAAGGCTACAAAGAACAATTTTCTTCTGTCATGAAAGGACCAACATTGTACCTCCCTTAATCTTTCTATCTTCAATTACCCAGTTCTTTAAACCAGTCCTCATGGGATTTGGGTGCCATCCATTTCTGGGCACCCATAATTTGAGGAAGATTCAGAGAAGCTCCAACTCGTGAAGGGAAGGGCAACAAAGCTGATCAGAGGACTGGAATCTAAGTCTCCTGAGAAGACATCGCAAAAACTGAGGGAGGGGGTTAGCGCTGAGAAAAGATTAACAAGCAAGATATATGGTAGCTCTTTCTCAGAATCTGAAAGGGGATGAGAAAGAAGCCAAGACCTGTTCTTGATCATCCCATAGCGAAGGGCACAGAAAAACGAATTTAAGTTACAGGAAGGCAGGTTTCCACGGAAGGTTAAAATAACTTTCTAAGAGAAGGAGCAGTTTATTAAGGGTAGCCGATAAGCCAGACATGTGGTGGGCTCTCCTTTGCTGGATGCATTCAGGCAGAAGCTGGACAGGCATCTGTCTGGGGTTGCTTTAACCTGGGTTCCCAAATGATTAGAAGAGTGAACGTAATAGCCTGAATTGCCCCTTCCAATTCTAGGGTTCTATGATCAATTGCTAACCTGGTTGTCTTCCTCTGGATGTGCTCCATTATGCTTAGGTGGGTGCATGTATCTCACACACCTTTAGGTAGCCACCCAAGTTGATTTAAGACTCATTGCAAAGATTCTGTAGGGATTCTGGACCTGCAGGTTTCACCACCTCTAATGGACACCAGATTTTCCCTCTGAATTGTGGAGAGTGAGATAGGGCTACAGAAATCCAGATGACTGCAGATGGCAGAAAAGAGTTGGTGTTTCTGTGTCTCCTTGCTGCCATCTGGTGGCCATCTGGACTGTTGCCTCCTAAATCCTTGCGGTGTAGGCTAGGGGGGAGAGACAGATCCCAGCAACTTTGCACTCTTTGCAGAAAGATTACTGGGTGATGGTGTCTCCTCCTCCTCCTCCTCCTCCTCCTCCTCCTCCTCCTCCTCCTCCTCCTCCTGCAAGCTAGGCTCCTTTCATTCTGCTTCCAAAAGCAATTAGACTGGCATCTCTTTCCATTAAAAAATGAACCCATTTGCAGTCAGAGTGTTTCTTGGTTTGTTTTTTGTTTTGTTTCTAGCTTTTTTGGCTTTCAGATCACTAATGGGACTGCAATGAATAAACTTGAAGCCAGAGGAGAATAATGGGCAGAGAAGAAAAGACAGCAGGGAGAAAAAAGGAGAAACGGGGAAGAGCAGGAGGTAGGTGGTAGACACCTCGCAGCTTTGGGCAAGACCAGCTCTGCCGTTTGGCCTCTGGCAGCACGTCAGATGGTGACAACAGCAGCTCTTCCCTTGCCTTGGCCTTCCTCCCCAGTCAGGACGGCAGCATCAAGCCTCTCTGCTTGAGCCTCCAACCTGCAAAGCCAATGATCCAGGACTACAAAGCCAAACAGGCCACAGTGTTTGGATAGGCCTCTGACCAGGTAAGCAGGTTTGGTGAAAACCAGCTGGCATCCCACAATCCAGGCAGAGTGGTGCCATGCAGAGAAGGCTTTGCTTGAGCGATGTACCTGGCCAAGCACTGTGGTCCTGGATAATCCCCTGTGTAGGAGCAGTGGTTGATAGGGACCATGCTCTTTTTGCCTCATGATGCTCCCTGGTTCTCCCAGCTGACTTGATGTCCTCAGGTGAGACAGAGGACTCAGAGAAAGCCTCTGCTGCCAGTCTGGGCGGCTTTGAGACATTGAATGTCTTTGGCCAAGCCTGGTGGAAAAGACATGAGGAGACACCTAAAGTGAGAGAAAAACTTCCCAAACTTCCCAGCCTCCTGGGAAGAAGAACGTTGCAAGGAGGTTATGGATTTCCACCTGCAAGCATAATAGAGGTCTACTGAGACGATCTCCTAAGGGTTAACACTTTCTTTACTGATATGACCCACACGGCTACTATGCATGGCTTGAGCCATATCTGGTACAACTGGGAAGAGCAGCAGAGGTAGTATGAGATATGCTATTCCTTGCAGGGATGTGGTATTGTAAGAAATTTACCAGAAATACCAGCTGCGAATTCCAGGAGTTGAAAGCTCAGCTTTTTGAGTAAACAGCAGACTGCGGAAGGCCGTGTTTGATTGTAACAGCTTCCACATGTTCACCAATGCGCTGCCTTGAGCCAGATGACTTTCTCCATCATTGTGCAATTGGCAGAGAATAGACATATTTTTATTATTGCAGCATCAACCTTTTTGCATTCACCAGAACACACGGTGCCCATCTCTTTTGTCCTCTTGTTAATTGCCACACCACTGGTACATTGTTCCAAAGAGCATGCACGTCCATAAAGCCCAATGAACCTTCCAAAATAAAATTAATAGGCATGCTAACTTCTACCCAGGAAAGGGAACCACTAAAGCGTAAGACCACATTGTACGAAACAGTGTTGTGCTTCGAACACACGCATACCCCAAACCCCTTTTGTTGAATTCGTTGCCATTTTCAGTCTAAAGAAATACAACTTGTGGATGCCAAAATACTAGTTTTCCTTTAGCGTGGATTTGTGAATGTGTAATTTAGCATACTTTCCCAACCATTTATAAATTATAGTTGTAGGCTTTTTATTTTGTAGACGATCTGTTAAATCCTCTATAAATAAAGGGGGTTTTGAACACTTAAGCTTTAAGTCCAAATCTAGATGTCAAAAGTTGTTTTAACAGGAGACATTGCCACACAGCCATTCTGGCAAAGACATTGCAGCTTTTCAAATGGGAAAGATTCATCATCTGGTCCTTTTAATCTAATGCATGCACTCCAGATTTTCCCAGAATGTCAACTTAGCACGAAATAGAAGGAGGAGGAATCTGATATTTCGGAGGCATTCTGACTCTGATTATTAGCACTCTGATTTTGTAAATGACAATCCCATCACATTTCACGTTACTTGCATTTAAGATACCCATTTCACCCCAAAGTCTCCCAAACGGCCACTTCAGATCCACCTATTCTGATGATGTCCCTTTTCCGCTCGTTCTTTCAGCTATTAAACAGTGAATCAAACAGATGCAGGGTTCTGTTTATCAGCAGAAGTGCTAGATGTAGAAAAAAGCTCTTCTGCCTTTACTGCCTTTCATGATGAAGGAAAAAAACCCTGCAGCTTATTTGGGGAGAGGGATTTGCCATTCATCCCAGCCCCTCTCCCCAATAATGAAATGAAAGGCATATTTAAAACAACAAAATAAACTAAGGATATAATACTTTATAATACTTTGATCCTGCTGGACTTGAGGAAGTGGACAGAGTCCTTAGGACTGTCAGCTCGGCCACCTGCTCTTTAGATCCATGCCCCTCTTGGCTGACTATGGGTGGGTTTTAGTGGTGGTGAGTTCATCCTTGAGGGAAGGGGTTGTCCCTTCACTTCTTAAGGAGATGTTGATTCTCCCCCTCCTCAAGAAGCCATCACTAGACCCCCACCATACTGGACCTTTGTCCAGTGTCCAATCGTCCCTTTCTAGGGAAAGTTGTAGAGAAGATGGTTGCACAACAGCTTCAGAAGACCCTGGATGAAGCTAATAAGCTGGACCCCTTTCAGTCGGGATTCAGGCCTGGATATGGGATGGAAACGGCATGGTTGTGCTTTTGGATGATCTCTGGCAGGAACAGGATGGGGGTAGTGCATTCATCCTTGCTCTACTTGACCTCTTGGTGGCATTCAATACCATTGACCACGATATCCTTCTGGACTGGCTTCTGGGGTTTGGAGTGGGTGACACAGTGTTGTGCTCATTCTCTTCCTTTCTCCAAGGCTGGTTCCAGTCAGGTATTGATTGGGAGTGAGAAGTCCAGCTCTTGGCCCCTGCCACGCGGGATGCCGCAGGGTTGCTACTTTCTCCATTCCTGTTTAACATCTACATGAAGCTGCTGGGTGAGATCATCTATTGCCATGGGGTGAGGTATCATCAGTATGCTGATGATACCCAGTTGTATATCCCCACTCCTGGTGAGTTAAGTGATGCTTCTGATGTCCTCTCTTGGTGCCTGGAGGCTGTGGCGGTCTGGATGGGGAACAACAGGTTTCAATTAAATCCTGTTAAGACTGAGTGGCTTGGGTTTGGGGGCCTTCTGTATCTGAGGATATACCATCTTTGGCCCTGGATGGGTTTGCACTACCCCAAACTGACCCAATACGCAATTTGGGGGTTCTTCTGGACTCATGACTCCCGCTTGAAGAGTAGGTGGCAGTCATGGCCAGAAGGGCCTTTGTACAGCTTCATGTTGTGCACCAGTTGTGGCCATTCCTAGATTGGAAGGCTCTACTCACAGTCACTTATGGCCTAGTCACTTCCCAGATGGACTACTGCAACGTGGTCTACATGGGGATGCCCTTGAAGAGTATCCAGAAGCTTCAGCTGTGCAAAATGTGGTGGCGCAGGCAGTTATGTGTGCTTCAAGAACTGCACACATACCTCTGCTTCGTGAACTGCATTGGTTACCAGTTTGCTTCCAAGTCCAATTCAAGGTGTGGGTTTTGACCTTTAAAACCCTACATGGCATGGGACCAGGTTATTTGAGGGACTGCCTCTCCCCAGTGACATCTACCCATCCCATCAGGTCCAGCAGGAGAGGCATGTTGCAGGTCCCTTCAGATAGGGAGTTTCATCTGGCGAGTCCTAGGAGGAAAGCCTTTTCTCCCATAGCCCTCACCCTGTGGAACATCATTCCCCCTTCCCCCGAGGTGAGGCTGGCCCAAACCTTGTTGGCCTTCTGGAAGGCCCTCAAAACATGGTTTTGTCCACAAGCTTGGGGATCCCATGGTAGAGTGGAGCCTGTTGGATGGTTATGTGATCATTAAGTAATGGAGTCTCTGTATGCTGGCTGACACTTTGTTTTTTACTTTGCTTTTATTTTTCATTTAAATTGTGGCTTTATTGGTTTTTAGGTATTTTACTTTTATGTATTTTGTTTTATTATGTATGCTACCCAGAGTCACTGTGTGAGATGGATAGCTATACAAATACGATAAACAAACAAACAAACATAGTTTAAGAAGAAATAAAAAGCACCCCACACATGCCCAAAGATGAGAGAAATTGCACATTGGTGATAGGATTGAATGTAGTCAAGAGCTTGAGAAGTCCAAGATAAGTATAGGATCCAGGGCAGGTAGATAATCAGGTTCCAAGGAGTAGCGTAAATCAGGGAAAGAGAAGCAAATCATGAACCTTAGTATAATTACACCGAGCAACAAGCAGCAGCTTGCATTGAGAAATCAGACCTGACCATCTTTATATAAGACCATCAGGACCTATCTGGCTCCCCAGATCACCCGTGGGCAAATAAGCTGCAGTATCATCTCTGGCTCTCAGTGGGAAGGTGCTGCAGTACACTGAAAATCCCAGTTCCATCCACTGATCCCAGTGGCTAGTGGACTAATTGCCCACTTGCCAAAATATCTGATGGTTTAAACTTAGCTCTGCAGACCTGTTAGCCTCCTTTGCAGAATCCTAGAGTTAGAAGGCCACTGAGCCCAGCCTCCTGCTCAGTGCTGGAATCCAATTTAGAGCATTCCAGAGAAATGACCATCTCTTCTCCACTTCAGCGTATCTAGTGAAGGGGAGACAGCCACTTCCCCTGGTACTATAACTGGTTCCACTGACAAATGGCTGCTCCAGTTTGAATGCTTTTCCTCTAACTTTCAGTTGGAATCTGCCTTCTGGAAATTTTCTGTGATGTAAGTCTGTAACCTACCAGCCATATGGACAGCTTCTTAGGAGCTCTGCAAACCCCTCCTTCTTTTCCTTTTGAAAGACTCAGGCATGGTAAGCAGTTCTACGGAGCTCTTCCAGCAGTTCTTGGTAGGCTTTGTGGAGTTTATCCACAAAGGTGGATCACGGTGCTCCTTCTGCCACGCACTCCTAGTTATAGCAACGCAGACACATTCAACCCACGTAGATATAGCTCTGTCTAGCCCCATAATTATGCTCCGCAAAGCCCATCACAGAATTGGAGTGCAAAGAAGTACATATTTCTGTCCTCCCACCCCTCCCCTTTCTCTCTTTATCATGGTTAAGGACCATCTCTTCCTTGGAAAGGAGAGCTGAGCCTGTGCATGTAAGCAACGATCCTTTCTATATCTAAAAGAGTTTGAATAGATTGTAGCCAAAGGCACAAACCTCACATTTATGGGTGTGTGTCCACATTTGTGCACCTGCATGTTCTGCTCTCTGGTTCTAGAGAAAGCCCTCCATGATGGGGCTGAGATTGGATGCAGTAGGCTCTTTCTCCTCCCTTCTGAAAAGACTCTCTTCTACTTGCCCAAAGGAAAGCTAAAACGTGCAGGGGCTAGTGTCACACGGATGGAAGAACAGCCACGTTCCCTTTCTGCTGTGCCAGCTCAATCTCTCAACACTTGTCAGGAGAGAAGATTGACAGCAAAGCAGATGTGGCAAAGCAAATAGAAAGTCGAGGAGAAGTTAACTAATGGGGTCACCCGCTCCAGAGAATGTGGTGGTAGCAGCTGAGTGCTCTTACATAAAGATAGACCTCACTTGGTTGTTTCTTTAAAATATCTTTACTCGGACTTCCTCCAAGGAAATGTAAGGGGTATAATGAGGTTCTTCCCGCTCCAATTTATCTGCAGCATCAAGTCCAGTCTCTTTCAAGTAGAGCTGAACTGCTAGTCAGTGTTGGTAGAGGGGAAAGATCTGGCCTTAGGCGGCTGCTTTGTGGGGTGTCACAGGGCTCAATTCTCTCCCCACTCCTATTTAATGATCTGCATGAAACCACTGGATGAAGTTAGCTGTTGGCACGGGGTAAAGTATCATTAGTATGTTGATGATACTCAGTTGTACATCTCTGTCTTGGGCCATCCAAGTGATGTTGTTGAGGTATTTCCCCAGTGCCTGGAGGCTGGATAGGCCTGCATGGGGAAGAACCAACATGGGCTCAACCCTGACAAGACTGAGTGGCTGTGCATTTTAGGTCTCCCAGATCTAGTGATTTCCCAGAATTAACTCCAAACAGGGTTACATTCACTGGATAGAGTTGATGTGCAATCCTGGGGTTCTCCTGGACTCACAGCTCCTGTTCAAGGAGCAAGGAGCAGTGGTGGCCCAGAGATCTTTCGCACAAATATATCTCGTGTGCCAGTTGCACCTATTCCTAGCTCAGGAGGCCCTGCTCATGGTTGCTCGTGCCTTAGTCCCCTCTCAGTTGGACCGCTGCAATGCATTCTAAATGGGGCTATCCTTGAAGAGCATCCAGAGGCTGCAGCTGGCCCAGAATGCAGTGGCAAGCACAGGTTTGGGTGCACCACAGTAACACTAGTAACTGCTCTAGCTTCCTGTAGGCTTCTGGTGCAATTCAAGGTGTTGGCTGCCACTTTTAAAGCCCTACATGGTTATTTGTGGGACCACCTCCCCCTGGTGATTTCTGCTCACTCCGCCAGATCTGACAGAGCGGGCATGCGCCAGGCACCCTTAGTGAAACAGTGTCACCTGGTGGCTCCAGGAAGCATGCCTTCTCCGTCAGAACGCCTGTCCTATAGAACAGCCTCCCCTTCCCCCAAAGATCTGGACAGCCCCAACTCTACAGGCCTTTTGGAAGGCTGTGTAGACCTGGTGTTCCCCCTGCATGGGGTGTATGCAGTTGGTGATTATGGAGATTGAATTGGGCTTTGACTTGCTTTGTTTTGGTTTGGTTTTAAAGGAAAGTTTTGTTTTTGCCAGGTTTTGTTTGTTCACCACCCAGAACTTTCTGGGATAGACTGGCGGCCATATACATTGGATAAACACATAAATAGAGAAGTCATACATTCAAGCCATCACACAGATGGTCTCCTGCATTTCCCCCCCCCCCCCTTACCAGTTCACATTCAGTTGCTTGAAAGAGAATTTGCTTCACCATTTCCTCCCAAGGAACAAGCGGAGTATGTTTCTTCCATTTATTTTGTGGCTTCTGGCCAAGAGGGACGTGTAAATGTTTTGTATTTTGATCTGCAGCTTCTTTGGCCTCCTCCCATTCACTCATAAGGGAAGACCTCAGCAGGAACTCCTCCCAGCAGACTTGATGCTACCACTCTTGAGAAACCCATGGACAATGTTTCCTTTCCTGGAGAAGTTTGACCAATTGTCCATTCAGTTCCCTCGGCTCCCAGACATGAATTTATCCAGCAGAGAAACATAGGACAGGTTTCGGTGAAACAGCTAAAACTTCCCTGCTTCTTCTCAGGGTATGGCTGGGTAAACTGTAGGCAGGGACATCCATGGGTGGAGGACAAAAAAGTCAAGATGGCAGCCATCTTGCTCGTAGCTCCCATCTTGACTTTTTTGATCCCCCTGTGGATGGCCCTGGCTGTAGGCCAACAGCAGCTGCTGGCATCCTCAGCTCCTTTTTTGTGGCTTTGTCAAGTGATGGAAAGCAATAGACACTTATGGGGCTGTTCCTGTTTCCCAGCTGGATGAAAAAACACAGTTGGTGTCTTCCTTGGTTCATGGGCTTTGGAGTTCAGCCCCCATGGCTCAACCAGGAGGATACCAGACCCTTCCTGAACTGACAACTGCACTTCTTATGGTATCAGGAAAGAAGGCAGCCCCATAGACGTCCTCCATCAAGGAGAGAACATAGCATCAATTGTCACCGTGACCATCCTTTCTGAGGTTAATGTATTCTTCTCTGCTGGAGGAAAAGAACAAGGTGGTGGGTTGCAATGGGACTTAAGGGTGTCAGCAGAAGGGAGGTGGAGTGTCTTCTTCAAATACACTTGCATCAATTCGAGCAGGGCTCCTTGCATGCTCGGCCAGCTCTACAATTAAGTTCCGCTGGATATAGTGGGGTTTAGTGCTGAGTAAACCATCATAGATTGTGCTAACTTCTGTTTTGGGAATACTGACAGGCAGCAATTCTAGGCAACAGAGATGCTGTAGGTGCCACAGAGATCTGCCTTAGCTGAACTCGCAAGCTGCAGAGACCTATAGCCCTATCCTTCCTCAGAAATGTTCTGAGCTGAAAACAAACAGAAACCCTTTTCTGCAAGATGCCTTCCAGCTCACTTGGTGCCAAAATCTACCTTATCATTTCTTGGTTTCCTTCCCCTGCAAAAAAAAATAAAAAGGTTTCTGTTTACTTTCAGGCTTCTTGACAATAGATTGTGCATTTCACTAGATGGGTCTTTGGGATACATCAGTGGGTAGTGAAAGGCCTAGCGGCTGGCTGAGTACCTTTTCTGTTAGGCATCCTTCCTTTGCTCTTCCACCTCGTGGTTCATTGGTACTTCCTACTCTGTGAAAAGTTCCCTGGAACACAATTCTATTGGTTCCTCTTCTTTTGGGATTGAACAGAAGCAAGGAAGTCAAGGAAGGTCCAGATTGTGCAATGAGAAGGACATTAGTGCACAATTATGGCCACTTGGAAATGCAACACGTGTCAGACGACCACATCCCACCAGAAGAATGTCCCTGAGATTGTCTTCTCCTTTGAAAGATTTTGGAAAGCAATTTCTCTTTCATCAAGTGGAATGAAATCTGATACAAAAAAATAAAATAAAAATGCAGACAAATTCTTCTGCCCTGGTAGAAATTTTAGTTGAGCAGGTTTCTCAGAATTCAATGGCCACCTCATCAAAATTATTTGGAACTTCTTTTGAAACTTGTTGGTGCTTGAGGTCAAAAGCACATTTCCAAGCTCCCCTCTAAGTGTAGTTATGGGGAAAGATCCTACATTTAAAAAAAAAATACAAGTTCTTTTACCCAGACAGTTGAAGTTTGCCATCTCATGCCTGACTCCCCAAAACATATCTCCTGCTGCAAAAAGGTCTCCAGCATGTGCCATCAAGTTGGCATCAACTCTTAGTGACCACATAGATCAGTGTTTCTCAACCTCGGCAACTTTAAGATGTGCGGACTTCAACTCCCAGAATTCCCCAGCCAGCATGCTGGGAATTGAAGTCCACACATCTTAAAGCTGCAGAGGTTGAGAAACCCTGACATCGATTTTCTCCAGGATGAATGAAAGATCTCTACATTTAAAAAAAGGGCACAAGTTCTTCCATTTATATACAGGCACAATTTCTTAACTGTTGTGACTCCTCATCAACCCAAAGAAGATGACGACAGTAGCAGACAATCCATTGAGTGATTTTTTTTTTCGTTTTATTTCCAACAAATACAGCACCCGCCTGGCCTGGGATATATAGGAAGAGGGGTTGAGGATGAATGGAGGACTTGGGTAGGGAGAAACAGGTGGGAAGACAGCCACGTGTGGGGTGGATTGAGAAAGTGGCAGTGTTTTCTTCCCTGCTTCTATCCTCCAAGTGAGATTTGAAATTGGGGAAGAAAGGAAACGCCTGGTGGCAACTTCTATCCCAGAATGCTGTTAGGGCACACAGTGCATGGCATATGAAATACCCAGATTTTAAAAAACAAAACAAAAGCAAAACAGAAAGAAAGAAAGAGAGTCAAAGTACGTTCCCTGGTCCCTGAAAAGGGCAGGATCTCCTGCCCTCCCTTGTCCTGTGCAAGGGACAGATGGAGAACCATGAGATGGTCGGGAGTGCAGTTCTGTGTCCCAGCAGTGAACCACAGGGGGGACATGGGAGGAGTGGGGGGCAGGAGACCTACTGATGCTGAAAGGGATACGTCCCCATAGGATCTGCACGTGGGGCAGAGAAAGGTGTGTGGGAAGGTGAGCGCGGCTGTGCCTGCTTGGCAACTGGGGAAGGGGCACAGCGTCCGTGGTGCTCCTGGCCTTCCTCCTTGAGGTGTGTTTAAAGAGAGGGCCGAGTTTAAAAAAAAGTCTCCCCGGAAAAATGCCAGAAGGGGAAGAAACTCTTGTCTGTCCTGATTTGCTTGATTTTTCCAAAGTGTCAGTGTGAAAAATATATATATATATATATATTTATATTTATATATATTTATAGGTTGCTAAATCACAGAGTCCATGAGGCTCACACTTCTGTTTGGAAGTCGCCCTCCGACAGATCCAGGCTCATGCAATGCTTTTCCCAGTCGGCCGAGTGCAGCTCCAGCTTCTCCCGTGGCTTGGGGGGCAGGGAGCTCAGCGTCATGGCCTTGAAGGTGCTCCAAGACTTTTGCTTCTGTTGCTGGCTCTCTGGGCTCGTGACCTCTTGCTGAAGAAGGGGAAGAGGAAGGAGACTCAGGGAGGAAACTAACCCATCTATAACCCCCAGGGCTCCAACGGAAGATGCCCAATGTGCTTTGGGCGAAAAGCCCCACCTTCGTGACACCCAAACATCAGGTAGGGCTGGGGTCATACAAGGCAAGAGTCATTGAACTATGGTTCAGGGAAGTTATTCAATGGTTGGCTTCACTCATTGCACGAAGCGAACTATGGTGAAAATCTTTATAGCAGGGGAGCCATGTGTGAAAAGAGCCTGCCAGGCAAATGGTTAATTACTTTTGTCATACTGCCAAGAAAACTGCCTGGCTGAAGCCGGCAGGAATTGAGTTTGACTTGAGGGTGTCTTTTCTTCCTTTTTTTTTAAAGCCTAAATATCCTCTTGCCTGGTGCATATTTCTTTTCTCTCTCCTCAAAAAGTACTTACGCTGGTCATATTCTTTTCGCCACTTCCTGAAGAGACGCTCCAGCGCTTTTCTCTCTGCATGAAAAGAGCCCAAATGAGGAACGTTAAGGTCTACTCCCTTTCGCTCAGCCTCGTGATCCAATTCAACCAAGGTCATCTAAACTTTGACTTTTCTTGCTGTAAAAGTCTGATTCCCTGGGCACATAAATATAATGTGTATTTGTGGGTGTGGGAGCATAGGTGTCTGAATCACTTTCTGCTTATAATTTTTCCAAACTCAGATTCACACTGGCCATCCCAGTTTGTGTTTGTTTTTAAAAAAAGGTCAGTGCAATCTTTATATCCATTTATATCCATTTCTCCTAAGACACCAATCCTATTATGAAGGTGGTTTTTTTTTCCTTTTTAAAACTGCATCACAAGAGTGCAAATACTGGTGAAGAAGTCCATTTTATTCTGCTTAAAGCAAAAACTAGATAAGTCAAAACTGAACAGGCAAATCAGTTAAAAAGTGAATCCAGTGACTTCCTGCTTCATACTTCCCTTATTATATTCATATTTCCACATTAAAGTGATTTGTTAAAACAAAGTGCATTAAAATAATATCGAAATACACATTTCTAAACATATTCTCTCTTGCATTATGCATTTTATAATATATTTTGGTATGTTTTTGAGTCAACATCTGAGTGGAAATTTTAAGAACTCTGATGAATGACGTCCACATCTCAGCTCTGAAACTACAGTTCAGATTAGTCCCTTTCACAATTTGCAAGTAAGTAAATGAAATCCTTAAACAACAAAGTGAACCTTGACTGCACATGTATGTATCGGTCATCTTTCCTCTGTGTTTTCTGTGATCCTTCCTTCATTTTATACTTTCAGCATATTGACAATGAAATCCAGCCCTTACTCTACATCCTTGAGAAATCCAAATGACTTGAAAGTGAATCTTTCGTTGGGTTCAATGCATCTTAAAATAATTCTTTTACAAACTCGCTCATTTGTAAAAGCAACATTTTCTAACTCTTTATTCTATTTTTTGTGTCCGTTCTAGACCCTTGGACTGGGAGAAGAGCTTTAGTAGAAGGGTCCATGAGATGTGGAGAGATATTGAGACTTCAAACACCTGAGTTTGGTCAGCTGCAATTCTTCATCCTAAGGGAATATCAAGAGGCTGGGTACCGCTCAGCATGGAGGTGCTATCCTGGCAATATTCTTCATCATGGTTAACAGATGTACCAGGATCCGGGTTTTTTGGGGGCGGGGGGTATGTGTTTGTGTATGTAAGAAGCTTAGAAGCTCCATTGGCAATCAACCCCTTCAATGGAATGCTTCGTACCAATTTATTATTTCATCCTCCTTGAGCTCTGCACACAAAGGTATTACCCAGAAAATGGTGAGTTCTATACCTTGGATGTGTTCAAGCAGAAGTTAGTCAGCCATCTTTCTCTTGCATTAATAATGACTAAGCACTTAGTGTCTTCTTTCACCGTTGTGTATAACGGTGGGCAAGAAATGTATACGATCAGGGATGCTTTCAGCTGGAGTCCTGCACCAAGCAAAGGGTTGGGCTCAGCCAACTAAGTACTCCCTTCCAACTCTAAGATTCTAGACCAGTGTTTCTCAACCTTGGCATCTTGTGGACTTCAACTCCCAGAATTCCCCAGCCAGCCATGCTGGCTGGGGAATTCTGGGAGTTGAAGTCCATATATCTTAGAGTTGCTAAGGTTGAGAAACAGTTCTAGACTTTTGTTTCAAGGGTGTCAAACCTGCTTCAAAGCCTGCAGCTCCCTTGAGACACCCTCCTTGTCTCATTGAGAAGGAGTTGCCTTTTGTCCCTGTCCTCCCATCCTTACCTTTGCAGCATTAGTGGCCGGAGCACGATACCGATCCAACGTGTGGAATTTCTGATTCAACTCGTGGTAGAGTTCTGAGTGGCGTTTCTTTGTGTGCATAACTTTCTGCAAATGTTCACAGCAATAATCCCCGAGATGAGAGGAGGGAGACAGAAGAGAAAAGAGAGGTCACCAGAGGCTGTTTGGGTAGAGGAGTTCTTTCCCTCACATCTACTCACCCAACATTTGTGGCTAAAATGGCAGAAGAATCGAGTGGAGGAGCTTTCTTCATACCCCCTTGAAACTTAGCTCAGCCACCATCCTTCTAGACAAGGTGAAGTCCCTCTTCTCTGCTATAGGGTGCTTATGAAAAATGGTCAGGGCACTTACAATGGGCAAACAACCCCCAAAGTATTTTTCTGGAGGCAAAGGTCCTCTTTTTCAGGCCAAGAAGGGTTCTCCTGGTGCAGTTGTCACCTACTCTGTGCATCAACTGCCATCAACTCAGTTGTGGCCAACCTTCCTCCAAGTTCTCTGAATTCAAGCGAAAGTGGAAATCTGAAGAGGTGGGTCAAAGAAATTAAGACAGTGCTGTGTCTGAAGGCTCACCCCTTATGCGTGTCTTGCAGGGCACATAAACAAGAGGTGGGATTTGGGTTGCATGGTCACAGTGCCATCTTGACTTTTTTTACCTTCCCAGCAGACGCCTCTGCTTCTAGAGAAGTATGGGACAACAAAACCTGGCACCTAGGTCTAGAAAGTGATGTGGTGTTTAAGGGGCTAATCTTCACTGAGATTCACATGTGTGCACGCGCATACACATACATGGAAATTCAACAAAAAGTACCTATTGGGGAAATGATTGTATTTGCAAATATGGAGCTGGGAAGCATAGTCTGTATCAGTGTTTCTCAGCCTTGGAAACTTGAAGAGGTGGGGATTTCAGCTCCCAGAATTCCCCAGCCAGCCATGCTGGCTGGGGAATTCTGGGAGATGAAGTCCACACCTCTTCAAGTTGCCAAGGTTGAGAAACACTGCTTATAGGCTGAAATAAAAATCATTTAAAAAAATTCTACAGAAACTCTTGCTTCACTAAGCAACTCTCTTAGTGACACACACTGGATTTGGCTAAATTACACCACGAGCGGACTTGATATTGTTTGGGGTTAAATTGACTCCTCCTAATCAAGCAATATCATCAAGCTGACCAGTGACTACCAGACTCTTATCTCTCCTGTGATGCCTCCTAGAGATGTGCTAAGCTAGGGCCGCCCAAGAGTGTCATTGGTATGACTTTGCCTTTCCCCATGCCGCAGCCAAGCATGATGGGTGGGAGGGTTAACTCTCTCCCATGCCTGAAACTGTCCTTTCTCCAGTCTTTTCAACAGCCCCCAAGTCCCTTCATTGTAATCCTTCCCTTTCCTACCAATGAGTTCTTTTGTGCCTTTTCCTCACTATATACATAGTCTCTCATGTCAAGCTTTAAAAAAAAAAGAAATCTGGAGTTGGGTTGGACAGCTGTTTCCTCCAGCCAGCTTTGAATGGCGATGAGGGCTATTTAGTGGATTCCAGATTGGTTGAGGAACCCCCACAGATCATGGCAGCCGTTGCTTATTATTTCTGGGAGTAACCAACCCAGCAGAACTTTCCCAGGCTCTTGTATTATGGATTCCCAACAGTGGGGTAGCACGAGCTGAAAATAATTGGACAGCAGCTAGGAAGCAAAATAGGTCCGCCTAGTCAAAGAGAAATGCTATTTAAATACACAAATGACTGGCCCTGAGGGTATCTTGGGAGAAGACAGAAGCAGAATGGTAGCTTTTAACCAATCTGTGGAGAATTTGAGAAAGGGACTATCGCCAGGGGGCAGTACATCCTCTTGAGCTTCCTAAGTTTCTGGTAAAATGGGGTCTGAACCCCTGAAGATCTAACAAAACTTGCAAGAAGACTGGGATGTGAAGGCAAACATGCCCTTGAACTGTATTTACTCTTCCCCTTTCTTCCAGCATCCCTAACTGTGGCCAAATCCAGTTTCATCAGGCTGGGCTTCCTCTGTCAGACTAGTCTATTGTACTGGTGCAGATGAAGGACCAATGGTCTGGGGCTCCTTCTCCTTGAACTGCTTCCATCTTGTTTTGTCATGACGAGAAGGACAATGCAGGTGCATTACAGCTGGCCATTATAAAAGTCAAAGATTGGGCTCAGCATGTTCTTGTCCTCCTCTCCCCTGCCCATCAAATTTTCTTCTTGTGCTCTGTCTTTTCAGACTGCAAACCTGAAGGTTACAGGGATTATCTTCTTCCTCTTTTTTTTTTTTTTAAAAACTACACTTGTCTATAAACTACTCAGAGACCTTTTCCAATCAGAATGGGGCAGCAATGCTTTTAATAGATAGATAAGAACCAAGAACAAAACCTGAGTCGACCCATTCAAGGAGGTCCATGATGTTTCATGAGGCGACATGGCCTGAAACCAGAAACCTAGACTTGGGGATGGCCTTGCAGAAGCTGGAAAACTAAATTTTTCCAAAGGGCCCTTGGGATTGATTGATCGCCATCAGTACTTTGGGAATTGTGTACCCATGGTTGGTATCATCTGGTTTTATTTTACTTTTATAACATTGCATTTTGTGTTACACCATTATGGGGTTCAGTGGGCATTCTTCACTGTGGATGTTGTACTGTGCCCTTTTTGTTGTAGGCTGAAGGAAGTCTGGAAGGATCCAGGCACACACAAATGTAATAAATAAGTAAACAAATCAATCAATAAACAGATGTTCCAGAACCCTGCCAACATAACACCCATCACAAAGCATAACCAATCAGCAGAGTGGTAGCACATCGCAGCACAGAACATATGGAAAAGTGGCCGTTAGGAACTCGTGCAAGTCTGAGAGAGCCACTACCCTCCTCTGCTCCATCACGAGGGATGTGTGAGGGTTTTATCATGGCAATCTGGAAGAGGAAGAAGGATGCACACAATTGGCATGCGTGAAAAACTGACTTTGTCCACATGGCCAGAGGATACAGGCCTGGTTCAGATGCCGCTTTCAGCCACACCACTTGAAACAATGCAAGAGCGCACCTGATTCCCGGGGACATTCCAAGTCAGACTAGACCTGGACGTACCCAGGGCAGGGATGTCTTAATCACTCTCTTGATTACTGGGAAATGCATCTGGGAATCAACCACACCCTTGCTGATTCTAGGTTTTGAAGATTTTGCATTTAGGCTGAGTTGCAATGTGTGTTGCTACTGGGGGTTGCTGGGGAGGGACAAGACACTTGCTCTGCCTTGCATCAATCCAGAAATGTGGTCAAAAGTCTTTGGCAACAGCTCAGTGCAACTGCAGAGAACCTGCGCCTGGTTCACAAACAGCCTCCGTATTTTGATGAAGGGGGGGGGGGAAAGACAGGTGTGGTTTAAGAAAATAAATAAAATTGAGTCCTGAGCTGAAGGTGAAAGTTGCTGCTCTAAAGTAGAGCTTGGTGAGAAATATGTTTAGTTTACATTTATTCCAGATTTCCTTAATGCTTATTCCCAGAACCAACACGCAAACTATAATGCAACTGTCTTAATATTCATGTTTTTCTGAATTTTGCAAAACTGTTTCCTAAATCCAGATGTTAGGGAATGCAGGTATTTGGGGAAATGGGTACAAAATGCTGACACTGGCAAAAAATAACTGAAAGCTATTATTTGAAGGGAACTCATTTGGAAAAGAATGCTTATATTAGAAAAACAGCATGCACTCATTTATACATTAGAAGAGAGGCCATGCAAGATAGATAGAATTCTATCTTCTCTTCCCTCCTGCCACCCCCCAGCTGGTCTAGAAATGAGAATCGGAGCAAAATTAAACTTGACAAATTCACCTATTCCTGTTCTTAACCAATTGACATTGAGTCAAAAGCAGATTGACAGCAGAGTCCTGGGTATTCTGCACTAGAAGTCTGTAATGGTTTTATGCCAGTTGCACTGACACAATTTCCCCCCCCCCCCAAGAGTTCTGGGATTAGTAAATTGGCAAGAATATGTAGTCATTTGTAAAAACCTCCCCCCATTAATTCCTGACATTTCAGATCACTGGGCAAGAGGGGGTTTTATTATTATTTCAGTGCTTCCCATAATTCCAGTTCTCAAATTAGTTCACAATAATTTAAAATACAAAAAAACAGATTGAAACAGTACAAACTATTCAATTTAAAAAGTGAAGGAAGAAAAGGACAAAAATGAAACCAAAACAATCCCACAACTTTCACACAGGAATGCCTCGATGAAGAAGTAGACTTTTAAAAGGTGCCTAAGAGATATAATCTCATGATGGCCATCGGTTCGGGATATTGGATTCCTGCACTGGCCGGGGGGTTGGACTAGATGTTCTCCTGGTCCACTTCCACCCTTATATTTTAGAATTCTAGGGCTTCAGGAGGGAGAAGATTTCAGATTGAAGAGGCTACACTGAGAAGGCCTGATCAGCTTGTGGTTCTTGGCATCCAATGAAGGACTTTCCTAGTGGATCTTAGCAATCAACATGGTCTGTGACATGGAAAACAATCTGTCAGGTGTCCTGGTCTGGAGTAATTTTTATGTCAAGAGGAAAACCTGGAGCCTGTTTTGATAGCTACGCAGCAGGCCGTGCAGTAGCTTAGCTGATATATGACAGGTTTCTTTGGGCTCCAGTGACAATGATAATCCTAGGATCATCCCAAATAACATGCCTGCTCTTTCAAGGAAGGAGTGCCTTCCCATTAGGTGAAGCAAACCCCCTAATTCTTGGATTCTCCCCACACCCTTCATTTCCATCCTGTCTGGATTCAGTTTTCAGGTTGAATTGTTTTCAGAGGCAAGGGAGTATAGAGCTGATTCTGCTAATGGACTCTACAGCTGCCTTAGAGCTAGATTTATATAATCTATCTATCTATCTATCTATCTATCTATCTATCTATCTATCTATCTATCTATCTATCTATCTATCTATCTATCTATCTATGTTGTATTGTAAACCATTTTGAGTCCTGTGAATTAGGCAGTGTATCAATTTCTGAATGCATCAATAAATATCAGCATATTGATGATACCTCATCCCCAAGTTAATGACTGCCTCCAATGGCTTCATACAGATCCTAAATGCCATTGTGGACATCCCTCAGTATAGCTGTGGCAGTCACCTAGTATAATACTTTGAAACCATTCCTGCAAGTACTACTGGAAACACTGGAACCTAAGGCCCCAACCCCAACTCACAGACATGCTCCAGGAGGACATCATTGCTGATGTTATCAAAAGCCACTGAAAGATCAGCCAGGATGAAGAGAGTCCCCCTGTCTCTGTCCCACAGGAGATCATCTACCATGCCTGATGATTATCTCCTCAAACCAGGCCAAACGATTTTGAGATAATCAGTGTCCTCTAAGAATGTCTGCAGCAACACAGACAACCTCTCCTTGATTGCAAAAAAAAGGAATTTATGCCTAAGCAGTTATGGACAAAATCCTCTGGATCCAGGGACAGCTTCTTCAGAAGTGGTTGGACCACTGGCTCTTTTAGTCCATCAGACAAAGATTCCTTCACCACTTTCTGGATCTACCTAGTCATCTCCCTTTGGCTACCTCAAGGAATCTACAGTCTTTTTGATGTCCTTGAGACTTGTAAACTGAAAGTGATCTCATAGAGACTCGTCAGGTGTGATCTGGACATCTCAGTATGTACTGCGTCAAATGCAGGGTTCATGATAATATAAAGACAACTGATTTTATCTTCTAAATGCCTCACACATCTGTCACTGCAGATCCCTGAAAGTTCCAACATCGAGTTTTCCAAAGCAGATGACAACAAACCCTTAATCACTTTAAAGAGCTCTGCTAGACAGCTACTTGAGGATGCAAAGGAGATTGCAGAGAAAGTTTTCTCTGCAGCCTTCACCACAGTGTAGCAGGCATGAAGGAGTCTTACAGCATCTGCATTCTAGTGGTTTCCTGAGAAAACAATGACACTGGACTTCACTGTCCCAGAGAGAGGACTTAATGATAATTGTTATCAATGGCTTATTCCATAGATCATTCCATAGATCAAAGGAGATCCATAAAAGGTCACTGGTTTTGGAAATTCCTCCAGAACATTCCAGAACCCATCCGATTCCCTAAAACTCCACGACTGATTATCTTAATTGGTCCCCCTCCTTGCTGGAGAAGGAAAGTGAAGAGATACCTAACTTCCCCATGTGGTGGTCTGCCCATGGATGCAGATTGTCATGTTCCAAATATTCAGACCTCTCCACAACCTAAGGAAAATGCCAAATCAAGCCCAGCACTCTGGTTCATGCATTGGTTTGATGATAACTTCAAACAGACTCATGGCCATCAAAGAGATGACGAAATCTTAGATAGGAATAGAAAAAATGAAAAAATAGAAAAAAAACCCAAACAGCTCTGGGCAACTACCTATCCCACACCAGGGGTGTGAGTTCAAAGTCGGAGCTCCCACCTAGGCCAAATTCCCCCAAATTCAGCTCCCATTAGAACAAGGTCGACTGGACACCCCCATCCCAGGGGTATCATTACAGAACCGAGACAACTGTCTGGCTAGCAGGTAAAGACAGGGCACAACTGGAATTGCTGAAATGCCAAAAGATGTCACTCCGTTATACCCCAGGAGGGCACTCACCTCAAAATCCAGGTCAGAGTACCGTAGTCTTTTCCTCTGGGGAGGGAGGCATGAAGTAAGCATACCACAAGGGGGGAGGGGGGAAAAAAGAAAAGCCTTCATTACTTTGTCTAGTCCTCAGATTGAGTTTTGGAGAGCAGATGGGTTGGGAGGCACCCAAGGAAACATCAGAACATACAGAGATGACGGTGTGGGGAGGGGGTTAGGAGCAGCAGGAGGAGAAGGTTATCCCCAAAGCATCACAGGAGCAGACAACAAAGGGCAACCCTAATGCACTCTGATGGCCATTTCCTGGGGCCAATTGTCTGCGGCCACGGCATGTGTTAACTGAAGCGCTTTGCTCCAGGAAGATCTGGTAGATGAAGCACCTACTATTCTAGCCGCATCTTCTAACAAGCTCTTAGATGACTATTTTTGAATGGCATCCAGACCTGAGGAGCATGGATCACTTGGGTGAGTTTTCTCTTGGTTAGTACCCAAAGCATTGGGAGAACAAATGGAAGGGAAGATGCTGAGCTTTAGGGAAGGTGGGGAGTTGATTGCATTTCAGCACAACTCTCCCATTTTGGGGCCTTCTGCATAAGGTGGAGGAGATAATAAATAAGCCCCCACCCCTTCCTGAATCATGAGAAGGCCATGAGAAGAGAATCCAGAGGGCAGGCCCTCTCTTCTCCCTGTCGATCAATCTCAGTCCCATTGCCAACTTGCAAGCTCAGCTTTACTTCAATTGTGGTGTTCTTTCCCCACCCCCACCCTCCAAAAATCCCATTTTCCTTCCCTCCTCAGGAACCAACCTGAAGCTGCTGTTTTGGGGCTTCCCAAAAACCAACCCCCCTCCCCCAAAAACATTGTGCCTTCATGGCAGTGCCAAGCAGAGAAGGGGGTTAAATGCAGATTCAGTCAAGTTAGGGATCTGTGTGGTGTCAGGATGCGGGAGAAACATTCTGAAATAAATGGAAGAATGACTCCTTTTATGCTTCTTGAACAAGTTCTGCTTTTCACAGCAGAAACACCCCTGTCCCATTCCTGCTCCAGAATTCCAAACCAGGCCACCTGCTGCAGGCAACAGTTCATGCAGGGGAAACAGACATAGTCATGCTACAGGCTCAAACTGGCTGAACAATCCATTGCTAATTGCCGGGAACTAGTATAGTTCAATAAGGTAGAATGCAGACGCTGAAGAGGGTAAGGCAGTCTTGAGAGGCACTAACAACAGCATGGCATCCAGCTTCATAGTAACTCTGCACTGATTAGTCCACACTTGGAGTGCTGTATCCAGTTCTGGGCACCCCATTTTCAAAAGGGCACAGAGAATTTGGAGGAAGTTCAGAGGAGAGCTACCATGCTGATCTGGAACCCATAGTATATGGGGAATGGTTCTGAAGGAGCTGGACATGTTCAGCTTGCAAAAGGGAAGACCAAAGGGAAATAATGCAGTGGTCTATAAGTAGCTAATAGGTTGACACGTGCAGGAAGAGCCAGGTTTTCTTTCTAACAAAATTGAGAGGAGGACAAAGGTCAAATGGTTGAAATTAAGAGGAAGAAGATTCAAGTTGAATGTAAGGTGGGATTTAATGATAACAAAAGGCATCACGCAATGGAACAGGCTGCCTGAAATTGTGGTAGATTCCCCTTTGCTGGAGTTTTCAGATTGGGGCTGGATGGTCAACTGATGGGGATGGTTGAGGTTGAGTTCCTACCCTAAGCAGAAGGTTGGACTAGGTGACCTACGAAACTCCTACCTACTCATGATTCTAACTTCTGTTTCTAATAAGTGGCTAGCATTATTGGAAGAGGGAATCTTTGGACCTTCATCACAGCTCTTTGAGAGCCTTTGGGGGGGAAGGCCACAAAAGTTAAATGTAAGCAATCCAGGGTAAGTCTGAGTTGCAGAGAACTTTTCCAGCTTCTGTTGCAGTCAAAGCACATTTAATTAAACAGATGATTCCAAAGTTGTGCACATGCTGTACTATCCTGTATGCAAGCCCCCACTTAGCATCAAATATCAACTTTTATACTTTCACACACCTTTTTTATGGATTCTCTTATGCAGATCCAAATGTTGCAACCATCACCTCTCCCCACCTCTCCCCACATAGTCACCTGTGCACATCAAATTCATTTAGAGCATTTTCAGAGCCAACTTACACAATTAGTAGACCTGAGGAGGAAAACCTCTTGTAGGCTTATACCACTTTTCATAAAATATATGTAAAAACTTCTTTGCACATGGAAAACTTGACTTCTAGACTGGAAACCTTTTCTATGAGATGTTATATTTCTAGGAGGTGACAACTGTTTTGGAGACAGCATCATTCAAACATGCTATACTTTTCAACGTCTTGCATTCTGCTTCAAGGCTGCAATCCTGCTCTAAATTACAATTCCTTGTTACAACAGAAATAGCTTAAGGTCCTTTTCCTCACCAGCATCTTAAGCCAGAATAAAATCATAAATTATGGCCAATAAATGGACACTAAGCTACAGTTTCCCAACACTTGTTCTGGAGATAATGTGTCATTTATCACGTCTAGAAGATTACATCTGAACTTGCTAGCAAATATGAGTTCATTCTTGAGACAACCAGGTGGTATGTTACAGAAAAACAGTTCTGATTAGTTCTACCCTGATTATGTATGCTCTTATCTGCAAGTTCAGCTTCATGGTATTCAATGGGATTTATTTCCATGTTGCTGTGCAAGGGCTGAAATCTTTGCTAGTTGCATCTGGCAAAGGAAAGAAGGAGCTTCAGCTGGGAAGGAGGAGGAGGAGGAGGAGGAGGAGGAGGAGGAGGAGGAGGAGGAGGAGGAGGAGGAGGAGGAGAAGGAGGAAGGGAAGCTGCAGCACCATTTGCAGAAAAAAATCTAGGAAGCATTGGAAGATAGGATAGAATCAAAGGGAAAATGCTTCTGTAACAACTCCTCATCCTGGACCCAGAACAAAGCAAAGGTTAGGATTCAATGTGCTCTTAAACAGAAATAAATCCAGTTAAACTCAGTAGGACTTAACCTCTCAGCAAGTATGCAGAAGTATTTAACAGCCCAAAGAATAGCTCACTTTGGCGTTCTGCTATCCTTTCAGCCTTCCAACCTAAGCTACTTACTCTTTACACCCTCCGGCCACCTCTGAACTCACGCTTGGACAAGCAAATTCATGAACCAGAAATTCTGCTCAGGGCAGAAATCAGCTGCTAGCCACTTCAATTCAACGTCCAAAAGGCGCATGCAGACTCAGAGTGACTCTTACCTCCAGGGAGCCCACTTTCATGGCTGACCCGGGCACGGTGCGTGGCATGCTGCGGCTGCGCTCTGACAACTCTGAGGCCAGGATCTGCCGCACGGTGGGGTGCTGCTTGAATTGAAGGCCATATGGGTGCTTGACGGTCCCATAGGGCTGGTTCAAGTTCACGTTGATTTGGTCCATTGAGGCAAAGCTGGGGTAAGCCTCGGCCTCCATCGAGTGCCGGCCCTGGGCCAGGCCTGGAGGTTCATCCAACTTGACGTTGAGTTTGCCCTCTTCCCTGGTGAAAGGTTTAAGGCTCACTGTCCGCCGGGGAAGCACCATGTAATTGCTCTCAAGGGAAGCCTCCTGGGAACGCAGCCAGCCGTAATCCAGTTGCCGCAGGTTGCTGTCGCCGCACAGGTAGACCGGCCCTCGCGCCACATCCAAGTTAACGTCCTTCTTGGCAGGGGGATCGCTGAGCTCCTTCAGCCCTTTCACCACATTGTGTGTCATTTGCGGCATCTGGACCAGGATGGAAGTGGGCGGGATGTTCCCAGGGAGGGTGGAGAAGCCCAGGCCACTTTCGGAGCTGGTATTGAGCTTTGGATCCTCATCACCGTCCAGGGAGATGCGCGACAATGTGCTTGTGATGGTAGCTGGGTTGCACGTGTTAACCTCTTTAAAGAGGACTGGGAGTGGAGAGGGTGGTTAGGCAGATTATGAAGCAAAAACCCCTGTGCTTTGGCAATTTGTCACTCCAAGAAGTTTGGACAAGAAGGAGGAGCAATTGTCCTTTCTATTTTTAATTTTTTCTAGTGGGGGTAGGAGAGTGTCTATCTCTCAGCTGCCCCAGGTCACCATGCCGCAGGTGCAGAGAAACGGATTTTTCTGAGACTGGAAATCTAAGTGTTTAAGGAAGGAGTGGAGAACCCTGAAACCTGGAGCTGGGAGAAACTGTTACGTGCCTCTGAGCTCAATTTTAAGCAATGCTAGCAAGGGGAGGGGGGAATCTGCTTCTCTCCTCTACCAATTCTCATGCTGCTTGATGAAAGAGGCTTTGCTTTCAGAATTTCTTCCAAAGAAAATGAGAATTTAGGTAAAATTCTCCTGAGTGTTCCTGCACTTAGTTAGGAGAGAGTCAAGGGCTGTGCCTGAACACCTCGTCTTTCATGGCACCATCACGTCTCCAAGGAATAGCCTCCTCCCTGGATTCTCAGACTTCCACCGAATCCCATCAGGAAGGGCCTCCTTCCAGGGACAGGGGAGGGGTGGCTCAAAACCTGCAAGATGATGGATGCTCTGTTGTGACTGAAGCCCCGCCCCCTTTGGTGTGTGCATGTGAGGCACACACACTCATGCCTAAAAGGGGCAGGATTTCCTTTGTGATGCTGTGCCTGCCATCCTGCAGATTTTGACTCCCCCTTCCCCACTTAGAGACACCCCTGCCAGGCGCTTTTCCAACTGGGGAGAGGGGGCAGGCAAAAGGGTTTTTTCCTCATCTGGTAGCTTCTTCTAACCATAAAGTCAGCTGAAAATCTCTTGGTGAAATTGGAAAGAAATTTCAAGCACCCTTGAGAATAAGGGGCTGAAACAGAAGGGGAAGAAAAGTTTGGACAAATTTGCAAAACTGGTTTCAGCACAACATTTGTTCTAAGCATCAGGCTGAAGAGGTGGTTTGGGAGGTCATGGGGAAAGGGACGGGAAATTGGGGTGATCAGTAATGACTACTGGTACATCTGCTAGTAGTCTGACCTGGTCATACCATTAGCCTTAAGCTGACTCTGCCTGGGCCTGGAAATTCCCTTCTCTTGTATCCCACTTCCTTTCTTTTTGCAGCATATACCCACCCCCATCAAATCCTAAACCTTTGACACCCCCCTCCCCCCAGTCCTACAAAAACTTGGCTTTCTTCTACCTCCTGGGAAAGGAGGTAAAACTGGCCCCTTCTCCATCATCCAATAAGGTCATTCCACAGCCAAACCCTCCTTTTCTCACACAGGAAGAAAGAGAGAGGCCCTCACCTGTCTGACACGCCAGGTCAACATCCTTTTCAAAATCTGTCTATAAAAACACAGGAAGCGGGGGAGAAAGGGAGAGAGAAGAGAAGAGAAGAGAAGAGAAGAGAAGAGAAGAGAAGAGAAGAGAAGAGAAGAGAAGAGAAGAGAAGAGAAGAGAAGAGAAGAGAAGAGAAGAGAAGAGAAGAGAAGGTGGGAGTGGAGAAATGAATGCATCATGGGTAGCAAACCAGGTTTAGTTATCTTGCTTATTTTTTGAATTTCCACATTGATAAATGTTATTTTGGGGATTAGGGAAAGTAAGGATGCACAAAATGTTCAGAGCTTGGAATGGATGTTCTGAGTGTTTGGAGCTTGTTAATCAAGCACCTTGTATATTACTTTTGTCCTAAGCTTGGGACCAAACAAAGAATTTCTTTCCACATTGTTTTGAGTGTTCTGCCATAATGAATAACAGGAATTCAAAACAAGTCTTTGATCCTCATTTTTCAGCGTAAGAACACAAGTGGGTTGATTATCGACACTGAATGGTGCTCACCACCCAACCTAAAGCAAAGCTGAAGAAGGGGGTGATTTAAGAAAATAAATAAAAATTCCTATAAGCAAAAAACAAAACAGAACAAAGTGACAATTAAATGGAAATGAGTATCTTTTCCAGCCCTTCTGCTTGCTTGCTGATTTATTGATTTATTGGGATAAGGAGCACTCAGCATGGATTACCATCCCATCTACATGTGTGGTCCCAGGCTGTGTTGTAAGCTCCCATCATTCCCTATTTTGGAATAATCAACATGTTTTAAGTTCTGTTCTGTTGGAACATAATCCACTTGAAAAGTTTTAACACTGTTTGCATATTTAAGTACAGAGTATATTTTGAAAGCCAGGCGCAAATGCTTTTATTATGTGTGCTTGGCTGCGCCCCCAATGGCAGAGTTAATATTTGATGACTGATCAGCACAAAACTGGCATTGAGGTGATATTGAAGATGGCCGTATCCATTGCCAAAATGGCGAAGCCCATAATAAGGCCATTACTACCAACCAGATCATAACTTAAAAACACACACAAGTGTGTGATGTGAGTCAGGAACCTCTTAATTTAGTCTCAATAAGTTTGATCTCATCAATCCTTCACTGGGTTCACATACTGCATTAGGGTTTTTTTTAACCATGGTTTGTAGAATATATTCAAAGTACCTGGCTTCCCACATCATCCTAACTGTAATCCATAATTTACAAATTGCAATGGCTGGGTTCTCCCAAATATGTAGCCAGAACCAAGCACCATGTAAAAACTTAGGACAATAGTTGGCTTAATAAATTGACTGGGTTTACACATCCATGAAGAAATAAACCATAGTTTATTAGCCACTGCAACTGGCTTCACTCAATGCACCATTAAGATATGGTCAAAGAACCCCAGGCATGGTCTAGGTCAAAGTCTGAATGTCATCTCTTCCCCTTTGCTGTCTGCTCTCCTTTGAGAGCACATGTAAGAATAATTCAGAGAATGTACTTGCAATTCTCTGAATATTAGGAAAACTGATTGATCATAATAGAAATGTTCAATAATCACCACCCATGAAACTATTAGCACAGACAACATCTACAGTATGTGTGGAGGTTGAAGGCATATGGAGGCTCCTGTTGACAACACACATGAGTAACAGACCCACAAACTTTAATGCTTAACATCCAAGGATTTGAGTGCTGCCAGGAGCTGGTGGGACATCCTCATCACATGCCCTCATCACATGCCCAGAATGTGGGGATGGAGACAGCTGGGAAGAGATCAAAGCAAGGCCAGGAGGATGTGCAACTTTTTCCACCCTAAGGACTACCCTTTGCTTTTGATAGGGCTGGACAACTACATCGGTCTTCATTTACATTTAAACAGAGTTAAAATTAAATACAATCCAAACAATTCTCCAATTATGCATTGAATCATCTCCTCCTGTCCGTTAAAAGAAATTTGGTGATTTTGGGAAGTGTCAGGCCACCCTGAAGAACTTGTGGAGAGCACACTCAGCCCTAGTTCTTCAAGGTGCAGATCTCTGCTTTACCTCAACAGCCTCTAGGTGCAAGACTCTGGCCTTTTGGGTATCTACAGCTCTTCTACTTTGTCTCTTCACACAACACAGCCCACACTCACTCACCATGATCTGGACTTGTCCATTCTTGCAGGAATCTGGGGAATTCTCATTTTCATCACTTTTACACACCCCAATCTGGCATTTCACCACATCTTGGACCTGCAGGAGAGAGAAAGATCATTTGGCCCCAAGTCTTTAAAACACAGTGCTCTTCTTCCACTACCTATTTTCCATATTTAGGTTCTGGAAAATAAAATCTGGTACATTTCCCAAATGAACCCTAGGTAGCAGCTGTGTCCAGCTTCTGTAGAAAAGAGGAAATGAGGTGGATAGGAGTGCTGATGGCTTGCTAAGAAATTTCCTGGTTTCGGGTTGAAGAGAGGGCAGCTGATTGACCCTTGTAGGATACCAGCTGGTTCTCTTATTGCCCTAACACAGAAAGGTCAATGTATGAAGAAAATGCAGGGATGTACAAAAGGATCCTTCTCCTGCACGTCCCTCTGGGTGAGCTTGGGAAGGGAACAATTTTTCTAAGCTGGCACTTTTTGTTAATTTGGCCTCCAAGGGATGTAGGGAGAAGGACCAAGGACATCAGCATTTTTGGCCCAATTAGTGCTTAAAAGGTAAAATAGATGCCTTAAGCCACCCATTTCCCCCATGGGAAAAAAGTGGCTTTTTTTTAGAAGAGTAAAAAGAATCCATCAGCTTCTAAAAGACCTCTATTGCATTCCTCTCTCTCCCCAAATCATCCAGGAATTGGGCCCTTTAGATGTTGGTTTCACCCACTCTAAAGGGATGGGGGACTAGAGGAGAGAGGGCTGGTTATGGATTCTCCTGGAATTAGCAGAAGGGACATGAAAAATTCCTGGAAAGTAAGGAAAAGCTACTAGCACCTTCCTTGCAGTTGGGAAGGCGTGTCAGAAAGCCAGGCACGACGGAGCAATCAAACCCACCCTTTAATGTGAATAACCCACATGGGAAAAGGGGTGGGGCTTCCACAGCCCAGTTGTGCCTGCCATTTTGACACTGTTGTTCCGCATCCCCCACAGGTGGATGTCCCTGGTTTCTTCCCAACTGTTTCTGAACTTATATTAACAATATTTTCACAAGTACCTAGATTTTTACCTGGGGTCTATTTAAGAACTAGCATGATCTGCATCTCCTACCATCCCTGGACACCATTTTTATTTGCCTTTAAAAATTCTGACTCTCTCTGACAGCGTACCCAAATACGCCAGTTGTTTCAGATTGCCTTAGCACCCAGGTGTTGGTTCCAAGGTTGCAGGTGTCGGTGCAAGCGCCCTCGTTCTGACCAGGGAACGAGGACTGCAGGGAGCAGCTGGTGGCAACAGGCACTGCCCTTGCCACATTCCTGAGCTGATGCTTTATGACTATGAAACTCACACTAAGAGAAGCAGGGCACTGGAAAAGGAGTGGGGGATCCCAGCCTTCAGGGCCAAGAGGGATGAAATAGGGAAGAAACAGCATAGGTCAAATGAGAGGAGGGTCCATCTTCTTCCATGTACCTGATGGCCATTATCTGGGCTGACCGAAGGAGCAAAGGCTGGACCCCCTTTTGAAAGCCATTTAAGCCATCACTTGCAGTGCTTTCTATTGGGTCTTTTTCAACTGAATGAAAGAGAACTTGCTTTCACAATTTCAATTTCAAACGATAAGAGACTTCAGTAAAATGTACCACCTGATCTCCTTGGACACATTTAGTTGTGAGCTGACCAAAAGCACCTTGCAACTATCTTGTCTTGCACTCTACAAGCCACTCTTTGGAGAGTTGCAGGCTTCCTGGCTTCCCACAGGGAAGACAACAGGATGGATTTTCTCCCCGGACTTTTTCAGGGGCAGTGGTCGCTGCTAAGGGAGACCCTGTCCTGCAGAAATTCTTAGAGAAGTTCTCCGCTTCCACAGCGGAGTCTGCCAAAACACTCGACCCAATTTGCTTGCTCCAAATGTGGTGGGGAATGTTGAAAAGCCATTTGTGCTTAGCTCAATTGATTTCACTACATGAAATGCTCCCTACTCTGTAGGCAATTCTCTTTTCCAGATGTTGGAAAGCTACAGCACGTTTATTTTCTGAACTAAAGGTGAAAGTACATTATTGCTGTTGAAGTCTCCATCAAGTCAAGCTCAACTGCTGGGGACTTCATGGACCTATCTGTGTAGTTTCCTTGACAACAGTACTGAAGTGGTTTGATAGGGTCTTATTCCAGAAGGCTATTTTCCTTTTTGCAGTCCATCTTAGAGGTCCCCCATTTCCCAACCTCCTTAACTTCTGAGCTCTGAAAAGGGTGGCCTGGTGTTGTCTGCTACAGGCAGTAATAACGTTGCTGTGTTTAGTTTCTGTCCCCCACATTTCAGGATACACGTCCTCCCACAGCAAATTCCTTTGTATGGAGGCAGGTAAGTGGGAAGTCCAGTTGAAGCAGAGCTCTAGAATGACCTTTGCCCACCTTCTCTCCTTTTCTTTAGAGTGAGCCTTCATATATGATGTTTTAGAATTGAAAAAGTTGTGGCAGAACTAGAAAGAATGCTGTCTCCCATTTCATCATCCCTTTTATGAGCAGCAAAATGGGGAGTGTGACAGTAGAGGATTAAGGAACAATTCTGAGCCAAGGTCACATTTGCAATCTGAAATGCATCTCATGGATCCATTCCCAGGACGGTTACCATTGGGGCCACTCTTCCAGTATGCACTTCTCATTACAGCAGGCTATCTAGGGGACCCAAAGGCATGACTGTGAACAAATATGATGCTAGATGCTTGTGCTAAGCCTAGTTTTTATGTTCTATTTCAGGTGGGGCAGGGAACCAGGTGAGCAACAAGGGAGGGACTTGGGAATGCACTGATGGCCATAGGCCTATATTTCCTATTCCTAGGATACCTTTTCTGAGGCAGAAGTGGTGATTTTCTGACAAAAGACAAAACACACTTGGGTTTTTTTGTCTCCATCAAATCTGGTTCACTGCCTTTGGCCAAGACCCTTAACTAGATCAGTTAAAAACCTGAAGGCTACATTTGTACAGCTTCTAAACCTAGTTAATGTACATGTGTGCATGTGTGTGTCTTATTGTGTTGTGCAAACCCAGCCCACTTGGATAGGCTATGAATCAAGTCTTGAGTGACTCCAGAAAATGGGCTAAACAAAGGGCTAGGTTTGGCATGTTGTATGAACTGTCAATGACTTGGGCTACCCACCCCCATTCTCAGGATTGGTGTATTCACATACATCCCTGGAGCACCTCCAGCCCCAATGAACACCCAGCAAGCTAAATGCCCACCTCTCTGCGCAGAAAGCAGTGGACGGTGATGATGACGAAGCCCTGCACTGAATTGAAGACGGCAAAGAGGACTTGAAAGAGGATGGAGCGTCGGTCAGTCATGGCAAGCACAGCCGACATCCAGGTGAGCGCCAGGAGGGGAAGAACCACGCAGGAGCTCCACAGCGATGCCCTGGGAGGGGTCAGGAGTGGAGAAGGTGAGGGAGACAGGCCCAGGAGCCAATCGCAGAGAAGTTGGGGTCAGGGAAGAGGTGGAAAATGCATACAGGCTGGCTGGAAAAGGGCCTTGGGACCATTTTGCTGGGCTCTGAAGCAGTTTGAATGGGAGGGCTGATGTCAGGCAGCTGTTTAGCACTGGTGGATGAACAGATACTAAGCAGACAGTTCGGGGTGTGTCAGGTCTTCCTCCCACTCCCCTGTCCCAGCCTAGTGCCTTTAAGTTATAGGCACAGCATCCATGATACCATGCTATTTTCTCTCATCTTAATTTGATCTTATGTTTTTAAATTCTGTTTTATTGGGCTAATGCCCATTGTTTCTTGATATGGTCAATAAAACTATACTATCCTGTACTGAGGATGACTGGAAGAGGCATTCAAGACATCCAGGAGGCAACAGGTTGAAGATGACTATGCTTGAGAAATGTGGTCAGTCTCTACAGTCAGTGAAGGAATATACTCTGCATGTACCCAGAGGCATATTCATCTAGAAGTCTGGCATTCCAGGGTTGAGCAGTGGCATGAAATGAGGGCTCTCCACTTCCCTGAGGTCCTTGGGTTCTTGTAGGAAGAAATTCACCAGCAAAATCCAGCTTCTTACTCCTCATTCAATCCATTTCCTTTCTCCTTCTTTAAGGCCTTCCTCCTTCACCCATCCCTGTCTTGGACTAAGTTAATCAAACCTGAGATGACCTGCAAACTCACTGCTCTCTCCTTGCCTAAACCTTGGATGAGATTCTCCTCTGGGCAGAGGACGAGGTTGCTTCCTAAACTCCATGCAGTTCTGCACAAAATCTGCAGAGGGCCCAACTAGACAGCATAGTTAAAAAAAAAAACACCTTAAAAAAGAAGGACAAAAACCAACAGCAACATAGACATGTCTAGGAAATTACCAAGGAACTCTTCATTCCCTGTTCTTCACAATAGAACTTAAGATGAGACTTGCTGGATCAGGCCAAGATCGTATCTGGGCCAACAACTTGCATCACACAGTGGACAACCAGCTGCCTCCAGAATGTTCACAAATATGGACAGGAGGTTGATGGCTGTTCCCTCTATGGTCCATAATAGGTCTGCTCTCTCTCATTCCTAAAGAGCCATTGATAATCTGACCTGCCATGAATCTGTGCAATCCACTTTTACAACCTCCCAAACTTTTTGCTGACCCCTGGCCTGAAAACAGAGAAGTCCACAGTAGCTCCACATGGTGTGAAAAAGATGGTCCTGAATCTCCACAAAGTTAGTTCTAATGGATGGATCCTGAATTCCAATATGGAATACACCCTGCATGATTTATATGTATCTGTTATGACTCCCTTTTCCCCTATTTGCTCCAGGCTAAAAAACTCCTAATGCTGGAATATTTCCACCCAGAGTTCCTGCTGCCAAATTGTCCTGCATTTCAAAATGCCAGAGGCTCAACTGTCCCCTGAGTTCGCTTTCTGAGATGATGGCCGCATTGTCTGTCAGCCGGGCATTCCATGAACCTGGGTTTCTGTCAATAAATTCTAAAATGCCTCTTGTTGAGATCTATTAATCCTGCCTGGATTGCAAACCTGGCCAACTTTTGGGGTGGGGTGGAAGTTGATTGGAGAAGACTCTAAAAAAGAGAACCCCTCTGGATGTCCCTGCTCAACTCCACACTCAACCGTCTTTATTTTTCCATGAGGATGGAAAGATTAATGGATTTTTCCAGGTGTAATGGCCTGCATTACATCCTCCTGTCTCTATCCTTTGTAAGCACTAAAAGCAAGAGAGAGAGAGAAAAAAATGTGGAAAAACAAGCAGGCAGTAGTTCATGCATGCGATTAATTAGTTTTAACTGTCTTTTAATTCCAGTGTCCCCTTCTGTGCCTTGCTTGGCTGTTAAAAGCTTGTTAAAAGAAATGCAAGGAAATGGAGCACATGTTTCCAGCCATGTAGACAGGAGAAGGCATGGCAGAAGAAAAGCAGGTGGAACTCAAGGCGGGCGGCTTGCCAGTTTGCTAAAGGGAATCAGATTTGTCTTCTTCCAAAGATCTTCTCAATTTCTTAGTGGAGGAGACCTGAGTTGCCAAAAGCCTGACTTTATTGCACCAGGGAAGGTCTCCTGCAGAAGCTTTGCTAAAACAAACAAGAGTTGCCAGCAGGGCACAGCTGCTCTCTGGGCAATCACAATCTGTAGAGGAGGCCAGGAAGTGAGCTAGGTCTAATTTGGAAGGCCACAAGCAGTTGTCGGTTTGCAAGAGAAGTGGGAAAGTGTCCCAGCCCCAGGGCTGGTGGGGTGACTTGCTTCAGCTTCCTGCCCTCAGCCAAAAGAATTGCCATTGCAAGCAATTCACACATGCACACTTTTCCCAAAGTGCCTTTTCAGCAAGCAGGGCTTTTAAAAATTGCCTTTAAAAATGAAAATCATCTTCAACTCCATTTGTTTCACTCCCTGGATGCTGATGGCAAAAAGGCTGGGAGCAGAAGGTAGCCCAGTGCATTTGCTCAGGTGCAGGAACGTCCACAGAATATGGTTAAAAAAAAAAAAGTCAAACTGGAAGCCACAACAATGTGTTGCCATAAAAGACAGCAGAGTTTGATTGCTCCACTGAGGCTCCCATTGTGATCTTTCTGACCACACCCTGAGGACTGTCAGCCTTTCCAGGTAGACCAGATAGGAAACAAGACCAGATAAACGCTACATGAGCAGAATCTTGCAAGTCTGAAAGTACAATTCTCCCACCATCTCCTTTACAGCCCAATAAATTAGGGAGGGTCCCTTCTGAGCCTCTTGCCTTACCCACTATGCAGCTGTGGGCTATGCCCCCACTTATCTGACTGTTCCCTAGGCAGCATCTCTTCGCCGATTCTCCCAAGGTCTTTCCCACATACCATTACAGGTCACCCTCGCCTCGGTGGAATAGGAGGCTCTCTAATGGCACAGAGGGAGGCCACAGCTTCCTCATAGAGAGCCCAGGCAGCCCCAAACCTTAGACAAAGTCAGGTAGCAGGTTATGGAAAACATAAAATGGCAATCAATGGATAATTCTTTAATTTACCGTGTCATTATCTTTTTTTAAAAAAAATATATCTCGGGGGTTGGGGTTCAGTTGCTCTGCTTTCATTTACTTTCAAGTGCACCCCAACAGCATCCCTGGGAGAGTCTAAAAACTCAAGAAGGTAGCTGCATCATTGAAGCCCCACCCCTTTTATGTGCATCATGCAGGCATCACAGCTAAAAAAAGGGTGGGGCTTTGCATAGCCACAAGCACCATCTTGACATTGTGACTCCCCACAGGTGTCCAGTAATAGTGTGTGGGAATGACCTTGGGAGACAGGAGGAAGAGCCATAGCCTAGACAACGGTCTGATAAATGAAATCTGAGTCCACAGGAGGGCTGGGGGTGGGGAAAGCATCTCAGAAGGGATCCTCCCTAGTTTTGGGGAGAGTAAAAGTAAGGGAGGGGAGAGGTACTTTCAGACTTGCAAGATTCTGTTACTATAGCCTTACAATAAAGATAGAGCTAGTCCTCCTGGGTGTGCTTCTTGTCTGCCCATCCCTTGGTCTGAAAAATCTGCTCTAGACTACATTTGATCTAGATCACACTGGGTCATGGCTTTTTGTGCACATTATTGGCTGTCTTGAGAAATGTCTAGATCACGAGACTGGGGAAGCTCACTGTAGGCTCTCTGTATTTTGTGGGAAGATTTCCACCCCCTTGAAACAACTTGCTAAATCTGAGTATAAGTAAGAATAAGTAAAAGGAGGAGAGGGGAGATAATTCAGTGGTAAAGATGCACTTGGATTGCAGAGGACCCACATATGGAATCTCAGGGATTTTCAGCTCCCGACTGGAAAGGGTCACTGTTGTGAAAACCCATCCCCTTTCCCCTTTTAACAGCAAACAATGCCATACTGGTCAGTCTTCTATAAGCAATGAGAGAGCTTCTGAAACCAAGGGCACCACAAGGTAGGAAAGTGTGATCCTCCAGCAAATACCCACAAATCCATGAGGAACAGGCACAGGTTTTAGGGGCAAAACATTAGGGAGAAAAATCCCCCATGAAATCCTGTATTCCTCAACAGGCTTTGTTGGTACAGAGGCCCTCAAGAGTGACCATGACTCAGAGAGCAAGAGGAAAGCCCCAGTGGAGATTAACATAGCAATGTTGGCTGTTAGGATCATTGCTGTGCTTGAAAACACAACATGCTTAGCACATTTCAAGGGCAGTCTATTGTATCAGGGATTCCTGAAGGTGAGGATAAATCCCAAGTTCTCCAATAGGTTACAGACCATCTTTTGGCCATGATGGGGAAAGGAAGAAGTGCAACAAGAAAAATCAGTTGGGCACAAACAAATGATAAAGCAAGAAACATGGGAGGCTGTGTAATGGTTTGTTCACCGACTGATCAAGATTCAAGAGACAGTGTTATAAACAACCACCTCCAAGCTCCTTCATTATCAAGGAAAAGATTCATCAGTTTGCTGGTTCATTGGAAGGCAGTAAAAAGGAAAATAAAGAAGTCTTCACCTTAATGGATTTTGGGGAATCAATTTTGGGGGGAAAAAATCAACATGGTGGCCACAACAATGTGATTTAAATTTGGTTGTTTGATTGCAGACATTTCATTATCCAATTAGGTAACATCATCAGCGCTAAGTGAGTGTGGGATTTTCTCCCTGTTTATATACAGTAGCTTGCCTTGCCAGTGTTGGTGGGGTGTGATTTTCTCCTTGGTAGTTCTACTATATATAAACAGGGAGGAAACCTCACACTCAGTAGCACTGATGATGTTACCTAGTTGGGTAATAAAACTTCGGCAATCAAACAACCCAGCTCAGAGAGCACCAAGGACTCCGCAGTTCAACCCTGAGCTTCCTATATTCTCTTCTATTAGTGTGATTTAAGCTCTATAAGCACAAATATTGTTTATGTGTCTCAGACCCTGTTTGGGGATATGTTGGTTATGATGGGAGATAGTTTGGTTGTTGAATTCTTGCTACCCCATCCCTTTCTTTCCAATCAATCTCGCTACTGTGAGATTCATGCTTGGAAAGAATCACTTTTGGTTTTAGGCAGCTGCCAAAAATCCTGGTAAGTAGAAAGGTTGGGGCATGCAGGGAGAAAGCAAACAAGAGATGGGGAAAATGCAGAGAGAGAGAAAAAAAGATGGATTAGTTGTAAAAAGGACCACCCATCAATAACTAGCATGGTGCAAATTGGGCATAAGTCCAAAGGCAGGACTGTCTCCCTTCCTGGCAAGCTGCCATTGCCTTCTGCTTTTTCAGGCTGAATGCTAGGACTATCCCACTAGCCTCTCCAAGGCAAGGGTGGGGAAGCTAAACTTCCCTCCGTCATCCCAAATAAGAGAAGGGCAGATCTTCAGGTCCTGGCCCCTTCCCGCATCAGAGGGATGGAAGATGTTGCTTGACCCCATGCACAAAAGGGGCTGAGAGCTCAACACCAAAGCAGTCTCAAGAGCGTTCACACTGCATGCAATCCATTATTGTGTATAGCAAGGGTGAGGCATATCACCTTGCTGGTGGCAAAGGTGCTCTTTCTGCCATTTTGGCCCCACCCGCTTGTGCAACCTAAGTCCTCTGGCATCAGTCCACACAAGCAGGGTCCTTTGGATGGGAAGTGCTGATTTCAGAGATGCTGTTCGTCTTCTGCTTCCTTTCCTCACCCTGCATAACTAAGTACATTTGGATTTTGGAGTGTTCACTATGCTGGAGGCTTTTCAAGGGCTCAGTGTGAGCTCTGATCAAATCCAATTTAACTGTTGTCCTCCCACCTTCCCTGCCACCCCCTCCCCTTCCCCAAGAAGGAAGTGGCTTAGCTGCAGAAAGGAGCAGCAGGAATGCCACAGCCAAATGATGCGCAAAACTTCTTTTCCTGCCGCAGAACATAAGGGGGATTTTACACCTCATACGGGAGAGTTAGTAAATAAACCCCCCAAAACAAAAACAAGATAAGAACAAATCTGACCACAACAGAAACGAAGGACAGTTAGAACTGTATTGCCTAGAATGGGGCAACATTCTAGGCCCCATAGAATGGGGCTTCTGCTTTGGAGCCCCCATAGAATTGGGGGTTCTTGGAAGCCCCCATGGAGTTGCTCTTGGAAGCCCCCATAGAATTGGCTTTTGGAAGCCCCCATAGAATTGGGCTTCTGGTTTGGAGACCAGAAGAAGTCACTCTTTGGAAGGCTGGTCTGATTCAGAAAACCACTTGTCAATGTTTTTCCCCTAGATCACAATTTTTCAGTAAACACATCACTCATAGCCTTATTGCAATAGGCTTCTAAAAATACGGGAAAGGTACAAATTTTCATGAGCTGCCACTGCAGAATCTCAGCCCTCCAAAGCACTCTAACTGTCCCACCCTGGCTAAGACAGATTACCTCCTGGATGAGGTATCTCCATCTGCCATTCTGGGGTACCAACCGAGAACAAAGTTAACATCTAAACGTGGAGTCCACAGGGCATAAGTGACATCGTATGTGTCCCTGTGAGAGTTGTGTCTCACACAGTCAGTGAGAAACAAGATCAAAGCAAATCTGAGCCCTGCAGGCCAACTTGCTCAAAAGAGGGGGCCAAGCAATCTGTTGTGTGTGGCAGGAAGGAGCATGAAAAGCAAGAGGGTCTGAACTTCATTTTTATAAATAGGACTAGTTCTTGAATGCCAGCTGGTGCCAAAATTCTTTTCATTAGGGCTCCCTAAACTTTCTTCAAGAAGTATGACTTGTTCTTAGTTCTTGGATTTTCTCATGAGCGTATCAAGGTGACATCATGACTGCAAGCAGGAAATCATATCCAGTGGGTCATTACCATCAAGGTGGGCCTCCAATTTTAGGACCCCTTCAGGATGTTTCTTCTCCTTCCTCCAGGGAAACTTATTTTTTAAAAAAATGAGGAAGAAAATCTCATGAGGAATTGTGAAAATGGGGTGCCAGTTCCAATGTGATCCTTCTCAATAGAGGGGTTGCAAACATTTCAGAATGACACTGCTTTACTTGAAAATGAGTCCCGCATGTTAACTCCTCCCCTGCCCCCCCAAAAATTTGAAATGCTCAGCCCTCTCTGTTCCAGAGACACAGTGAATGTGGAACCATAATTTTTTAGAACTCTGGCTTATCAGGAACAAGAAATGAGATAGAATTGCTCCTGTCTGTGCTCCTGCACTCTGAAGATGCCGGTCACAGGTGCTGGCGAAACGTTAGGAAACAAAACTTCAAGAACACGGCCACACAGCCTGGAAGACCCACACCAGCCATAAGATAGAATTTGTTTGTTGCTCCGTCTTCCCTCCTCCTCTGACTTCCTTGCCCTTTTAGATTAACATTAATCAGAATCAGAATCCTTGGTCTATTGCTCTCCTACATGCCAGAACTGGAAGCCAAGAACAAATCTTGGCTTCAGATTTTAGCTAGTTACAAGAGCAGCTATACAGATATCTTGATTCCAACAAATGCGTTAAAAATATAGATTAGAGTTATGCAGTAATGAGAATTGGAAGCAAGAACCTCTGCGAAACATTCCAGATGCAGCCACAACTGGATGATCAAAGCCCTTCGCCTTTTCACACATGCCACAGACAGGCCGTACTAAAAAATTGAGTGGGATTTTGATTAAGCATGTGTGGCTGCCCTCTTGACTTTTTTGATGCTCTCCTTCCTAAACAAAAGCCCCCAGTTCAAAGAGGAAAAATTGCGGTGGGCCCAGGAATATATAAAGCTTCTTTTGAGAATATGCTAAACCCAATGCTTCTTTTCTGTGACTTCGTGGCAGCTGTGGAGGGCAACCATGTGAGCCAAGGATCTAGGAATTGGGATCTTGAACCACTCTATTCTAGATTACTCTGATTGGTTCACTCCAGGGTGTGCAGAATTGTAGAGAGTAACGGACACGACCCTGATGGAAATATGTGGGAATTGTTCATTAGGCAAAAGGGACTGAAACATTTTTACGTCCAGAATGAGATAACATTCAGAAGCAGCTTGGGCAGAACCCTTCCTGATTCACTGAACTGTAAGAAGGAGCAGGAGGTTCAGCACAATCAGACTTGTAAGATTCTGTTATTAGAGATCATCTCAATAAACGTAGTTTTAGCCTTCCTGTGGAGTTGTTTTCTGGTCTGGTCTACCTGGGGGGATAAAAAAATCTGCCCCCGAGCCAGGTAAGGCTTTCAAAGACCTTGGTGCCTTGGAATCCTTTCCAAATTGACACCTGTGTGCAATTTTTAATGCGTGAGAAGGGGAAAATATTTAAGGTGTGGGTTGTGTGTGTGTGTGTGTGTGTGCCTTCAAGTCAAGATTCTTGGCAACTACACAGAGAAGCCCCTGAAGATTTCTTGGCAGCATTTTCAGAAGTGTTTTGCCCTGGCCTTCTTCTTCCTAGAGCTGAGAGAGAGGGGTGGCTCAAGGTCACCCAGCTGGCTTTGTGCCTAAGGTGGGACTCAAATTCATGGTCTCCTGGTTTCTAGCCTGGGGCCTAAACCAGTGTTCCTCAACCTCAGCAACTTGAAGATGGGTGGACCTCAACTCCCAGAATTCCCCTGGGGAATTCTAGGAGTTGAGGTCCACCCATCTTCAAGTTGCTGAGGTTGAGGAACACTGGCCCGAACCACTACACCAACCTGCCTCTCATTAAAGATATAAATGGAGAGTAATTTTATGAACGATATATAATTAATGTAATTTTAGCTGAACGTAAATTTAAGTTTTATTCAGTTTAGCTTCTCTGCTGGATTTTCGTGGCCCCTAGGGCACCACTCAGAGGGCCACCCGACTTTAGCCACCTGTCTACTGAAAGAAGCCAAGCAGGAGCTTTGTTTGCTCCTGATCATCCTCATGTGAGAATGGGCCATTCCCTTTGGCACTCTACATGGGATGGGCAACTCTCCTTGGGTTGAAGCCACAAGACCTTACCAGAAGGGGTACCGTCTATTTGATTAGCCTTGGGGGTTTTTTTGTTTTTTGTTTCTGGCAGCAGGGGATGGGAGAAGAGATGGCGAAAATGCTCTAGGGGGCATTGCTACGAGCTTCTTTTCTTTGCCACCTTTCCCAAAGAATCTCTTCCACCTGCCCTTTTCTCCCCCTTCTGCTCCTGTGTCTGTTCTTCTTCTTGAATTAGAGGCACAGACAAAGCGCCAATAAGTACCAAGCTGCAGATCCTGGGATATTTTTTATTTATTTTATTTGTTAAATTTACATCTTGCTTTTCCTCCAGGAATATGATGTCAGCCTTACTAGGTAGACTAGACAGGAAACACAACCAGATGAGCTAATTTTACTTTGTTGTAAAGCTACATTAAGAGAATCTTGTAAGTCTGAAAGTACAAATCTCCCCCTGTCTCCTTTACAGCCCAAGAAAGGAGGGAGGGTCTTTTCTGAGCCTCTTGCCTCACTCACTGTGCAGCTGTGAGCTATGTTCCCTCTTATCTGACTGTTCCCTAGGCACCATCTCTTTGCCCTGTGTCCCAAGGTCTTTCCCACATAACATTACATATATATACAAGCCCTTCACCTGAGAGAAACTGGTCCAAATCTCCCCAATCCTAGTCCAACACCTTCACTATGACACTACAAGACTAGCGGGCTCAATTCTATTCATAAGCTGCTGTGTAGAAAAGACCACATAGGAGAGGATGCTCCTCTTATCTAACTCAAGGTCTGACTTTGTTTGGAATGAAGAAGACAGGACCATGATGTCAAAGAGGATAGGGCTACATCAAACTTATTAGTGGAGAATAAGAGTTTCTGTGAAGATCCACTTCTGCTAAGGTGACTATGTCTATACTGCAGTTTTCATGTGTTTCCCACCTCAACATGGCGCCCACCCAAATCTGGCTGCACAACTGGAGGGATGTAGGTCACACAAAAAGGTTTTAAGTCTGATTTCTCATTCAAAAAACCCTGTCCATTACTTATTTTCAGGGGTATATTATCTGCAAGAGTTAAGAAAAAAATGCATTGCACTTCAAAAGGCTTCTATGCCTACATATGCACACATACAAGATATGCTAAATGTATTGATCTTCCACTGCCAGCTGCAGTTCCATTCTAGAGCTGTATAATAAATCTCCATCCAGCCCCCAAGCTTAAAAAATCTAATTCCTGATGTATTCATAAATACCAAATACTGGGGACATACCCCAGAAGGACATATGCTTCTTTAACATGCAGCAATCAATGCAGGATATTGACTATCCTCTTGATTTTAGCCCCACATTTGGGGATAATAGGACAAGATGTGCTAAGTATATTGATTTTTCACTGTCAGGCATAGTTCTACCATACAGACGCCACTGAATTTTACCTAAATCAAAAATACAAAGTGACTTCCAAGAATCCTCTTAGGAATACATTTGTCAAAGTGTCGCGGGATGCTAAAAATATTATTTTAATTAATATGAGCAACATTTCAAAAGGCTGAGCGAGGGTCTGGAGGCATTTGGAGAAAGTCTTAGATACCTACACATTGCTACCAGATTCACAAGGAATTTGGGGGGCTCTGCGGAGGCCAATTGTTCTTGTACACATTGTTTTCAAGATATGCTCAAGGAATCAGATTCAAGGAGGGATGTTAAAAACTCTTATATTCTATTCCCCCTCTTCCTTTTCCTTTTGCTCTCTCTCAGTGTCTTCACTCTGTTAGGCAGAGAGGGTGGGGAGGAAGCATGGGGGCTTCTACAATCCCAAGATGGAAGTTTCAACGAGAAGAGCGGTGACAAATTTGATAAATCAATAAAATAAATAAATAAACCCGCTCAAAAGAGGGGCTCTTTCTCCCTGTGTTGGTGCTGGACTATGTCCGGCGATTGCACAGAGCCTTACCCAGCTCGCTGCTTTTTGGACTTATCTGAAATGCCATCTCGAGACACCAGCTTGTTGAAGACGATGATTCCAATTAGCATGTTGACCTGGGTGGAGAGAAATTTGTGATAAGCCGGGACCGTGGGCTCTTTCCTTTCTAGACCACTGTTTGCTGTAACGTATAGGACTTAGTATAAAGTGACTGTAACAACATAAAAGCAAATGCACCACAAGAAAAGGAAATCAGTGCAGCAACATTCCCCTGTTAAAAAATGCATGCTCAGTTTGATGAAAGAGGATTGGCTTTCTGGCATTGCTTTCAAAGAAGGCGAGAATATCAGTGAAATTCACCAGGGTGGAAAGCATTGTTCTTGTACTTCCTGAATAACTAGATAGACAAGAGATGTGTGTGAATATCTTGTTTTTTCATTATACCATAACCTCTTTTGTTCTCTGCAGTGTCTCTGGCTTCACCACTTACTAGAGAAAGGCATTACACGGGGAACTCATCATAAGAAGCTCTCCTCCACCATCTCTAATAAGAAAGTAAGATTTAAAAAACAACAGTCCAATGAGAAATTCTAAATACGGTAAGTTCTCAAGGACTTTGAAAACAAGTTAATGAAAAAAGAAACCTTTTTCACAGGGAAGTGAACTTTGTAAACTAGAACAGCTGGGTTTAGTAGTTGTTATGTAGGCTTTTCAATCCCAGTTCTCTTTAGTTTTTAGCCACGCATTGTATCACTATTGGAAGATATTATCTGTGTTTGGAATGTTGTATCTCAAGAGAAGTGGTATCATTTTTATACTGCAAAATCAGATTAAGCTAGACAAGTATGAGATTCAGCAAGATCCTGGCTAAATGAGGCATAGTGCTAAGATATGTTTAAGTTTGGTCTGTTGAATAAGCACCAGTAATAAGGGTTCATATGGCACACTAGATAATTCAAGACCAAATTATCCACACTGTGTCTAATAGCCCTGATCACAGTTTCCAGGGATGGAAATGAAGACAGAAGGTCCCTTTCCTTCTCAACCCAATTTGGACAAACCCTACAGTATGGTGAAGACATCATAACTTTGTTCTCAAAAACTGAGGAAGTGGGACAAATTCCACTCTTTAACATGGCTGGCTCTTCATGCAATTTTGGTGATCACAAAACTCCCCAAGGAGGGCTGTTTTCCTGCACCAGTCCAAACAATTCCTCCTGTTCCCAAGAAGATGGGAGGCAACCTATCCTGCTCCCATCCTCGCCTGGTTAAGAAATGTCCTAAGGAACTCAACATCAATGGGAAAAGTTAGGGACATCATCAGGAGTGGGTTGGATAGCCTGGACGTCACATTTTCCCCCACCCCCTTGCTTCCTCTCTCTCTTTTGCATTGGGGATGAGGTAGCAGAATGTGAGGGCATGGAGGGATAATTTTTTACCAACTCAAGTTGTGCAGGCACTTGGAATTCCTTGCAAAAAAGTGTGATTTTAAATGAGCCCTTATAGGTTCTTGCCTGCCAGCATCAGTCAATGAAATGGAAAACCCACAAATGAGAATGAGACCAGCCCCTGAGTCAGATCCTTGGCACCCTAGAAGGGTCACTGGGCTCCTACCAGAACAATCACAGCAGCAGGACCCACAAAGGCATACAGCAATCCTCCTTCAAGGGACAGCCAGCAGCTGGAGAGAAAAGGAAGACTCACTGTTTCAAAACCAAAGAAGAGCAGGAACAAGGATCCAAAGACTTAGCAACTCTGATGCTAAGTGACAATCCCATCTTGTCTTAGTCCCACCTTCTCTAAAGAAGAGATCCATGTCTCTGTAACTTTATATGGTGATTCTCTGAATGCTCAAAAGGATCTTATAGTGATCAGAAGACTATCAGCCAGGGATGGCACCTAATAACTCTCTGGCCAGGTGGTAATTTAAAAAATTAGGATGGAGGCAGTAAGCAATCACTCCAGTCCAAAGTTATGAGAAAGTGTTATTTAAAGTCAGGAAGAAAAAATAGGCTCACTGGACATTGACCAGTAAGGTGACCTCCCATCCCCCTCATCCTCATCAGATGATGTTTGATCTTTCCAGTTTGGATCTCTGCACCTTGAAGTCCCACCTCCCTCTCACCTTCATGGAATTGGCAAGCACTGAAAGTGGGGTGATGGTTCCACACTGCATTAGTTCCGAATTTCTTCCCTCCCCAACCCTTCCATCCCAGTGAAACCTACTAGTTGGCTGTCCCATATCCTTTGGTCCGAGTGAAGCCAACTGAAACGGCAACCACCAAGGCTGGCAGACCTGGACAAGAAATAGACAAAAACGTCATTCGTATGACTACTGCCCATTAAGAGATACCATATAGAGCAAGAATACTGATGCAAGTACAATATATAATATTAAGAATTCAGCACAGAAAGTGCGTAAACAGTTGATCTAGCAGACACAGAAATAATAAAAGAAATAAACTCTACTCAGGAAAGGGGCTAATCACTAAGGGGCCACCACACTGAATAGAGCAGTGTTGTCCAAACTTGGCCACTTTAAGATGAGTGGACTTCAACTCCCAGAATTCCCCAGCCAGCCATGCTGGTTGGGGAATTCTGGGAGTTGAAGTCCACTCATCTTAAAGTGGCCAAGTTTGGACAACACTCGAATAGAGCAAACTGGTGTCCCAGAAAGCCACTGGATCAAATACAGAATACAGGGGCCGGCTGTCCATGATCCCTATAGAGTTCAGAATCCCCAAATGAAATGTTTGAATGAATTCTGTTAAAAAGGCAAAACCTTGTGAAATGGCCACATTTTGCAAGATCCCAATATTCTCACAAGAAAGGGTGAGAATTTGCAGGGGACAACTCTGAAATCTTGAATGATTTTTGCCAAGAATGGTGAAAGGTCACGAAGTGGCAAGAGTTGACTGTGTGTGTGTGTATACGCACACATGTGCACCCACATACATGTGATGGAATGTCTAGGAGATCCTGGGGATATGGAGGACAGAGAAGGACCATTATGGGAGCGGGGTTCATACAGAAAAGTTTCCTTAGCGCAGGGAAGGGGGAAGTGTGAGAAAGAGACTCAGCTTTAATTACTCTAGGTATAAGTTGATCTGGAAGATCATTCCCCAAATCCAAGCGGTTCTTCTTTCCTGAATTTGTTAGCCTTGAAGGGCTTGATGCATGCTTGCCATTTAAAAATGTTGTCTCCCCACATCCACCCCTTATCAAACAGGTTACAGGAGGAAGGATCTTGGTTAATCATCTGGAGAAACCTTTTAATGATAAAACAGTTTGATACTTCAACCAGTTAAAGAATGACAGTTGGAGATCTTTAAGGAAAGGCCAAGCAATACTGTGTCAAAGACATCTAATTCCGGATTTCCTAACTTGACTATGCAGGTGGATTACAGTCATTAAGCCTCACTGTGATTTGGGGACTTGATCCATCAACTGGATTTTGCACTCACTGGTTGTGTTCACACAACATGCTTAAGGTGGCTCCTAAGTTAGCCTCATTTTCAGGGTTTACACAACAAACACATGGATCCAAAAGCTAACCTGGGCCTTGATTCACATAACATGCTAAGTTGCCCCAAAATAAATGATGGTTAACACCAACTAAGCTTAGCATATTGTGTGAATGCAGCTGCTATGCCTTTTGCTGACCTGGTTGAAGATGTTGTGTGAAGGCAGCCATCCAGTGATGAACCAAGGGCATTCTAGATCAGAATGAGAATTTCTCTCTTACCCCATCCGAGGCAGAGGAAGCGTTTACGAACTAGCCGTGTTCGGATTCTACCAATCACAGCCAAGTAAGATTGCCAAGCCTCTGTCAGCACCCAACAGAAGGAAGAGAGGAAGAAGAAGTGGAGGAAGGCTGCTGTCATGGTGCAGATGCCCTGGAGGGGAAAGAAAACAGGAGTCATCCGGGTGAAGAGGAAGAGAGCCTTTGTCATGAAAGGTGTTTACTTAGAAGTTTCTGTTCCTAATTATGGAAATACAAAAATGACAAAGTGTGCATTGTGTGACCCAAGTCTGAAAGTGTAGAGCTTGCATTGGGCTGTTGTGGTGTAGCAACACCCACCCCTCCCTTGTCTTTCCTGCAGACCCCTATGCATTTCGTACAACGTATGCATCTTGCCAAGGGAGATCTGGTTTGGAATTCTATTTAATGACAACGATATTAATAACAACAATGATGCTATTCATAGTGATGATACCAACTAGCCTTTATTGCCCATTTTAGATATTCAGTGCAGTGTACATCTGTGGTGCAGTACTGACCACCCTGTAAGGCAGGCCAATACGATTATTTCCTGACTGCTCAGCAGAAGACCATCCTTGAGTTCACACTCAAGTCACCACTTCCAAACCAGGAACTTCCCATCTCAACCTTATCATCTGTTTAGCTTTCTGCAACCCCCATCCATTCCCAGATCATGGCCATGCTAAGATGGAATTCTGGAAGATGCAGCTGCAAACATCTGGAGGACACATGCCACAGGGAAGACTGCTATACATTAAGGAGCAGTGCTTTCTTCCCCCATGACACTCATCTGATACATCTTAATACTTTATCATATAAGAACATTTTTATTGCACATGAAGTCGCAAGGTTTCATACAGCAGCCATAACTATCTGTAAACAGCTGACTACGGCTTTACTTGAGCAATATTTTTACTTTTTTGTAGTTTTGACCTCCTTGGCATTTGTTACTCCATCTACTCTTGTACTGCTTGTTTCTGACCTCCGATGGTAATTAAAAAGTAGTTCTCTCCTTAGCCCATGACATCATCATTATTTCAGCTGCAGAGCTGTGATGTCATCCAGAAAATCAAAGGAATCACTGCAGCAACCAAGTAGGATTGAAAGAGCCATGTGAGCAACTGCAGCTGATGGCCATTGAGAGCACAAGGGAGGAAGGAGAATGGAGCAGAGAAGGATGGCGAGAAAACAAAAGGAAGATGTTTGCAAATGTGCTGGAAATGGAAGGTGCATCTTTGGCACTCCTTAAAAAGGAACACCAAATGAGAAAGGTTGTTTCTACAATGCACGAGCACCATGGGCATTGTTTAAATGGTTTCATGTGCAATGTATACCTAATGCTCCTAAAGCATGATGCTCAGCCTGTTGTTTGCTTGCAGATTGACATTTATTGAATTTAAGAGCAGGCCCTCGAGACATCATTGGGCTGAATTTCAACCCTCAGAAATGATCCACCCAGTTTTTCTTCACTGTTCAGTTTTTGCATCAGGTTGCATAGTGGTTGCTGTCCCAACTCCCCCCTCCCCCCCAACCCACATCTCCTCCGGCTTTAATCAATCAATGGCTTGATTAGGTTTATGGGTAGACAGACAAGGTGGCAAAAGGACATACAGTATCTGGCTCAAATCTATGGTCTGAAAAAGGAGTTGAATCTTCCCTATTATTGCACATATGGGGGACACAAAATGCATCACCACGTGAGTGTGTTCATTGAGGAAATAAGAAGTCAAACCCAACACAAGTTGGGATCATAAGGCTGGGCAATGTCCACTAGTCATGTGCTGAGCCCTTCCAAAAGATTGACAGCAACCTGCTTTAGCAGACCATGTTGGGTGTCATGACCAACCTGGAGTCTAAGGAGGAAGACAAAGAGATAGAAAACACCAAAAGCCACAGAACCACTTTTTTCTTACCCAGGAATCCAGTTCCAGGGTTTATGACTTATTGCAGCGTGTGAATCCAAGCCATAGGTGTTGATTCTCTGGTAAATATGTGGCTGAAGTAAGACTTCAGCCAGAAATGTCTTGCCTTCACTTTGTATCTTCAGCTATTCTATGACAGGAGGTCTTTCTGGTGGCATCAGAAAGTGCAGGTCTGGCCAAAATTGTCCCTTTGAATCAGCACAGAGAGTCAAGTCTTCATGAATGCTTGTGGTCTCCTTTCTGTCTCTCTCTCTTGCACAAACACATCATTATCAGTGTCTGGAAACATCAAAGCTTGGTCCCACTGTATGGGCCATGCACACCTTGCTTCAAAAACACATCAGCTGCTGGGTGTAAATTGCTTTCAATTCTCCAACCACTCACCCACTCCATGAGCTATAAATGGAGTTTTGTAAAGAGACTGCAGCAATACAATAGAACATCTCTCATCCCTAGAACACATGTTTTATTTTATTTCATTTTATTTTTCCTGGCCCTTTCTTCTCCTTTCAAACAGATTCTGCGGAAGAAAGAACGGTTGCGTGGGCTGTCTACTTTGATGGACCAAACTTGCAAAGACTTTAAACATGCTATAAAAAGCTGTCATTCCGCTACAGTACTTTTAGAAAGCAGCAAAACATTCACTTCCACACAACAGTGACGACAACCCACCGTAACCAACCCTTTTCTCTGGTTCCAGGCCTTGTTCAAAAGCAGTGATTCCTTCAGTTTTACAAGTATTTCCTTAGCAAGACAAATCTGGTCTGCCCAAACCATCACCAGCTCCTGTGGTGGTACATACATGTCCTTCCTTGCTTTTCTTCTGCTTATAATGGGCTTTCTCTGGTACAACAAGAGAAAATGCTACAGGGCAGTGATTTATTATGCAGAAGGCTGTTTGCCAATGAGTCAGGCAATGACTGGTACGCTGCCTCTAGGGTTGAGAGAGTTGCTACAATAGTCTTTGATCTCCCTGAGTCAGATTAAGCTGGCAGAGTTACAAGGAAGAGTTGGGAGGTACGGCGTGCGCAGGCCCAGAACTATCGCAGCGAACGGAAGGAAGATTTCAGATCGGTTCTTCTCCCCAAGGGTGAAACTAAGCAGAGTAGGGCTATTTATTACTTTGGGTGAGCACTTAACATTTTCCCCCAGCTCTTTGGTCAAGGAGAAGCTGTAGGTTTCCAAATGTACGTAACCAACTGGAACGGAAATAAAAGCCACAGAAAAAGGGTATGCACACTATTGCTGGTCTTAAGAAACTGAAATTAATTGTGCTGAAGAAGTTGGAATGGAAATGTTGAGAGGAAAAGAAAAACAAGGAGTAGGGTACATGGGTAACCTTGATTTACAGATGAGGGGGCTAACCTATTTAACACAGTAAACACACACATACACACACACACATTTTATACACAGACACACACACACACACACTTTGATATTAGGTGATGGAGATATTAGTGCAGTACAGCATTTCAGATTTTTTTTTCTTTTCAAAAGGGCTTTGGAACACACAGAGATACCAGCATTAATCTGCAGCTTTTCTTCTTCTTTTTGAATTTTAAACACAAAAAAACAACCCCTTCTTATATCTCCAACAGAGAAAAAAGATAGTGATTGCACAGTGAAAAAAAACAAAAACCTAGATATATTATAGTGATTAAAATAAATTAAACATGACAAAAACAGAAGGAAAGAAAAAAATAGCAGGAAGAAAGATCTATATAGGAACTACAATATAAAGTTAATTCGACCCTTAAGCTTACCATGAAATCTAGACCGTATCAACATAGTGTATCATTTTGAGAACTTTCAAAAATAGGTTGGCGAATTCATATTCTGGATCTGTTAAACAACCTTTAAGTTTCTTATAACACAAGAAATCCAGTGGCAAAATCCATTCCCTGTTTTAAGCATTCTTTGAGGGATTCAATACACACAAAATTGTATTTTCAGATGAATTAATTTCATTTTTAAATTGTGAGAAGTCTATTTCACATTTCTTAATACCTGGACCTATTGATTCTCCAAAATGGGGTATTCCAATTCTTCATTTTACATTTACACACACACACACACACACACACACACATATATATATACATATACATATAATTAGAATTTTTCAATTCACTAAAAAGGCACAGAGAGGATGGGGGAAAGGTTAAGATGAAAATTACTAGATAGAGAGATGGGCAGAAGGCATAATTCTATGTTTTCTTTATTTTATCTTTTCTTTTCATTCTTTTTTTGTATTCTTTTTTTATTAGTTTACTTTTTGATTTCTTGTAAAACTGAATTGTTACTTTCCATTCAAGCAAGTCTTTAAAGCAGCCGCATCTTTTCCTAGATTGCATGACTGCCCAGCACCCTTGGATCTGAAGCACTGCACAGCGCTAACATCTCTATGTTTGAAACAGAACAATGAAACATACACTTTGGGAATGCATTATAATCCACAATAACTCACAAAGCTTCAGAGAAACAAAAACCTGCCTTTGTCAATGCCCTGCCAAACCCCTGATTGACAGAAAAACTACCAGGAAGATAAACTAGTAACCAGGAAAATGATTTTATTTTTAATTAAGTGCCATCATTTTAGGCTTGAAGTGCCTAAATTAGAAGGCAAAATGTTGCACATTTTGAAAGCTATTCCAATTTGGTCTATTTTTTTCTGACTTTCCATCAAAAACAAGGGCACCCAATAAGAAAATCCGTAAGGGACATCCAAAAGCAGAGTGTAACTAAACACAAAAGCATGGCAGAAGATGTGCTCCTGTTTGGAAGTGACGTCTCTCACCTTACTAAGCATCTGGGACTGTCCCACCAGGATCAAGACATTGGAGGCCAAAATGGAGACACAAAAATTCAGAAGAATGATGGAACGTTCAGATTTGATAAACCTGGAAAACATAAAAGCAGGTGAGTGACTCTCTTTTGAGATATCTGGCCCTGAATCTGATTATCTCTGTGCTCATACAGGTAGTCCTTGGTTAACGACGGTAAATTGGGACCAGAATTTCTGTCGCTAAGTAACGCAGTTGTAAAGTGCAATGTCAGGTGACCACACTGCTTAGCCACAGCAGTTCTGGCACTTCCAGTTGCTGTTGTTAAGCGAATCCCACACCATTGTTAAGTGCAACATCACATTGTCACCATTTGTGACCTCCTGCCAGCTTCCCCACTGACTTTGCTTGTTGGAAGCCAGCAGTGAAGGTCGCAAATGGTGGTCACATGACTGAGGAGTGCTCCAACACTGTAACTGCGAGCCACCAAGTGCCTGAATCACGATCATGTGACTGTGGGGACACAACTATGAGGACTGGTCATAAGCACCACTCATTCAGCGCTGTCATGAGTTCAAACGGTCGCTGAACAAGTGGTTGTTAACCTATATGGGTTTTGTAAGGCTACAGGAGCATGAGGGGAAATATTTATTTATGTATTCACTGCCTGGTGCTCCTGCAAGATTTAATGCCACACAACAATTGTAGGGTTCTTTTTTTAGAATTAGCAACAACTCCACCCACACCACCATCATGTATAGTGTTGATTCTATGGGCGGGTGAACGCTGATTCCGCAGCTGTTTTGTTTGTGGAGGGAGGAGAGCTTTCATAAGCTTTTGTGGTATTGTGGGATGAGCCCAAAGGAAAACGTCTCCCACGGTGCGCACATAATGCTTTAAGAAGGCCTCTGTGGGTAGTTCCCAAACTCTTGTTTAATCTTCAGTAATTGTTACCTCTGCCTGTATCTTCTCAATCTCAAATGTGGAATAGATCCAGGGTTTCAAAAGTGGGAGTCAGAACGAAAAAACCATCCTTTTCCCTCCTTGGCGGATGAAATTAAAATTGAATTTTAATTTAACCCTTAGTTAAAATTGCTGCAAACGGTTCGTGTCTGTTAAGGACGGCTTTGTTTCGTTTTACCCTGTTCCCCTCGATGCCTGTTGCTGAATACAGAGGTCTTGAAAAACTAGGGGGTAAACATAATGAGTGACAACAAATCAGGGTCTTCAGATCTGGCACCAAATGTCTTAATGGACCCTCAACATCAAATGTGAAAATTAAAAGAAAAGAGTATCGAAGGGGCCAAGTTTGATAGTCTAGGTGGCCAATGTGTTTTATGTTGGTTCTAACTGTCAGGTTCAGCCCAAAGAACTCCCCGAGACAGTGCAGATACAGTTCTGTTGCGTTTATTAGCTTCCACCTCAAGACAGAAATCTCTCCAGACTGAATCTAACTTCCCAAGCCAGCAAGGCAAAACACTGTGAAATCCGTAGGGTGGTGCCAGTCTCATCTTCTTAAACTTCCCACACTCCTGTTGGGGGCTAAGGGAGTGCTTATCTCCCTGAGCGTGGCCTTCATCCAACCATTCCTTCACACAAACACAGGAAATCACTCCCATCCCAAATGCCAATTGTGTCTATGGTCCTGCTTTACTGTATGTCTGCACCTACTGTTGAGATTAACCAGGGGTAGTTTTTTGCAAGCCTACTTCTAACCATGGCTTTTGGGCCAACGTACCTCCAAAATGCTGCATAGATCGCTAACAAGGTCAGCAAAGCCATACAGGACACTGCACAGCCAATCATGAGAGGGACTGAAGGAGAACTGCCAGAATCCATGGCCTGTAAGGGGAGAGAAGAGAAAGGAGGAGGAGATTGCCTGGTTGCAAAGGAGGCAGCTGGTGATGGAGGAACTCCACATTCAAGGGAGACACAGCCACCACAGTATGAAGTGCATGAACATTTCTGACCAAAAGCAAGCCAAGCTCTGCTCCTTAGCCAGAGGAACCAACCTTGGCTTGAGGAAAGATTTTGCTCCAAACTTTCCTCCTCTTTATGAAACAATAGCTATAGAGTGCAATTTGACTGTGTGTCTGCATGCACCCAACATGCTTACCCTGGATTGCAGATTAATCCATTATATGGGTTTACTGAACACACTGAACCTCAGTTTAACTGAATGGGTTCATTTCTCATAACCTATGCAGCTCTAATAAGCAAGCTTAGCACATCGTGTGAATGCAGTCAAGATGGTTTTATCTAACCTGGTTGAGCATGTGTGTGTCTGTGCATGTGAGGAAGTCTGGAACCACAGATGGTGCTAAACCATGATTTGCAGCCATGGCTTCCTGCAGCCATGAGTCCTAAATTACTTTAAGCTGCAAACTCTGGTTTACAAACCAGAATGAACAGATTCCCAGGACACACAAATGCCAGAGTCAAAATACTACGTTATGGCTTAGTCCAATGCATGAACCCAGCCTGTCTGAATGGCTTAGGATGAATTTGTACTAGAAGCATTGGCTATCTATGTGCCCTTTGACTGTCATAACATCCCTCAACAAATCCTGAAATTTATAGTTTGTTGATGGTGCTGTTACTTGGTCAGCCTCCTCCTTTCAAAACTACAATTCCCAGCATTTAGTGACTGAAGAAAAGAGAGTCTAAGTCTCTGATCTGCTTTGCTAATGAATGTCAGAGTCCCTCTACTGTTGGTGAGTAAATCCAAGTTTTTGGTTTTTTTTTTAAAACCCAATGTGTTGTGATAGGACCTCATGCCTTCTCCAGAGCATAACCCCTTCTTTAACAAGAAGGAAGGATGTGACTTTGGAACAACTGAAGTGGGAACTCATCTGCCTCTGTTTTTCATCAGGATACACATGTTTGGGGGTCTAGACGGGGGTGGAACTTTTTGTTTTCTGCATGCTAAAGGATGGTTTGCCATCTCCTTGCCAACAGATCAGGCTTCTGGAGTACCAATATTGCAGCCAACAAGGGAAGCATGAAAGAGACCAAATCATTCTGGGCAAAAAATGTGGAGAGTTGCTTTGCCATCACTGTTAATGGAGGCAGCAAACCAGGATCCCACAGCATGCCCTCAAGGTGAGTCCCTCCCCAGCGCTAAGCCCTGAAGACTGGTTAATCGTGTTATAAATTTCAGTGGCATTGAAAGAGAGCGTGGGGGATGAGAATCATCAGTGAGGATCATTTCATGTGCTTTGCCACAGAATTTTAAAAGAAGTCTGGATGTGGGAAGAATTCAGAGATTGAAAAAAAGAGGGTGAAAAATGTGGGGATGCTTGGAGAAAAAGGAACTTGCAGGAGGTGGCAACTGAAAGGAGAAAAGGAATCAGACAGTAATTTGAGGTGGAGAGGGGAGACAGTGGCCAGTGGTTAAAATTGCTAAAAAGGGAAGACTTGGGGGCTCCCTGTCACCCACAATGTCTCAGAAGCCCCCTCCCCCAATTCCCAAATGTTGTGGGAAGAGAGCTTGAAGAATTCACAAATACAGAAAGAGTCTGCACACATACCGAAACACTCTTTTCATCAATTATTTCTTCACACCCACTCCTCGGTTAGTGACTACCTTGTTTACTGACCATTTGCAAATAACGGACAGTAATAAAAAAAATCATTTTATGACCAATGTGCACATTTACAACCAAATTTCAAGCACCTGAGAATGATGTGCAGCGGACTAAGAGTAATGTTGGCATATGAGAGAATTTTATCTGAATGAGATAGCAGCAACCAGCGATCTTCGCAGTCTCTCTCTTTCTCTCTCCTTCTCCCTTAGTCATGTGTTGACTTAGCAATCATTTTCCTTAACGACCTGGTCGTTGGAACGAACTCAGTCGCTAAACAAGAAGTGGGTGTATTTCTCTTTGAAATGTGAAACGCCCCCCCTCCCTCCTATCTTCAGTAGGAAGAAGGATGGGCCAAGACAGCTCTGAACAGAAAATTGATTCTTTGCATAGAAGAGAAAGGGAAAAATAGTAGCTGTTGTGAAACAGAAATTCAGGCTCTTAAGGGGCTTTGGGGAAAAGGGAACAATGCTGGTGGCACGAAGACCTGGACGAAGGACCTTGGATGTCCCTTCCTAAGCCATCTCCTCTCTTGTTTTCAAAAGCCAAGCTGCTCGATCTCTCCCCCATATAGAATGAAGTGGTGGGGGGTGGCATTCTGGGCAATGTACAACGTATGATGCTATTTCTCTTGCACTAGCACAGGTAGCCAACATCCCATAATTTAAGGACCATTGTCGGTAGGGGACAGATGGCTGCTACTGAACCCATATTGTTCAGGTTGGTTTTCCCAAACCCACTACTCACTTTCACCTGGTAGACAAGATGCAACCCTCAAACCTTGTGTGCAAGTAGCCAGAAATGTAGGAATGTGGCAGACATCTGAAATAGTTTGCAGAGGGGGCGTATGAGAGAATGAAGGTTAGTCAGAAAGTCCTTTGAGAAACATTGATTGAACATGGAATATAACTGCAGGGCTGTTTTATATGGAAGAGGAAGTGATGGGTGAACATAACTGGAATGAGAAAGGACCAAGCTCCAGGCTTCCTTCCATCACAATCAGTTCTTCTTCTGAGATCTTCTGGCTCAGCTCCAGAGGTCCCCCAGGCATGAAAACACAGGTCTTGTTTTCACTGCCTCTTCTGACAAAATGATCTTCTCATTAGGACGCCTTTTCACACCTCCTCTGAGATGCTTTGTCTGAAACGTGCCTGAGTCACACGATACACTGAACCCTAAATGCAGCTGAGCCAGACACAATAACTGTGCCTCCATAACACGCTCTGTCCAAAGGAGTAAACTATAGGAAGGATGGATTCATTAAGCAGAATAAGACAGTGGCTGGGTTCCCACAATATGTGGAACCCAAGCTCCCCACCCCCCATCTTAACTCAGCATATTATATTGCGTGAACCCAATCAATATATTCTGCATGTACTTGAGAGGGAGAGGAGAGCATTGCAAAGAGGCGGCATGAAAGAAGCACGTCTTTTTCTGCAAATGTAAGAACAGGAAATGAAGAGATGTTAGTAAGGCAATCTAAGTTTGAGTGAGTGCAAAGCATATGTGTGAATATGTCTGTGTGCAGGAGGGAAAGGAGGCCAAGAGAAAAACTGGAGGAATGCCTTGGAATCTGATATTTATGACTTCAATACAGCCTGACCCATTTAGTCTGTGGACTAACACAGAGATCAAAACGAAGGTCTTGGTTACAAGAAAAATGGAAAGAAGAAATAGCACCACAGTGCATGCTTTGGATAATATCTTTAAAATGCAGTTTATGAGCATTAAATATGTATTAAAATATCTATTTAATGACAGTTATAGTACAGGTTTTTAAAATTGCAGATTAATATGGAAATGCGGTGGAATCAATTTATAAGCAAACCAAGAGCGGGTCACAAATTGGAAGCGGAAGATTTATCTATCCGTAGTAGAAACTACAACAATTATTGCATGCCACATACTACTAATAAATATCTAATATTTATATTAGTACTTTAGAATGTGTAAGCACTCTGCATAATATTATCGTAGCACAACCGTAACAGCAACTATTGCCACAAACCATAAGGATGATCGCAATTTTGCCCAAATCACAGATGGGATGGGAAACCCAGATGGGAAACTGGCCAAGTCTAGCTAGTTAATTCCCAGGGGAGTAAGATGAGATTTGAACTAGCTGACTACCCACATTTAGACACTACTCTTGATTGCAAAGACAAGGGAAAGAGAACATCTCAGGGTATATATATGAAACAGAAGTGTGAATTCTTATGTATGAGTAACGCCCATGGACAATCCCAATGAAACTCTTACGTTGCAATTTCATAGTGAGCATAAATTAAACATAGCTTCTTCTGAACCTCCCAGAGTTTCAACCCAAGAAAGCATTCTTTGTTCCTCTGTCATATGCCCAGAACTGAATGGGTAGCAGAGACACCACAAGACATTCCAGTACCATCATAAAAATTTCAGCAAGCAACCTCTTGAAATTGGATGTTCAAGCTATTTCCACTGAGTTTCCAGAACTTTCTGCTGGTCTGCTGGGTGTCAGGATTAGGAGTGTTTTGTCTTCCCACTCTCTTCTCCTTTAGTGGAACTTCAAATCTGACTCTTTTGCCCTTCCTGGGGAATGGGTCATCTCAAAGGATGGGACAGGGCCCACCCAGCCTGCTTCCGCCATTCCCTTCCTCCTCAGCCACACTTACCAGGTCTTTGGGGAGCTGGGCAATCACGGCAAAGGTCGAGAGCTGTTTGCACTGGCACTTGGTGTGAGATGAGAGGGTTTCCACCGTCTGGCAGTTTTCAGTGTCCCAGTTCCCAGCGCCAGTCTCTCTGATTGACGGCCCAGGGCGAAGGAGAAAGGGGGAGAGAAAGGGACAATCTGAGCAATCAAACACATGGCACGGAGTCCACATCTCTCCTGCTTGTGGCCTGCTTTTAACCCTTTGCCAGTGCCCTCCTAAAGATGTGTCACCTTGTGCCAACTCCAGCAGGCTGGTTGCAAACAGGTGGCAGACCCTGGAGTTTAGATGGAGCTGCCTCCTTAATCTCCTGACCCAGTGGTTGGGATGAAAAGTCTTCCCTCCCCCCTCCTCACCCTCAGGCAGCCTGTTCCTCCTCCTGCTCCTGGCATTGCTGCAGATCATCTCCTTGAGGGAGGAAAATTGGAAGGGGAGGGAAGTTGTGTTGCACTGCAGTCAAGATTGACTCAACTGGAAGGCTGATGACGCAGGGGTTGGGGAGACATTGGACCGAAGAGTCGGGATTGAAAGATCATCGGCCAGGGTGTGCAGTGCTTATAGCCTGGCAAGATCTTCATCTCTGAGCTCTGAAGCTCAGCAGCGGTGGGTTTTGCTAGAACTTGGATGGGAGACCACCAGTAAACCCCAGGGTTGAGGCTGGACTGGAAAGTGGAAAAACATCCAGCAAGAATGCAATGGCAACCCACTTCCATATTGCTGCCAGGATAACTACTTGATGTGGCATCACCAAGAGGTGAGCTCAACCCAAAGGAAACTTGACTTGAATGATACGTCTTGTTCAATACAGAGTCAGGTTTCCTGGTGGTATTAAGTCTGGCAAGTTCACCTGGTATAGAAAAGTACGTTAGTGCGAATATTTTATTTTAAGATTCAGTTTGAAGGGGATCTGAATAACTTGACTTGATTGGATGCATTGATTGGATGGTCATTTACACGTGCATAAATGCTCTTTTTCTGATTCAGTTTGAAAATCCACACTGAATAGAATTATTTTCCGAACTGATCTGAAAATTTTGAATGGAATCAAGGCCACTTTACACATTCCTACACCAACATACTTTCATGGAATGAGAAAAGACTGACAGAAACCTCCAGACCTACATTAACCCAGAACTAAGCAAGACATACTAAGACTCAAACCCGGGGCTTCCTTTTTTATGACCTACAGGCTCTACTAATCTCTTTGATGAGATAATTTTGAAAATAATCATTTTTTTTCAATGCAAAAGTGCATTTTTGTGAATAGTAGGTAACCACAACCATATCAGTTGTATGGTTTCTCCATTTATTTTAACCCAGATGCTTTCCCTATACACACATGCATAGATATATAGATACATTCCCGTGAATTCTTACCCCCAACTTTCAGTGGGACGTAGATTTTAGTCAATTTTGACTGAAAAAGTGCAGAGATACGTGCATAAGAACTTCTCATGTGCTTAAGAGACTGAGCATATGTTCATGTGGATAGGCCTATAATCCCATTTTTAACATTTCTGTGTGTTCTGCTGGATTAGCTGTATGTATTCTCTGACCCAAACTGGTGTATGCAGAAGGAACTGGAACAGGGCCATAGTGTCACATTGGCTCAAAGAAATAGAGGGGTGAAAATTGCATGTGTAAAGGCCTCTTAATCAACCTCAGCTTGAAATGTATGTTGCACCACTCCTAAAAGCTCAAGCTGGAAGCTGTGATAGAAACAGAGGCAACATAGGCACAGAGAAAGAAATAGAAAATACTGGCAAGCGGAGAGGTTTACTCCTGGGATTTCTAATTGCACATTAGGAGAAAAAAAATACAGGGGCAAAATACTTCAAAAGATTGAGGATTGAGTATATTTTCTAATCACCAAATGGTGACTGTCAGTTTAGAAAAGAGAAGGAGGAAATGAGAAAGTGATAGAAGATAGAAGGAAGTATCTTATAAAGGGCATGGCTGATTGGCAGGAACACAGAGCAGAAGACATAACTGTTACAGGGAGAGGAGAAAATGCAATATTTTATGGGATATTCGTCTACTCCAAGTTGGAAGTTTGTAGTCTCCTTTTTGAAGCTCTCAGGAGGTTCCATTCCAGAATTAAGTGCAGTCAGCTCTGAACACATCTGCAGATACCCTGAAGTGCTCATAAGCTGTGTGCTGAAGTCATGAATACATCTTTCTTTCTCCCATGTTTGAAGCTAGGACAGTATTTTTTTTCTCCATTCATCTGATACTAACCCAACTGTCCAGGATTTATCACATAAAACAGTATAAAAGGTTTGGCCAGACCACCAGCTAGTTCCTTCAGCAGCTCCCCCATCCCCCCTTTTTTTTTGGTGCCTTCAAGCCAGTTTTTTACTCCTGGGGACTGCCTGGACTAGTCCCTGCAGTTTTCTTGGCAAGGTCTTCCGGAAGTGGTTTGCCATTGCCTTCTTCCTAGGGCTGACAGAGAAGGACAGGCCCAAGGTCATCCAGCTGGCTTTGTGCCCAAGGCAGGACTACAACTCACAGTGTCCCAGTTTCTAGCCTGGAGCCTTCACCACTAGACCAAACTGGCTCTCAGCAGCCTAGGACACAATTTATCTGGCTCTGGAGATTTACGCACATTCCTACTGAAGAGATATTTCCACGACCATGTTCCTATTCTTCTCATCCTTCAGTCATAACCCTTCATCTTGCCCTTCACAAGTTCCTGATGGAACACATGGATTCCCCCCCCCCTTTCTGGAGAAGAGTGAACCAAAATGGGAGCGGAGTAGCTGTTTTTCCTTTCTTCCTTTTACATTTTGCCATTGACACTGAGCAGCTAATATACTGGGCTTTTTTCCTTTTCCTTTTATTCTGAATCAATCTAAAGAAGCCCTTCCTGTTATTTTTAGCTTTCTTTGTTAACCTCAGCTCACCCTGAGCTTCCACTTTTCTGACACCAGCTCTACAGTTCTGGGCTACCAATCTGAACTTTTTCTTTGTGTCCTGACCTTCTTTCGATTCCCTCTGTGTGAGTTTAAAAAAAAAAAAAAAAAAAGATTTCACTAAGTATTTTTGTGTAGCCACACTGGCTTCTGCTGTCATTCACTTCCCCCCCGCCCCATTGGTCTTGTGCAATTGTGGCTTTAATACCACTTCCTTTAGGAATTCCCACCTATCTTGAGCTCCTTTTCCATTAACGTCTCCTGTTATTAGGCCCAACGTATCATCGCTCTATTATTCCACTAATTTGGAAGTCCAAGATATGTGCTTGAGATCACACAGTTGTACTTTCCCTTAAAATCAAGAACTTCAACGTGGAAGGTCACTTTTCTGCTACTTCTACTTCCACCTCTAAGTCTTCCCTAATGATGAGTATCAAATCTAGGGCAGCTGATCCTCTTGCATTTTCCCCCACCCCCAGAAAGAGAAAGTGGTCGGAAGGATAAGTCAGGACCACGCATGGCAGAGTTTGTCTCCCAACAGATGTCAGGGTAATTGATGTCTCCCATTACAATGGTTTCATGCCTTTTTGAAAAATCTGCAATTTGCTTTTGGAAGACATTGTCTACATCTTATCCTTGGCCGGGCAGCTAATAGAAGATAATACCGACCATATCAGTTTTATTGTTTCTCTATTTATTTTAACCCAGATGCTCTCCATATGCACACATACATATATAGATATATACACGCACACACACAATACACTTTTTTTTCTATGGCTTCTTTTCCTTTGAACAAATTGCACTCTTTAATTGCTATATTCTAATTATGGGAGTCATCCCACCAGGTCTCTGTTAAAGCTATTGTTATATTACCCTTCCTCACTAAGAATTGAAATTCATCTTCTTTATTTCTCGTACTCTAAGCATTGAGTAAGTACAATCAAGGCTGCTGATGGATTGAATGTTATTTATGGTCAGAGACCAAATAACAATAACAATGCAAATTTGCATGTGCCAAACGAAGAACAAGCAAAAAGATAAAGGAAAGGATAGAAAAATAAAATAAAATTCAATATATAACATTGTGTTGAAATATAAACTGTAGATAGCTGGTCAAGAAATATGGCTAAGTTCAGATTTTTTTAAAAAAAATACCCAAGTCTTTTCTCTGTGTGTGTGTGTATGTGTGTGTGTGTGTGCTCAGTCACTCTTGACTCCTGGCAAATGCCTGGACAAGTCCCTGCAGTTTTCTTGGAAAGATTTCAGAAGTGGTTTGCCATTGCCTCCTTCCTAGGGCTGAGAGAGGGTGACTGGCCCAAGTTCACCCAGCTGGCTTTGCGCCCAAGGCAGGACTAGAACTCCTGGTCAACCAGTTTCTAACCTGGAACCTTTTACCACCTCCAACCTGGTTCTCATATATGGCATAGGAAGGGATATGTCAGTCAAGAGGAACTGAGTTTTCTCCTCGTAAGACCAGCCCTAATAGTTTAACAGTGAAAGAGCTATCAAATATCCACACAGCCCTGTACCGAGAGAGGACAGGACAGTAAAACATAGCTAACAGACTCCATCTGCCCTATATCTGCCCCCTATTAGCCTAGAAAGGAAGAAGTTACATCTTGTCAGGGTTGTACAAATGCAGAAAGTTGGTGGTTCCCTTGAACAAATGATCCATCAGCAGAGATTCCTCCATAATCTGGTGGTATACCACTAGGGTCCCTATGAAAGACAATGTCAAAAATGTACTATTTCAATTCTGTGTTAGCTTCCTCAGGCCCTAGAGAGATTACTTACCATGCTGAGAAGCCATACTGCCTGAGGTCAAGATCAATGTCCTTTTGCCAGGTGGAATAACACTTATTCAAGACGGTCAAAGAAACTAAAGATCCTGCTCTGAAAATTAATTTAATTCAGAATCTGAGGTGAAAGACATCCCCTGAGACAAATCCAACTTCCAGAGGTAATGAAGATTTAGAGATGTTCCAAGGTACTTGGAGAATAAATCTTAGGAATTTGGATTGGGCTGTTTCTATAGGTCTTGGAACCTGATTGGGACAAATCCAGCAGAAGCAAGATCACTTAGGGCTCTATAGATGTTAACGGCGGTTGGCATGTAATTGCCACATTGGCTGCTTACAGAAACACTTGGAGTCTCCTGGCCATTCACTTTGGCTTCACTGAACAACACCACCAGAAAAGCTTTTATTCCTTCTCGTTTCCTCCTCAGGCACTCAGGTTATCCAAGTAAAATCTTGACTTAGAGGGAAAATGTGTTAGGAGCTCGCCTTAAATTCCCTGCCAAGCCCTTTTTAACTCTCCCTGTTCACTCATTCACTGAGCAAAAGGGAAACATTTTCTATCTTTGTTGGCAAACCTCCATTTCTCTGCCTCCCCAAACCCCTGTGCAGAACCCTCACCACCACGCATGCAGGAAGAATGGCTTTCTGATAGGCGATGCGGAGAGACTCAAAAGTATTACAGCTTCTCCAGAACATTTTACAAGTGGTGGGTCCAAAAAGTCCTCAGTTTGGTCACTCACGTCAGAGTGGCTAAGAGGAATGAGACATGGCCAATCTTTTCAAAGGGACAGACAGAGGAGAAACCAAAGTAGAAGGAGATACCACCTTCAAACTGCATTCATCACTGAGCTTAAAGCGTGAGCCAAGAATAATCATGAAGGACCACAAGATTAGTGCAGGGATGAGAGAAGGCTGATATGAAATGCATCCCCTATATAATATTTATGCATTATTTAGTAAACACATTTCTATCCCATCACCATCCAGAAGACTCTCAGCAGCTTACACAGAATATAAACAGACCAATTCAAACAACCATGTGCAAACCAAATGAATCGCAACAAAAATAACACAACCAGAACCATGACAATGAAAAGGCGAAAAATGAAAGTAAAGATGGGTTATAACATCAGGAGAAGGCTCTCCAAAACAATTCCATCTTCAACAGTTTCCGAAACACCAGCAAGGATGGGGCTAGCCTGTGGGATTTGCAGCAGTTTCTCACTAATTGTTTTAATTGGTTGGGCCAGTAGTGGTTGGAGAAAGTGGTCCATGATCGTGAAAGAGAGGTCGCTGAACCATAAAGGGCTTGATAGGTTAAGCCAGCATCTTAAATTGTGCCTGGAAACTGACTGGCAACTAGTGCAAGTTCTACAAAACCGGCGTTATATGCTCCCATTTTTGAGAGCCCCAAAGTATGCAGACCACTGCATTCTGGACTAACTCCAGTTTGCATGTAGTAATATCTTTATTGTATACAGACATATATCTTCATGATTTAGTCTGTTCTCTATATGTAGCCTTCTATTATAGTCTGTCTGGATCCTACACTGCTCGCTCTACCTGTACCCTTCTTTTACTAGCTAACCAGAAAAAAGGGAAGGGAAGAGCAAGATGTGAGCTGAAGAATGCAGACTTAACCATCCGCTGGCCCCATTTATAGCTGATAAACAGAAACAGACTAAGGGAAGCATCTCTCTATCATGATTGCCTGCTAAATAATAATAAACAGATGTTTATTTCCTTAAGGAAAGGAACTGAAAACTTTAAAGAAGAGAAGAAAATGTATAAGGTAAGAACAAGATGGAAAAACTAGCACTTGTTCTGAGAATCAGCACAGATACCTTGACCCATAGAGTAAAAAAAGATGAACACCTAGGTTTGGAAAGGTTGAGATTTTCCCCCAATGAACCTTTTGGCATTTTCCATGTCCCTTTCCTCCACTAGGCCAGTGGAAGAGAAGAATGCTGTCTTTTAATCTCTTTCTTGTTGTTTTTCTTCCTTTTGGGGATATATATTGTACACATGGGAATGGGTGTGCGCTTGCAAAAAATGTTCTAATAAAGTAGTTAGAAAATTATTCGTCATGTTCCTGGTTTGTTTGGCAGGACCTCTGCTGACTATGCTTAGACATTGCATAAAATGTTCCTAAAAGAAATGAAATAAATGTCCTAAATAAACAAATGTGCCCATAAATAAGTGAGGGGAATCTAAAAAAGCCATGGCCTCTGTATAATGACCAGTCTGGTAACTTCACCATACAGTGAGAGGAAGGCAGGAGAAGACATGCAGGACCACTCATTCACTGGTCCATCTCTTCATCCCCAGAGTTTTAACTTGCTCTGTAACACTGTTCTTTGGGAAGCTATTAGGTTTCTGAGTCAAAGAAATTAAGCAAGGCTGGATGAAGTTCCCTGAAATAAACATCTGCCAGCTGCCAATGACCTCTTCCCTGCAGGGTCTACCAGATAGTCATGCTGTGTTTTGGGATGCACTGCAGTTCATGTAAGTAGACTGTGGCCCATGACTCGTGGGATTTAGGAGAGCTCCTTGCAACATGTCTCATAATCCTCTGCAGGGCCTAGAGTTACCCTGGCAATTTTAGGGATTCCCCAGCAGTTGAGCCACTATTTTCTTCAATGGCAGAAAAATGGCAGGCTTTTCTGTCTTTCTAAAAAAGCAGAGGGCTGCCACTATTACAATTGAGCCGTGATGCCCATGTTCAGAAGGTTTGCAACCACATTAAGGTTGGGCGACAGGGCAAGACTCGTGGGACTAGAAAACAGTTGGACGAAAAAAATCAAATGAGACACAAGTGGCAGACTTAGATGTAATGGTCTGTGGGAATATCCGTGAGAAACAGGAGGAGGAAGAGCTGCAGGCAGGGCAATGGGTAGGCAAGAGACATGTCAGCCTGCAGAAGGAATGGGAATGTGGTAAGTATCTCAGAAGGGACCCTCCCTAGTTCCCTGGAAAGTAAAGGCAAGGGGGGAGAGATGTGTTCTCAGACTTGCAAGATTCTGTTCCTGTAACCTTGCGGTAAAATGAGAGCCAGTTTGGTGTAGCGGTTAAAGGCATCAGGCTGGAAACTGGAAGACGGTGAGTTCTAGTCCCACCTTAGAATCAAAGCCAGCTGGGGGACCTTGGGCCAGTCCCTCTCCCTCAGCCCTAGGAAGGTGGCAGTGGCAAACCACTTCTGAAAAACCTTGCCAAGAAAACTGCAGGGACTTGTCAAGGCAGTTCCCAGGAGTCAACACTGCCTAGAAGGAAAATCAAAGCAAAACAAAATGAACTTACAATAAAGGTAGTGTTAGTACTCATGGTTTTGGTTTCTTGTATGGACTACCTCAAAGGGCTGACATCACAAGACTATGCTCTTTAGTCCAACCCTAATGAATCAATCCTCCCAAGTATTAGACCCCATTTCTCTGTGGTTCAAAGATATTACATTATTACAGGTATTTATATTTTTATTGTTTTTATTGTCTTGGTTTTTAATTGTAAGCCGCCCAGAGTCACCCTCTGGGGGAGATGGGCAGCATATAAATTTAATAATTAATAAATACATACATACATACATACATACATACATACATACATACATACATACATAACAGGTTTGCAGGTAAGGTCCACTCTGCTGGAGATGAGCTATGGCAATTAATGGTACTATTAATTACCAGTAATTAAATCATGGTACCAGTCAGCTCCACATTATTATCCAAGTTAAGTGTCCATGGACTGGTCATGAACTAACCTTATGGAGTGTGGAAATCTCTCTTTTCATTCAAGTCCTTTAATGTGAAGAGAGGCCACACTTCAAAGAAAAGGGGTACTATGACTCACTCTCCATTACAAGTAGCCCAGGCTGAGATCAAGGAGCTTTTAAAGGGCTACCTGCTGCAAGAACAAGTCTATCATTTCTGGAAGATCATTTCAGAGTCAGAAGAATGTCTAACTGGTGTCTTTGAAGCTCACAAACACGCCAATAGAGATTTGCTCAAAAATAACCCCCCTCCCCTCCAAGGCTATCATCTAGCTGTTCAGGAAAAGCACTTAGGAGCATTAGACAAAATAAAAGGCCAGAAATGGCTTGGAGATACAGAAGGATGTACAAGTGGCCAAAGGATACGTAGACTCGGTTTGCACTTGGAAAAATAATTATTCTATGAAGGTGGCTTAGAAAAGGGTTTAAAGAAGCCTCCTTGAAAAACAACAACAAGATAGGCTCACATTTTCATGTTGCACAGAAATTCACCTGCAACTCATGAGTGAGTCCTTGAAAGAGAAACCAATAAATTACATTTATGGTATAGTTACACTAGTTGGAAAGTACAGATTTTGGCTCTTCTGCCCAGTAATCTTAAGTTACTGAACAGAAAGGAAATCAGTATAAGAAATTGCTGTCCAGATTCCAATCCCTTCCTCAGTAACCCTTTCACAATGGTGGTGGCCATGTGAGCTGTTCAGATGGTAACTACCATAGCCCATGATTGTTAGACTACTTAGCTTCTTTCCCCCTCCCACCCGTGTTGGGAGAGCAAGGGCCAGTTGCTTTCCATTCTCTGGGTGGGTCTTTGCAGACACACCATTTCCCTTAAAGGACCTTTTGAATAATACCTCCTCCCCCCTCCACTGCTGACTTCCTCTCCTAGGTGTCACTTTTCAACTTCCCCATCCCAGCGCGCCCAGCATCCTCCCCAAGACTGCGGGATGTTCTTTGTTCACACATCCAGCATCCCCCTGTCCACCAGCAAATAAATAAATAAATACACCTCCTGCAGTTCACTGTTTCAGTGCAGCAGATGGACTGCCCAGCACCACTAGGCTGGCAGAAAACAGAAAACACCACTTCTGATGTAGAGCAAGAGAAGAGGTTTCAAAAGTTGCCTCTCTGGTAGGCTGGGAATGGGACGAGGACAAGGTTGTGTGTTTCTGCCCTCAGGAAAGAGGCAAGGAGGACATGAAGTTGAGCCCTACGAGCTAGAAAAAACTTCTAGGAATGATGATGTGAGTTTCAGAGGGACATTATTCTTACACCTCATCTAATGCTACTCTAGTTCAGATTAACATCTGAGTTCCAACACATCTCCCACCTGCACCCAACAGCCGTTGAGCAAGCTACCGCTGCGCGGTGTTTCCCCGGCTCACTAAAAGTTCCTGAGTGTAGTTTCCACTCCTTCTCCTTCTCCAGCAGAAATAGTACTGATGCTGTCCTAGTCCAGCAGGCTGGTCTTGCATTTGCCCACTCACCAAGCTGTCACTGGCAGTCAGGAATTACATGGGTAAGGCAAGTTCAGTAACAAGCAAGCTAGAATAGTTCAAGTAGTATTTTTTTTCCCCAGTACTAATCTATGGCTGTGAAAGCTGAACATTAAAAAAGAGTGAGGCAAAGTAGACAGATGCCTCTGAATTATGGCAGTAGAGATGGTAACTAAGAGCACTGTAGACTGCAGGAAGAAACAGTCAATTAGTTCTAGACCAAATAAAGGCTGACTGCTCCCTTGAGAGGATGATCAGCAAGCATGTCTATCATATTGCTACCAGTGTTACGATTTAGTTATCACATCCACTGATTCATAGCTGTTTGGCTCCTATAAATATGCCCTGTGCTGTGTGTTTGTGTTAAGGTATGAATGGACGTGGATGAAATGTGGAGTACTGAGACCCTCTCAGAGGAGACCATAAAGCCAGAGATTGTCCTGGTTGATGTCAGTCTCTGCAGCTATTGGAAAAATACCAGGTAGAAGGTCTCTATGAAGACACAACAAGAGAGGGTTCTTAAAACATGAATTGGTTGAGGCAGTGGCACTCAACTGGAATTGTAGTAGGATGTGAGAAAACACTACCAAGCTGGGACTGATCAAGCCTTCTTAGGAGTAATAAAAGTGAATGGGAAATATAATACTTTAGAAACTTCATACAAATCAAAGCTCTGTAAAGGGTAGGCTTTCCACCTCAATTCTGAAATTCATATGTAACCTGGCCAGCTAGACTTGGTTATGAATGTATGTATGTATCGTTTCTTTCCAGAAAGGGGTGAAGACCTGGCTCTGCCAGTTCGTGTGGGGCTCGAGGAGGGGTAACCAATCCTGAGGGTGGTTAGCACCCTGAAGACACTCGCAGAGGTCAATAATTTATTTATACCATCTATCCCTTGGATTATATTACTTATCTTTGATTACTGCTTTTATTGTATTTTAACTGGGTTTTTTTCTTATTTATTGTAAACAGCCCAGAGTTACTCATTGAGTGAGATGGGCAGTGACTAAATCCAATGAATGAATGAATGAATGAATGAATGAAAGTATCTGATCGATTTATAGGCCATCTCAATCACAAAAGTAACTCCAGAAAGCTTACATAATCATGGGCTTAAAAACAACAAAGTATGGGTATCTTTCTGCATATATGTGAGACAGAGAGTTTGTGAAGCTTTTTGTTCAGGAGGAAAACAATAACATTGTAAATCTGTGTTTGTTTATATGAGCCCAGAGTCTCTAGATAAGTAGAGAACATATTATGAAGATCTTCTTGGTGACCCTCCATGGGTCAAACAAGACTCACATACTTTGGGGATGAAATGGGCATGAATGAGGGATGAGAAAAAGTGATCATGCTTGGCCAGGATGAAGGAAGTAGGAGGAGATGATAATCCATAGAATGGATGGATGGGATCAAAAGATGATGCAACCATTCCTGGGAGAGATTCTGGTTGCTAGACACAGGTTATGATGGTGGGACTTTGCCCACGCAATTAGAATCCATCTTGACAGCACCTAATTAAGTGTGTGGCATTAATTACTCTTCCAGATGATGGCCAAGCTGCAAAAAGAGGGTATTGATGATCTGGGGATGAACAAAGAGCAAATTCCTTTCCAGATCGTATGGATACACAGTTGTCTGTTTAAGGAAAATCAGAGTCCTTTTCTTCTATTCACCAGCTCAATGTGCACCCAGCCCACAATTTTTTTCTTAAAAAAAAAACTTTATAAGGAGAAAGAGGTGGGCCTCCTCATTCTCTTCCTCCTCCTTTAACCAAGAGTAGGTACCCAGTGTTTATTTTTTAATTCTTTTGCTAGGGAACAACTTGGGGGATTATAAACAAAGTCCAAAAAAGGAGAGGGGAGGTCATTTTAGCAACAGGCTGAGGTAAAGAACAGTATAGCGAGAGGAAAGTAGCAGTAAATTTTATTTAGCTCAGAAGTGAAAATCTTATATTGTTTTTGGTTCTTTTTTATGGAAACCTGTTCACATCTATCCAAATCATGGGGAATTACTCTCTTCTAGGGAGAAATGTTGCCATTGCCCCCCCCCCATCATTACATGTTTTCCTTTATATCAATACAAAGAGGGAAGATTATGGTAATTATATGAACCACTACCATAAATTTTCCTCTCTACATTGATATAAAGTAGAATTGCTCTGCAACAGAATATTTGCATTGTGTATCAGAACTCCAAGATTCATTGCTCATCGGTGTATGTTAGTCTTTGCCAGCCTGATGCCCTCCAGCTGTGTTGGACAGCAATCCGGTCACTCCCAGTCCATATGCAAAGAAGACAGGAGGAGGAAGAGTTGTTGTTTAACGCAAAAAAAATCTACTCCATCCGACCTGCAGAATGATTTTCAAAAACTCTGGAAGCTCTTGAAAGTCACCCGAAAACTGAAGAGTTTGCAACCTCCAGAAGAGGAAGAAAGCAAAACAGATGTACAGCTGCCACTTCAAAAACTGACATTCTGTCTTGAAATCACAAGTAATTAAACCAGCCGCTCCTCTGCCATACCAGCAGGGTTCCTCCTTTTTCCTCTTTTTCTTCTTAATTATGTTATGTTTCTGGCAGTTATTTTTTCCCCTCTCTCAATGCACCTCTGATTGCGCCAAAGTGAACATGAAGATGACAGCAGCAAGCATGTCAAAGCTTCAAGACCTCTGACAAGTGACTCCATGAACCTTTAAAAGTGACACATATGAAGGCCAACTTTCACATCCAGAACATGCAGAAATGAAAGGAAAAGGTGTTCTTAGAAGATGCCCCATAAGATGGACTCAGTGCCTGAAGAAGCTGGTTTTGACTAGCTGCTTGCCTGCTTATTTATTGATTGGTTTGATTTAAGGCTGCCCAACTCTAGAGCAACTCTAGGCAGCTCACATTATAAACAAATAGAAGAAACAATAATAGACAAAAAAAAACCATACGTGTCTATACAAACAAACCCCAAGGATGCAAAATACACCTGACACAGGCTCGGCAGCCACCCAGCTCCAGGATCGGGGAGAGGAGCCATGTTTCTAAGGACTTCCAGAACCCCAATAGGATAGGAGGCACATGGATGTCTGGGGGACGGGGGTTGCTATTCCAGAGGGCAGGTGCTGCAACAGACTGCCTTTCTGGACTAACTGGATCTTGTATATCTCTAACCTCTGGTACTGTATGAATTTGCCTTGCTGTGTAACTCCAAGAGCTTCAGCAAAATCTTTGGTGACCTCTAGATGTGTCACTCTTAATCTCCCATAACCCCTAGCCAGAAAGAGATAATAAGAGTTGAAGCCCAACACATTGAGGGGGCATTGGACCAGGGAATCTTGTTTTACAAGATCTGGACCAGCAACCTTGTCACCTGGTGCGAAGATTAATTCATGTTTCTGAAGCCCAGTCAGAGACATAAAGGCAGCCTAAGAGACGGACACTTGTTTTCTTGCATATATAGAAGAAAAACTATCCTATTTTATTCTCTCTCCTTGTTTACCTCCCTGCAAGCCAGTGGAGAACGAATTACATCTAGCAGGCAAGAGGCGCCCACTAATCGATAGCTGTTATTAACAACATAAGGGAGGGAAGCCTTGTTAAAGGAGTCTCTTGCTCGGACTCCAGGTCTTTTTGAGGTAGATAATGAAGGATATTCCTAGAATCTCTAGATGAGGGACCTTTCAGCACCAGAGGGATGGACAGCTCCCTGGCTTCTGCTGCACCTGCTCCTGGACCATTGAGGGTGAGGCACCATCTCAGTTGTCCTGCTACAAAGCTGGACGATGCAAAAGGAAGAAAATCACATTTTCTCCAAAATGAACATCCAGGAGTCATTGCTTTGAAGGAAACGCAGTGCAATGGCAGAAGAGTTGGACTCTGCATAATTGCACAAGCCTAACACGGGAAGAGGAGGTTACCTTTCCATGTTATTTTATTGCACAAAAATAACACAGATTCTTGAGATATGTCTCAGTATGGTGAGCGTACATATGCTGAGGAGGGGAAGAAGTTAAAAACCTGCCATAAAAGAATAGCAGAAGGGATGGCCTTTCTGGCCAGCTCCTAATTCAGAAAACTGCCTTATTAATTAGCTGCGAGGGTTAACTTGAGCAAGGTCAGGAGTAAAGGTCTTGAAAGCAAGCCAATCGGTAAGAATAATAATGTACACCTCCTACTGAAAAATAATTGGCTCTCGGAGGGCTAGGATGCATGGCAAGAAAGAGAGACATAAGGAATGAACCTTGGGTTTGCTATATATATGGCTTGAGTTTACAGTTGTTGGTTTTCTTCATATTAACAGCTTTTCTACTGTCTGTAATAAAAACTATCTTAGCAAGAGCTGCGTCCTTCAATCCCTGCCTGCGAGCCTTTTAGTTCAAGTATCAGTCTGGAAGGGACCTGACATTAGCTAAGATTTGTTGACTTCGTTTCCTTGTCTTCCCCTGGGCAGGTTCCAGCCTTCAATGTCACTACTGTCATGTCTTCAGCTATTTCATCATATCTTAGCACTAAGATGTGCTGATACGATCCTTATTTTACAGATGGAGAAGTGAGTCTTGCAATTTGGCCAACATCACCCTGGGAAATCTCAGAAAAGCAGGATACTCTATCTCAACACAACTGGGTCAAGGGGAGGAATGCAGACTGAAAGGTCTGCAAAAATAGTTACCAAACTGTAATGTTTAATTATGATGGAAGGGCAAAATCATTATGTATGTAACTAGAGAGTCATCATATCAACTATGATTGATGTTGATTAAATTTATATGTACATGAAAGAAAATCAAAGTTAGTTTCTGGCCCGACTCCACCCACTCCTATTTGAAATGCAGCACCAGGCATGCAATTCAAAGGCCAGCTGTAATCTTCAGCCTAAAAAAATGAGCAGAATTTCTCTGCTCTTCTCCTGGACTAATAACACGCATTCCATCTTAGGCAACAGAGCCATCAGATAAATTTTGAAGAACCAGGGTACTTTCACTGATTGTTGTCATTCCAGGCCAACACATGCATATAATGCTGACACTTCTTCATTCTAGGATGATATTATCACACACACATAGAAGATCCTACCGAGCAAGTACACAAATAGATATCCATGCCCAGGACTTGGTATTGCATAATCTCAAGGAATTCTTGCCTGAGCTTTACCAGGGGAGTAAAGTCTTACAGTCTCCTTCATGCTGGAAAAAAAATGGGAGGAGTCTGGTAGCATCTTTTCTGACTAACCTTCTGAGATACAAGTACATGTAACATCAATATCATATCGTATCATATCATTACCATATCAGTAGATACATTTGATATATATCAGACCAGAGTCACCCCACAGTGAGATGGGCGGTGACAAATTTGAAAGATAGATAGATAGATAGATAGATAGATAGATAGATAGATAGATAGATAGATGTCAGGTGACCTCAGAAGTTCTCAACAAACACAATGGGTTTTTAACACAGTACAATTGTTCATTGACAAGGTACTCATAAATGGTTGAGAATGTATAAAGGTACTTCAAATTTATGCTGGAAATGTGAACAACATGAAGGGACATTTTATCACGTATGGTGGACGTGTAAAAAATCCAAAGAATTTTGGATACAAATACATACACTAATTCAGAAAATCTTAAAGACTAATGTAATTTCTGTGCTGCCTTTTTTCTTTTGGGACTAATGGACAGACAGCTAGAAAAAAGTCATGGGACTCTGTTTTTATATATGACAACTGCAGCAAGATTATTATATGCTCAAAAGTGGAAAGGTTCAGCACTACCCACAATAGAGGAATGGTTGGTGAAGATGACGGAACTTGCAGATATGGCTAAACTGACTTCTTTGATTAGAGAAAAGACAGTACAGTGGTACCTCTACTTACGAACACCCCGACTTACGAATTTTTCGAGACACAATCAGCTCCGGCCCCAAAAATTTACCTCTACTTACGAACTCGCCTCGACTTACGAACCGGATCCACGGCCATTTTCCGCCCGTTCCACGTGGTCCGCGGCCATTTTTCCGCCCTGCCGCGTGGTCTGCGGCCATTTTCCGCCCGTTCCACGTGGTCCGCGGCCATTTTTCCGCCCTGCCGCGTGGTCTGCGGCCATTTTCCGCCCGTTCCACGTGGTCCACAGCCATTTTTCTGCCCGTTCCACATGGTCTGCGGCCATTTTCTGCCCATTCCACGTGGTCTGCAGCCATTTTCCACCCGTTCCACATGGTCCACGGCCATTTTTCCGCCCTGCCTCGTGGTCAGCGGGCGTTTTTCCGCCCCTGCGCGTGGTCTGCGGACGCCGGAATGGATTAACGGTAATTACATTGAACCTTATGGGAAAATTTACTTCGACTTGCGACCAACTCGACTTGCGATCAGAGTCACGGAACGGATTAAGTTCGTAAGTAGAGGTACCACTGTATCTACATTTATGGCTGACTGGAAACCCCTTATAGACTTTTGCATGAAACAGAAAAAAATGCACTTATGATTTGTGGTTCTGATGATTAGAAAAAAAAAATTCGGTAATAGAAAAAAGTGAGGTTTTTTTTTTGGTAGCCACAGAATAAGAGATAACTTTGTGATTTTACTTGTATTTGCTGCAGAGGAAATCAGAAGCTTCTTCTTTTTATTTCTTTTTATCTTTTTTTTCCTGCATTTTTTTCCTTTTCTTTTTCTCTCTCTTTTTCTCTCTCTTTTTCTTTTCTTTATTCTGTATTAGTGTTTGTTAATTTTTATCTTCTCTTTAAAACTTTTAATAACATTTATTGACAAACAAAAGATAAGGTACTTATAAACTGTTTCACATTTAAGCAACCTGTCTTCTCTTCTTTTCCTCCTTCCCTTTATCCCCCCCCCCCCCCAATTTAAATCCTAGCCCAGTGTTTCTCAGCCTTGGCAATTTGAAGATGTGTGGACTTCAACTTCCAGAATTCCCCAGCCGGCCATGCCGGCTGGGGAATTCTGGGAGTTGAAGTCCACACATCTTCAAGTTGCCAAGGCTGAGAAATACTGGCCTTGCCACTCTTTGCATCTGATGAACTGAGCTACAGCTCAGGAAAGCTTATGATTTTTAATAAAGTGATTAGTCAGAAAAGGTGCTACCAGATTTCTGATTTTTTGCCACTGTAGACTAACAGCTGTCCTCCTATAACCTCATACTGGGAGTAGATTAAGAGTATAATTAGCCACCCTCACATTATCTACAGGATTGCAGAGCAAAAGAGAGAATGGCAAGACTTCCTTCTCCACCTGGGAGCTCCTCTTCCAGCATTAGAAGGATATCCAGTCTATGGGAGGATGGAAATGAGGGACCAAAAAAAATGGATCGAGGAGTGGGATAAGCTTGCAAGCCTGGGATAGGACATCTGGAGGCATCCAAAGAGCTCCAACCATCACCATCACTCAACCAATCACTTGAATAGCCAACCGACTAACTTTAGAATTAGTTTAGCTTATGTTTTGAAACTTCTGATTCTGTGTTTTGTGCTTTCATTTTTGTTAAGTGCCTTGAGTAGGAAAGTAGGGTATTGACTGAAGTTTCATACATGCATGTTTGCCCATCATCAGCACAGTGGCCTCTTACACAATCCATTTAACTCAGCAAGATGAAATATACTCACACTTTAGTGTATTCCCAGGTCACACACTGTGGATGTGAGGTGCCCTGGAAGAGAAGCAGAAAAAGGTGATTAGTTGAAAGCAGAATGTGGAACAAGACATGGTACACCTAGAAAATCCATCCATCCATCCATCCATCCATCCATCCATCCATCCATCCTTCCATCCTTCCATCCATCCATCCATCCATCCATCCATCCATCCATCCATCCATCCATCCATCCTTCCTTCCATCCATCCATCCATCCATCCATCCATCCATCCATCCATCCATCCATCCATCCATCCATCCATCCATCCTTCCATCTTCTGATATTAATGTCTAATTACGATAAGTGGGTTTTCCTCCCTCAAATGGGATTTCAGTAAAGAGTTCAAAGGCTGCCTAAGGTATTCAATGCACTTCAAAACATTTGTCGTTTCCTAGATTCATTGTTAGACACTGTTAGAGTATTGCATAAAGGCAGCGCAGAAATTAAGCATAAATTATACAGATAATTACATCAAGGGAGAATTTCTTCCCTTTCCCTCTTAATTAGAGCGGATGGGGTGAAATCTTCAAACTGATCTAACTAAAGCAGAAAAACTCCTGATTTTTTTTTCTCCAGCAGTTTTTAAGGAGTAAAAATAAAAATGGTTCAGATATCTACCAATTCTGTTTATTTTTCTGATACTTTCTCTCTGCAACTTTTGATTCTACAGATGTTTGTTGACTGTTATCCTCTTATGCTGCTCATTAGGGAAATCCACCCTCCCTTTAAATCAAAGTCTCATTTCAATGTCAAAACCCAAGATTATAGACGGTTGTCCAGACTATGTTCTCAGAAAACAAAAGGGACTGATGCTAGATCTGTCCCTCTGCATCCAGGGCTCTCTCTTTACCAATATCAGGTTTTGTCCTGGCTCGGCTACTCACTTTCCATCCATATAGCAGTTATTTTGTAGCACAAAAATCTGGGGGGGTGATAAGTGAAGGAATGGGATGTGTAAGTCAAGAGCTTGTCTACTAACCATACTGGGCTGGACCACGCTGATCTCTACCCACCCCATAGGCTAAGGTACCAAGAGCCCCCACACTTACATTGATAATATGAGACAACTCCACCGTAATCAAAGGTTCCATGGCCTTCGTTGGTGGCTTCACCGTCACCGTGAGAACTTTGGACATGACCGCGAGAGGACTTCTGTTGATGAAATTTGCAAGATCACTTGGATGGGGATGCATTTAGAATACAAACACACCACATCTGCACAGAGACAAACCCTGAGGCTGCAAGCACATTGCCTCACAGTCCTGCTTTTCACAAGCTGTTCGGTAGATCCGCTCACCTAGGAGGGGGCAGAATTAGTCCCAAGGTGCGATACAGGATGGCGCCAATGACGAAATAAGCTGAGTCATCTGTTTCTGCAGAAAGAGGGAGAAAGAAGGAAAAGAGCCGCACCGATTAACACAGCAGTTAAGGGACTGTCTATGGCTGTGTGGGGTAGGAAGTCAGGACTTTGTGGTCTTAAACAAGGCCCCAAGCAATGAGAAGACCCCAAAAATACAATTGCCAGAATGAACAGATTCATAAGGTTTCAAAGATATACTACGTTATTTATGTACTGAACAAAGAAGGAAGTGGGGACAAAGTTCTGCAGCTGTAGGATTGCCCATATCATGTGCCTGGGGAAACTGCACCTGTTGAATGTCTGCCTGGACAATCCTTTCTGGGGCCAATGCTGATGTGAAAGACCAAAGCAAACTGCATCTGCAGGAATCAAGCCAGCATAGACCATAAGACCAAACCAAGTCTTTACAGCTCACTCAGTAATGTATTTAAAATATCTTTTCTTATGGCATAATTTTCCTGGTTTCTGAGTGGAAATGCAAGCATATGGCAGGTTGGCCATATTCATTCATTTCAGCTTTATAACATATGCATCCATGAAGTATAAATGGGCCTATAAATATCTAAGCCTCACATTTCCACTTCTGATTTGAAATCTGGAGAAAGAGTTTTGACTTTCACAATAATGGAGACAGAGGTGGCAACTGGAATGCCAAATCAAAATTAGAAATTTCATATCCAACTCTGTGAGTCAGTTATAATAATAATAACAACACAACACCTCAATCCAGCCTATATAAAAATGTCTGTAAGTACAGATTAGCAGTAATGTCAGAGACAAAAGAATCTGGCTTTAAAAACTGGCATTTGGCAGTCATGTCTAAGAAAATAAATCTAAAATGTTCTGAACTCTTTCCAATTTATCTGTAAAGAATGGATTAAAAACATTGAACTGAGCACTTCACAATTCCCTCTTCCCTTTCTTGAGAAAAGCGTTATTCCTTCATTATTATTCTACTTTGCTGATCTTGCACAGATCACTTCTATGAGTCTCTATCAGGCCAAAGCTGTTTTCCAGAGGGCGAACTGTCCTTTTCTCCTATTCTTAAGAGAAATGTGCAGAAGGCTCAGATCTAAAGAAAAGCTCTTTTTTTTACGATGCAACTTGCAGTTAGCCTTTGATGGATCTGCTAGGGACCACCCTCAAAATGTCAGCAGGGCCTGAGCAAAAATGGGGCAATGTCTAGCCAGTCTGATGGATACCTTTTCTAAAGCCCAGCGTACTTCAGAAAGGCCCCTTGTCTCCTAATTCAGGGGCAGAAGGGCATCTGGGCCACATGTCTTCTTCAGGCTGCCCACCCCTGCTCTAACCACTGTTCCTGGGCCTCCTTTCCCTCCCACCCCCACCTGCCAGCCATGAGTCTGCCCCTTGTGGAGGCCACGTACCAGATGAGGAGAGATTCAGCACTTCTTTGGGAATGAAGATCTTGTCTTCGGAGTGGCGGGCCCAATCTTTCATTCCCCGACGGCCCTTCATGGGGAAATTGATGTCACTGGACACAGCAGAAACCGGCTCTCTCTGGATGCTAATCACTGCCGAGGGAGGGGAGGGGAGGGGAGGGGAGAGCAGGGAGGAAGGGGTGGGTGTCACTCTGGGACAGATATCAGGAAATCAAAGCACACGTCATCCTCGCCCTTAACGTCGTGGCCTTCTAGAGCAGTGGCATAAAAGGGGTAGGATGCCTTCCTTGGTGCCCATCAGACTCCCCATTCACTAGAAGTGTTTAAAGGTTATTTTAATTTAAAAAGCAGACAGCAGCTGACATGCTGTAAAGCTAACAAAACCCCATCTATATTGTTTTGGAGGAATGTCTGTGGTCCCCCAAAGTCATACTGGAATCGTAGGCAGCATCTGGTGGCGGGAATGAGCCCATTCGCCTTCTGATGAATGGGTGTTTTGTGATTCGCCATGCCATTTGTGAGCCAGGCATGTTTCCCTTGGTAGCCATTTCTGAGCATGCCCACCACAGGCTCTCAGAAGCCGTACATGACCCTTGGCCCAGAAGGATTCCCTGGGTCTGTTCTAGAGTAACAGCCAGGAATCTCACCATCAGAGGCTATGGGTGCAAGCTGGTCTACTATCAATTATGGTAGTCCCTGGAGACCACAGAATAAAGTAGCACCAATGACTGACAGGCAGTGCAGAACTTCCAGAGCAGGAAGAAGAATAAGGCTTTGAAGAAACTTGGTCTTCTGTCCCTGCCTGGCTTGGAGATCAAAGATATCTTGCCTGCCTCACATTTGGCTTCCCCCCCCCCTTGCTTATGATCCATTGGGGGGGGGAAGTCTTCAGTCTCTTGGGGCCACAGGGACACAACTGATGATGTGGTGGCATCTCAGGGAGGCAGGGATGAATGTTGAAGAACTTTTTCCAGGGAGGGGCTCAAGTGAAAAATAGCTTTGAAGGTCTGGGGGTGGAGAAAACAAGGGGGCACATCCCACTACCCAATTTTTGTAAAGAGATCTAGAGGTAACCCCAGGAGCCACAAGATGGTTGCTGGGAGTTGCACGCATCTTGTGAATCACCTCCCGCTGCTCTACCATGAGGTTCACCAATGGATCACAAGAACCTGGGCCTGAAAAAAACTCTGCCTTTGCGCTCTGCCTTTACACAAACTGGGTAGTGGTTAGTGCCACCTCGCAAACCCCAAAGAAATCGTTCTTCCGTCCAGTCCCTTCCAGTTGCTCACCCAAGTTGTCCGTGACAATAAGGGAACTCTGGAAGGCCTTGAGGGCACCTCCTACCAGATGGATGAAATCTTCAACCACTTTCATGAGGAGGACGGAACCGGGCAACACCTGTGCAGGGGAATGGAGGAGTCAGCATTAACAGAGGCTTCCGATTCCCACCAGAGTCACATGCCCGATGCCCAGCAGCTCACCTGTTGTGCATCTTCCCATTTATCCCTGTTTTCTGCATCTATCATGTAGCTGACAACCTGGAAGAATCGCTGGGGGGAGAGAGGAGAAAGTGAGCGAAGAGGTCGGACTACAATCTGGCTTTAGGCAGTTTTCTCAATTTCCCAGCTGCAAATTCCATTCCACCCCATTTTTGTATCACTTTATATATTTGGCTGAAAATCATTCGCTTTAATATTCATGCTCATTTTCTTACATTCACAGGCATTTTTCTAGGAACCCTCTGTTTGCAAGTCATTTCTGCCATTATTAAATGTGGGGTTTATACCTATCTGCCTTTCCCCAATCTGCTCATTTGTGTGTGCATATGCTGAGTGATGCCCGTATTGCAAGCTTTAAAAAAATTGAGTTCTATTTATTTTGAAGTCTGAAATTGGTCTGTCTGTATAGAAGTTAACACGAGGCAAATTTCTTATCCTTCCCTGTCTTTATGTAAAAGTGTGTTCTGAACTGGCTCCAAAATTAGGAAAGAGGCAGAAGCCGCCTGAGATATTCCACTAGTCATTATAATGCGTTTCTTTTGCATTTCTCTAAAATGCCTCCTGGTGAGGCATAGGTCAGAGGTAGAAAATCTGCTCTGCATGCAAGCTCAGTCCTAACATATCCACGTTTCGCTGGAGAAACTCTTGCAAGCAAACTGCCGCTTAGTCATTGTAAGCCACAGCATGGAAACTGGATGGTTGGAGTTAAAATGCACAATTGCTGTGTTCTTGTTATCGCATGGTGCCTAAATAAATAAATCATATGATGTCTGTCCATGATGGTCTAATTCATCCAACTCACACAGAAAATGGCTAGATTCCAGAACTCACTAACCCACAGTCTTCTCAGTCTCTTTTTAATCTAGTCAAGCATGTTGCATGGATGGCATCGAGTGCCTACCGTCCAGTTGTCTCAGTGGACTGGATGACCACGCAGGGCTGGGGCTTGGTGGAGAGAACCTTTCAACAGAAGACATCACATGCTTTGCCCTGTTTCAGCCTGCACAGAGTGCTCCAGCCATCGTATTCTCCCAATGGAGGAAAGTAGAGAAGTGAAGTTTCCACTGAGAGGATCTGCCCTGGCTCTTCCCTCATTTAGGAAAGCAGGAAATGATCCTGGAATGAGTAACCTCCCACTTTCCTCAGTTGGGATAGTGCTCTGTACCCAACCAGCAAAGCAGGAGAGGGCCTGGGGAAAGGGCCTCATTCCAGATTCCATGGAATGGAGGCTCCCCATACCTGGAACAGATAAAGCTGGGCTATCAGGACAAATAACCATAATAAGCTCAACCTTAAAAAGTTGTGCTGCCAACAGCAGTGAACCCAAATAGTAGTGATCTGTTTTCCCTTTACTGGGGAGTATTTCTGTGTCTGTGTGCAAAAGCCAACATGGTTCCTGAAGACTTGAACCAGCAGCTGAAGTTTTTGGGGTACATAAGGAGGTCCATCCCAGCAGCGCCAGCAGCTGTCACAAATTCTGATGTCAAAATGACAACATGTGCTTGATGACATCATCATGCAAATGCCACAATTACAAACAAGTATCTGAGCCATAGTATTTGCATGATGATGTCAGCAAGCAAGTGGCCATTTGTCCCCCTTTACCCACCTGTGGACACCCATGCTCCCAGCCCTAGCATGTGCAGTGCAACTGGTCTCTTCAATTCCAATGGCCTCATGCACTTAAGAGTCAAATAATGGCTGCTTCTCCTTACTGGATGTCAGCACAATACCTGCACATCATCCGAAGAAGGGATGTAGGTGGCTCTTTTGTAAGTATCTGTGACATTGCGCAGGATCTCCACTGAGAACAGCAGGTCCCCACTGTAATAGCTTCGGCGGGCAATGAGCTCCAGCAGGCTACGAACCACCTGAGACATGCCCTCACCTGCCAGCATGCGCTGGCCCTTGGCCAGATGCTCACGAAGCTTAAGTATGAGAGAGAAAGGGAACGAGGTCAGATCATGGATGACGAGCAAAGATGCTTTGCTCTTCAGGCCCAGTGCATGAAAAAAGTCACATTGTGAGCATCCTGGGACTTCCAATTGCTCTTCAAATATAATGATGGAGATCTGAGAGATTTCTGCTATGGCAGTCAGGAGTTCTGCTTCTTCTGAAGCCAGCTGATCCTGCACCAACTGATTAGTACCAGATGCTCTTTCTCCCCAACTTTGAGAAGAGGACCTCCACAGAAGCCCATGAAGTTGAACTTAATGTCCCTGGAACTTCTTTAGCTGATTTGGGTCCTTGCACCATTTAGGACAAAGAGCCAAGTTTGATTTCTCCCTTCCAAAACCTGAACTCTCCATGAATGCCTTCATGGGTCTGGGGTTAAAAACTTTCAAGATCAGAGAGAAGAGCTTCCAGGAAATCTTAAGTAATCCTTCCTAGACTTTAGCCCCAAATTACATGGAAAACATCCTAGAAACAACTCAGCAGAAACTGAGAAATACAAGATTTCTGGACCTCTTCAGTTTTCTCCATGAAGCAAAGATCTGCAGAAACCCACTCTTCATTTTTTCCTTACTTCTTAAGGCCTGAATTAGTAAGATTGTCCAGGTATGCATCTTTTGGCAACTCAGATGCTCAGGAAGTTGGAGTACAACTTCCATGCTCAGCCAGATTAACAAAAGCTAAAATGTATTGTCGAAGGCTTTCCCGGCCAGAATACGATGGCTGGTGTGGGTCTTCCGGGCTGTGTGGCCCTGTTCTGGAAGTTTTGTTTCCTAACGTTTCGCCAGCATCTGTGACCGGCATCTTCAGAGGGCAGGAGCACAGACAGGGCACAGAGAGAACTGCTCCTGTCTGTGCTCCTGCTCTCTGAAGATGCCAGTCACAGATGCTGGTGAAATGTTAGGAAACAAAACGTCCAGAACACGGCCACACAGCCCGGAAGACCCACACCAGCCATCAAAAGCTAAAATCTTCCCCTTGTCAGAATTTACTGGGAAATCCACATGGATTGTACTGGTCAGGCAATAATAATTTGATTAAATAACTCCCAACAGTTTGCTTTACCTTTATTGGCAGAATACAGACAGTCCTCTACTTACAAACAGGATACGTTCCAAGAGGTTGTTCGTAAGTCCATTTTGTTGGTAAGTCCAACCACAGTGCACCGCATATGTATGCCTGGAAGTTTACAGCATGCTGCATATGTAAACTTCCAGGACCTTCCTTCTGGGACCTTCATTGCTGGAGTTGTTGGAGGTTTGTTCATATCAGAGAAAGTTCGTAACCCAAAAGTTTGTGAGTAGAGGACTGTCTGTATCTGTAGGTATTCTCATCAATACATGTTCTATCATAGCACGAAGGAGAGCCAGTAAAGTGTGGTGGTTAAGGTACTGGACTGGGAACAAGGAGCCCCAGGTTCAAATACCCCCTCAGCCATGGAAGCTTCCTGGGTGACTTTGGGCCAGTTCCTCTCTTTCAGCCCAGCCTCCCTCACAGAGTTGTTGTGTGGGAAAATGGAAGTACTATGTACGCTGCTTTGATCCTGAATGAAAGGCAGGCTATTCATCTAATAAATAAATTGATCTCAACACCAACTACCAACAACAGATTGAACCAGGAGGTTTTATGTGATGATTTGAAACAGGGGGACAAACCTGACCCCCTGCTTTTTTTAAAATTTGGTGTGTGTGTGTGAAAGAGAAAGCATGAGTATTAAATTTTGTAATGAAAAGGGCTGGAAGTTTTAAGCCTCCCTGCTTAGGGAGCTCTGGTCTTGATCATGACTCTTTCCCAAGTTGACACTACTGCAAACAGAAGAACAGCTGGATGTTACATATTTTATATATCTTGCCCACAGTCCTGATCCTCCTTTTCTGCTATGTCAATCCCTTTTTTGAACAAGGCAGGAGGGTGGGTCAAGCGGCAGAGAAGAGGGGAGCCCCAGAGGCCACAGTTGCCTTGCCAAAGTTTGCACCTACTGAAAGATGTAAGTATCGGTACTCATGGGAAATGCAGCGTGCGAAGCTGGGCATGCCCCAGTAAGCCACACCATGGGAGTTGAGCAGGCACTGTCGGCTGGCAGATCCTAGGAAAGAGGCAAGCCACTGGTTAGTGCCCATCGCTGAAGAGGTCAGGATGATCAGCCGCACCAAATTCAGTCTCTCATTCCCCAGTGGTTAGCTTGGGGAGTGGTGGGTTTGAAGTGACCCTAACAGGGTTGTCACCTGCTCTGCAATTCGGGTGGCAAAAATGAGTTGGGAAACTCTCACGCCCACCGGGGAGGTGGGGAGATCAGAAAAGTCAAGACAATGGCCGCCACAGGATATGAAACCCACCATCTTGACTTCTTTTGAACCCCTTGAGGACATCCCTGACTCCTGCACAGATTTGGTTGGCACTTACTAAGAATGCTTAGGCAACTAGCCAAAGCTGGCTTACATTCCCCAGCTTTAAACTTGGGCACATTCTTTTGTTTCTACTGCTGATCGATTTAGCAGCACCTCAATTGCCTTATTAGAAGCATTTTCAGTTCCAAATAACAAGTAAATGTTGCATAACACTTTCAATCCAAACATCTTGGAAGTGAATGGCATCTATGGAAGTCATACCTCTGCATGAGAAGATCTTTGGGCCTGGTGACCCAATGTATTGCATCTTATTTGGAAAAGAGCTTTTCAGCTTCAAATATAGAATAGGGAATGATAGAAATAAGATCCAACCCAACAGCTTTATATTCCCCTGCCGCTTCCAGCTTCTGTGCTAATGCTGCTGTTGCCTTTCTAAATAATTGTCCCCATCCTGACACATTACTGAAACAAACAAACAAAAATATCTTTCCAACTTTGCTTTCTTAAAGTGTTTATTATTTATTATGTTTATTGCCCTGGAGATGCAAATGAACAGATTGTGACCTTAGCGGATATTGTAAGTGGAAGAAGATTCAGATGGGGAAGCCAACCTCAGCGAGAGAAGGTTCCCAGTACAATCTCATTATTTCATGTAACACAGAGGTTCCTTATTTGTAGCACCGTCCCCAAACATGGTGTTTTGGTTCTACACTGGCTTTTTTCTCTTAGAAGAAAGAAACAGAGCTGTTCCTTTTGAGCTGAAGCATGGATATTTCTATTTCTTTATTTAACTAATTGATAAAGCCTCCCATCTACTCAAGGAACTCTGGGCAGCAAATGGAAATAAAACATAACCAAACTATGGGTCGAGGCCCCTAAAAATTACATTATCAACTTATCAAACAAAACCACACCCAAATCAGAGCTCCACCAGCGTCCCCACCGCAATGCCTAGGGGAAGAGCCAGGCCTTCATAGCCTTCTGAAAGGTTAATAGGGTTGGGGCCATCAGCATCTCAGAGGGAGGCTGTTCCACAAGACAGGTGCCATGACAGAGAAGGTATACCTCCTGGGGCCCACCAATGATATTGCTTCACCAATGAGACCTGGAGCATGTCCACTCTGCCTGATTTGGTGGGATGGGCAGAAACCATCAGGGATAGGTGGTCCTGCAAGTAACCTGATCCCATTCCATGCAGGGTTTTAAAGGTGACAACCAGCACCTTGAACTGCACCCAGGTCCTCGCCCCTTCATAATGAGCCAAGGTTGTATCGAGTCAGAATTTTGCTTCTTTCGACTCTACTAAAATTGCAATCATGCCACTTTTCACCATGGGGCAAAGCAATAATGTTTGCAAAATTGTCTTTAAAGGAGGCTTGCAAAAAGCATAGCTTTCTTCAAATGCAAAAGCAGGTTGAAAGTGGGTGCTTTTTTTTCTCAAGGAGAAGATGGACATTGTGTGGGATCAGTTATTTGTTAATTCAGTAAACTTTGGCAATAGATGGAAGGCAAGGCACTGTTCACCCCATGTGAAAGTGTCAAGGGTTCCACCAAGGTAATGAGAACTGCCCTCCAGATTGGCTGGGATAAAAACTCCCAGCATTACTAGCCAACATGAGCTTGGTTGGGAAATTCTTGGATCTGTAGTCCCAAAACATCTGGAGGGCAGCAGAGTGGGGAATATTCCATCGTGGGAAGTTATAAACCAAAAGTCAGAAGCAAAACTCCATCTTTCAGAAGGAAGAGTGCCACTGAGATACAATAAATTGAAGGAGGATTGACCAGGGATGCATTGTAAGTTAGCCAGCTGGTGCAGTCAGCCCCAGTTCTGTCTTCTTTTACTTGATGTTGCTATAGTTTGATGTCTAGAATAACTTCCTACCTTAAAAGCCAACCTGGCCAGAGATTTCAATTTAAAGGGGGAAGCATTCTTGGGTTCTGATTCAAAATAAGGAGTGGTACCACATCCAGGGTTGAGGTTTATTTATGCATAGAATCTGTATCTCCATTTTATAATCTATCTAAATCCGAACAGATTTTTATTAACACGGTTTGAATTTACTACAAAGTATAATTTTATTCCATTTATATTATGTTGACCATGGTCTTTGCCACTCATTTTAAGCTTAGGTTTAATACTGATTTTTGGTCTCTTAAGATGATTTATATAATATATTTAATTATTCATAATGTTAATGATATTTAAGACCTCCCTGACATTTTAAAATCCTCAGTTCATTTATCTGTATTATATTATTTTACTTTTTTCATATTTCCTCTTGTACATATAATTTTCTCTGAAGTACTCAATAAAGAAAAAAAAATCTGGTGTTGCATTATAACTCCCATTTAGCCCAGTTACCTTGGCCCTGATGGGACTGACATTCCAACAAATCTGGAGGCCCTAAAGTTGGTTGCCCTTAATGTCCACGAAAGTGGCCCTCTGTTTTCAGTGTGAAATCCAGTTTGGAAAAGCTCTGTCGTTCATAAATCATCCTCTCCTTTTCCAATTGTCCTCTGTGGCATTTTAGACTCTGGTTTGGGCAACCTACAGTGCCAGTCTCTACCCAGGCACCTACCTACCTGTAGCATTAGATGGGCATTTGTTGTAGACTATTTCGCCGGCTGCAGCTTTCTTCCAAGTCATCAGGGCAATGGATTCATCCCTGCACATCTCATGGAAAGCTGGGGGGAGAGAAGAGGGAAGAGGGTGGGACAGCAGAACAAATGTACCTGCCTATCACAGTAAGCCCAAACTTAGTTGGTCGGGGAAAGGGGAACAGACACAGCAGAAGTAGTGTGTGTGTAAGTAGTCAATGAGCAAATCAAAGCCATGCAGATAACTTATCTCATATTTTTTCCTACCGATCCTCATATAATTGGAGGGAGCAGAATGAGCTGCCCAGAGTCACCCGTTGGGGGTAGATGGGTGGTATACAAATTTAATAATAAATAAATAAATAAATAAATAAATAAATAAGTGTTTTTAAATTTTAAATGTAAATTTTCAAAGGCAAGAGATTTAGAATGTATCCGCAAGGGTGGAGCTGTGTAGTGGTATGTGGGAATGACCTTGGGAGACAGGGGGAAGAGCAGCAGAAGAGACAACGGACAGATAAGAGGCAGCTGAGCCTGCAGAAGGAATGGGGGTGTAGCAAAAATCTCAGAAGGGACCCTCCCTAGCTTCTGGGACTGTAAAGACGATGGGGGAGAAATGTACTTTCAGACTTGCAAGATTCTGTTAATGTAATCTTACCAAAAAAAAAAAAAAAGATAGAACTAGTACTTCTAGCTGTGGTTCTTGTCTGGATTACAAGGCTGACAAGCTGTGTAATCTTGCCCATGTGAAATGACAAAATGGCCACGGACACTGATGAATGCCCAGTTCTTTGTTGCGCACATTGTAGAAGGAGAGCTGTGTTAGTGTAAGGTAGGAAAACATTAGGAGTCTGGTAGCATCTTTTCAGATTAACAAATTCTATTTCAAACGCTTATGCCTCTTAATTTTAATAAAATCTGCGAGCCTGAACAAGTGCTACCAGACTCTTTCTAATCTCAGTCCTTCATTGGACAATCATCTTTCAGTCCTGCACAATTTCCAACTTCTTCTCCTCGGGAGAAATTTCAAAAGCAAATCCCCTTTCATTGAACTGAATTAAAACCAGTAGAAAACCACGTGGGAGAACTTCTCTGCCCATCCCCTTCTAGGAGCGATGCGTGCCATGTGCCAAATACCTGGGCATTTTTTCTCATTGCATGTCTTCACTTCTTCCCCACTGCCCTCACACGGGTAGTCTTGTACTCCTGTCCCCTGGCACATCCGGAAACGTTTCTGCCAGCCTGTGTCACAAGTCTTGGAGCACAAGTTCCAGTCGTTCCATGGACCCCATTTACTCGCAGCTGCAGGTCAAGGGAGTGGAAAATGGAAAGGAATATGAGAAGCTTCTGAACCCCATGGCATACACTCTCTGTTCTCCTTTCTTGTTCACACACGTACGTGCATGTACTCCTAATTTAGATTCCTCTTAGCTGGAGGACCAGACAGAAGAGCTGGGAGATGGAAGAACACCTTCTTGATCAGAGGGGTGCAACAGGGCTGGCTGATAATTGCTTTAATTCAATATTCCACAGATGATTAAACCCATTTATCAATAATTCAGATCTCATTTAAACTAAAACGGCCCGTCTCCCTGCCCACCCGGGCTGTGATCACAAGGGGTAACTTAACAAATGGAATTCATTTCCCATCCCTCAGGCGGTACTCTGTTTTCAAGGCTGCACGATTAGCAGATCCAAACCATCTGGAGATACAGGGCAATTCTGCCCTATTCCTAAAAAAAGCAGCAGCAAGAAATTCTAGAATACGATCTCTAAATGAGCAACCTTTTGGGTATTTGCCAGGACAAGAGTTGGGCCTGGGTCTCTCACATCACAGGGCAGATACTCTGCTCTTCCCAAATTTCTGATGGCAATGGACCACTTTTTTGTCTCGAATTTTGTTTTGGAAGTATACATCACCCCTAATGTCCTTAGTACATGAAGAATGTACCAAAATTACTCTTCTTTGGAGGAATGGAATCCATGGCCAGAGTTCTCATAGGTGGCACCATTTGGACTGTCCTTCCCCTGAAGAAAGGTCATTGGTTTTCTTCACTGGATGTCAGCCCTTTCAGGTTGGCCAGGTCAAGAAACAGACATCACAGGGGTCCCAGGAATACTGTTGTAGGCAGCCTTGGATTAACCATTAATCAGAATAAGGATCTGCTTAGGACACTAAGGGAAGTACCACAGAGGGTCCCCCCACCAACTGTCATGTCCTTAACTCTTTCACTGCCACACTCAACTTTAAATTTCAGCATTTAGTGAGTCTTAATGTCTTGTCAGTTAAGCCAGGGAAGGGCCAAGGGGCACCATTGTTGGGCTGGTCTTAGAGCATCAGTTGACCTTAATCTGGCCCTGGTTGTAGGGTAGTATAATGGAATTGTGAAAGCCTCTCCAAGTTTCTCTCTGACCCATCTTGCACTAAACTAAATCAAGGCCAGGTTATTTTGAGTCTCCTTCTCCCATCTGTGAAACCACTTCTTTAAGTCCCTCTTTGCCATCTCTTTCATGTCTTCCTCAAGGACAACTCTAAATTCCTTTAGACCAGGAATGGCTGAATCATCCTGAGTGACTTGTTTCCTGTGGAAGTTGAGTGCTCTCTTTGTGCCTACTTATACAGGGAGACGCAGCAAGCAGCTATTTCAGTTTCCTCTTTGCATCAGGAATAATCTAATGTCATCTCATACAGAGATACCATGGTTTGCTTATATTCCGAGGGAGAATGTTTAAAAGCAGCTCAGGTCAGTACAGGGAATCATTCAGAGACACCAGAGGAAGCTTCCTTTATGGGCAGATACTTTGAGCGCATAGGAGCCTTTGTTAATTACATTCATCATGACACACCACTCTTTTTTTCTCAGCAAAAACTGCAAATGACTGCTCCTCTCTTTACATTCTTCCCTTACCTGATCTCTTAGCATTTGGCTCAACTGACACATTACAGGTTCCAATCGGGAAATTATATATTTTAATGCTCCCCAATAAGCATTAAACAAAAGTCATCATGCAAAGAATGACAGCACATCAGGGGGAAAGCTAGCACTCTTCAGTCTTCTATTTGGAGCGCTAGCTTTAGAAATGCAAGGGTCTTGCTGTGACATCATCTCATGTCTATGCCTATAGTTGCAATGCTCTAGGGAAAGGTGTGGGCAGCTGTTTTCAGGATGGGAACCCAAAGTTGCCTACATAACTTGCCTGGGGGCTGTGGCCAGTGATGTCATGCAGCTTAAGACACCAATGAGAGTATAGGGGGGAAAGCCCTTTCTTATGGGGCTTGAGCTTTTAAAGGAGTGGAGTGTATAAAACCTCTGCAAATGTTCAGGTACTCCTTTCATCCCTTAACCCCTTCACTAGACCCCTCAAAATGCAAAAACGTTGGGCTTTTGGGGGTGGCATGGCTATAAATGGGTGCTGGAGCTGGGAAGAACTTCTGCTTGGCGTCAGGCGCTTTTGCAGCTGCTTAAAACTGGTTTTTTTCCAAACATGATTCTCGCAGGGAGTATTTAGCCAAATTTATTGAGAGTTACAAGAATTCCAGCAACTGAACCATTTTCCATTTAGAATCAATCTATCTCCAGGTAGGTTAGGGTCAAGACTCTTTGATTTTCTTTCTAACAGCCTTCTGAAGATCCAGGAGGGTGGGTCTCTTTGCTGATAATGGGGAAGTTTACAGATGGCTGGTTATGTAACAATCACTTCAATCTATAGCAGTCTGGGAGCCAGCCATCTGATTTTGATTTAATAGAAGCCCTGATTCCTTTGGAACTTGAGCTTCTCTGGTCCTGGAAATTCCCATTGCCCAATCTCCTGCTTCCAAAAGGCTTTCAACCATCTGCAATCCCTCTCCCCCAACAGGGCAATCTGTAAATCATCATTATCATCATGGGGTCTGTGAGACTAGGCTGAAGCTGCCATAACTAAAAATGAAGCAGGCATGTAAGCAGAGAGGACAAAAGCCAGGAATCTTGTCTATGAGATCCCTTTGGGGAGGTAGATAAGAAGGAAGCAAGTCGTTAAGGAAACAAAGGACTGGAACCAGACAAAAGAAGTTGGGCCTGAGCACATGGAAACCCTCATTCCAATCCCATCCACTTATAAATCAACCAAGAAAGGACTTTGGGGGATAAAAGGGGTCCCAAAGCCTGCCCACTCTGAGTCATCTGAGTCATCTTTGGATCCAGACTTGGCAGCTTCCCTCCCTCTAGCTAGTGCCTGGCAGCCTAGTTGGGAAGGACCTGGCTAAGTGTGGATGAGTGTGTGTGTGTGTGTGTGTGTGTGTGTGTGTGTGAGAAGGAGCAAATGTTCCTTGCAACCAGTAAAGTTTTGCTGTTACTTTAAATTCACTGGGTCTCCGTGTATTACAAAGAACCTCTTGTGCCTCAGTGTTTGGTTGGAAGTGATTTGTGTGTATCCCTAATTATTTCCCGGCTGTTGACCAGGGCTGTGTGTGTCTCTGCTCTAGCCACACCTATTTGGAAAACCCAGGTAGAAAGCAAGGAGGGTTGACAAGATCCGCGTGCCTCAACAGGCTGTGAGTGTGTGAGTGAGTGAGTGAGTGAGTGAGCATAAGCGAACCTGGGAGCAGCGTGTGTAACAGCTCAAAGTCATAAACAGCCACAACTTGATCAGGCAGCTAGCCATTTTCACGCTAGTGTTCAGAGGCATATCAGCCCTGGATCCCCCCTCCTCCTCCCAAGAAGATGTCAGGGATGAGACTGTGGCACCTTGGATTTCTCTTCCTCTTGTTTGGAAGTTTGGCTTGGGGAGGGGAAGCTGAAGGCCATCCCATGTCTTCTACAACTGGAGACTACAGCTCCAGTTCCTGATTCTGATCTGCAGCTTTTGGGTCTTACACAGCATTACACACCGTTGAGTGGAGGAACAGAGGACTGAATGATGCAGGAGGTTCAGGTTTTGGCCTCCCCAGGAAAAGGAGCCTACTTAGGAGTCAGTACTAAGCGTTGGCTGATTTTAAGAAGGAACTTTAATAGTCCTTTATAGAATAATGGATTCAGGCATTGCCGGAGACAGTTTGTGCTTTAGCGTGCCTTGTGTTCTGCACACAGGATCGAAACTAGATTCTCACCCGCATCCTGGCAATGCTTCTAGCTCAACCTATCAAGCAGTTCACAACCAAGACAGCTAGATTCTCACCATCTGGATTTGACCTTGGAAGCTGGATATATATATATGTACTTTAGCTCCCATTTATTATTCAGCATATTAAGACAGAGCTTCTTTGATGCCCTTGATTCTTTTCCTAAGAGTTTCTTGACTGGGAGGGCGAGGAGGCTGTTCTCTGTTTCACAGATACAAAAGGAACGTCCATCTGTTCTTGTTCCACAGTATCTGAAAGTGTCCATTCCCCAGATAATTCCATTATAAGCTCCTTTTGATAATATATTGTGCTTCTTGACTTTTGCAGATGATCTTTCTACTAATGTTCGGTAATTGTATTAAACCTGCCCGAGAGCAACCCAATACCCAGCCAAAATCAAAACTAAGAGATCTGGATTCAAGTTCCACTTCAGATACGGACCCTTCCCATAATCGGAGAAAGCAGCAAGTTGAACTCTCAGTCACTGGAAACAGGAAGCGACAATGATTTACCTTGCAGGATTAGTGAGAGCACCCCCCCCCCCAAATAATCTCAAAAAGGATGAATAACAGTAGCCAAATACCCACTGAGCTTCAGAGAGAAAGAACCTAAGGGGTACTAAATAACAAATTCTGGCCATCTCCAGACCCAGCTGTCACTCTTCAGTAAAAACTGGCAAATGAAACTTGATGCTGCGGGGAGGGCGAGGGGGGGGGGCGGAAGGGAGGCAGAAGCAGCCCAAGGCCATCTGTCACTCCTGCCTGATGACTGTCATCTTCAAACCCACTGCATTAGGACCTGTGATTTTACAAAGAGCAGCTGTTGCTCCAGACCGATTGGCAGAGTGCAGGGTGGAGGTACAACATGACTTGCCAAGTCTTTAGCCCCGGATTTGGACAGCAGCGACCCAAGATTCTGGGGCACAGTTTGAAATTGAGTTCATAAAAGCCAAGAGCTGTCCTGTTTGGCCAAGGAAAGGACTCGGAATCATGACGTCCTTGCAGACTTTTTATGTTCTTCCCATTCGGCCCAGGTCACCAGTCATTCTCCAGGTATTCCTGGTGCAGTGAGGAAGACTTTGGGTCCCCCTTCATGGCCACTCCTTAGCAGAAGGCCTCCAAAGATGAAGGGTGGCTGGGTTTCAGTCCTCATGAAAACATTTCATGGCAGAGTTGAAATCTGTCTCACTACACAACTGTCCTACCTTCAGATGTGGCATCCAGCAAAGCTTACCTGTGCTCAATAGATTATACTTTTGGGCAATAGATAGTCTTTGATAGAACCAGAGAGATTTAGGGGTTAATGGAGGGTGCAAAGTATCTTGAATTTGAAACATCTGGTCTTAAGCCTAAAAGAGTTATTTTGAGTGCATTGGTAACATCAGTACCGTCCTGAGTTTCAAATCCAGGAGTTTCAGATTCAAAAAATGTTTTCTCTCAAGTTCAAGATGGGCAGCCCCAATTAGCTCTATTTCTATCACAAACCACTTCCAAATGCATCAAATGATCCTGTTTCAAATTGCAAAGATATTTTTTGCAGCTGAAGCAACTGTCTTGAGGTCAAAACAAGGTGGTTTTGGATGTCAAACAATTCAGACTTGACCTGTTTTGCATATCACTGGTCTAAACTCAACCACTGGATGTCTTTGGGCCAAGCATTTTTTTGTCACACCAACTTACCTCACACAACTGTTGTTGTTGTTGTTGTGAGAACAAAATAACAGCTGGCCCCACGCTCACCACCTTAAGCTCATTAAAGTAAAAGCTTGATGAAAGTGAAATAAATAAAAATAAAGTTCTATTCATCTCCCTTCCTCAGTGAGTTTAAAATGCTAGCTCAGTTGGGCTTTTTGGATCCAACCTCTTTTTCTGCTGTTTTATCTCGGTTGCTCTGTTTGTTTCTTTTTAAAAATGCCTGCAGGCCAGTTTGACAACTAAGCTCAGTAGCATTTTTTTTTTTAAAAAAAACTAAATAAATCCCCTGCTTTTGCTTGACTGGAGAGTTCGTTCTCCCCATCAAGGTCCCTGAGATCAATGAGACAGTGGGGATGAGTTGTCCAAAAATTATTTGTTGAACTCAGCAACCTCAGACTCCTCCAAGAGATATATCACCTTGGGCAGGGAAGAAGGAATGGAAAAGTTGTAGCTAAAGAGCAACGGGTCCAGGAAATGGAAGACAAACATTTATCACAAGGCCAGCCTTGGGCAGAAGGGGCGGGTCAAAATCTGCAACATGGCAGAGATGGGATCTCAATCAAAACTCCATCCCTTCGGCATGTGTGTTTGATCATGATGGTACACCTGCTCTTTGCAGATTTTGACACCCTTCCCTGTCCCCCCCCCCCCACTGGACTTTCCTGCTGGACAGTGATTTCTTATCGTCAGTGCTTGCCAACTAGCTATGTTGGCGTTGTGAACGTTTAACCTCTTTCCTGCTTAAAGGGGTGCCAGTGGATCTCACAGAGATGACTACTGATGCCATCTCTCATGTGGAACAAGCCGTGAGACACCTATTTCGAACACTTGAGAGTTTATATCTGGTGGCATTTCCTGAATAACAAGTTTTCCCACAAATTGACTGAATGATTCCTGCTGTGAGAAATCATGAAGAGGCTGAGAAAGGAACAGAAGGGAGATTGAACATAAACAATCAAAAGACAGAAGGAGAGTCCATCGACAGCCTACCTCATAAGCAGCAACTCAACCCAGGTGGGAAGAAACATTTCAGATCATTGAAAGAGACTCCACCTTAATGTTCTCACTATAAATGAGGGCTGGAAAGTCCTCTTGCAGTTTCCAAGATGCTGTGTTTACCCCAAAACTAGCATTAGACATACCTTTCTGAAGTCTGTCATTCATGTTTCCTCAATCTTGCTGGGCTGTGTGGGGGTTGAGATGAATACCCAAACTAGTCACATCCATCTGCCATTGTGCTGGATTTTTCCCAGGCCATTATCTGGTTTTCTGAAGTCAGTGAATAAATACGGCTCCCTTACCTGAACATTCTGGATTGTAACACTCCCTGGCATCAGCGTGAGCTCCTTTGCACTCTGCCAAGCCATGAGCCAAGACACTGCACTTGCGGGTCCGCTGCTGAGTACCGTTGGAGCATGACACAGAGCACCGGCTCCAGGATCCCCAGTCCAGCCACTGGCCTTCCACTGTCACAAAGAAGCACAAGGAAAAGCCTTTAATGAAGAATGGAGGAGGGGTGGAAATTCAACATGCTCCTCTTTCAGTTCAAACCACCGTCATCTCCATCCTATCTACTTCCCAAGGCAGGAATCCCTCAAGCTTAATTTAAGCAGACCCCGAATGAACAAGAAGATGGACCAGATGACCAACTGTCTGGTTCTACAAAGTATCTCCCTTCAAAGAAGAACCCAGCGATGCCACTCAGCAGGATCCTACAAACAGCCACACTGTGCACCATGAGAAGGAAGAGGGAGAAAAGAAGGCAGGCAAACCCAACAGCCAAAATAATGTAAACCAGCTTTCTCAACCCATGGTACACTGTAGCCCTGGAGGTACACAGTAGTGTTTAGGACATAGCTTCCTTCTCCAAATAGGAAAGGGGGAGAGAGATGGAAATGAGGAGGGCAGAGCTACCAATCTCCAAACAAGCATGCCAAGACAAGGAGAACAGAGCACCTCAACAGTATGTTTATGGGAGTCCAGGACTGGAGCAGTCTCTGAAATGTTTGAGCACGTCAACCGAGCCCAAGAACAACAGGGAAACGATCCATCCAAGTTCTGTTCCATTATTGCTTATACCATATAGACAGAATCTTGCCAAACTAAATCCGTACTACTCTAACCTTGTGGATATATACCCTGGGAGGTTCTAGGGAGTGGCTATCCTGAACCTCTTCCTCTTCCCACGCTCCTGCTCCGGACTGTGTGGTCTCTGGTCTCTCCCCACTTCCTGGAATGTCCCTCCTTCCTGAGAACCTGCTTCTCCGCTGCTTTCCATCACATCGCCTCCCCCTTCGTAGACACTTTCCATCACAGAGCATAGGAGCTAAGGTAAAATAAAAAAGGTTTTAAAATAGCTAACTCTCATTGTTTGGATATATTTTTTTGGTTTGGGCCTAAGGGAAAACAGCTGTTGTGGTAGCAAGTTCTGCTTCAGTTCTCACTCACTGTGTTTTATTGTATTTTTTAATACTTCAACTTACTGTAACGGATAAGTTTAACAACAGTGTATCTATAAACATGTTCTTCTTGGGAGGACATTTTTCTGGGGGGGGGGTGTCTTTCCTGGGACAAGTTTTTAAGACAAGTGCTTGATGAGATTTAAGATGTAAAAGACTGATAATGACTGGTGTGGATGAAATTAGGGTGCTTGCTTAGCCTTCAAAAGTGGAAGCATCCGTTGTATAAAATGAGCAGCTGATTGTGAGAGATTACAGGGAGGCTGGAAAGGAACGTAAGAGAGAATAGCGGATGAATCAGTTGACAGCTTATCTCGTAAATGACAACGCAGCCCAAGTGGGGAGAAATCTGCCCAGAAGCATTTCAAAGTATTCCAAGAATCTCCACCTTAATGATACTCACTATAAAGGAGGCTGGGGGATTCCTTAGAATCCAGTTTCTAAGATTCTGTTATTTATCCCAGACAAGCAATAAAGCTACTTCGCATCAATCTGTGTAATTCTTGCTTCCTTGATTTTGCCCAGCTGTGTGGGGTAGCTGGGCAAATTGATACCTAAGTGACAACAGCATGCTCCTATGCCTCTCCTTGCCACACCCTGCCATAGTCCAAGGCAACAGCATTGAGCATGTCCTCACTGCCATGTCCTATCAACAGCATCCAATGGTGTGAGACAGGGAAACCCCAAAGTATCACAAGATTGGGGCATGAGTACATTGCTGCGGAACAAGGATCCAGCAGTGAGACCATGGGGTCAAATTCAATATCCTCTTTGGCCCCTCCACAGGTGAAAAGGTGTGGAACAATAAGCTGCTGTGGGACAGCAGATCTATCTGCAGGAGAATTGCAGGATAAGGAGCTGCGACGGTTAACTGTATGGCTGCTGTTTTTGCTGGCAGAAGCAGCAAATTTAACGGAACAAGTTGTTCCAGAGGAAGCTAGCAACAAAGCACAAGCTGACATTTCAGTTCATGGTCCAGAGCTATACAGGGACTCTCCCAAGTCTCTACTTAAGCCTCCATGAGTGGTACCTAAAAACCCTAACAAGGACAAAGCAGAAAAGCATGCCTTTAAGCCTTCTGATGGTAGGAAAGTATCTGAAAAGGAGGAGAGTCTGGGAGAGGCTTTGAAACTGAGGAAGAAGTCTTGAAAAGACTCCTGGCTTCCAGGGAGTTGGTCTTTTAAGCCTGTTATGACCAGTTCTAGGCTGGGCCTCCCTTGCTTGTATAGTCCTCCAATCTGTTGTCTTCAAAAGCCATTATTTCTCTTGGGCTTCCTCAATTCTCCCTTTCCCCGTGTTATCTGGAAAGAGGGAGAGAAAAGCAGAAGAAAAAGCGTGGTAGAACTGGGGAACATCTTTTGCAACCCAGAACTAGGAGATAAATTAGGGCCCTGGAAAGCACCATCATCATAACTATCCCCATCCCCATCCCCATCCCCATCCCCATCCCCATCCCCATCCCCATCCCCATCACCATCCCCATCCCCATCACCATCACCATCATCATTAATAAGTGGGAATGGGCATCTTAGAGAAGTTGCCCTCAGTATATTGGTGACCTATGATTGTTAGATTTGGCCTCAGTGTTCCAGACCCAAACAGCAATAATCCAAACCATTCTGCTCTCCCATTCTAGCCCTCTTCATCTATTGATGGATTCCTTCTCATCAACACTGTCCCGCTTTGAGGGTTCCATGTGAAACATGGAGTGATCACTTTTCCCCCAGTAAGACTGCATTTCCTTCTTTATTTTATAAATATAAAGCTATCCAGTGAGGACCTTGAGTCATGCTCAACCTAGATATAAATGAGAGATGGTGAATTTGGTGAAGAAGTGGGCTATATGTCAACATTATGGCTGATGAAAGCCAACCAGACTAAGAAAGAGGAAAAGTAAACCCAGGGAACAACAACAGCAGGGCCAACAACATCTGGTCTGATTGTAAGGACATAATTCCTTTGACTGGTTTCCCTGCCTATCTCATTTTGCCTCTCATCCCTCAAGTGCCAGGGAGTTTCCTTAATCTGGACTCTTCAGGGGCTTTGTACTTGCCTCTGCCAGTTCTTAAAAAAAAAAAAAATGTTGACTCTTGGTGATGTCATGGACACAACCATAACTTTTTCAGCAATAGTGTGGAAGTGACTGGTACTGCCTTCTTCCAATATTTTTTTTCTTCTCTGTTTAGCCTAAAACTTTAATACCCCTCTGCTCATCCTCAAGACCCTGCTTAGCTTCTGAATTCAGAGAAGGTGGATAAGGTTCTGCCAGCTGTTGAGACCACCTGTCCTTAGCTAGGTAAACATTCACATTTGGTGGCAAGACCCGATCTTCCCATTAGCCAGAGACCTGGAATACTCTTGGAGCCCCAAATCCAAAGCAGGTCTAAAATCAGTAGCTAAGAAAGCAGTCTTTCCAGTAGGCCACATGGTATCACTTGGCCTCCCTTAGCAACCTGACCACTCAAAAGAAATGGCTGTGAGCTGCGTGTAGCCAAAGGAGTTGATGCATCTTGCACAAGCCTGGCCTGCAGTCTTCCTTTGAATAGCACCCAGTACCCAAAGGACAAGGTCAACGTTGACAACAATAGGGGAGAAGTAAAGCTCTGGATAGTTGCTATGAAGCAGTTTTCAGCAGCTGGTGAGGATGGTGGCCTCTCCTCCTTGAAGCTGTGCAAAAGCTGCTGTCTGCCATAGTCTGCTTCTGCTACTAGAGGTAGGAACCAATAAAAATGCCTCATTAAATCATAATGAGGCCTTTGAGGTGATTTGGTCCAGCCCCCTGCTCATTGCAGGATCTTCAATGAAGGATGAAACTGCAGCATTGCTGGCAGGTGGTTGTCCATCTCGTAGCCCTGCCAACTCTCGAGGCAGGCTGTTTCACTGCTGAACAGTTCCTATGGCTGGGAAGCTTCTCTTAATATTTAGCCCAAATCTGCATGTCTGACATCCCCACTCAAAAAATAATGTTGCTCCATCTTCTGCCTGGAGGAGGTCTTCCCTGAACTTTCACTTTTCCAGGTTTAAAATATTTGGTTCCTTCAAACATTTCTTATAGAACTTAGTTTCCAAAATGCTGGACGCTGTCTCTCTTAATGCAGCCTATTTCCATTCTTTTAGTAGATGCATCACACTGCTGGCTTATATTCAGGTTATCCATTGAAGCAGTTGGATTCTTTTAGCATTTTCTGCTGCCAAGTCAGATCAGTCCCGTCTATATCTATACCAGAGTTGCAAGACCTTAATTTATCTTAGTTGACTTCCCTTGGGTCAGTTTCAGCCCTATGTTCCAGCCTATTAAAATCCTTTGGAATCTTAATTCAGGAATGAAATGGAATATTCATTACTGAAATTTTCATTAGCATTCACAGCATCCCCTCCCACCAAAAAGTTTAAATCGGTTCTAATCCTTTAATCTAATGTTGCTGCATATAATTTAGTCCAATGGTTGAGTTTGTACAAGATGCAAAAGGAGGCTAAAATGGGTGGGGTACTTTGTGGAAGCCCAGCAATTATTTCTTTGTCTTGGTAAAGCGGATTATGTGAATGCAGCAACTACATTTTCTTAAACTGAGTTTAATAACAGGGGTGCCAAAGTATTTGATTATGGCTCTAAAGAACTTCTACAATGAATGAGAAACCACCCTTGGTAGTAAATTTGGAGAAACAAAGAATTCAGAACAGGGAAAGAAGAGTGACAAGGATGTATAGTTTCACTTATACAGTGTATATATTTTAGGAACAGCAGGATTGGAAAATATGACAGGTGGAAACCAAACAAAAGCCAAACATGGTTGTATAACAATTTGAGATAGAAAGACAACACTTTTTTGTTAACCAGAAGGAAGGAAGGAAGATTGCTTTCCTTTTTAAGAGGACATTTGATCTGACCTGATGGTGATCGGACAACCATTTGTAGCTATCTTATGTTGATCTAGGGTTGTAGAGTTTCATTAAGTTATTTCACGCTTTACAGTTAACTGACCAGGGTTGATAGCTTGGGACAGTGCAACCATTGTGGAAATAAATAAATAAAACTGTAAGTGCTCATTATGAAAGCAAAATGGAAACTGGGAAATCCGTGCTAATATTACATAGTAGAAAACAAACGTAGTATCAACCAGCTTGATTAGTGAGCTGACAGTTGACAGTGAAGAAGAGAAGGTGTTTAGCTGCTTTTGTTCCTGTGCCCAAGAATAACTAAAAGTGGACAGTATGATGGAGAAATAAAGAGATTAATCTTAGGGCAATGACAAATTTAGACACAATCATGAAGGATAAGGATATTTCTATGACAACAAAGATAAGAATAGTTAAAGCAATGATCTTTACAGTGAACATATGGCTGTGAAAGCTTAACACTGAGAAAGAGCAAGAGAAAGAAAATAAACACCTTTGAATTATGGATTTGGAAATGGTTACCAGGAGCACCATGGACTGCAAGAAGAACCAGTCAATCAATCGTAGAGCAGATAAAAACTGGCTGCTCTCTTGAGGTAATGATCAACGAGCAGAAGCTCACCAATTTTGGATATGAGATGTGAGTTGATGATGGATAACCATCCTTGGCAAGATTGAGGGAAACAGAAAGGGGAGGTGGATGGAGAGGATGAAGATCCTGGAATTATCCTTGGAAGAACTGTAAGTTATTTCTGAAGACAGGTTGCAATGATGAACATTTGTCCAAAGGGTTGCCAGGAATGGAACCCCACTTGATGGCCTTCAACCACATTTGATCTCTTTCAGTGCTCTAGAAGAAAGACCCAAGCTGATAACGTGTTGGCCATTTTCTATCTTTTATCATTTCTCCACTATCAATTTCTGAGCACTACTTCGAGGGTTTCCTCTTGCAGGATTAGCTCCCACTATTTCCCAAGTCTTAGATATCATTGGGTGAGATCACTCAACTGATATATGAAATTGGTATTAAAAAGAGATGGTGTGTTCTTTCTCTTCTTCAACCAGGAAGTCTTTCAACCATAGCAATGACACTTGGTCTGATCTCAGAAAAAAGATGAACTCTGTTGGTTGATGGGTGCTGGTAGATTAGGCCCTTGGAGATTGTTTTAGGAGTCCTTGAGAAAGGCCAAGAGTTTCCCCACTTTCTCCAGTATGAAAAGAACATAATCTGGGAGGATGAAGAGAAGCTGGCTAATGCATTCCTATAATCAACTCAGCTAAACCAGAAGCCTGGAAAATACAAATAACTAATTCCCTTACAAGACTGGGATCTGGCATTATTCCTGCTTCTGATGTACCACTCCTAGATTTCTTAAATTGCATGCCTGCCCCTACCCTGATCCTCAAATACCTCAAGGCAATGAACCTTATAGATCTCAAATGCATCTGCTGAATTTCCAAAATAATTGGAGTTAGAGCATAAATTAATGCTGACAATGTTTAAGCCATGCTGGCTTGCATTTGTTAGTTCCACACATTTGTCAGATTACCTCCAGGAAATTCAACAAAAGTGAGAGGTGGGAACACCAAGCAAGTAAAGTTTTAAAAAGGGGAAAAAAACACCAGGCATATAAATATAAATGAATATGCCATTATGAACGCTTTATAAAAATAAGGGGTAAGGATCTTCTCCCTTGTAATACTAGCTGTCAAATTTCTCTCAGCTGATACTGAAGTTGATTAGGCAGTGATTCAAGGATCAGATCTCTGATAAATAAACTAATTGCAAGAGCTGAGAAAGCAGTTAGAAAGAATTCCAGGGACTGCCAAGTCTGAAATGCGAGCCCTATTTATAGTGAAATTAAAATTCAATTCTTGCACATCTCTCTCCCACTTACATGGTGCAATGGGCAGAAGGGATGGTTACTACTTGTCCCTTGTAATTGCAATGGACTTGTGTTGTCTCAGGCTCTTTGCTGATCTTAGTAAAACCACTAGGACGTAGAAGTCAATTGACACAAGTTTTAAAGGAATTAAAGAAGTCTGCAGAGGATTATTGGGTTGGCACATCATGCTAAGCTATGGCTAACTGAACAGAGGTTTACTGAGTAAGTCACAACTATGCTAGATTCACATAGCACAGCCAATCTTGCCCAACCAGTGCATCCTCAAAAGACATGGACTTCAAGTCCCAGAAATCTCAGCCATGAATGCAGGGACTAGGAATTCTGGAAGTTAAGGTCCATACCACAGCAAGGTACCCAGGTTGGAGAAAGATGTGTGAAACCATACCCAGAGTTTCTAAATCAGAATGGATGGACACTTGGTCACAAGTAGGCAAAAGTATTATGGCTTACTGAACCTTGCTGATAGTCTAGTAACACCTGTTAGCTAAATGAGACATCAGTGTGGCCATATGTAATATGTAGGGAAAAGTTCCAGTTTCAATTTCCAGTCGAGTGTAGATTTGCAGTAAATTATTATGCTCTTTCTCAAGACAATCTGATATATTTCTATCCTAACATCAATCCTACAATTATATACTCAATATCAGCCTCCTTTCTTCTGTCCAGAGCCAATTATTTCTCCTTTTCCATCAGCACCAGAGCTCTTCCACAAACATAGGTCAGCCCACCACTGCAAAATAATGATTCAGCTGGACATGAATGCAGAGCTCTGCCCCAGTATTTGTCTCAGCATCATGCGTGGGAGACTACAGTGGCCCAAAATATTAATGCGAATTAATAAATGGTAGCAACAGCTTCACTAATAATATCAAAACATACAATAGCAATGTCCCAGAATTAAATCTCTGTCTTTATAAATCTCTTATAAATTAAGGCCAGCAAGGGACCATCTCCAGCACTTTAGATCAACCTTTCAAAACCTTTTCCTTTCCAGGTGTACTTCCAGAGAAGCACAATTCCCATTTAAAGAGGACAGAAGATTCCTATTGCTGAAAAGCAAAAAAATACTTTGCTTTCTCTCCTGCTTTTGTCATTTTCTCCTGGCCATGAAAAAATCATTTGCATGAAGACACCTTTCAAAGAGAAGAGTTTTCTCCAGCCTACCCTTTGGGAGTTTTATTGGTCAATCTAACCCTGGGTGGGAAGAAAGCAGATGGACTGATAGAGTGGGTTGCCAAGGACAAAAGACAATCAGAAAAATAGCACAAAGCATGATAAGCATGCAAAGTCTTGCTTTAAGCTTTCACAGAGAGCCAACTGACAATTTTCATTGTTCAAAATGAAATCAAAATCATGTTCTGAAGTGGCATACTTTTCAGGGACCGTAGACCAGCAAGATTTGCACAAAGAAAATGCGTCTTTCTTTTTGAAAAAAGATGGCAAAATTAAATCTTGCTTGAGTATAATTGGATGAAACATGACAACAACAAATGTACAGAAAAGAAAACTCCCCCCTGCCACAGTCTATGGCAAGCTAGATAGTGGTACAATTAAGCCAATTGTGCATGCAACGTGCAACAATTATCCAGCCCAGTAAAATGTGCATTCGGAAACCCATATCATTGGATGAAGATAAACACGATGTGAAATTAAGTCAGGGCCACAGACAACATCCAAACATTATTCACATCTGCAGTCTTTTATACTCCTGTCAAGGATTATGAAAGGGGAACAAGATGTATCCTGGGCCTGATGCACATGGAGAGACCATGTGTATTGCATGCACAAGGTCTCTGGTTCAATCTCCAGAAATGTCTGCCAGAATAAAGTCTGGTCAATCCTTCATCTTTGTTGGAACACCCTGCAGTCAATGGTTCATAGCCAACATTAGCAATTTTCCATGCCCTGATCCAGAATCCCAAAGTCCCCTGATATGACTGCCCAGCAGCAGCTACAACAACATCAAAAGACAGAGCTGGTATGGCAGAATTGTGCAACGGATGTGGACTGTATAACTGCACTCTTTTGCAATGTAAGATGATCAAGTACCTAATTTGTGTAGTTGCACAATTGCATCATGTGCTCATGTTAGGATTTGGCCCTCCCTTGCACCTCCACCCCTGACCCTTCATATGTCTATGTCCCCCAAATATACTATCCTGCAACATTTTTCTACCTGGCCTCACTTGGTGTGATGAAAGAGATTTTATTTTCCAAGGAGCAAAACATTTCAGAAAAAGCCTTCCTGCAGGAGAACATCTTCTCTTGCATTTCTCCAGCCATCTGCAGCCTCCCTGGCTTTTCACTTTCCAATTCAGTCCAAAGGAAGAGATCAGGAAAGAACTCCTCCCAAAGAGAGTTTTCAACAGCGGTGCAGTTTTACTCCAAAACATTGGAGAATTTCTTCCTCTCCTGGAGAATCTGGAAGAAATCACCCAGCAGAAATCTCTGCTGAAAAATGTGATGGGTAATTTTAAAAGGCCACCCATCCTCTGCTTTCAGAAAAAAACTATCCAGATGACTCTCTAAAAAGTGTCTAGAGGATTTTGGGGATTACAACTCTCAGAATCCCAAACAGCATAGCAAACAGCTGGAACTTCTGCTAGTTCTTGCCTTCTAGAGGACTGTAGTCTGGGGAAAGCTGCTGTCCTGGAAGGCGAGCCATGTGGTTCCCCTGACCATCGGCATGTTTTGTCAATTCATCTCTTAAGGCCTGCCGAGCTGCCTGCCTCATCTTCCTTTTTCCCCCAATTCTTTTAATGTTCAGCTGGCATGCTCAGAGCAGATGGTCACCCTCTAGCACCATCTTTATTTCCAAGAATGCCTCTGAGCCCTCATAGAGGGCCCAGAGGTATTCTTACAAAATCAAAATGGTGGGTAGCCACAGTATAATCCTGACTTGAGCACTGTACCCACCAGGCTTCTTTTGACCGGCGAGGCAAGAATAGATTTTCAAGGACTTGAAAGCTCTGATAAGTTGATTTATTGTGGAAAAGCTGAAGAAGCCATTATGAAATAATTCCAGAGACTGCTGTGAATCAAACACAGGACTATTTACAGTGAAATCACAGTTCAAATGCTTGTACCAATTTCTCCCACCGTTTCTATCCATCTCATGCTTTGGTAACAGACGGATCTGTTATCAGAACGTTTGCCTGAGACTATTCAAGAATCAGCTCTTACATTACTCACCTGCCCTGAAAATGGCAATGTTAAGCAGAGAGCCTCCTGGGGGGCTAAAGCAAGTGGCAGGGTGTCAGCCCTGCCAGGTAAACCAGACAGGAACCACGACTAGATGAGCTAATTCTACTTTATTGTAAGGCTACATTAACAGAATCTTGCAAGTCTGAAAGTACAAATCTCCCGCCCTCCCTATTTACGGCCTGAGGAGTTAGGGCAGGTCCTTTCTAAGCTTCTTCCTCTGCCTGTTACTCAGTTGTGGGCTCCTCCCCCTTTTATCTGATTGTTCCCTTAGCAGCATCTTTTCCACCGCCACCACCCCATCTCCCAAAGTCATTCTCACATTCCATTACACAGGGAGTATCTTCACGAGATGTAGGTTTTATGTATCCGGCCATGCCCTTCACCAGGTATGTGGCAAATGCTCAGTCATTATTTGAGAGCCTCTGCTACATGCCCTCAAAACTCCAGGTGTTCCCTCCCATTCAAACAAAGCAGTCTTTCTTATTTGTAACATAATTTCAGCCAGAGAACTTGGGAGAATCAAATGACCTTGAAGGTTAGCTTTGTAACTTTCAGCTTACGGCTGAATCTGACAAGCTTAAGGTTGTGTGGTTTGTCTGTCTGTTGTTTTTTTTCTTTTTTGCTCTATCTTTCTGGTTTTATTTTTTACACTTTTCCAGAAATTTCCCATTTGAGCAAATTAACACTCAATGGACTTCTCCATTGTTACCCAACGCACATCTCTCACTATCCAAAGAATATGATAAAGGAGGACATTCTGGAGATTTGAGGGATGGCATGTGGGTTTGTTCTGGAAAATGCTGCTGAAGTTTCCAACCATCAAGAAAGATTAGATTCTTCCAGGGTGATCATCTGGAAAATGGCTAGGCTGTTTTCTACTCAACTTTCACCTGTATTTCATTAGCACTTAAGCCAAATGTTTTTTACTCTAATCTCTTATCTAAAGTATTCCCTATTTCGTCTCTACTGAAATCTGACAATATCTGGCTATATCTTCTAAAATTATGCCAGCTTTGCTAGAGAGCTATCCTGTTCTGTTCTGTCCTGTTTTTGCCTTGTTTTGTTTTTTAAATTCTGATCTCTCAATTTCTCAAGGGACTCAGACGTTTGACAGATTAACAGTTGAGGCACACCTGAATAACTGCTGGCTTGAGGATGGCCATAACTTCTTCACCTCAGGACGCTAAGTGGAACTTGCGCTGAGTCCAAGGCAGGGTAATTACTCCATGAAGAGTACAATGAGATTAAAAATACTCCAGATTTGGCATGTATCATGAGGCTTGCCCAAAAACAATTTGGTTCTTTTTCCTCCATTTGTGACTGTTTTTAATAGTATGTCCAAAGATGTGACTTGTGTTCCAACTGAGCTAAGCCATAGTTTGCTTCAACATGATTCACTAAGCCACAACCAGCTGGCTTGTGCTACACACTGCAGTTGCATTATCCTCAGTCAAACCAACCACCTTTTGGCCTACAGCCCTGGGTGAATCATTTGTGGTGAAACAGTGAAAACCAGCTTGCCATTTTCTGATTTCCAATCAGGTCTCATAAAGGGAAGGTACCAGGATGCCTATAGGAGCCTCTGGGGCAGTAATGTTTCTTACTTTACTCTTTGATGACATGCCAATTGCATGCATTTGTGAATCATTTTCCCCCAAATCCTCAGCAAACTGTTCCTCCAAACAACGCCTCTCAATTTGTTATCCATTCATCCATGAGAGGAAATTGAAGACTGGGTTCAAAAAGAATAATTTGCTCACAGCATGCTGATGAGAAATTTGGGGAAATGTAGACTTTGATGAATCCCAATGACATGGATGTCACGAAAAAAGGTGTCAAAAATACACGTCTCTCACAATGCCCTTATGAATGCCTGCAAATTCAGCTCCATTTGATGCTTTCAGGCAGGAATCAGGCTTGGCAATCCATTGGTGTTCTAACATTGATTAGCCATCCTGAGCTTAGACTACTAATCATTGGCAAACTCTTCCATTTAAAAAAAAATCAAGCTACTAACAGCTTTTCACGGCTTGCAGAGACCAGCATGATTTTAACACAGGAGGGAGATAAAGGGGTCCTTGAAAAGTGGTCTAAAAAGCTCAGAATGGCCTTCTCAGTGGCCTCATCGAAAACTCTGAACTCCCTCCCTCAGAAGACCAAACACTTCACTAACAGATGAAGGCCTCCCTCCTCTTTAGGAAGGTGTGAATTCCTTTCACAGATGTGATCCGTAGCTCCTCACCAGGTTACCGTATCTGTGAGAGAACCAGTTCTTTTGAATGGCGGTGCTCAGTTTTGGGACCAAGAACATGGTGGGGATTCTGTTAAGGTAGCATCCACCTCTCTACCAATGGAATTTTTAGCCCGTCTTGGAGATGATAGTTATGGGTGACTTCAATAATCACTTTGGGGCTGGTTTGACTGGAATGGCTCAGGAATTCAGAGCAGCATCAAGGCCTAACCTAGTTTGGTGGTGCTGTACAGTGATCCAAATTCCAAAGGGGAAAAAATCAGAGGAAGATGGTCGACACACAGACGTTACTTGCCAGAACTTCTGTAAATCAAACATAGGAGCCATGGGAGCCCAGGAAATGGTACAGCTCTGTTGTGCAGTTGCCAAAAAAACATAAGAGTGCCCGTAAGTGCTCCACTTTTCCCCCTTTGAATTTGGACTATGCACAGCCCTACTAAGGAATGATTCTGGTCATATGACCAATTTGACTTTTTGTTCTGATCAGAAATGTGTTGTGTGGTTAAAGGACACCTAGTTTCTCTCTTCGAGGATGAATCACCATCTAGTGAAGGTTGAATCACTGGCTACACCTCTCCTCTTTTGGGACAGTGAACCTACTAGGGTGGCTTCCTGAAAATGCTATTTGGATTCTAAGAGGACTTGGGGGAATTCCTTGTTGATCTTGTAGGTGATTCTGATGCCCCGATTAATACCTGGCATTAAAAACTTTCTATACAGCCCTCCAATTCTTCCCAGGTGTTCTCTTAAACTTGTTTCAGAGATGGCCCCCTCTAAGTGACCTAACCTAAAGCCTCAAACTCTCTATCACAGGAGACCACACACTGACTTTAATGGTCCTTCACTAACTGATCAAAGATAATGTGCAAAGGATGGGAACTGAAGCGATGAGGTAGATGGCTTCCGGGGGAGTAATGGCAGATTGAGGATGGCTCCATTTTTGCAGAGTCAATGGCCGTGACAGTTAAGAGGAGCCGACGAAAGGTCTGGCTCTTTGGAACCATCTCTGGAACAAGGGGATGTCTGGATCACCCACAAGCACTCCTTACAGAGGCTCCCTTTGAAGAGATTGCAAATTTGCAACCCCCAGCAGGTTGAACACTATGAGAGTTGCAGGAAACTTCAAGCCCAAGCTGCAGTGTGGAGCTTTCAAAAGATTTGCTTTTACTACCTCTTTTAATTACTATTGAAAACTACTTATTACTGCTTTATTTGGAAATTAAAAACCTTGCTGCACACCAGGAGAATTTCCTTCTATCCTGGAAGAAAGAAGATTTAAGTAAGTCTTAAGATTAAAAAGAAAAAATTAAAAATCAGCGAAAGTGAGCCAAGAATATTGACTGTGGACAGTTAAAGGGCCAAATGGATCTGAAAGAATAGTTTTTATGGATTGTTTTGCATTTTATAAAAATGTAGCTGATGATTTTGGAATTAAGTGTAAGAAACTTTATGGTGGGAAAATTTCCATTCTGAAAATAAACAGAAGATAAGACTGGGCTTTGAAGGTTAACTAGAGGGAACCAGAGAGCAATTAAAAGAAAAGACACTTGTTAACATAGTGGAGGAATATTGTCTTACTATAGAAGACTTTAGATTTGTTTGGGAACAATGTGTTCAGGACCTGTTCTTAAAGTTTATAGAAAAAGAAAAGATTCCACTAGATAAAACAGAAAGTGATGATGATTTGAATAGGGATTTTAAAATGGACTTTAAAAAATTGCCGGAGTATAAAAGAGATATGGAAAAAGATGCTGCGGATGTCAAAATGGATTTAGAAATGCTTTACTACAAAGAGAAAGAAGGTGTAATGGATATACAAACTTTCCCGGTTGATGTTTTAATAATTAAAGGGGATCTCCAGATCATAAATCAGAAGAGTGACTTTGAGAGTTATTTTACTCTGGATCCACAGAAGGGAGACACTAAATCTCTGAAGTTGTTTCTGAAAACAGACAGGGAGAAAATGATAAGAGATTATTATCTGGGACCTTATTTGAAGAAGCGACTGAAGATTGAGCCTCTTAAAAAAGGGGAGTTCAAAGTCATTAGGGTTCAATTGTATAAGTTCTGATTTGGGTTTTTTTTTTTTCCTAACCAAGGTTGTAAGATGATGATTTATCGATGTAAAAGGGATTTATTTGATTTAGTTTAACACATACATGTTACTATTATTGCTATTCCTTATGCTTATGGGGATAGATCTTTTATGCTTTATTATTAGAAAAAGTTGTAAGTTAACATGCAAAATAGAATTATTTGTTTAAGCTGAAAATACATAGTTTATTATTACTGGTACTCTTAATGCTTTTGCTGACTAAGATCGATTGATGAATACTTTTTTTATAATTTGGCTATTGTTTAGGGATGAGATATGGGAAGAAGAGGGTTTTTTTCCCTGTAATATTAGAGAAGGCGTGAAGTTACTGTAAATGCTTATACTTGTTGGGGGGGGGTTGACTTTTCATATCTCTTTCTTTCCTCTTTCTTTGTCTCTCTCTTAATATTTCTCTTTTTTTTTCTTTTTCCTTTGTCCATCTTTTGAGTTTTGCATTCGCTTTTATATATGCAAAACTTCAATAAAATATATTTTTTTTAAAAAAAAAGTGGTAAGGTAGATGACAGGGAGCAAATGGAGGAGGACTCAGCTCAAATCCGATAAGGCACAGCGGGCAGCCCATTTGAAGGCTTACGCCGTGGAAACAGCATGCAGTAAAAAAGCCATTTTTCCAGCATGTATTGCATCTGCAAACTACCGGCCTGCTGAGTTGTTTGGAGTTTGGAGCGGCTGAAACATATCTTCTCCGTTCTCCCAGAGTTCGATTACAGAACCCTCAGAGACACACTGTGATACCTTGAATGGCTTTCTCTGCAGAGAAATATCGTGCGTTCATGCCACTTAGAATGCCGCGATTGATGCAGAGTGAATGATGACAACGTCTTTTTCTGGGGGGGGGGGGAGTTAAATCCCACCTTTATTCTTTTTATGAATAACTCAAGGCGGCGAATATACCTAATCCTCCTTCCTCCTCCTCTTTCCCCCACAACAACAACTTGAGAGGTGGGCTGGGCTGAGAGAGAGGGACTGGCCCAGAGTCACCCAGCTGGCTTTCCTGCCCAAGGCAGGACTAGAACTCACCATCTCCTAGTTTCTAGCCTGGAGCCTTCACCACTATTTATTTATTTGCGCAATTTATACAATTGCCCATTTCACGATAGTGACTCTGGGCAATTTACACTGTTTCCTCTTGCAGGTGTGTGCGTGTGTTTTAAAAAATATGTCCTCCACTCCAGCTTGACCCCTAACCACTTCATGGACGTATCTATGTAGTCATCCTGGCAACAACATTTATTCTTTGGATTTATATTTTGCCTTTTCAAGGCAGTTTAGGCAGGAATCTTCCCTTGTTTATTCCCACAGCATTAACCCTGTGAAGCAAGCCAGGCTAAGAGACAGTGACTGGCCCAAAGTCACCTGCGAGCTTCCATGACTGCAGGGGCACCTAAACCTGGGTCTTCCTCATCCTAGTCTAATGTTTATGTGCCATCAAGTTGGCATCATCTCTTAGCGACCACATTCTCCATGAGAATCTACCTTAACAACTACACAACCTAAAAATGCATCTTTCAAAAAATACTTGTAATTCCTGATTTTAATTATCTTTAATTATTGCCTTTAATTTGGATGTTTAATTACAAATTGCAGAGAAAACTCAGTAGGCAGCAGGTTAATACATTTTAATAAATAGGTACAACCCTCCCCTAACACATGCTTAATTCAGTGATACCGATCCTATAGATACTCCTGTCCCAGAACATGGCAAAGGGGAACCCCTTCTACATTATTCCCATGTCAGAATGAGTTAAAGTCAATGTGAAGGCACTTTGACCTTGCTACTTGCAAATAACTGGGTACAGTTGCCCCTGAAATCATTTTTCATGATTTGAGTTGTTAAAAGTGATGAGCTTTAAGTATTACAGAACAGAGCACATTTGAAAGCGACAATCCTCGCAGGAAAATTCAAGCGTACATGTCATCTTCAAGCAAGTGTTCCTCCAAAAGTCATTTTAGAATTTTCTTTCACAAGAGCAAAGAATTTCAGGGAAAAGAAAGCTTTCCAAATGCAGCACTGAACACCCCTTTAAGAGCTGTGGTCCCAGCCAATCCAGAGGAAGACTTTTCTGAGGATGGTTGAGATTTTCAGAACTCAGCTTTCCATGCTGAGGTCGTGAGTCCTCTTCTCCTTAAAGAAATCATGAGATCTGTGATTCCTAGAAAGTCTGGGCCTCCAAGCTGCTAGAAGTCTGAATCTGATAAATTGCCTTGACATTCTCTTTTGAACCTGATTGAATCACATTGAACAATGCAATGCTATGCATGTCTGCTCCGTGCGTGGGATTCGGTGGGAAGTAAGTCCTTGCAGTTCCTCCCCCAGGCAAACCAGAAGATGCTGAATGCCAGTCCAACTGCATGTTTGCAGGAGATCTATGACTAAAAGGTAGGTGTGTGGTTTACTGCTGGAACTAAAAAGCTGGGGACTGGGAATAGCCATGCAGAAGATGAATATTTACTTCTTCCATTATGCCTATTTGCCCAACTTCAAACTCTTCTCTAGCATAAGTTTATCTTGAATTTTCTCTCCTGAGCTGTCAGGGACTAGATGAGAAAACAGTGAGAGGAGGGCCATGCCTCCTTCTCCTCTAGCCCCACTGCTAGTTTCCTACCTCCATTGGCTTGAAAGCGATGGTCCTAGGAACACTTCCCTGAGGATAAGCATGACTTAGCCCCTGCCACGCATTCCACGAGAACCATTAATTTGCTAGGAAGGCTGCAGAGAAATTGTCAATTTACTTTGCTCAGGGTCTTGTCACAAAAAGTCAATTGAAGAGCAACTGAATGTAAAACCATCAAGGGGGAAAAAAATAGCCTGCATTTTCTTTTTCTACCAGCACATTTATTTTAGAATTTTCCCTCAAAAGAAAAAAGAATTTCAGAGAAAAGAAAGCTTTCAATGTGTCCTTCAAAGGAGAGAAAGCTTTTGGAGAAATCCTTCTGGGTGGAATGTTGTGTTCCTCTTCTGGTTTAGTTACAAGAGGTCAAAGGGATATGTGCAAATGTCCTGTCTTTCACTGCACAATGTGTCCTCCCCCACCTCCAACAAGAAAGCAAACTCGAAATTCTACCCCAAGGAATCTAAAAGAAATTCTCAAGCACACTGAGAATAATCCCCCCCCCCCCAAAAAAAAACTGAAGCAGATGAAGAAGTATGATTAAGTCAGGAAAGTATTGCGGGAACTCAGCACACTTTACCTGGCTGCTCAATTAAATCATTTGCAGGCTTGGCCCAATGCATTTAATCATGGACTATTCAAAGAGGCTGGTTTATACAACATACTAAAACAACAGCCACATCTAAACAAGAGTCCTAGCAAAGGAGAAAGCCAATCAATTTCTGCACCTTGTGTAGACGAAGCTGCTAAGTTTGTTTGTGCAAAGCCCGTTACCTTGCTAAGTCTCTGGTTCAGTATGTTTCATTTGAGGCACTAATCGGTTGAAATGTAAGCCAAAGTGTTATTCCAGCATTTGAGGCTTCTCCTCACACTCTTGTGTACTGCACCACTGATTTCAATTGACGAAAAACAAGAGAATGGGGAAAATATAGCGGTGAGTGATGCAGTGGGAAGAAAGTGGCTTTGAGAACTTCTGTTCCAAGATATCAGGAGGATTCTCCACTGGGAAGGGTTACATGAAGAATTCATAATGAAATCTTGGTTAGACAATAGCTACAGAAAATTTCCAGCATGCTTAGGTGATAGCTACAGGAAAAGAATTGAATTAAAGCTCATCATGCAAGATAAAAGAGGTTATACAGAGAATGAAGTCTTCTACAACTCTATTACTGAAGGTCAACAGTGCACTTAAAGTTCTCAGTTATCAATTAATGAGCAATAAATATTGTACAAGGTATATGGGGTACAAATTTAATCTTATCTAATTGGAAGGATATGTCCTTGATCTTCTGTCTCTGTGTGTCTGAGCTTCGAGACTGGAAGCCCAATCTGTGGGAAAGCAGATTATTTCAATAATGGAAGACTATTTCTCAAACTGTATAAACAAGATCTGACTTTCAGTGGGGCAACCTCCTTACTATCTAAAATAGAAGATGAAAATATTTATACATTTTTTTTAAGTGTTGGTGGGGCGAAGTGATGAAACAGTGATGTCACTCAACTAGGCTGCGGGAGGGAAGTTATGTGTTAAACATAAAATGAGTTTTGCACATTATTTAAAGGACATCTCCTGGCGTTCAAAGGGCACTGAAGGGGTTTAGAGGATATAGGTAGCCTATAGGGCCCAACCTGCCCATCTTTGATCTAAAGTTCCCCAAGTATTGTTGTGTCCTGGCTGAAAAGTCCTCCTTAAAGATGGAAGAGGACCAAGACAAGGAAATGAATGAGGTGGCCCCAGAAACAGTGATGGACAGGTATCAGAATCCATCTCTCCTGGGTTTTGTGATCCGCACTTTTTGCCAGAGTCTTATCCACTGTACGGAGCCACAGAGACAGCCTTGAGGGAAATATTCAGAAGCTGTTACAAAATAAAAAGAGCAGAATCCCCAGGAGAGGAGGCAGTGTAAGTAAGAGGCTCAGGCCGCCTCCTCCCTGACTCACTAGGGTATAAGAGGGAAGGGAGGAAAAACACAGGCAGACTTGCAAGAGTCTTTTCATATAGCCTATCTCAATAAAACTTAGTTCTAATCTTCTTATGGAGGCTATTTCCTGAGCTGGACAACCTTGGAGAACTGACATCCACCTAGCCAACAGGAACCTTATTGTCTCTCTGTAGGCAACCAGGGAGCAAGGAAGCCAAGAAGTGCTTGTAGGCCTAGAGGCACTTCTGGCAAGGCCAGTCTAATCTGAGAGCAGCCTGATGCTAGAAATCAGGACAGATCAGGTCCAGCTGTGCTCTAACAGAGGTTGAGAATTTTCCAAGATACTCCACCTAAACAACTGTCTATGATCACCTAACTTGGTATGTCCTCTCCTCCTCCCTCCCTCCCTCCCTCCCTCCCTCCCTCCCTCCCTCCCTCCCTCCCTTCCTTCCTTCCTTCCTTCCTTCCTTCCTTCCTTCCTTCCTTCCTTCCTTCCTTCCTTCCTTTTATGGAATACCGACTTGGCCTATGGACTTTGACTACTACTAAGAACTCTATTCCCTTTAAACTAAAGCTGCTTTTACAAGTACTTTTACAAACTCCCTGCTGGATTTCCAACCCTAAAAGCACTAGTTAACCGATTCAGCCTCAGGGAGCCAGGAATCACATGTAAGCTGAACATATTATTCAATTCCAGATAAGACATTTGAACACTTAAACGACAGAGCTATCCTATTATTAGAATCTTCAAATTTATAGATTCTTTCTATATATTCATAAATGTATTGGGGTGTGTATATATGTATCTACTTCCTGAATGGGGGCCGTGGGGGATATAGTCAATCACAAATCGCCCATTTCCCAGAAACCAAACTGGGAAGATTGCTCGCTATGACATTTCCTAGCTTCCCAGGATGCTTCCAATCTACTGTTGCATTTTTTTCAGGATAGGTAGAGAATTTTTTTTACAAAGCACCATTTACTTGGACTGAAACGAGCTCTGAATGCTGAGGAAGCCCTTGAAATCAACTCTAATAAAACTAAGATCCTGATCTTTGCAAAGAGTCCTAAACTGCATGCCTGGAGGATCAACGGCCAGAGTATTGAACAAGTGACATCTTTTAAATATTTGGACATGGTTTTCCACAACTCCACCAAACGCAGTGCACACCAAAATTACACCATACAAAATGCTCAAAAAACAGGGGCTGCAATTCAATCTTTTCACTTCACCAGAGGAGCATGGCATATCCCAGCAGCACCGAAGCTATGTTCAGCTAAGACTCATGCACAACGACTTTTTGGTGCCCACCCTTCTTTTACTCCCCTGGAAAGGGTCCAATCTAAATTCCTAAAGGCTCTGTTCCAGGTAGCCCCTTGTGTAGTATTAAGGAAGGAGGCAGGGCTGTCTAAAGTTGAAACGGGTGCATGGGCCTGTATCATAACACATTGGTTGAAGCTACCATTCTTTCCCACAGGTCTGGGTTCTTTCCTTACTGAGGACAATTACAAATCAATACGGCTCAGTACAATCTCACAAACACTTCAACATCTTGGCTTCTCCAGGGAGGCATTCCTAATGATGGGTTATGAGCGTGCATTTAAACAACGTATCAAAGATCTTGAAGCCCGCCAGGACCAGTGTGTTCTACCTAAGAACGTTTTTCTGAGCTGTCAAGCCTCTTTTTACAAGCCAGCAAGATACGTAGACCACATAACTGTTTCCAAATTCTGGAAAGCACTAACTTTAGCATGCTTCAATGCTTTCCCCACAGCAGTTTTGGAGGGCTGATGCAAAAAAGTCCCTTATGAGCTGAGGCTGTATCCCTGTGGACAAGGGGCTGTAGTTTCTTGTCCTGCTATACTGTGCCCTCTATAAGGACTCAAGGACCCACCTTATGACTCCTTACTTGGTAAAACACCCAGGAAATTCTCATCTTTTTTATGTGCAATTCCTATTATCAGATCAGTATGGTTCAGTCTCCTTGAACATAGCTAAATTTTGTTATACTGCCTGTAAAATTAGGCTGACTTTTATTATCCACTGATGAACTCACCATCAAGTGTAATATTTTATCTTGTTTTTTTTTACTTTATTTCTATTTTTAATGTGTTTTTGTTTGCAATTCTGGTCAGTGACCATAATAAAAATATTCATTCATTCATTCAAGCACCATTTACGTTCTCTGTGAGGCCGATGCAGCTCAGAGCATTCTTGGAAACAAAGATAGTGCTGGAGTTTGGCACTTGGTTTTGGAGCAATCCACTTTTCTAATTTATCTTTCATTAAAAGAACCTTTGAAAAAAGCTCAGCATAGCGTGGAGACCACAAGGCAGAAATTGGTTGGCACTTGCTGCAGAGTCCAGATGGACAAAGCAAGATCAGAAATTGGAGTACCAGCATCTTATTCAAGCAGGCAGCAAAGCAAAGTTGCTTTAAGTTAAAAATGCAACCCATATCAGCAGTTCTGGAAAGCGGAGGATGGGACAGAACGGCAAGGGGACACACTCTCGCCTGTCACCTAGCAGGCCCTGGGCTTACAAGGCGAAGGAGTGGAAAACTCCTTAATGAAATAGCACATATTAGAAACATGCTGCAAAGGTACTATTAACAGCCCTTGGGATTATTATTTCATTAATTCTCCATAGTATCCACAGGTCATGGCCTATAATCAGGCCTAATGACTTCCTTCTGTTTCTGAACAAGACCTGAACCAGACTTTGGAGCGAAGGAAGGGGGAGACAAGCAACGGGCTGAATGGAGGAGTGAATTATAGCAGGCACGTTCTGGGGCTAGACCAAAGCAAGTACAAAGCTACATCAAAATGGGAACCAGGCCATGTGTTTTGTGGACAATCTCCTGCTTCAAGGGGACTTATTACGAACATGTGGATGTGATGATCTGGATTGGCGTTTCCAATAATCATGGTCAACAGGCAACTCTACGGGAAGTGACGCAAGACGATGAAGGAAAGAAAGAGCAAGAAAGGCAAGAGGAAGGAGGAAACTCCACTCTCGGTTTTCTCTCCACCTACCTGGGCAGGTGGCAGTGTTGTTGCACGTCCTGGTCTCCCGCAGCAAGCCACTGCACAGAGTCCCATAAGGCGATGAGACACAGGAGCGTGTTCGCACCTGGGTGCCCTGCCCACAGGTGAGGGAACAGACACTCCATTGGGACCACTCTTCTGCTGCTGGATCACCTGGGGAGAAAGAGAGACATGTATGTCCAAGCACACGGATAGAAAGAAAAATGGAGCCTGTCAACAGACATGTGAAGTTAACCCCCATCTACATACCATTGTAAAAAAGGTACAACCAAAAGTCAAGGAAGGAAATAAACAGCCCAGACCACATTCCCCCTAGAAGCCAACACCCAGATTCAGTAAGCATGAAATAGGCCCAGATAAACAATACCCTATCAAGGAACCATTGAGGAAGCCACACACCCACCAAGACTGGCAGGGCGTGATGCTATACATTCCCCCATGCATTGATGATGTTACCTAGTCAGGTAACAAGACATCTGCAGGAAAACAGCCAAGCTTAGAGAACATCAAGAGCCCAACAGCTCAACTCCGAACTACATATACTCTCTACTATTGGATCCAGCCATCTCCCAAAAAGATTAGCAAAATTTGATCAATCCTGCAGATGGGTGGATCAATCAAGCAGTCAGTTCCACCAACACTGTGGTTTAGGGTTTTTCTTTTAATTGGAATTAAAATCTCTCTTTTTATAGTACAGTATTTAAAGATTCCAAGGTATTGGGCTGGGCTCATAGAATCATAGAACCATAGGGTTGGAAGGGACCTTGGAGGTCTTCTAGTCCAGCCCCCTGCCCAAGGCAGGAGTCCTTATACCATCTCAGACAAATGGTTGTCCAATCTTTCTTGAAAACCTCCAGTGATGGAGCACCCACAACTCGGGGAGGCAAGCTCTTTCACTGCTGAATAGTTCTCACTATCAGGAAATTCCTCCTTATTTCCAGGCTGGATCTCCCTCTGACAAGCTTCCACCCATTGCTTCTTGCCCTACCCTCAGGTGCTATGGAGAATAAATCAGCACCTTCTTCCCTGTGGCAGCCCTTCAAGTATTGGAAGATGGCTATCCTATCTCCCCTCAGTCTTCTCTTCATTAAGCTAAACATACCTAGTTCCTTTAGCTGTTCTTCGCAGGATTTCTCCTCCAGACCCCTTATCATCTTTGTTTCTCTTCTCTGCACGCTTTCTAGGGCCTCCGCATCTCAGTGAGGGCCAGGCTCAAGTGTCAGCTCAACCATGGAGCTCACTAAGATGATGTGGGCCAGTCTCTCTCTTTCCACCCAGCTACCTCACTAGATTGTTGGGTTGTGTGTGTGGAGAAATAAGGGATGGTCCATACACATGCTACCTTTGAACTCCTAAAGGAAAGGCATAATAAAAATGCAATTAATAAAGAAAAGTAAATATATTTCTAAATCAATTTCCTTCTCTCTAAAAATATATTTTTTCAGTGTACCTTGATCTATTGTTGGAGCTGTGGATTTTGTCAGATCGAGTGTGTAAATAGCAAAAGACTTTGGGCAATTAAAGATTGATTCACAGACAGACAGTTCCATTTATACTAGAATTTGCAGAAACTGCTTTGAATCAGGGATTCTTAAGATAAATTCCACTTATTCTTTGGTTTTGGAATGTTTATTGAGAAGACTGAGCAAGTCTGGACTATAAATGTTAGCCCTTAATAATCTTCATATATAAAAAATTAGAACCAGGCTCTTGCAGCTGAAAACAAAGAAGCCTGCAGGTGTGAACATGACAGCAACTGATTGATCATCATGGACACAATCCTGTGATTGCATGAGAACTGCAACACTTTGCCTTAGAAATTCCACATGAGGTGGCAAGGTTTGTGGTAGTTCCAAAATGGCTTTGAGATAGATAGATAGATAGATAGATAGATAGATAGATAGATAGATAGATAGATAGATAGATAGATAGATAGATAGATAATTATAATTTTTTCCTGGAATGAAATCAAATAGCTTATCAGGGTGAGAAATGTGCTAACTCAGGTTCATTTGACATGATAGTTTTTTATGTGCAGATTCTCTTGGTTTCACCATTTTTCTAACAGGGGGAGCTATAAAATGGTGTTGTAATACAACTGAACTGGTAAATCTTGAATTCTAGTACTACATTCTACTTTCTGTTGAACTGACAGCCGGCCACAAGCAATGAGAAGCAGAAACAGCCCCATAGAGGTAACTAGGAAAGGCCTGGTTTAATGCAATAGGCTAAATCACATGTTGGCTTGCTTCAGGTCATCCACGTGTCAAAAAAGTCAAGATGGTGGTGGTGACATCATTGAAGCTCTGTCTCTTGTTTATGTGCTATGAATAATGCAGATAAAAAAGGGGGTGGGGATCAAATCATGTGGCAGAAACCACCATCTTGACTTTTTTACCCTGCCTCTTCCCTTGCTCCTGCTTACTTGGTTTTGAAACAGTGTGTTGTATGCAGTCAGCCAACGTGGTTTTTAATCATGGTTTATGGCTCATCAGCTCTATTAAGGTCCTTTATTATGCTTTCCCTTGGCAGAGGTACCACTAGACCATCTCAACACAGTGGCTGAATTCACACAACAGACTGAATTCTGCACATGGGGAAACAAAAGCCAATTGTTGTGTTCACATAATATGCTACGCCCAAACCGATAAACCATACTATGGCTTCATGGGATGACCTGGATCACCCGAAGTACAGAATCAGTGGCTGAATTCTCAAAATGTGAAAAAGGCAAAAACGTTTCTTCTGCAGGTATTTTTCATCCTGCCTGAGGGAGAACAACACTTTTAGCCTTCTGCCTGTGCCTGAGAAGAATAATCACAAACACGTGGGTATGAACCCAATGAAGTTCTGTATATTTATGAAACTGCTGATTTCCCTCAGAATAGCATCTATGCTTACCGCTGCCGCCACCAATTTTGCTCAAAAAAGCCATGAAGAAATTCACTCAGTTCACTCCAGGATGCGGGTCTGAACTGTGTGGTGAGAGTTTACATCCCAACCACCATTGAGAGCTGTATTTTGATCCAGTGCATCTTTCTCACGGCCTCAGCTAGCTTCTTCATCTCCGTGAAGAGGCCTTCTGCGTGTGCGCAGAGCGAGCGCACCCATCCCATTTGTCAGCTGGTCCAAAGCAGCGTGGCCTCCCCACCCTGAAGTTTGGAAGTGCTTCCAAGTGTTTGGACTGAAACTTCACAGAAGAAAAGTCCTTCCTGGAAGCTCCGTGCGCCTCTGCAACTTATCTTGTCCAATACGGTTTGATCCTATTGCGCTACAAATCATTCTGAGGATCGGTACTGCAGGCACAATGATTGCCTGTTGGTTTAAATTGGATTTTTCTCTTTAAATTTACATTTTGCAAGTGGCAAAAAAAGGTGTTCAGGGTATTAATTTATTTGAAAGGTCGCACGTTCAGTGTGACGTTAAATGCATTTTGGCGTTAAGTAGGCAGCATTTTAAGAATGCCAACAGAACAATCATGGGACAAAGAAACCCAAGGAGAGTTTAAACGACTCTACCCTGCAGCCATAAAGGCAATTAGCACTCTCCCAATATGTCCAATGGTTCTGTTGTCTGAGAATTGTTGGTTTTGTAGTCCATCTATGGGCACAGGATTGAGAAAGGCTAATACGGAGGCTGCTGTTACAAAGAAAAGTTTCAGCACCATCCTGCTGGACAGCTCTTTGAAGGAAGGGTAAAACTCTTACCCAAGATGGGTTGTTTTTTGCCTGGGGCTGAATTTTCACTAACACAACGTTTTGAGTGAATTCGGAGACTACCCCAACAGGGAACACTTCTCAGGAATTTTGAACAGAGTTTCCCCCTTCTTCCCACAAAGAAGATGAAACTGAATGGGAACCACTTCCCAACTTTCTATACATACCTAACTAGCCCCAGGATACAATGTGATAATCCCTGATGGGCAAAACAGCCAGAACGGTTTGGACGCCTTCCATGAGAGCTTTATGGGAAGAGAGATTCCTCTGAGGACTTTTCTGTTCGTGCCTCATTCCTATACCTCCACTGGGTCTTCTGAATTGTTTTTATGACATTAAGAAGAGCACTGGCACATTCCAAAAACAACTGGTCATAATTTCCAAGGCCTAAAAGGGCCCCTGTATTCTCAGACATGGATATACCCTTCACAGTTGTTAGCTGATGGTGCAACCTGCCATTTATACTCCACGTTTCCAGCCTTTGCAGCCCCCAGGATCAAACTGGGATCTCAGTCAGCCAGCCTTTCTTTCTGTCTACCTTGGGCAGACAAGTCATTTACAACAATCTGCTTCTTTATGAGACTTGATGATCTATCTGAAGTTATTGGACAGGCCTGTAGTAAAGGACGTCCATTTAAATTACAGAGGAACAGATGGAGGAAGGAGGAGGGGATGTGGGTGGCTAATATTTTCCAAAGAACATGAGAGAGAAAGAAAGAGAGAGAGAGAATGAATTAACAATAGCTGAAAGGAAATCTATGTGAGGAGCCATTCCTGCAGAAAGTTGACCTTCAGCTATGAGGGCAAAATTACTATTAAGGTGGGGAGCCCTTCTGTTCTCAGAGTATGACCAGTAAAGGCAAAATTCAGAATTCCATAGAGAATAAGAGGCCCAAATCCTATGGTTGGAAAAATACAGTGTAGTTCCAAGGATATCAAGAAAGCTGAACTCAGTGGTGGAAGGGAAGGGGGTTGTATCATAAAATAGAACATCTTCCCACCCCCCAGCAAAAAAAAAAATGGTTTCAGTAAGATCTTGAGACATTCAGCTTTCCTTCATTTCCTCACGTGCCTTCTTTCTAAAATCCATTTTTTAGTCCTCAAGGGTACAAAATAAAGCATTCATCATCATATGCCACTTCCTGCTAAATGGAAAATGAAGTCCTGATTCTACTACACAGCTGGGGCAGTCCAGGGGAGAACTCTTTTTCTTTATTTAGTTATCATTCTGGTCCTGAATCAGGTTTAATTATTCATGATTGTTTTCGGCCCTATTCTAAAGCGTAGCCAAAAAAATGAATTTCACGCTAGAGATTGTTGCCATCCCTGATAAGGGGAAAAATTGTTGTTATTACTGATAAGGAGGAAAAAATTCCTCTCCTTGCTACCCCCTATAGAAAAACCACAGAGACGATCCCTCATCCAAAGCCACTGTGTGCTAAGCTGGTAACTGACCTTTGAGTCAAGGTAGGCATCCTGCTGGCTTAGATAGCAAGGTTGAAAACCCTGCCAGTATCTGTATTTGCACAACTGGCCTAGCACATCTTGCTAAACTCCTGGATTTTTGTCTCATTTGTCTTCCCATGCAAGGCACAGAATGGCTTGGAGACTATAAATCAAAGACAAGGAGAAGGATAGTGGAGAGGCAAAATGACTGGCATTCACATTACCCAGACGAATTTGCTAAATAAATACATAGAAGCTAAACAATTAATACATTTGTTTTCTTTATAGGTCTCCAAGGAAGGTGCTAAGAGAACACATAAATGGAGCAAATTAAACTCGGTTGCACCAGGGAGAGGAGGGGTGGAGAAAGAGGAAGAAAGGGGATTGCGTGTCTCCTCAATCTGCTGTCACCATGAAAATGATGGTACTCAGGGGACAGGCGGGAATTGAAGATGAGATGCAGCTTTGCAGCCATTGGAGGCTGCATCTTAATTAAATTGCATGTGATTATTAAGGCTCAAGGAGGCGCTGAGAAACAAGAGCATCTTCCAGTGCCAACCAAGCTACTAGGCTAAAGCGCTGGCATTCTTCTTCTCCCCCAAAGTGGTCACTTTTGAACAACGCAAAGCTGCTGGGAAAATGCTCCCCAAAGTGCCAAGTTGACCTCCTTCCCTCTCTCTTTTTCTGGGGCTATGCAAACGTACGCATTTTTAAATTTAAAACTCACACTAAATTCAACATCAGAAAATGTGATCCGATGCAAATGAGAAGGTGGGATTGGACAGCTTCACTTCAAGCATCTCTATTTGAATCTGATATCTCAGTACAGACAGACATCCTGCTGGACTTCTCCACCCCCACCTCCATTTAGGACCTCAGAATATGAATCCCAACATCTGAAATGCTGGACCTTCCTTTTAGCCCTCAAACGCGGGCATGTTGCATGAACCCCACTCTAGCACATCTCAGAACAATGAGGATTCATAGAGTTGTCCTGAAAACACCAAGATTGGTCCTGACAGTCATTATGAAATTGACATACACAGAAGCAATCTGAGAAAAGGTCGCTAGTCTCATCAAAGCAAGTGAGATTGCTAGACTCCATAATTGCCTGATTCAGAAACTAATTTTCTTAGTGATGCAAATGCTCTAATCTGCATTTCACAATCCTGAAGCTCCTAAAAGGAAAGGTTTTAGGATTCATTAGGAGTGAAAAAGCCAAAAAATAAAATAAATAAAATAAATAAAGATGTGCTTCCCCCACTGGGTACTTTCCACATGAGTCTGGACAAGTCTCAGAATTCCATTCGGGTCAATCTCAACACATCTGGAAGGGAATGATGAACTATGAGAACAGCTGGAAGAAAAAGTATAATAATCCCTTACAAAATATATAGCCTTGCCAGATGTGGAAGTCCCTAACTCTTGGCTAGCCAAACTCCAGATTTCGCACACCTTTAACATGTCAAGGGGGGAAAAAACGGAATTTTTGTCTGAATTTTATCTGAAGCTTTGGAATACCTCTTTGGGTGATTTTATTAGATTTTACATGGGAATCATTCAGGTGCATAGGAGTCTGGACAAACAGTAGCTGTGCACAAATGGTCTTCTGAACTTCACCACCACATATGGAGGCAGAAAACTGCAGGGGAAGGAGAAATTCTCCAAGGATTTCTAAGGGCAAGACTTCCCACTTAGTGGTGGAAGTTGCACAGCTACTGAGACTCATCCTCTTGAGATCTTCCCTAGGAAAAGAATGATGATATGGGAAGCCATGGAGACTGCACACTGCCAGAGGATTGACAGTGGGAGACATTTTATTACCAAATAAGTACAAGAAAATTATGCTCCAGCCATGAGAATGTTTCTGAAATTCTTGAATTGTACATGACATTTCTAAATCAATTAGTTTTACATATGGATAGGATAGGATAGGATAGGATAGGATAGGATAGGATAGGATAGGATAGGATAGGATAGGATAGGATAGGATCTGGTGGAGAACAAAGGAGAATTTCTCTGCCCAGAATTAGCTGTCAAACCAAAACGATCTGTTACAGCCAGGATTAAAATTCCATTAGGATTCTGGCAGGGATTCAAGTTGTTTTCCAGAAATGCTTATAATTCCTGACTTAGTTCCAACCTGAGCTGATGGAAGTTTGCTCACTGAAGCCTTGGAAATTTCCTTCAGACCAAATCAAAACCTAATTCTGATGACTGACCAGAAGGAAGATTCCTTCAAAATGCATCCCTTTCATTGTGGCCCCAAAGGGACAATGAGCTCAAAACATTGTAGGATTCAGCCACCAAATCAATGGGAAATGGTCACTGTCAAGGCCATTTCCGATTCAGAAATAGGCTATTGAGCATACATAAATATGTGGAATCATAATATCATCGACCACACTGGCTCCTTTGGAGCTCCAAAAAGTTAGTTCCCTATTTAAGTCTCCCTTAACAGAGCTATTTAATATAATCAGATCCAGACTACCTATGAGCTGGGCCAATTAGAAGCCTGACATATTACAATGCTCATCTTTAAATCATCATGTTCCTTAAAATTCTTAGCATGTTTTGCCTCAAAAGGATTTTCCAAATGTGTACTGGATGTTGTTTTAGGCCAGCATGGATAACAACTCTTTGATGGCTAGAGACATTTTGGGATGGGGGTGAGACCTGAAATGGGTGGGGTGAAGATGTGAAGTGCTGGGATGACATTGCAGTTTCATCCATGCATTGCATCCATCCATCCACTCACTCACCCACTCATCTCCTTCCTTCCTTCCTTCCTTCCTTCCTTCCTTCCTTCCTTCCTTCCTTCCTTCCTTCCTTCCTTCCTTCCTTCCTTCCTTCCTTCCTTCCTTCCTTCCTTCCCTTCCCTTCCCTTCCCTTCGTTTCTCTCCTTCCTTCTTCCTTCCTCCCCTCCCCTCCCCTCCCCTCCCCTCCCCTTCCCTTCTTTTCTCTTCTCCTTCCTTCCTTCCTTCCTTCCTTCCTTCCTTCCTTCCTTCCTTCCTTCCTCCCTCCCTCCATCCCTCCCTCCGTCCCTCCTCCCTCCCTCCTCCCTCCCTTCCTGTTGAGCCTTTTTTCAACCCAAGCACATAGCAGCACTTACTGGACTTGTTCATCATTTTATTAATTGATTGGATTGGCAAGGCTGGCTAATTCTCAGACAACCTAAGCCACTCTGAGCTAGTCAGTTCTTGCATGGAAGTCTACAGTATTAGGAGATCTGCATGCTGCAGGCTAGACTGGAAAGGTGAAGAAGCACTTCAGGAGAGGGCAATAGCAAATCATGGCCAGGCGCTGAGCTCAACTTGAAGGCTTCTTTTATTTTTTTTAAGCCTCTCTTAAGAGTATGTCACACATTTTTCCCCCTTTTCCAAAAATACGCAAAGCCATTAAAATTTTAGTAGGAAATGAAGCCCTTGGGTGATTTTCAGCCATAACTTGATGACAGAATTAATTACCTGTTTGTGCCATATATACTCCTGGTTCATCTGCTGACCGTGGCCACTGTGTTTTCACCTTTTGATCTTCTTGCACACCACCACCTAAAAAGATGGAGAGAACCATGAACAGCTGTGCAAGCCTCATATCTAGGGGAGTGAGTGGAGACCTTACCACCAGGGAGAGGCACATGCAAATTTCTTTTCATTACGCAAAACACTCTTCCATTTCTACTGGTATTCAGACAGGATGTCAGCATCAACCACAGCAATGTTTATGCACTTTAGCAAGGAACATGAAAGAGGCAGTTCCCCCCACCCCACCCCAAAGCTTTCAATGTAATCTTCAAACCAGGAGTGCCCTCTGGATGGCAGGAAGAAGGGAAAAGGGTGTGATGAGGAATGGAACTGTAGAAGGCATTCCTTATTTCACAGGGACATGTATTTAGGGTCAATTTCCATACAGGACTGATGAAATGTGTCAAAGATTTATAAAAAATGGATCTGAGATTTGAAGAAAAGCAGTATCATGCAAAGACTATCAGAGGTACTTACAGGCGTCAGAATAAATAGCCAGCCCTACATACTTTGGACCAAGAAGAAAGATGGAGAGGGATACAAAGATATTTATAAGATGGGAGAGAGAACGGGTAAAGACCCATTTTTCACCTCTGAAATTCTAAAATATCCAGTGAAACCAACTTATATTAGGATTTAGCAAGAATAATGATATTCCTCGGAATGTTTCTAAACTACCCAAATGGGTATTCAGAATAACGACAACACTCCAAATGACTAATCTCAAACAACTTAACAATTTCTTGACACTTAAGTCAAGAAGGACCCGACATAGGTTCTGAAAGAGAGCAAAACCAAGAAATGATGAAGGACGGAGTTAGCAAAAACTTCACCTGTCAAAGTGGAAATGTGACATCCAGGAGTAAAAGACCAGTTAAGGGATCTCCTTGCTGTCTGCCCACCTCACACTCCACACTCTAATACATAACAAGATATGCCTACAAAAAGGAAGATGGTCTCCATTCAGAGCCATCAAGATGGTAGCCATAACAATGTGACTGAAGCCTTGCCCTCTTTTCACATAGGTTGTGGACGCCTTCAATTGTGCAGTCACAGCAACCACCTTGACTCTTTTGACCTCCCAAGGCAGATTCCCCTGTCACTGTGGTCTGAAAAAAAGTAAGTTTATAAGAAATTGAAGTTGTGCCATATTCCTCTGTTAGGCATCACCGCGAGGACAGGAGGGAACACGGGGTCAAGTACCACAAAACAGATGCCACGGTGAATGTGCAGTTTCATAAAAAAAAAAAAACTCTGCCATATCAAAGGGCCTCAGACTACATCAAAACATGGCAAGAAAAATGTTCAGCTCAGACCTATGTCAACGAGTTCAAAGTAAGATTGTACAAAACTATATGTTAACAGCTGATTCTTACTACTGTGGGAGGACGAGTTGGGAAGAGGGCATCTTGCTCCACCTTGACTCCATGCAGGACTTTTCCCTGCCATTATTGATTATTAATAAGAATGCCATTATTCCTCTGCCATTCTAACATGCCTTCATGGAGGAAACCATTTGCGGGTGAGTCTGGTAAAGCAACTCTGCCATATCCTCCATGGAAGATAGTTTGCTGAAGGTGGTTTATGGCTTTAGAAAACCTTCCCCAGACTCATTACCAATGTTCCTTTCACTTCCCAGAATCCCTAGCTGGCTCAGGAGGAGGAGGGGAGGGGGCCAAAGCCCAGGAGCAGGAGCTTTGCAGGAGGAAGGTCCAACTCCTTTATTGCTTTCTTCAATAAAAATAGATCTGGCAGGAGGTGGTAGGGAAGACAAGCAAGCAGTCTCGGACACACGAGGCACGGATTTCTGTTCTAGGCAAAGTGGTGTCTATCCTGCTGTGGTGACTGTCCTCTGAATACTTTCCCTTTTGCACACTGCGGGCTGCCTTTTCCCATCCTTCCACTGGGCACTTCTGCAGTTCTGTCTTCTTCTGCAGGAGATAAAAGAAGTGGCGGAGACTAATGATGTATAGGGCAGCAGCATGGAGCTGAAGATCTGAAGTTCTCATCCAGGGAGTGCTACTCCATGAATACAGATAAAGGAAGCCCCTGAAAGGAGTGACCGGGAAAATGCAAAGAGTTGTGTATGTGTGCATATCTGTGTGTGTATGTGTGTGTATGAGAGGAGGGGGAGGGGAGAGAGAAATGTAACAATTCAAAGAGAAGATCATCCATCAGTGTGTTTTCCAGATATGGTATTAAGGGGGTACCTTTGCCTAGGCCAAAGTATGCTATGAAAGCCGGAAGTGGGCTGAGATCTCTGATTAACAAAGCTGGTCCGATTAAAGACACAGGTAATGTTTCTACAGAACAGTAAGCCATGATCTTGACAAGCCCTGATAGACCCTGAATGAATGTCCCACTTCTGGCTTCTTTGCTCTTGTTGGCCTCCTTCCAGTGCCTAACACTCCAGAAAGCACTTTCCTAGTCCAGGGGTGGTCCATGTGTGCTCCAGATGTTGCTGAACCAGAACACCTAGCATCTCTCATCACTTCACACACTGTCCCTGTTAGAAGCTGTGATTCAGCAACAACTGGATGTCCAAAAGTGACCATTCAAACAGAAGATTCCGATTTTTTTTTGTTGGTTTTTCTGAAGAAGCCAGGATTTATAAGTTAAAAACAGCCCTCTGTAATTCAATGCCTTCCGAGCATGTTGGAGCTACAACTCCAGCATCATAGTCCTGAAACAGACAGGTCTGGAAAGGTAGGTGAGAACAAAACTGGTTTATCCAGCTAAATGAACAACCCTGTCTTTATTTCAATGAACTCAGAGGGATCAGCTACTTGTAGTCCATGTTTAAAATTACTACATAAGGAATTAGTTTGGACTTCTGGGGGACAGGCAATTCTCTTAGTCCACTCCGAAAGGATATGCATACATGGAGCACTGCAAATAGAGGACATCACGCAGATCCTCTTGGACTGCCAACTACATGCTTCAGCCAGAGAACAGCATTTAAAGCCACATTGAGAAGACAACGCATTGGGACCCCATCGTACCTCCTTCAGGGGACAAACACTGGGCAGTCAGAAATCTCCCCCTCTCTCACAAGGGGGAGATCTGGCAGGCCTCCCCCTCTCCTAGCTTTCCCAAAAGCAATTAAGAGCTGTTTGTTTTTTTTCCTCCACACACTGGGATGCCAGGTTTATTTATTTATTTATTTGGCAGATTTATATAGCCGCCCATCTCACAGAATAGGACTCTGAGCAGCGTACAACCGCAGGGATAATTAAAACAGTATAACAATCATTAGAACACTAAAGAACAAATAAAAATAAAAAGCAGAAAAACCAAGATGGTAGGAGAATACCAATCAACTCATATAATACAACCTTGTATAACAGGCTCCTCAAACCTTGGCAACTTTAAGATGGGTGGACTTCAACTCCCAGAATTCCCCAACCAGGAGTTGAAGTCCACCCGTCTTAAAGTTGCCAAGGTTGAGGAACCCTGTTGAATAATACATGAAAGGTTGGAGCCCAGGGGATTCTATAGCTGGATGGATGTTGTTGGAAGATCAGATTGTGATCAAGGGGATGATCTGATCTGATCTGATTATTTTACTGAATATTTTTATATATTCCAATACTCTGTATTAGTTTTGCCCTATTTTACTATCCTGATTATGTGTTATGATTCGATATGGTCATCTGACTAATCGATAAACAATAAACTGAAATCGAACCTGGTAAACAGGAGAATCTAGAATACAAACTCTCCCAGTTTGGAGAGCCTCAAAACAACATTGAGCCTAGTCCAACTCTGAATTCAGGGCTTGTTGAGGAGAAGAAGACAGCATCAAGCAGTAGCTCTTTGTTCCCCTCCTTTTCAAGGAGAAAAAAAGCTCTTAAGTTTGAGAAGAGGGCAGGCTTCCTTAGATACCTACACATCATTTCTTAAGGAGTATTGAACTGAAGCACCCTCATTCTCTAATGTTAATTCAAAAGGGAGAGTAATGATAAATCAGAATGAGAGAAAGAGAGAGAAAGACGGGGTTCACCCAATATTTTTTAACCTAGTCACTGAATTAATTCATTTTCTGGGTTTGCACAATATGACAAATCATAAAGTAACCAAATGGCCTGTAGTTACACAACATCCTAAGCTACAAGGTAACTAACCAAGCATGATTCTGGGGAGGCTGGAAAGGAACAGAAGGAAGAGTAGACAGAAACAATCAGGAGACAGAAGGCAAATCAGTTGATGATTCATCTCATAAACTTCTGAAGAAGCATTTCGAACCATTCAAAATGATTCCCCCTTAATTCAATCACTGAAAATTAGGGTGGCAAATTCCTTGGACAGGTTACAAGATTCTGTAGGTACCCCAGACTAGTGTTAAAGGCACCTGACTGAAATCTGAGTAGTTCTTCCTCTTTCGATCTTGCCCACTATTTAGACATCAGGTGAAAACTAACCATGTTGATCCTGTTGCTTAAATGTGACCAATCTAAGCACGCTGTGTGAACACAGTGACCATGAAGCAGATAGACAGATATACATCCTCCCTATGGTGACTCCCACTCACCACTCTCTGCCAGCAAAAAGGCACATGCAAATTAAATACAAGTTGGTGGAATGTCGTCAGCATGTAACCTTTTCCTTGGCTTCATCTCAATAGGTAATTAGCATAAGATGGAAACACCGCCTGTAAGGAGAAGAACTTGCTCACCACACCATAAAGCAGAGTATACTTCCTCTCCCGCACATGGGTGTCTAGCTCAGCAGCAGCTTGTCCTTCTTCATCCTCCCCCACCTCTAACATGCACTTAACAGATTGCTACAGTGAGATGTCACAAATTTATGGCACAGCTCACAAAAAATAACAAGAGATCCATCAAGACCACTTTGCGTGAAATTAACAGGAAAATCTAAGAGCACGACAAAGATGCACACTCAGCTGTAAGCCTAAAAGGGGGAAGGGGACGAAGGGGCCTTGGTGTTTTTCCCAGTTTAGATTTTACTCTAGAAAAAGAAGCTGTCTTCACTCAAGTTCCCAGCCCAGCAACTCCCTGTACAAACTCACAATTTCAGGGATAGAACATTCCAGTGGCCCTTGGAATGATCCATTTTTCACCTGTGATGCATCTACCTGATCGCCTCTTAGGACAGCTAGATCCAGGTCTTTCCAGAGAAAGCAGAATAATCTGGGAAAAACAGAATGTTCTAATCCCAGAATGATGTGTTTTACATGCAACTCATTTTAGATACATGAACAAACTGCAGGGAAGGGACTGGCATTGAAGGAACTCAGTTTGGACTTCAAATCCTCATTCATGGTGAGTTAGATGTCTCTGAAGGAGTGGGGATGGCATTACTGCTGAGAACAGCAGCCAGAAGGTGGATCCTGGCTGGCAAAATCTCTCTGGAGGGAGGACAGATTGTGAGATTGCCCTCACATACTCCAGATAGCTGCTCCTTGTAAGTAGACTGCAGGACCTGAGGTGTTTGCCGTTGGCTCATGAGTTGAGCAGCTGGGAGTCACGGGATTCCATCTAAGCTCACAACCATAATGTAGCCAATATGGACAAAAAGTTCAGCCATCCTCATTTCTTAATCACTTTTGGAATTACTTTTTTACTGGGATGGCAATTTCATGGCATACACTGGCTGAGTTTCCTTCAATCCTTAGCAAAAGAAGTCTTAAGTACGAGTTTAAGGACTTAGAAAAAAAAATTAATAAACAGCAGAAAGGTGACTAGAGTGTTGATTTTGGAAAGTTATAAATGGACTAAGGGGACAGATGGATTTGAAATAAGATTTTGAAATTAATTATAAGAATCCTTCCTGTGGGAAACTGCTGGTTTTGAATTCTAATTTAAAAAACATGATAGCATGGGACTTTGCAGATTGGACACTAGAGGGAACCAGAAGGAACTAAAAATTACAGTTAAAGGAGAACACTTAAATTTGACTTGCTAACACAGAATGGAGCAAAATACTTTAACATTGGATGTTTTGAAGGATATTTGTGAACAATGAACTCAGAAGTTATTTTTAAGAATGTCTGCCATCACAGATAGACTGTGTGTAAATGATGTTATGGCAGAGGAACAAGTTCTACCAGACAAGACTGAAATTGATTTGAATGTGGATTTAAAAATGACAGTCCACAAGAATGATATAGAAAAAGATGACATACTGGGTATACAAATAAAACCAGCTGATGTTTTAATAATTAAAAGGGACATACAAATAACAAACCAGAAGAATGACTTGAATAACTTTTCTGTATTGGATTTACAAAAGAGATCTGTTAAAGTTTGAAAGACAATGAAAAAATGAAAAAATGAAAGTTTTAGGACATTATTTGAAGGGATTAAAGATCAAGATTGTTAAAGGTAAAAGGAATACACAGTTGGTTTATTTGATCAAGGTTAAAATAGATATATTGTTATCTCTGATAACCCTTAATGGACTTTTGTTGTCCAGGACTGAATGACAAGGCTTTAAGGGTTTGTTTATAGATAAGAGATGGGATATGGGAAGAAAAGAACATTTGTTGTATTTTAAGAGAAGTGATAAGTTACTAAAATTCTTTATACTTGTGATGAATAGGGAAGTCATTTCTTTACATATTTCTTTTCCTTTACTATATTCTCATTTTTTCTTTCTTTTCTATTTTTCTTTCTACTCTTTTTTCTTTTCTGCACTTTTTCTTTTTACTCCTTTATTCTTTTTAGTTTGTATTAGCTTTTATCCTTTTAATCATAATGCTCAATAAAATTATTATATAAAAAGAAGAAGAAGCTCAGTTTATGCCCAAATAGGCACATGATGCAAAACTGTAAGCTACCATACTCACACAGGACCAATACTTTCCCAAATACGGCAACCCAAGTATGGATAAAAATGGGGAAGAGCACTAAGTGGAACTGTAGAGGGTCTTCATATGCTGACCAGCCGGTCAGGAGTTTCCCTCTGACTGGCAATTCCTGGGGTCTTCAATGTGCTCATGGATAAACATGGGCACCCACTAGGTCCTTTCCCCACTCACTTAAAAAAAAAAATTCTAAATGAGAAGCTGCAGGGCAACCAAGCAGAACTGCCCATTGAGGCCTCATAGCTGTCTTGAATAATAACTGTGATTGGTGTCAACCTTTGATGAAAGCATGCAAATCTGCTCAGGAAAAAAAAAAAAGACTAAGGTAAGCTGAGTAGGGGAGATGGGCTAAAGAAGATCAGGAGGAATGTGGGGTTCTTGGAGTTCTCTGAGCTTGGTTGTTTTCCTGCAAGCATTTCATTACCAGGTTAGATAGCCTCATCAGTGCAGGGGAGAGTGGACCTTAAACTCTGATCTGGTTGTCATTACAATAAGGCAGATTCACAACTGGATAGTTAATCACACTCAGAGTCAGCCTTAATGGTTCTACATTGAGTTGATAAGCAATAGCCAGTGGGTTTTCATAGGCATCAGTCTTGGGGGCAGTATTATTCAACATTTTATTAAAGACCAGGATAATGGGATCGATGGGCAGCTTGTCAAATTTATGGATAACTTCCAGAAGGATATAACTAGTTAGAGCAGGTCTAGAGGAGGGCAACTAAGATCATGAGCACAGGCCCTATGAGGACAGGCTAAAGGAACAGGGGACGTTCAGAGCAGAAAAAGGAAGATGAAGGGGAGATGTGATATCAGTGTTCAGATACATAAATGGGTGGCATAGGCAAGAACCTATTGTCACAAAAACCAGGACCAGAAATAATAGTTACAAGGTGCAGCTATCTACATTTCATCTAAATATAAGGAAAACTTGCTGACAGTAAGATTGGTACAATAGTGGAACACTCTATCAGTGTAGGCTGTGGGTTCTTCATCTATGGAACTTTTTAAAGAAAGGCTGGAGAGTCACCTCTCATGGATGGTTTAATTAGTTTTCTGGTACTGTACATTGCAGAGGGTTGGACTAGATGGCCCTTGGAGTCCCTTCCAACTCTACAATTCAATGATGATTCTTTCACCACTTTTGAAAAGGATCTCTCTGGGATGGTAAAAACATTGTCTCACTCCATTTTTATTGTAGAAAGAAATTTGCTTCATCTGTTGGCTACTTGTTAAACACTAACCACTTACAAAATCCTATCCAGCTGAAAATTATACTTCTGCTTTTACAGAGATGAAATGTCACTCCTTGGCATGGTTAAAGCAACCAAACCATTTCCACACATCCCTTACTGCTTACTCTGTGAACGTCTGTCGATTACTTTGCACCGTTCAAAAGGTGTCAACACTATTACATGTTTATAGAGCTTGAAAGGGCTTCGGGCTAAACTATCCCAAAGATACCCAAAGTGCTTTTAGTACTGCGTATGGCTCCGCAGATAAAAACTCCCCTGCATTTTTACCTATCAGTTCTTATTCATCAGGATGAAAGAGAACCTGTTTTGGAAGTGTCTTTCAGAGAGAAAAAAAACTTTTGGAAACAATCTCGTGGGTGAACTAATTGTGCATAACAATGTCCATGTGCAGGCTGGTTGGAGCACAATAGAACAAAATCTGGTGTTATGTCCCACCCAGACCTCTTTTGGTACCCTATTCCTGAGTCATTCAAGAAAAAACAATGGTGCTCTAGGAGAAAAAGAGAGAGAGAAGCCCTTTACACAGAGTGGTTCCATTCATCAATTCAGTGATATTCACTGATCCATCCATCAATCTAGAAGCACCTCTGCAAAGATTCTAACTAAAGTCTTTTTTCAGACTACCTGGAGATGCTGTCATGGAAATATGGAATGATTCACAATGATACGGCCCTTTGTCAAGCCCTCTTTGCATCAGTAGATGAGCTAGTGTGATTAAGGTGGTTAAGATGTGGGCGAAGACCAGAGAGGCCCAGCAAGTCCACCCTCAGTCTTGGAAGCTCACTAGGTCACTTTGGGTCAATTGCTCACTCCCACCTCCTCTTACAGATCTGTAAGAGTGGAAATACAGGTCTGCTGTGTGGAAATAACTGAGGAGGGGGTGCTACGAATGCCACCAGCAGCATCTGCAGGGAACGTCACAACTGTCATCTTTCCTTTGTTGACCTGCCCCTTCCCTCCATGGATCCCACTGGATGCCATCTTGAACTTCTGGAGAGAAGGTAGGACCCACATATAACCAACACATCAGTAACATGCTGTACATGAGGGTATATTTGAAATGTATTTATTAATTAATTTAGTTATTAAATTTGTATGCCACCCATCTCCCCTGGAAGGTGACTCTGGACGGCAAGGTATGGAAATGTTTCAGCTACTACAGGCACATAATTGGCCAGGGATTTGCTATAGACAGGACATGATTCCTTTCTTATAGCAGCTTCTCTGACTACTGATCCATTTCCAGGTACAACACAGCAGTGTGAGACAGGGCCTTCTTGATGGGTGCTCCAGAACCAGATCTTTGAAACGTCCACCAACGAGATCCAGGTAGCTCCATCTCCATTATTTGCCACCAGCAGACACAACTATTTTTATTTAGACACAGCTCTGGCACTTCATTTCTCCTGCTGCTCTTGCATGCTTTAATCTGGTGGAGGCACTGGTAGGATTTTATGCGTTGTGCTTTACTGGATAAGTTTTCATGATAGCCTTGCTACTTTATCAGGCTTTTATTGTTAACTGTCTGGAGTGCTATTTTTTATAATGCAAGGGCAAGATATGACCTTAATAAATAGGAAACAAATTCCAGAGAATTGGAGCTGGGATGCTCTGCATAGAAAACTGGGAGAGACAGGCAGCTGCTGAAACCATCTTTTGCCACTCAGGGAGCCCTCCTAAAATTGTGCCACTAAAATTTGCTGGCAAACTGCCAAACAACAGCTGTGTGATTTCTCACTGATTTTCCAAAAGTAACAAACAAACATACACTGAGGAGCAACTAGTGTACTGAGTTTCAACTAGAAACTGAAAATAATAATAATAATAATAATAATAATAATAATAATAATAATAATAATAATAATAATAATAATGAAGAAGAAGAAGAAGAAGAAGAAGAAGAAGAAGAAGAAGAAGAAGAAGAAGAAGAAGAAGAAGAAGAAGAAGAAGAAGAAGAAGAAGAAGAAGAAGAAGAAGAAGAAGAAGAAGAAGAAACTGGCAGTATTTGCCTTGAGAAGACCAAACTGGCACTGCGGGTATGATAGTTCTTGCCAAGCACCTAGGAGGAAAGATGTCACACAGAAGACATTCAAGACCTGTTTTCTGTCATTCCAGAGGGAGAACCCAGAATAACAGGTTTAAATTAAAGGAAGGGTATTCTGATTGCATAACAGAAAAAAAATTCTGAACAGCAGATTGACGGTGAAACCAATAATCCAGAGAGGGGTTGGTCTCCCTTTTGCCAGATGTGTTCAGGCAGATGGCATCTCTCTGGGTTGCTTTAATGTGGATTCCTGCACAGAGGAAGAGGCTGGATTTGATGACCTCATGACTCCCTCCCAGGTCTATGATATGTTAGTTGCCCACAGCTGGAAGAATAAATCAAACAAGCCAGCTTCCATCACTCTAAAAAATCAACAAAGACTTTGCTATCAATTTCTCCAGCTGCTGGAAAATGACCCATCCTGATGACAAAGTGTCCTAGTTGCTAGATCTAGCCCCTTGTAGAAGGATCTGTAAGCAGAAACTTGGCTGGGTCAAAGAGCAGCAATAGATAGGTTTGAAGGCAGAAACCTTGGCAGACTTTAGCCATTCCTTTTCAGGAACACCACATTTCCATCCCAGAAGTTCAAAATGCCTGGCTTCAAAATCTGTAATAATCAATCTGCGGCCAGAATGCTAAATAGACGCATTCAAAAAGAAAAGCCCTGTTCGCAGAATGGAGTCATCATTGGACTTTCTGTCTGAGAAACACTGTAATGGGGCCCTGGCTCCTCCAGGTTGTCTGTAACCATAAATACCCAAAGAGCCACGCGGCGCTCTCTGCGGAGGTAATGGGGGCCAGACGATGTCATCCATGATCGACAGAAGCAAAAATGAGCAGCGATGAAGGGGAAATGAGCCAGGAAAAAAGCAACAGAGGGTCATCCCAGAGGCTGAAGGATCTATTAGGAAGGGAGCAAATCTTCAAGGGAGCAGCCCTGGGCCACGTTAACTTAATCAGGCAATGTTGGCAGCAAAGAATAAAACTAACAGGAGGAGGGGAATGTACTGCAGCTTTACACCTCTGCCCCACAACTGCTGGCCCAGCTTCTTAGAGATTCAGGACTCCAGAATAATCTACCCAACAGAACTATGCTGACAAACACCCACCCTGCCCTCAAGAAGGGAGGGCATAAACATATGGGAGGTGGTCAAAAAAGTCATCCTCTCATGGAGATTGCATTCAGCATGAGATATGCTGGAGGGATGACCCACAGCATTTAGGACATTTGTGGCATTCTATTTCTATCCTGTCTTTCCTCCAGCAGCTAAGGAGGCACTTATGTAGGTGCCATCTCTGTCCATTTTAGCCCCACCACAGCTGCCCCCAAATAGGTTGGACTGAGATAGAGAGTGGCTGGCCCAAAGGCCCCTGGGCTACTTCCAGGGCTGAGAGTAGCCCTGATCCCTGACAATCCTCAAGATGTTCATGAGACTCTCAACAGTGCTTGATATAGAAAGAGAGATCAAGGAATTGAGAAGACATCATTCCCCACCCACCTTCTGCCATCTGCCAAGCTCAGTTAAACCAAAAGATGTTTTCCATTCGTGCCCAGAAACACCTACTATGGAATCCATAGCAGAAGTTACATGGATAACCCTTTGCCACCCCCACCAAAATAATCCCATTTGTTCCACACAATACCTTTATCTTAAACTAGTTTGCCTTCAGCAAGGTTGAAGCATCAGGGCAACAACCAAATTCAAAGAGCAATCTGACACCTGAGTATACTTTTCTCCAACCTGGTGCTTTCTGGATTGCACTGAAATTCCCAGAATCCCTAGTTTTATGGCTAGGAATTCTGGGAGCTGAAGTCCTAGCACACCCAGGGGATACCAATTTGGGAAAGGCTGCCTAAGAAGAATGTCTGATGTAGCTAGGAACCTGGAAATAGCTCAGCAGTGAATATCATTTCTTGGTATTTCCTACACCCTCCTGCAAGACTGACCTACTTTAAAGACCATTCATCATAAACAGCAAAATAAAATATAATGGCTGAGAATTGAGATCCCTGTGGTGTCGTGGTTAAGAGAGTCTGCATATAAAATGGGAAGTTTCCAGATGGATTTTATTCTCTGCTGCAAATTCACCAGTTACTCAAAACAGCCCTCCCTTTTTATGGGGCAAGTGGAGGTGGCGATGATGGAGTTAAGAATGCCCTAATTTTACAGGAAATGCTCTGGACACTCCAAAGGGCTTTATGCAGATAAGAGTCAAGCCATATTTGTTACTCTCTTAAATGTCCCAAATATGGGATATTTGGAAAGATGGAAAATGAGCACGCAAAACACTCTCCTCCAAGCTGATTGCCAAGGACTGAGGACACTCTCTTGATGCCTTTGGGATGGAGGGATAACATATAGATGGGAGGCTCTCCAGAAAATGGCAGTTAGTCCTATCCCCTGATGAGGAGATGCAATGGTAGGTGGCAATGACCTTGGGAGACTGGGTAATGAGACGTAGCCAAGGGAAGAGCCACATAAAAGGCAGCTTAGCTCACAGCAGGAATGTCAGCAGGGCAAGAGGGTCAGAAGAGACCCTTGCTAGTTTCTTGTGCTGTAAAGGGGATGGGAGAGTGATGTACTTTCAGAGTTGCAAGTTTGATGCCAGCCTTACCAGGTAGAGCAGACAGGAAACATGACCAGATGAGCTCATTCTACTTTACTGTAAGGTTACCTTAATAGAATCTTGCAAGTCTGAAAATACATCTCTCCCTCACTTCTCCATTACAGCCCAAGAAACTAGGGAGGGTCTCTTCTGAGCCTCTTGCCCCATCCACATTCCTGCTGCAGGCTAGGTTGCCTTTTATCTGACCATTCCCTTGGCTGCAGCTCAGTGCCCTGTCTCCCAAGGTCATTCCCACCTACCATTACAGGATTGGACAAACAACCTAAGATACTACAGCCAAGCGGCCCTCCAGACGCTGGATGTGACCTCCAAGGTTCTCAGTACTGGTGGCCAAATTGTAATTAAGAACACGGTGGAAGGAGAAAATTTAATAAATCCAGCAAAAGAACTCTTATTAACTAACCTTAGTATAAGAGATCATGAGGAGGCTGGGAAAGGAACGGAAGGGAGAGCAGACATAAACAATGAGGTGATAGAGGGCAAATCTGTTGGTAGCTTATCTCATAAATGGCAACTCAGCCCAGTTAATAAGAAACCTGGGAAGAAGGTTTCAAATCATTTGGAGAGATTCCATCTTAATAAACTCACTAAAAATGAGGGTTGAAAATTCTTCTTACAGCTTCTGAGATGCTGTATTTACCCCAAGACTAGCAAGAAAGAGACCTTCCTGAAGTCTGTGTAGGTCTTGCTTCCTCAAACATGACTATCACATTTAGGGTGGTTTTGTTTTGTTTTTTGTTTGTCTCACACATTTCTTTGTCCTGGTCCTAGATGTTTTTAGAGTGCAGACCTCAATCCAATTACAATTCTTCAGTCCTCCTCAGATCAACACAGATAGGCCTGCAAACTCCACAGGTCATCTGGCCACGTGGACAGCATTCAGAGGATGGAGTTGGCCAGGGTATTCTTGAGAAGCAGGGGGATAGGGATTCTAAGCAATCAGCCTCCAGTAGGCAACTGGCCTTGCAGCGGTGCAGCACTGCTCCCCCTTGACAATGAGTGGAAGCAGGGCCAATTCACTTCACTTGGCCAAACCAGTTGCTGCTCTGTGGATCTGCAGAAGCTGCTGTTGTGACGGAATACAGGAAGAGATGTGGCTGTTCTGATTAAAAAATGGAGTACATTTATGGGAAGTTAGGAGGGTGAAGCCCAGAGGCATTGTTTCTCCGTGATGGGGTTGGACCTATGGAATGGCCTCCTGCAAGAGGTTCAGATTGGTTCCAATGTTTTCCACCTTCCAGAAACAGTTGAAGATGGAGTTTTCCAGAGGGTGTTTGGGGGTTATTTGGGGATTGTAGGCAGTATATTTTTTATTATTGGTGTTTGTGTTATTGTCTTTTTTGTCAGCTGCCAAGAGACTATTTATGATTGCAGCGGGATATAAATTTGATAACTAAATAAATACTGCTCTTCTTCATGGAATCGTTTTAAAGAGGAACTTCATATAACTCAAATCTGAAACAGTCTGAGTCTGAAATGGGTTGTTCTAACCTTACAAAGATGTTCCAAAAGCATTCTGGGCATCTTGGAAACATCCCAAACTCAAAATGGCACATATTCAAATTGAAAACAGGTCTTTTGGGTTTGGAACTGAACTGTTTAATCTAGGACACTTCCAGGAGGGTTGGAGCAGCTGTTTCAAACTTGAAACTGTCTTTCTAATTCAAAAGGTTCTGTACACCCCTAGTGCTTGGCTTCAATCTTTGATGAGGCAAAGCACTCCCTTGAAGATCTGCACAGACCTATTAAGGACATTTTCATGCTTCGGTCAGTGCCATATTTACATACATGAATGTAGACAATTAGAGTTTGCCTCCTTTCTATGCTGATGGTATGGATCCAAGGAGATGGTCATTTATGTCATGAGAAGATGATTTTTTAAAAAAACTTAAGCAGGTAGTCCAACTTGTCTATGCTCCTGAAGAATGTTCTAATGGTAAGAACAGTTCAGCAGAGGCATCTGTAACTGATGGAGGTGTGGGCTCTCCTTTGTTGGAAATGTTCCTGAGACTAGACAGCCCTCTGTCAGGGATGTTTTAATTTTGATTTCTGCACTGAGTAGGGAACGGGACTTCAGGATCAAACTGGTCCCTCCTGCCTCTAGGATTCTATGAAAAAGTGAAGAAATATATGCTGGGTTTCAAACTGGCTTGTTTCATTGTTCTTCATTTTTTGTTATGATCTAATGGCTGTACAATAAGAACTTATTTATCTGCACTGAACGCTTGGAAAAAAAAAGGGAAGGAGAAAGAAATATCAGGCACATAAACTCCCAGTTCTCCCCTGACTCTTGTCCAGTCTGATAAATCCAGAGAATGTTCTTTGCAAGCGAAAGAAAGAAAGACAGTCCAGAGAGCTTCCATATCAATCATAACTGCCTTGCTTCAAGTCACAATGATGTTAGATGCATCATGAGGCACATAATTTGCAAATATCCATAGAATATCCTTTGCAAATATCCATAGAATCAACTGGCTCCAGCTGTAAACTTCCCTGTTCCTCAGATCCAATCAAACCATCTTTCAAAGCTTAGCCTCCTTTTAGCTCTGCTTAGCCACCAAAGAAAATGTGGGGCCTTTTCCTCCTAGTATTATCATCATCATCGTCTTCATCATCATGATGTATTCCTGCTAAACAGTCTATCAATGACATACAGCAGGGTTTGCTTCTTGTAACCAAAACCTCCCACCAGCTTAGAGAGGATGAGGTTGGTTACTGACAATCCATCGCTTGTGAGTTTGTCCTGGCCGGCCAGCCGCTGCAGATAATCCTGTTATTTCCTTAGCGTGTGCTTCATGTCAGAAAAAAACAAATGGCAAGAAATAAAGAGCAAACATGCTTATCAGCCTGGATGCTACCAACAGCAGTCCTATATGGAGCACAGGAGGAAGGGAAGAGCAAACGGAGAACAGACGATAAGGTTCCACAGCCACAGAATGGGCTTCCTTGCACCCATGTTCCAGCAAGGCCAAGAGGTCAACATCATTCCCAATCTAACTTTCCCAAGATGCACTAGCCATTGGAAAGAAAAAGGTGTTTTTTGTTGAAATGTCTACACTCTCTGAAAGGGAATTCCTGCTACAGGCCTGGTTGAGATGATTGGTAAATCTGTTGAGTGTTGAACTGAAAACTACACCATACCAATTTGGTGGCCCCATGGAGAGGCAGCAAGTGGGGGGAGGACATATCGGCAACGTTCAGGTGAAACTCATCATTACTGTTCCTGGCTCCTTGGCAGGTATCAAAAGATATATAGATTGGTGTAAATCAGATCCCTTTTACTGCTCACTTTGCAAGCAGAATTCTATTCCAGAAGATTTATGGTCAGATTTTGAATAAAATATCCAGACATAAATTTACTAGTCTGTTTAAGGACAGAGGAAGTTTTTACTTACTTTTGGAAATGTGCAAGGTGCCCAGGACTTTTGGTTTCTTTCTTTTCATGCCCCAAATATCCCCAGAAACTGCTTCTTTGCAATGCTTCCTGGAATGACCATGTAAGCATACACTGCTGCATGATTATATGGTGACTCCAGGAAGTGCTGCAAAAACAAAAATATGTGTCTAGGACTCTGCACTACAATGTGGGTGGGGAGTCCTTGCCATTTCATATATTTTCGTAAAAAGTAGTTGGATTTTTGGGTGCAAAAATACTACCAATAAGGGTCAGGGTGATAACTGAGGCACAGGAAGCAGATGAGAAGGAATGGGGACCCAAACTATCTCCCCACACCCAAACCCAACTCTCTACATCCCCCCCCCCGGTTTTGCCATTTTCTTTTTCCTAGAATTCCCATCTGTAGAGCAAGAGCCCCGCCTCCTATGGTGTGTTTTGTCCTATTTATTATCCCTCAAATCTTTTCCCCTATACCAGCTGAAACGTCAACCTCTTCTGAGCATTTGCTCAGCCATATGCATAAAATTCTCTTTCCAAAACTGTTATTCAACTCTTAGCAGTACGTTTTTTTTCAGATTTTGATGGGGGAAAGACTAACACTCATCGTTGGCTGACTGTGAAGTCTGATGGCAACAGAAGGCAAAGTCAGAGGAGCAATCTTTGCATTCCTGTAGACATCCAGAGGACTGGATCTCGAGTTCCCTCCCTTCTTATTGGACATTATTCTCAACACACCTCTTACACCATATTAAACTAGTCAACAACAACCTGCTTTGGCTGCAAAATTTTGCTAATGCTGCTAGTCCGGGTCACCCATTCCTTCTCATCTGCCTCCTGGGCCTCACTTATCACCTTGACCCTTATGGGTTCCTTAAAATGGGCCCAAGTGTAGGAACGTTCCTTGCTTAATATATACCCCACCCCCGGCTGCCTTTGTTGCTGAATACATTCCCTCCAATCCATGTGGGTGCTGTAAGAAAAGAAAGAACAAAAACAACCCCCCCCCCCACACACACACACACACATCTATCTTCTCACGAACTGCAGCAGGAATAATAACTTTCCACCAAGTAGAGTATAGGGAATTTATAATATAATTCAGCAATCATCTGAGGGGTCCAATTGCAGAGTTTTGTCTATGGATGCCATAACTTATATACGGCATTAATATTCTTCATTTTTGTCCTTCATTTGCTTATTGTTGCTGTCAGGGTAAGGATCCTTTCCCTTTCTCTCACTCACAACAGACTACTCACACCCCAATGTCAAGATTTTACATTAAATCCTGACCTGTCTTATTTGGGGATCATGGTTCTCTTCCTGCCATGCAGAGCATCCTTCTGCTTTAAAGACCCCGAAGATGTGCGACGGGGAAAATGGCACCCTTTTATTTATTTACTTAAACCAATTTTGACACTCCTCCATCACCAAAGCGATTCTGGGCCATGTACAATAGATTAAAACCCAAAACAAAGAAAAGAGAACAGCAAGCTAATAACCAAAACAGTGATTATCTATAAAGAAAATGCAACAATAGAGGTAGAACAGCAGCAGAACAGACTGAGATACACACATGCCCCAGGAGGAGACAACGGTAACACTCAAAGGCCTCGTGAAAAAGGACTGTGATTGCTCAGCCAAGGGGGGTGCAGACTGGACACCCCAAAAGTCCCCACGAGTCCTTTATTGATTGGGTATCGCTTAGGACCGTGCAGTGCGTCAGATTCCACCTCCAAGAGATGCCCAGGAGTGTGTGGGAGTGCAGACGCAGCACCCCTTAAAGCCGGGGTGTTATTTCTTGGAATCATAGGCAATGCTGAGAAAAAGGGGCCACCGTTTTCGGGCACAGCTGAGAGGTGCCACGTTTGCACTCCGGTGCGTTCCAGAGCACCTTTTGGACACTGAAGGCAAAGCAGCGCACAGGGGCAGAATTATTACAGAAAAGGCCCAATTCCCCAGGGTAGCCTTCTCCAAGAAAGGGTTAGGGCCCCTCCAGAAAGGTTAGGGCCACAGCTCCCAGAAATGCTGGCCAGGAGGGCCCAAGACTAGGCAGGCCAGCTATTCCAAGAGTTGTAGCCCAAACAGCACCAGCTTGGAGAAGACAGATCACGCCCTTTGTTCAGCAGCCCCAAGCAAGGGCCCAATGCTGGAAACCCCACTTTTCACTGGATGAAGTTATTCTGAGACAAGCAAACAAAGCAAAACCATGATCCTGAAAATGCCATCCTGAAGGGGAGAGAGACCCTCTTTGCAGCAAACTACATTCAGCATCTCAGAGACAAGTTTTCTGTAGCCCTCTCGCCCCAGGGCCGTTCTGACCCAGACAGAAACTGAGTTGCATGCCAAGGTGCCATTTATGCCTAACGCTAAATCCAGGACCTACATCATGAAAATCTACCCTCTTTGGAAAACCGGTATCTCTTCCACCCAAAGTTCCCCTCTGCTCCTTCATATCTGGAAAGCCCTGATAGACTTTTTGCATGAAACAGGAAAAAAAATGAACTTAAGGTTTTGATGACTATAAAAAAAAAGGTGATTATAGAAAAGTTGAGAGTCATGTTGTAACCACAGAGTAAGAGGTAAATTTATACCTATAACTGCGGTAAAGAAAATCAGAAGCGACTTCTTTCAATTTTCTCTCTCTCTCCTTTTTTCTGTACTTTCGGTTTGGTTTTTCTTTTCTTCTCTTTTTTTCCCTTTCCTTTCTTTATTCTATATTATTTTTTGTTAGTTTTTATCTTTTTAAAACATTTTAATAACGTTATTTTAAAAAACTCGTGTATACACACACAGGCACACGCACAGGCATACACATATACGTACATACATGCACGCACACACACACACACACACACACACATACACACCATAATCAGCCTTGCTAAAGGCAACTTCCTTCAGCTATCAGTTGCTATAGCTACCTGTCATTTTTTCCCCTCTTCAGTGAGCTGCCATCCCCAAAGCTGGTGACTGAAAGAGAGGGAAAGATTCACACAGGCTCTTCGTTTCTCTCTTTTCCAAAGGCCCTGAGAGCCAGCCTGGCAGGCGGACCATCTCGGTAGGTCCAGATCTGAGAGCCACAGAAGGCATCTTGGCCTCCCAGAGACTCACTTGTGCATCAAGAATACAATTCTCCATGCCAGTGACCTGGATCTGGATGGCGAAGGAGCCGTGTGACATCTGCAAGTTGCAGTGATAAATGAGCTAGAAGAAATGCCAAGGCTATATCCACAGCTTGGAGGAACAGCAACTGGAAACCATGACACTAAAGGATTACAGAATTAAGGGTGTGAAGATGCTGGATTCAGCCATCTTGGAGCCCAGCATACCAGTAATTAACAGCAGGCAGAATACAGTGGAGTTATACATCCTCTGTCGATCATTTCTAGATTCCCAAAGGACCTATCTGGGAAGCATGTTCCCCTGCTGTTTATTCCACTCATGTATCCCTGGGTGTCCATGAAACTTTGCTTGCTACTTTAGAACAGCTTTTCCCTGTTGGATGTCATCCTAACGTGCTAGATTTCAGATATCAAAATCCCAGGAAGGACAGAAGATGACATCCCTCATCTCTATTGGGCTACAAGATAAGGAAAGGTGTGGTGGGGAACTGTCCTGGTAGCCCTGATCAAGACAAATATATCCCGCCTACAGAAATAGGGAGATGAGATAGGGATCAGTCAAGCTTTTCCCCACTTTTCCAGATTTAGGATATGCTGTCCCAAACCTCTCTTCTGTAGCCCCAGAGTTTTAGCTCCGGTTGCAAAAATCCATAGAATGTCTGCCATTCCACTGAATATGAACATCTCTTTTGAATTGGGAATGAAACAAAACCTGTTGTATTGATCCCAAAATAGGGTTTTTTAAAAGATTCCAACCCATGAAAACTCAGAAAATTGGGGGCTGCTCACATGGGTGATATGGCCTGGCTCGCTCCACACTTTCACTTTGCTCTTGCCTTATTCAGAAAGGAGAAGTGTGGGTCTCAGCCACCAGTCTTGAATTACATACATTCTCACCCATCCTGAGAAGAAGCTTCTGAACCTTAAATGTAGCATCTTGGGGACAAATGTTTTCTCTGGCCTTCTCACACCAAGTCTGTGTGAACACATGAAGAAACTGAGTTTCATTCCAGGAGCATCCTAGGGGCCACTGGTCAATGGGGATATGGAAAGAGACCAAAACGTGGAAAAGGGTTAAAGCATACTTTTCTTGCCCCATTAACTGGGCATGTAAGAAAAGGGGCTTTTTCATAATATTTTTGGAGAATCCATAAAAATACAACTTGTATTGAATTGGCCCTCCTCAATTAAGTACAGATTCCAAGTTGCATAGCCCCAAACAAGAGCCAGGGTTAAAATGAGGTTGTGTAGTTTATCATTCAGCATATGGTGGGAACCCAGCAACTGTGTAACCAAGTTGTGTGAAGCAGACCATCACACTAGGTTTCTCTGGGCATGGCATGTGAGATGAATGTAGCAACTGAGTTTTATTAACCTGGGTTGTGCATGTTGCAGGAATCCCCATCCACCCAACTGACTTCTGGTTTCTGGTACAATGAGCGAGAAGATTGAAGGAGAAGGCTGTTCATCTCAGCAGAGGACAACCGGCAAAGCTTTTCCTAAGGCCTGGCAGGGCTTCGGCTTTTCTACAATTCCCTTTGAGCGGAAATACTGGTTTGATTAAAACAATAATGCTTTGCAGTTCTACAGCACCATTGCCTGTTAAATAAGCTGTAGGAAACCTTGTTAGAGGATTCAGTAGGACTGTCTCCAGGTTCCAAACTGGGGAGGGCTGGCGCAAAGGGCTCGGAGATCACAAAGTCAGCTTCATAAATTATCTGCAAAGGGGAAATGTGACTCGGTGATGGTCTAGATCGTATCTTGGGCTCTTGGCCATTACGCGATATTAGCTTAGAAGCAAGCCGTCGAGGGCAATGCAGTAATCAGTTCTCCGGTTTCCTATAAATTTCTTCCCCCTGAGAATACCGAGGCTCTGAGCTATTGCAAGTCACCTTGCCAGAGTCTTTGTCTCCCTCTGAAGTTCTGGTCACCAGAAAAGGCTTCTGTGCAAGATCTTGGAAGCCATTTTGCTTTTAGATGTACCAGGGGAGAACTTTGTTTCTTTGCAAAACTCAGGAGGAGGGTTCAAAGATTAACAAAATAAAAGAAACCTCAAACTTGGTGTGGCCTTCATATCTATGTGTGGGAATGACCTTGAGAGAAAGGAGGGAGAGACGCAGATGGGAAAACCATCACATAAAAGGTATTTCAGCCCACAGAGGGGAGGAAGGCATGGGAAGCCTTTCAGAAGGGACCCTCCCTAGCTTGCCAGAGGGTAAAAGGAAAGGAGGGAAGAAATACTTTCAGTCTTGCAAGATTCTGTTAATATAACCTTACAATATAGATAGAACACAGAGCTAGTATTCCTGATTGTGTGTCTTGTCTGGACTACCTCGCAGGGCTAACACTATGAGAATGCTGCTGTTCCCTCTCTGCTTTATAATCCGTATCTCTCTGTTGCTCTACAACCTTCTGGGAGAAGCTTCCATCGGCTATTGTTAGTTGGTGCTGAAGCCAAGGAAACTGCAGGCTGTCAGAGAGATGATGATCTATCTGTCTGTCTATCATCTGTCTGTCTGTCATCTCCCTCTACTCTAAATGGCTTTGAGTAGGATTCAGCAATAATATGTATTAAAAACAACACAACAAACAGAAAGCAAAATAAATCACAATGGCACAATCAAAAAGGAGTGGATCCCCAACTTAACATCCCCCCAGATGTTCTCTCCCACAACCAAGTTATAATTTCACTGCAAAAGTAGAGGCGTGGTCCCTTAAGAGTGGTCCACACGGAGAAGTCCCTGTGGGTTCTCTGCCAATGGAACTTCTCAGCAAGACCTCTCTCCCAGATCTTATAAGATAGGCAGATTTATTTTGGAGCAGGTGTTGTTGAAGGTAACTAGGGAACAGGATACACACAGAGAGATTTTAAACATCTCACAACTGAATATAGGGCAAGATCAGCATGCTCTAACCATAAGAAGGTTACTGAGTTTTTCCCCCTTTTTAAAAGAAAATCTGAAAGCAATATCTTTTTTTTATAAACAAAAGGAAATGAGGGGAGGGGAGGGGAGGGGAGGGGAGGGGGAGATATACACTTCAGTTAGCTGCAGAATTATCTCCTTCCATATGAAGGTGTTGTCAGGCTCTTCTGCAGCTGCCCAAAACTGAAAGTGATTCTTGCCGAATCTCTCTAGCAAGATTGACTAAAATGAAGGAGATGGGTGTTTCAAGAATTCCAGCAACTGAACTATTTCCCATTTGGAATATATCCTATGCATGTTAGGGTGGAGACGTTCTGATTTTCTAGCAGATTTCTGTTCAGTGATAAAGAGGAGGTCTGCAACTGGTGGTCTGCATAACAGCAACCTCCTGCATCTTTATCCGTCTGGAAACCAGCTCTTACAGATGCCAGAACCCAGCAGAGTGGGAAGAAAGAATTCAATGCAAAATGACATCCATCCCTGAAAATAGCAATTTTGTTAGCAAAACCGCTGAAAAAAAATACAGGTAGCTCTCGACTTACAACCATTTGTTTAGCAACCGTTCAAAGTTATGATGGTGCTGAAAAAGTGACTTAAAACTTGTCCTTGCACTTACGACCATTGCAGGATCCTCACAGTCACGTGATCAAAATTTGGGTGCTTGGCAACCGGCATGTATTTACAATGACTGCAGCATCCCAGGGTCATAGGTGTGACGGAGGACTTGGATGAGGAGGTTCAAGGACAGAAGCATTTCCTCAGCCCACAGTCTAAGCCTGGGAAAGCGAAGAGGATGAGGCTGGCACCACCCTAAGGAATCCGTAGTGTTTAGTTGCAGGCTCTGGGAGTTAGAGTTAGTCTGGCGAGATTCTGTCTAGCAGGTGCAAGCTAATAAAGTAACTGAGCTGTTCCAGTACTGTCTCGTGGAGTTTCTTGGGCTGAACCTGACAATATATTCATCATTTGTGACCTTCCCAGGGGGCTTCCAACAAGCAATGTGGGAAGCCAGATTTGCTTAACAACCGCAGCAAAAAAAGATCATAAAATTGGGTGTGCTTCACTTAACAACTGCATTGCTTAGCGACGGAAGTTCCAGTCCCAATTGTGGTTGTAAATTGAGGACTACCTGTACAAGCTACGTTGTAAGAATCCATCTAGGAACTTGTTTTGAAACCATACTTTCACCTAGGTCATCTAAGACACCTCGGCCTCTCGGAAGAAAGTAGGAATACCATTGCAAGAAATAAATACGACTGTCAGCAATCTTCTAACATTGCTGGAAGGCCAAAACATCTTCCTTATATCTCAGGCAACTTTTCCATCCTGCTTAGATTCCATCCGACTCCTGTGCCCCCTCCTGCCCCATTCCTTGGCTGCAGTCAATGAGTTCTCACAGATGAGTCCAATTCCCCCCTGGGCCCCGGCGTGTGATGACTCTGCAAATGAAAAAACACATTACCCTCTCAACTACCCAGCTACACTAACATTTTATGTCCAGGTGCCTTGGGGTTTTAATTGAATGTCAAACATAATTTGAGGAAGGTAACAGAGAGTTTGAGATACTGCCCTTAGAAAGCAATTCAGTGGTGGCAAATTACCTGCAGGCTTGCTGCACAGAAGGATGAGAAATTTCACCCCTTGCCTTCCCATGCAATTCACCAGGAGGACAGGACACTTTGACCATGGGGGGTGCACAATGTTGTTTGCAATTGAAGCTGACCTTTGAGCTGAACAGACTTCATTTCTTTTGCACATGAACCGCACCTTCCTTCCATTTGCCCACTAAGGATAACATCTCTTATGAGCTGTCCTTCCCCCAAAAGGCTAATTTCATGACAATCTTCTCAGATAGACTTCAGTAGACTACTCATCTTAGATGGTATTTTCTACCAGGGAAGATGATGATTTCAAAAGCCAGTCAGCCAGCAAGAGGCATTCTGAGAAAGTTAGGAAAACATTGGAAGCTGGTCACCCAACTAGCCACCCACTGTCTCCCTCACACCCCTCTTTCAGGAACTGCAACACCTACTCTCAAAAAATTTAAGCCAGCTGTACATTTGTAGGTATAACAAACATTGGAAATATCTCTCCAAGTGTACCACTGAACATCATAGCCATTGTTAACTCATGGCCAAGTCTATCTTTCAATTTTCCAATCTCTGAAATGCTGGACAGGATGGAATGGGGAAGGAGAGGGAAAGAGAAGCCTCAAAGGGAAGGAGAAAGAAGCCAGAGAGCCACATCCCATCTACCTGATATTCTACAAAGTTCTCCATTCCAATGCTGGCTGGGGAATTCTGGGAATTGAAGTCCATACATCTTAAAGTTGCCAAGTTTGAAAAACACTGGTCTACAGGGTAAGCAAACCAATCTTTCTCTGGCTAGTTTTTACATGGATGTATAAGTCCTTCCCATCGAATTACTGCATAAATCTAACAGTTTTATTTTTCTTTTTAAACACCTTTGGGGAAAACCCACATTTAAATATGCACCCCTTTAACACATCTCTTTTTCTTTAATTTGAAAACTGTGAGGGGACATTTGGGAAGTTTAAAAAAATTCTGAAGAACTAAATTCAGATCCACATATTCTTCCAAGTCAATATTGGAATCCCCTAAATGGAATTTGTCCAGTACACATAACAAAAAAGATTTACAGAAGGTCATTTGAAAGAGCTGAAGTCGCTCAAGAGACCTGCATGGCCAGAGGGCTTGGTAGCTTGGCACGATCATGCTGATGTGGAAGACATGAATCCAAATGAGATGGTGGTGGGGAAGCAAAAGAATAATCTCTCCACAAGAAATTATCTGCCACTGCTAGAAGAGTCATCAAAACTGCAGTTCAAAAAGCACCGCCTGGACCAGGAAGGAAAGGTTTAATTCTTCGTTCTGCATGTGCCATCCATCCTTCAACAAGCAAATGGCCTCATTCCACCTGTTTAATAGTCTGGAAGGTGAATTGAAGCTCCTTTATATTCTGGCTTAGAATAGCAAGCACCTGGACTGTCACAGTCAAGATAATTTGCCACAGGAAAAGCGGCTATTTTCTCCATAAATTGTTTTCTTCCTCTCCACCAATGCAGAGCAAGAAAAGTGCCTCATGCTCATTGATTCCTCACCAGCAAGACCATCAACAGGGAAGGCCTAGGAGTGATTCAGCCCATAGCTACTTCAAGAAGCGTCAGCTGCTTAGCTGGAAAAGTGAACTTGTGCTCAAGAACTGACAACACCACAAGGCCAGAACAGGACTCTTAAGATTCTTAAAAAGGGACCTTAAGAGGCTGGCCAATCCTCACCGTGGCTCACTGAAGTTCCCACAACACCTCCCCTCATCGATTGGAGACCAGCTGTTGGCTTCAGTACCCTTAAGGGAAGGATCAGAAGGGTTTCAGTAGCATCTTTTCAGATTAATGAGTTTTGTTCAAAAGGATGGCTGAGGAATTCTTGGAGTTGAAGTCCACACATCTTCAAGTTGCCAAGGTTGAGAAACACTGGTCTAAGTGGAGGGACATCCCCAGCTTCCAAAGTGCTGGTCCTCTGAGGAGCACCTCCTTCCATGAAGAGGTTTCCTTGAATGTTTAGCATAAATCTCTTCCAATGTTTTTACCATTTAAAAAAGCAGGATTGCTTACAACAGTATCACAAATTCTGCTAGTCTTTTCTTCTTCTCTGGGGCTCCCTGGAATGGCCATGGAATAAGTCTTTCCAGGCAGCAGTGTGGGAAAAAATCTCAAAGGGCCTGCTGGTGTTGTAAACATGCATAAAGGTTAAACAAAGCTGAAATGAGATCCCTTGGTCCCATCATACATTTTTAAGAAACTAAGCAAAATAGTAAATAAAGTGTTCAGTAGATTTGTTTTCTTACTGGGTCAAGGAAAAACACTAACCAGACTTTTTGGCTGCCGTTTCTCCCATCATAGATTCCTTGGAGACTCACACTTCCAAATCCGTTTCCATGGAAATATGGGGCAAAATTATTTTGCATCCCTAAATGTATTCGTTATGTTTTATTATGTAGGTAACATACATTCTGGATCACTTCCCATGAAACCATTCCAGTAGAAATAACAAAATAAAAATGATTAATCCACAATAGTAAAGCACAACAAATTGCAGACAGCTTTTGGTGTCTCGTTCAGTGTAGCAGTTAAGGCATCAAGACAGAAACCCAGAGATCATAAGTCCTAGTCTTGTCTTGGACTGGGTGACCTTGGCCGGTCACTCACTCTCAGCCCTAGGAAGGAGGCAATGGCAAGCCACTTCTGAAAATCTTGCTAAGAAAACTACAGGGACTGGTGCAGGCAGTTGTCAGAGTCAAAACAGACTCCAAGGCACAATAAAAACACATATGCATTGAAAGACCGGGGAAAAGGGAGGTAGGAAAACCACATTAATTCATTAATTCATACTTGTTCGCAACACGTGACTTGGCCTAAAGGAAATCTGCCAAAATTCTTGTAAAATTGCACTGAACCATTGACCATTACTGAATTTTCCAAGCTGGTTGGAGCCCCCCAAGAAATCCAACCAATTTTTATCCTTTCTAGAAACTACATATCATCTACAACACCCTACATTAGTGTTTCTCAACCTTGGCAACTTGAAGATGTGTGGACTTCAACTCCCAGAATTCCCCAGCCAGCAAGGCTGGCTGGGGAATTCTGGGAGTTGAAGTCCACACATCTTCAAGCTGCCAAGGTTGAGAAACACTGCCCTACATAGTCATCCACAGACAGCCACAATGACATCATAATACAAGCTTCGCCCTTTCATACTTGGGTCACAATGCTGCACTCAAGTATTAAGAGTAGAGTTTGTATTGTAATGCATGTTTCTTCATGGGCTCCTCTTGCTTCTGTTCCATGGATGCCCACAGCAGCTTTCCCTAGCTCAGACTCTCCTCCCATGCAAGACTTGATGGAATGTCCAATCCAACCTTTCTAGGGAATGCCAAACTGGTGAAGCTTGATCTAAGGAGAGGAAAACAGCAAAAGAGCTGGCTGAGGTGACCAAGAGAAGCAGAAAGCAGAGAGGCTCCAGAAGGCAAGGTAGGGTGAAGGAAGATGGATATCTTTGCAGCCACAGCTGGAAACCACAGTCTCTTTATTTCTGTATTTCTCAGTTCTCTATAGTTGATTCCAAATACATCCCACAGACATTGGCAGCTTTAAAAAAAATATGAAAATCTGTGCATGTATCATACAGGTGCATTGCTCATAGATGTAATTTAGAAAGCCTTTTTTGCATTATTTTCAAAAATATGCACATGTTTGGGTACACTGGCCCCTAAGGAATGCACTTTTGTTCATCTTGGAGAATCCAATCATAAAACATCATCTCACAGGATAGCCCTGTTCTGATTTGTATAGCAGTTTGTGAAATGGACATGAGTTAAGTGCCCAACAACATGCTAATTAGCTTGCTCCCCACCCTGACTTCATACAGATAGCACCTGATGACTCCTTCTCCCTGTAATGCAATATGAAAGAAAAACTCCAGTTTTTCCCAAATTGCAGACAGCTAATATAAAGACATGAGAGCCAGTTCAGTGTAGTGATTAAGGCATCAAGCTAGAAACCCAGAGATCGTAAGTTCTAGTCTTGTCTTGGGCTGTAGTTGAAAAGCTACATCTGGTTTCCTTCACGTACACAAAACATGGCATTTGAGCATTCTAGATGAAGTTCAAGTGCTTTAGAAAAATAAATGTTACTGCCAGGAGGGTGAAGGGAGAGGAAAGGAGAGAGAAAAGAGGATGCAAGAAAGAGAGTCCAATCCGTAATTTTTAGAGAATGCCAAACTGGTGAAACCTGATCTAGGAAGAGGAAAGACGCAAAAGAGCTGGTTGAGGACAAGACCAAGTGATAGGAGAAGCAGAAAGCAGAGAAGGCTCCAGAAGGAAAGAGAGAGGAGAGGACACATTGGAAGGATGAGTTCTTTTGTATAAGGTGACACCAACCCACATTGTCTCTATGCAAAATTAGTCATAGTAATGAAATGGGCCATTCATCCAAAGGAGAACCCCGCATGCAAATATCTAGCAAGCAATGTTTGCTAGGAATAATCACAACAGCCAAATGGCCACTGCAGACAGTCAACCAACCACCTCACCTCCACCTCCCCTTACCGTGCTTAATCTCTGGAGAATATACATCATTCGCATTCCCAGAATGCAATTGGGTCACACAGCAGTTGCTTCTGCTGCTGCTGGTAGCAGGGGGCGTCAGGGCATTGGAGAGCGTCTGGTTGACCTCTGGAGGAGCCGGCAAGGTTCGGGGTGTCTGGCAGGTGCAGCCCGTTTGTGAGAGACCGCAGGGTTGGCTGGAACCCAGCCGAAGGCAGTCCTCCAACCAACGGCACAGGACACTGCAGGTGAACTGGCTGGAATTGTTGTTATTGATCAGGAGGACCTCCACAAAGCGGAACTCCACGGCTTCGGGGGGCAGCAAGCGGCTGGCTGCTTCGGGCTCCTCTGCCAGGCAGAGCTGCACAAAGTTCTTGTCGAAATGAAAAAAGGCAAAGGGGCCCCCACCTTGGCAAAGCTCCAAGCCCACCTCTTCCTCCTCCTCCTCTTCTTCTCCCCCCTCCTGGGGCAGGGCAGTCGCTCCGGGCTGGTTGCAGGTGTCATTGGAGAGGTAATGGTCCAGCGGAAGCACCATGGGAGAGTAGTGGGTGCAGACTTGCTCCTCCCGGTTGAACTTGAGATACAGGGAGTATTTGGTTGGATCGGGGTTCTCCAGGGTCCATGAGCAGCCAGTGGAGACAGTGGGGAAGAGGTCCTTCAGAGAAAAGGATCCGTAGAGGACCCCAGAGGCCAAGGCGGAGCAAGCACTTGGAGCCGGATCAAAGCCCCAGGAGAGCCACACCAGACACGATATTACAGACAGTAAGAATGGTCCAGCAGGGTTCATCCTATGACATTTGCCCTTCAGGAGAGAAAGAGAGAAAACGGTTATGCCAGAGGAGGGGGAGAAGCCTCAGCAGGACCCACGTTCGTTGCTGCAACACAGCCCTGCAAGGGGTAAGGGTAGGACTTGTCGGCATTTGGATGCCTGAACCACTCTGGGAGCCAGGGGTATCTGCAGCTTTTTGAGACATACGTATAAAAAATCCAGAATGCTACCTCTATTTTTAATTCAGGAAGGAAGGGAGAAGGGAGAAGGGAGAAGGGAGAAGGGAGAAGGGAGAAGGGAGAAGGGAGAAGGGAGAAGGGAGAAGGGAGAAGGGAGAAGGGAGAAGGGAGAAGGGAGAAGGGGAACACTTCCTTGAAACCATTCCAGACTCTCCAGATTTTCCTCCAAATTCAAGACACCTCTGTGTAAAGTGGGGAAGGGGATTGACTGCTGCAATATACATATTCTACAGGCTCAGATATTCTGTCTTCATTGAACATCTCCTGAATAGACCAATGGATCCCACAGCAGTAGCAGGACAGATCACTTAACCTCTAGAGGCTGCTTGGAGATCCTCAGGCAAAGCCTGACCTTCTTACATGGAGAGGAACATTGGACTCCACAGTGCCTTTCCTTTCCAGGGGCGCTCTTGCTCCTCCCTCCCTCCTGACTTTCTTAAAAAACGTAAATCTGAGTTGGTTTTCCTAGAGGACATTCCACATCCAGTTCTAACAATACATGCAGATTTATTATTTCAATTACCTCACTTCTCAACCCATAAGGCACTCATGACAATGAGGAATAAGCCAAAACAGAATATGAATACACTTCATGTATTAAACAAGATGAAAAGTCCTGGATGAAGGGGAAGGTCCTTTCCCGAAGATACAAAAAATCATGGTTAAACCCACTTTCCAGGGAAACATATTCTGCAGCTTGGAACAGGGGTGTCTGCAGAATGTAGGCAAAAACACCAAGAGGCAGCCATGAGGGTGTGATGGAAGCTTTGCCTGTTACATGTGTCACATGTGTGGTGCACATAAAAAGGGGCAGGGCTTCAATCCCACTGCTGCAGCCAACATCTTGACTTGGGTTACCATACCCTGTGGATGACACAAGGCAGAAGTCCTGTCTGACCAAGCAGTGGGCATCCGTAAGAAGACTCCTGTGGGTCTCAGATCCCAGACAAGTGGAGACTGTGAACAGTTTTTCCTCTGACAGTCTGATTCTAACCAATTTTAGCTTGAAACCTAAAACCCACACCTCAAATTGTGCCATGAAAGCAACTGGCCAACAGTATTAGCAGATTAGTTGCCTCGTTTTGCCTAAATGGAAACTTCTGGTTTATCATTAAAGATTGCCCATGTAAAGCACGTGACAGCTGGAAAATTATTAAAAATAAGGTGACTTTGTCCACATATTTTTTTTTTCCAAATGCTGAGACAGATACTGCATAGAAATGATGCCCAGAGGGTTGAAATAACAACCTGGCATGCCTGCTTCTGAGCAAAAGAAGGAACCTATGTTCAGGTAAAAATCATATAGTATAGGTCTTGAAAGGATTGTGACACCTCTGAAAAACAAGGAGGAGATGGAATGATTGAATCTTCTCCATCTAAGAAACAACCATGTTAGAAATAATCTTAGGTTACATCTTTTCTCCCTGATGTCTATTAGGAAAAGTTCACTGAAAGCCAAATACTTCTCCTGCATCTTTCAATTTGTACAACTGCAAAAGGGCAGGACAAGGTTTTGGTTTTTTTTAACCCATTGATCCATGCTAAATGTAGTTGATGATGACAGGAGTGTCTTTCTTTGCGCAAAGAAAATGGGATTAAAAAGAATTCTAACATGGATTCTGGTGTATGCAAATGTAGGAATTTCTCTGTAGCACATCCATCAAGAATCATATTGAGAAAAACTCTAGTCAGAAGTCATCTAGATCAGTGTTCCTCAACCTTAGCAACTTTAAGATATGTGGACTTCAACTCCCAGAATTCCCCAGCCAAAATTCCAGGATTTGAAGTCCATGTATCTTTAAATTGGCTGGGGAATTTTGGGAGTTGAAGTCCACATATCTTAAAGTTGCCAAGATTGAGAAACACTGATCAAGACAGCATTTGGTCTTCCATGGAGCAGAAAAAAAGTCAAAATGGATGGCATTCGCACATTTCCTAAACCATACATGGCAATTGAAAGTTTTCCCTTTTTACTGGAACTTTTTCAAAAGCCAGTTGCTCTTACTGCAGGGCCAGGGTCTGACTAGCAAAGATTTCCTCCCCAATCTGGCCATTCTTCTGCAAATGTTAATTACCAATCAGATCAAAAACTTGCCACATCGGAAATCTGCTCTCCAAAATGAGCGTTAAATCAAATGGACCGATCCTGGTCTGATATTCTCTTTTTGCTAACTACCCAGTGGGTGTTCCTACATTTTTCTTCTTCCTGCAGTCTCAAGGGAGAAGAACATTAAAGAAGAGCTTGGTGTGAACTAGAAGCCTGCAAGTTAGGAATTTAGACCCACCGGGAGAAACATATCAGCTCCAAGTTCTTAATGAGCAGTCACTCATTACTTAACTTCTCTGGCATCACCCCTGCCCTGTGGAACATTTTTCCCCCAAGGTGAGGCAGGCCCCCACTCTCCTGGCCTTCCGGAAAGGGGTGAAGACTTGGCTCTGCCAACTTGCATGGGGCGAGACGGGATATCATCAACCCTGGGGGTGGCTGGTGCCTTGAAGACGCTCCCCTTGAAGATGCTCCCTGAGTCTAATAACTCCTAGTTGACATCCGCTTCTTGGAAGATATTTATGATTCATAGGGGAACCTTTTGTAATGTATTTTAATTAATATTTATTCTATTTTAATTAATATTTATTCTTTTTTTTTTTACTGTAAACTGCCCGGAGTTGCTCTGCAGTGAGAGGGGCAGTGACAAATTTGAAATAGAAGTAAATAAATAAAGATAAATAGGACTTCCTAAAGCAGAAATGCCTTGACTTTCTTGAAGCCCCAGTTTCCCACCCCCACCCGCCAATCCTGCGTGCCACATTTTCTTTTTAATCTACCAAGCCGTTAAACACCAACATCCTGGACACGGGTAAGTGCTGTTTATAGAGTCATAAAGAGTCCGGCCTTGGCCTCATAAACCCCACAGGGAACGGAGTTGGAGAACTGGGCAATTTTCCAACCTGACGCGGGAGTAGAAGCCCAGCAGGATTGCCAGTTGTACAAGGGATAGCGTAACCACCACGAGAAATAAAATAGAAGTAATTCCGAGGCACCAGCGTAAAACTGTCTTTAAGAGGAAGAAATTCAGCCTTTCTTTGTTTATTGCGTTTTTGCTTTATCAAAGCTTTTGAGTTTTTAGGCTTTAGCTCAGTGTTTTTCAAACTTGGTAACTTTGAGATGCGTGGACGTCAACTCCCAGAATTCCCCAGCCAGCATCCTGGCTGGGGAATTCTGGGAGTTGACGTCTACGCAACTTACAGTGGCCAAGTTTGAAAAAGACTGCTTTAGCTGAAGAGCTGAAAGTGCTTCTTCAGCATGCCGTAATGGCAAGATGATGCTTTTTCACAAGTTTTTGAAGACCGGTGGACTACCACCTATTGAAGACCCCAATCCGCTGGCACGGGAACATGTACTTATAGGAAAATCGCTTGGGGAACTGGACTATGGCCCAACCTGCCCTATCCTCTCCAATCTCCTTCAAAAGATAAGTGAAGCAGGAAGTCACCAGGCCAAAAAATAACTCTGGGGCCACTCCATAACCACCAACTAAGTCTCCTCCAACAGATGTTGACCTGGACTGGTGCCACCAAGCAAACAGGATCAGCAGCCTGGAGGTGAAGACCCAAACTAGACCAGACTCTGAACATAAAAGGAAGAAAGAAGGAAGAGACAGGGTCATTTGAGACCTTCTCCATCCACAACCATAATTTTTAAAAAGGTTGTTGGTGCCCACCTCTAATGCCCTCTACTTGGTGGACCAGTTGTTTGGCAAGCTTCTAATCCAAGCAGACTCACCTAGGTCCTTATCAAGAGCTCTTTGAGACTTTTGTTCTTTGCAAAGCAAGTCATCAGAAACAAAAATAAGGGTATATGATAACTGCAGCGAGACTTTTGTGTGCTCAAAGGTGGAAAGACTTAATATTACCCACAATGGAGGAATGGATGGTGGAGTTGATGGAGTTGGCTGAGATGGCGAAACTGACAGCTTTGATTAAAGAAAAGACATTGACTAATTTTAAGGCTAATGGGAAGCCCCTTTTGGACTTTTTGCAGGAAACAGGGGGAAAAAAATGAAATTATGATATACGGATTTGATGATTAGTAAAATTAATAGATTATAGAAAAAATGGATGTTAAATTGTAATCCTAGAGTAAGAATTTAATGTACGTTTTAGTTATATCTACTGTAAAAGAAGTCAGAAGTCATTCTTTCTTGGTATTTCTATTTCTTGCTTTTTCTGCACTAAAGAAGTTCTCCTTCTTTATTCCCTCTTTTCTTCTATTCTTTTTCTTGATGATTAGTTCTTGTTAGTGTTTATCTTTCTGTTTTTAAAATTTAACACAGCGATTTTTTTTTTTTTTTTTAAAAAGGGGAACCAATGCAAGGAAAAGCGAAAGCCAGCCCTCCCCCTCGCATTTGCAAAATGAAGCCATTTGGAACTGGGCACTGGGGCAGCAGGTGGTCTCCAGGGACCTTCTGGCTCCCTGACAAGCTGTCACGGACCGCCAGGGGCTGTCACGCGTGGCTGGGGGCTGAAAGGGGAATATAGCAGGAGTGTGGCAAGGTTTCACCTGCGCAGACCTGTTCAGGCGCCCCACCAAAACCAGCCCCCCTCTCTCCAGAGCCCCGAAGGCAGCCCCTGACATGAAGACAAATGAGACGCTGTCACAGGCACGGCTCCGTGGAAAGATCTGTATGTAGACAGGACAATAAGCACCGAGAAAGAGAGGCGGTGGGAAACAGAGCTGGCAAATTTTCACAGCAGAGCGACGTTTCCTGCTTGACTCAGGACATTTCCAAACATTAAGACGAAGTGTGAAGGAACCCACCCACCAGGGCTGTTCCCCAAAGAGCAACGCGCCTTGTTTCCTGCTGGGTCCCCTCTGGTTCCCATTTGCAGCTGGGAACAACCTCAGATGGCTGGAGAAAAGTGTGCAAGTAAAACCCCAGGGTTTGGGGGGTGCTGGAGAAAGCCATGGAAGTGCAGTCTATCAGCCGTTATGAACCAGAATGAGAAATCAGTCGAACCCCCACATCCAGGGGCAGGCCACTGCTGCTTCCAGGCTTCCTGAAGACCAGGCTACAAATGGGATGGTTTGGTAGAACTTCTCTTTTGGGGGAAGATCACCGTCATTCACCCCATCCACAAGTATGGGATTAGTCCGGGAGGAGACGCCTGGTCCACAACACCGACATTGATTTCAAAGACAGACTTTGGGCCAAGTAAGCCATCTGCTTTGCCCGACCTGATGCCCACTGGGCATCCTGAAATGCACCCTGGCTGAGAGAGCTGGAAACGGCAATCCCCAAACCTTTGAACAGCACAGAAAAGATTGAGGCACAGAATCCCCCAATTAAGCCACCGCAAAAGGAGAAGTGCCTCTGAGCATGGGCTGAATGCTTCTCCCTTATGGTTTCAAAAGCCCAGGCAGATCATGTACAAAGGTCCCAGCACCCCGCTCCTTTCTGTTCTCCCCAGATAGTAATGGGGGGGGGAGAGCTGTGGGCCCATAAAAGGGTGCCAGGGTAAGTTGGGGGTATTAACAGCTACCCTCCTAAATTAAGTCCTCTGGATCATTACTGGGTTGCCAAAAAAACCTTTCAAGGGCCCTTAAAAGAAGTTAAACCAGAACCTTGCTGAAGTTGTGGAACATTTCACAAATCAAACCTTTTGCTGTTCTCCAACCTGACCCCCTTCAGAAATGGGAGGGCTACAACTCCCACCTCTGGGGCCGGGAACGCTGGGGGGCAAAGGCCTAGTGGACTGAGAGAGCCCCAGGTCACGGCTTGCACCCTGCGGGGACTTCTCTGTCACCCAGCCTGGCTTTTGCCGCCTCGTTCGCATTCCAGAGAGCAGGAGGAATTGCACGGAGGGCCAGGCTGGGGATATTCCTAATGGTGCGGCCAGGCTCCGTCCCCAGCCTCCGTGCGGAGAATGCAATTGCGGGTTCCTCCAAGGACGGAAGGTGACTGCTGTTCCTCTATCGATCCAGCAGTTTAATGCTTCTCCAGAGGAAGGAGGGGCTTTTAATTAACATCTTGACTTTGGTGCTGGGGTCAGAGAGTTCTGACAGTCTCGTTAACCAGAGCCAGGGACTTCAGAACAATTAATAACCGCCAGCGATAAGGAAACACAAATCATCCGGAAGGATAGAGCCTCCAGCTGAAAGAGCATGTCAAGTGGCAGAGGATTCTGGGAAGAGTTGGGGCACAGCCCCTCTAATCACAGGGGGCACTGAACAGGATGGCAGGGTGGCATCGAAGCTCAAAGCCCGTGGAGAGGGCGCCAGAGATCTCACTCGATCTAAAGGTGAGATCAAACAAGACGTAAAGCCCAAATTAATTTCATTAACTTTAGCTTGTTTTGCAAAACCAGCCCTCCTGGCTTTTAAACCATGGTTTATGGAAGGCTCTGAATCTGTGGTCTAAGATCTCTGGAGGTCCATAAAGGTTCTGCAGGGGGAGAAAGGGTTGTCGTTCATGTTGTTGTTATTATTCCTTACCATATTCACATTATTTACAACGATGCAGGTAAATTTGCTGTGATCAGTGAAATGTTTTATGAGTGAACACAATAAATAACTAGAAACAGTTCTGTTTTCACTAACCCTGGATATACAAATGTGACTTCCATCAGCGACATTAAAAATGCTTAAATGGTTTTGAGGCCAATGCAGTGATCCAGATAAAAGAAAAAGCTGGAAATGTCTACTTTACGGCTCAAGTGTGTTGCAGCAACACAGTTAATTGTGGCTGGTCCACAAGCTGTGATTAAACAAACCATGGATTCACACAAGTGGCGCATTAGATCACAACTGGTGATTCAGACAACTACGGGACACTGCCTTTCAAGGGACATTCCTTCTGAGAAATCTGTAAGTTTCTCAGGATCTCTGTAACTCCAGCTGAAAAAAAGATTTTGCCAAGAGTCTGCAATTGCCCTTTTTATATGAACCACTTCCTTTCCCAGAAAATAGCAGGTTTATTGCGGCTGTGACAACTGTCATTTGACAACACAATCTAGTTGTGGGTTGATACTTGCTGAAATTGCTTTTAAAGTCATTCGAATTTTCAAATGAATGTTCATAAATGTCAGAAAAATAAAACATGCATTGGTGCATTGTACTCCTCCCCACCCCCACCCCTTGCAAGCAAAGATACGTAAGGCAAGTTCCCCAAATTCTGCCTAGTCCTGTGTGACCCAGGGATGAAAGACAGAATATACCTATGCAGATTAAGGCATTATGCATTATGCAGATAAGCACAATTCACAGTCTCAGTGATTGGACAGGATACCGCTTAGTCCCCACCCTCTCGCTGTGATCTCACATTTTTTTTATGCTGTCTTCCATATATGTGTGTGTGTGTGTACATATGTGCACCTATACACATGTACATACATATACACGAACTACAAAAAGGGGGATGTATATGTATGTATGTAAAAGGGGAATACCCACCAATGAGACTCTTCTAAGAGTTTAATGGCTGCGGTTGCAGCTGGTTTAACTATGGTCTACTGAGTAAACCACAACAAGCTGGGTTCATGGAGGACACTAAGCCAAACCATTATAGCTCTGTTCTAGGTGTGAATGCAAGCAGTGTGTTTGATAAGCTCTAGGAACATGCTCGTGTTATATTCCAAAAGTCATTGGAATAGACCAAGAAACAAAAACAGAGTTTATGCTGTGCTAAAGTAGAATGTGAGAGCCAGGTTGGTGTAGGGGTTTAGGCCCCAAGCTGGAAACCAGGAGACTGTGAGTTCTAGTCCTCCCCATCCAGACCCCAACAGCTTCCAAGCACTGGGCCAAGACCTTAATTATTAACTGAGGCCCTGCTCGATCTAGTGGTGAAGGTGCTGGACCATGAGTTCTAGTCCCACCTTGGGCACAAAGCCAGCTGGGTGATCTTGGGCCAGTCCCTCTTTCCTAGGGCTAAGAAGGAGAAGGCCAGGGCAAACCACTTCTGAAAAACCTTGCCAAGAAAACTGCAGGGACTTGTCCAGGCAGCCGCCAGGAGTCAACAATGACTCAAAAGCAAAAAACAAAAAAACCCCGACCACCTGAAATGTGGATTGTTTGGTTTAATGTATTGTGTGAACTTAGCTGCTATCGTTTATAAACCCAGGTTGCTTATTGTCCTCCCCTCCCCTCCAAGTTGCCCCCCATTTCTATTTGTATTGCTGTAGGCAGAGGAAATTACAAGGTGATTCAGATCATCATGCCCATATGATTCAAGAGATTGAGTCGATTGGAGGCAGCAATTGGATTCTGAAAATCAAGCGTGGGGAGGGGTCAGGTAGATTAAATCAGGACAGTTTGATTCAGGACCCTGAATCAATGTGGGGGGGAAAATCTAATTGCAAAAGGCCTTCAAATCATGCAATCGATTCCAAGAGATCTGATTTAATTCTACTTCAACTATCAATCCACTTCAGGAAGCCGATTCAGTTTGGAGATTCAATCTCATCAACTCTAAGCTGATTCTTCAGACAGCCTTAGAAATTGTTTTAATGCCACAAGGTTGGGAAATATGAGAAGTGTGCCCCACATGACCTACTCATTTCATTCTTGTGCTGCTGTAAAGAATGTGCACGTACTCCAACCAGGAATCCTGTCCTACAACTTTTCTTCAGTACATTCTTCAACTACATGAATGCATTCTCTAGATCAGTGTTTCTCAACCTTGGCAGCTTGAAGATGTGTGGACTTCAACTCCCAGAATTCCCCAGCCAGCATGGCTGGCTGGGGAATTCTAGGAGTTGAAGTCCACACATCTTCAAGCTGCCAAGGTTGAGAAACACTGGTTTAGCTATAGGCATCAAACTCTTGACAGCATTTCTCCATGAAGCTTCTTTGAATTAGCTGGAAGACACTGTCTGTTGTAATGTCTTCCAAATACCCCACAATAACCTCATCTTCAGATTGAGCATCAGAAACTGAAGATCAAGTAATCTATTCATCTATTTTGTCTGGTCCTAATAGTTTTGGAAGTGTGGCTTCAGACATGCCAAAAGCAGTAACTGCTCAGTCCCCCAAAGTTTCATAGTCCATGGGTGTCCATGAAGGAAGGGCAAGAGGGCTAGTGACATCATCTCATTTGCATCATTTGCTAGACAACTTCACAACCTGTCTCAGATACTTACTGGGGTGGTGGTGGTGGTGGAGAGTCATGAGATTAATCAGGAGGAGCATCAAAAGTAAATAAGAAAGCATTGCACATTTTGCAATCCTGTTTTTTAATTCAGAGCTCCGCATTGATCGTCTCAAATGTTAACTTGCAACAAAGAGTTGTGACACTTGAGTTTCCTCAATTGCCAACTGTCAGGTGCTAAAGAGAACTCCATGCCAGCTACTGGATATTGTGGAATTTGAAATACTTGCTAGCTGTCTCCTATTCATTCCTGCCAAGACCAGACAATATTTAGAGGAATATTTGGGGGAGCAAATTTATTTTAATTCAGCAATGGGCCAAAGTATCCAAGATTACTTTTAATACTAATAATATCTCAATCAATGTTGGGAATGAGATTGAGCGCTAGAGTGGTGCAGATATTGGGCTAGGCCTGGGTAGAAGCTGGTCCAGATCCACCCTCTATCAGGGAAACTCACTAATTAAATAAATTAGAAATGTGTAAAATATAATCAGCAGTCCTTGAATAAATGAGGAACTCCTTGCTGATTTAGCAAGTAGCCAAGCTGCTCATCTCAGATTGGCTGATTACCTCTCCTTAGACTAGAGCAAGGATGTGTATTTTTTTTTTTTTTTAAGAAGGGGGGAAATAGAAACCCACATTTGATCTTTGAATGGCATGCCGGGGCCAGCCGCTCCCCACACTAAGCGTGTGAAAGCAGGATAAAAATGAAATTTCATTTCATTTCATTTCATTTCATTTCATTAATTAATTTAGTTTAATTTAATTAAAATGAAATGAAATGAAATGAAATTCATAGCATTCATCTCTACTGATGTATTGATTGCTTTTCCATTTCTGACGCATTAAAAATTATAATTGGGAAAACAGTACAGAAGACTTCTAGATGCTGTTTGTAGTCCTGAAGAGTGAGGCTATACATCTCTGGATTAGAGAAAGGAAGGAGCTGAAAACAATCCCAGTTTACAGGGTGTGCTTTGCATATACGGCTATGGATCAGAAATCACTATCAACTCAATTTTACAACAGAAGTCTAAGCGAAGAATATCTAGGACAAAGAATATTGGCTCTTTGGAGAATAACTCAACACAGAAAGAGCTGAAGGCTTCAAACAGACTTTTGATAACTCAATAATAAAATAATGAGAGTGAAGTTACCTTATTAAATCAGAACTCTGAATATTTAATAGGTTTAAGGCCACCTTGGAGCCATGCAGCTGTGAAGAAGGTGAAACCAGGCCAAGGAGAGGTTCAAGGTCCACAGTGAGGAAGAGGGAGAAGGTGAACCCAAGTGATTGAAACAAATCATTTTCCTCCATTCAGGCCTGCTTAACCCATGCAACAAAGAAGAGATTTGGGACGGATAATCCAATACAGCAAAAAGAGATCATGGAAGTGAAATGTGGCAATTCTTTGCAGATGCTCCAAGTTAGTGGAGTGAGCTTCTAAAGACAGGAAAGAATAAGAGGGGTTTTATCTAGAGCTCTTTGCGGTTAAAAATATTCAATTATTTTTACGTTGTCGTTGCGTTGACTCAATTCTCCAAGGAACCAAGGATGATTATAGACAGTTCCTTCCTCCCTTTTATATTCGGCACAAACCTCTCAGGTATCTTAGCTTGAGAGATGATGACGGGATCTGAATCTCTCTCTCTTCATCCCAAGTCAGCTGTCCCTGCACATACCTCATGTCTACAACCCTTAACCCAAAAGCTTTTCCCCAGGATGGAGGAACATGGGCTTTAAGGAGCTGCAGACAGTGCCAAGTGAACACCTCACATCATCTAACGCAGAGTTCCTCAACCTTGGCAACTTTAAGACAGGTGGACTTCAACTCCCAGCATGCTGGCTAGGGAATTCTGGGAATTGAAGTCCACACATTTTAAAGTTGCTAAGGTTGAGAAACACTGTTCTGATGCATTTTTCCTCCTTCAGATAAAAAGTCCTGCCTACCTCTAATTGCCACAAGCTCCTGTGTAGACTATCCAGTTCAACCCACAGAGTAACCATATGCACGCTTACATCAGTGCAACACGGCAACTTTTGACTTGAATCACCATGGCGACTGTACGTGACAATTCTTCAGGAGCAACCTCTACCTGCTCCCAACATTTATTGGGGCAGGTCCTACTTTTTCAGGCTTGTCAGCATTAGACTGATAGACCAGGAAATCCTTCCTAAAACTCCTTTTTATTTACGAGGGAAGCCTATCTCGGGGCTGGTTCAATAATGTTTCACATTATCAAGCATTAACTGTGCATCACAAAATCAGTCTCTTGGATTGCCCTCTATTGCCTCACTGGAAGTTGTTCTACTGAGGCCTTCTTCAACTTGATGTCCCTAAGAGGCACTGAGATTAAAACATCCAAAATTTGGGAAGGCTTTGTCCCTGCTTCCTAAGTTTGGAATGACCCAGTGGAGAAATTTCAGATGGCATCAGTGAAATTGAATACAATCCACCACCACCCTATAGCAACAAACTTCCTATATAGGAAAGTTCAGCTATCTTCTGCCTGAGATGCTGGCTTTCTAAGAGTGTATCTTAAATACAAGTGCTTGTATTTATGCACTTTTCTGCATTCAAACTTAAAGCAAAGAAACCGTCTTCTATCAGCATCTTGAACTGCTGGAATCTGGGAAATGAGTCACTGCTTGATTCTACTGGATTTACAGAGGAATACATGGGTGAAAGTTTCAGAACTTGCAGTCCTTTGGTTCCAGTTGCCAGAGAGAAATAATTGTCCCCATGCACATTGCCAGATTTATATCCAGCACTTTCTCTAAAGGTTCAAGACAGGAAATGTTGGAGGCTGACATGCTCCTTACAACGCTGTGATCTAAGTACAAAGTCAATGAGACACCATGCCTTATGGCAGGAATATCCAATGCTTGGGCTCTCCAGAGATGCACCAACCCCTCTCCTTCAGGTTAAAGCAGGACTGTTGGATTAATCTGCAGTGCTAAAGGCTGCTCCGAACCACCAACTCCCCAGTATGTAATGGGGATTAAAATCATAACATCAAATTAAAAAAAAAAACAAGCAACATATCATATTCCAGAAGTCATACCTAAAATAATAGAGACCACTCCCTCGGCTTGAGGGGTAGTAGAGCAGTCCAATTTCGCTGGCTTGGTGAAACATTTGAATGCTGCATTAAGCCATGATTTGTTTAACCATGTCTTACCAAATAAAACAAAATCGGTTTTGGTCATTAACAAAGCCATAAACCACCCAATGTAATGCATAATGGCTTGAGTTACCTGGCACACTATGTCAAAAGCAGACAAACACCTTAGGGTTTAGCTCAGGCATGGCCTTCCTGAAGCTCATGACCATGGTTTAGAGCAGACCTGCACAACATGTGACCCCCACCAAGCAGCTTTGTGCAGCCTGCTGGTGCTTTTAAAAAAAGTAATAAATTTGCCACCACCACCACCACCCTGAAAGATATGCCTACAAGCCTCACCACCACCAGCAGCTTCACCTGACTAGCTGCAGAACAGCTGATCAGCCTGCCAGGTACTTTCCCCCTCTTCAAGTTGTGCATGGCTGGTGAAGAGAGTAAAGGAGATGATCTTAATGGAAATATGGAAGAACCGTTACCAAGGCAAAACATTTGGAAGTGGCCCGGGCAGATGCCTCCTTAATTCACTGAATTAGGAGGAGGAGGAGGAGGAGGAGGAAGAGGAGGAATAGCACAATCAGACTTGCAAGATTCTGTTATTAGAGCCAATCTCAATAAAAGTAGTTTTAGCCTTCTTGGGGAATTGATTTCTTGGTCTGGTCTATCTAGCGGGGCTGACACATGCCTAACTTCCACAATATCCATTTTGCAGCTCCCAGAGCCCCTCTGGACTGCATCACCAAACCACCGACATTCAGCAGCACCAAATGCCCATCGTAAACTCTGCACAGCTTAATGCATAGCTTTCACTGCTTCACCTACCTCCCCCAAATGGGCTGAAAAGAATTAACCTTCCCAGTCTGGAGATTCTACCATACTATCAGCTGCACCCTGCGGCCTTTGAACCTTAAAAAACAAGGGGGGGGGGGAAATCACAAAAGGAGATGTGCCTTTTCTGCCATAGTCCCTACCTTCTGGGACATCCTCCCTCCTGAGATTAGGATAGCCCCAACCCTGCTGGCCTTTGGAAAGGCTTTGAAGCCCGGGCCTGGGATCCTGAGTGGGTGAAGGGCCCTGTTTCTTGGCTATGTTGACCTCGTCAGATTATAATATTTCTTGGCTGTTATCTGTATTTAATTTCTTTTTTGTGTTGTGTTTTAACTGTTTGAATTGTTTTCATGATTGTTCACTGCCCAGAGTCTCTGGTTTGAGATGGGCAGCTATAGAAATGGAATAAAATAAAATAAATAAAATGAAAATAAATGCCCTTCCCCTAAGCGCCAAAAGGCTGCCAGCCTTTGATTTAATCTGTGGACTTTAGCACAGCCTAAAACCTCTCCATTGCACCAAAGGATTTGTCTCACACTCAGCAAAACTTCCTTTCTGTTTCCCCAAAGGGCAGAGCGAGATCCATGGGTGCAGTTCGTGGAGTGGAGTCAAGGCAGGGCTTTCATCAGTAAGCAACAATGACTTTAGGAAAGTTAAATGGGCAGTCTCGTTTTGGAGATGTCCAACCCTGTCTGTCCCGCATCAAACAGGGAGCACATGGTCTCAGATATTGTGCCCCACTTAATGAGTCTGGACCTCTTGGAGGAGAAAGCAATCAGATCTGATCTCTTCTGCACTTCTGTCCCTTTAGCTTCCAAATCTTAAGCCCAACTAAAGACGGGAAGGAAGGAGACATACAGCAATTAGGACTCAACAACCAAAGTTGAGTGGAAGCATTTGCAACCATTGTACTGGTGCAAGAGCCAATTTGCTGCTATAAAAGGTCCATGTACAGCAACTGTCAAAGAGGAGAAAAATCAATACTGTAGTGTTTTTTGATTCCAGATGAATTGCGGGAGTAGGGGGAAAAAAGAGAAAAAGACTGGACTTTGTGTTGGTTGTATGCACCTGGGCACACTGTCACACACACTTGGATCCCTGGTGGCTGATTGCTTAGGGGTTTTAAAAGACACACAATGGAGCATGTTTGTGAATCTGAAAGATCAAACACATATGAAGCTTTGCATGAACATCCAGGGAGCCTCCTTTGGGTTTTCAACATCTCTCTTCGAAACTCATTTCCCCGGCTGGGAAATGACAACAGTAACTTGCAACACGTTTTGCAAGTTCAAAATAAAAATCATCAATTCATATTCACAGCACTTTTGTCAGAGTTCACCAAGAGCCAACTTTGATTCATATGTATTACAGCCAGATGTAGCCCTCCAAGTGAGCTCCTACAAACCGGCAAGCGATTGAGAGGTCAAGGGAGAGATTTCTTCAAAAAAGTATTGAGGGGTTGTGCAGGAAAAAGGTACAAATGGTGTAAAACCTTCTCCCAAACACAACTTGCTCACAGTTATTGGCCATTTCCTGAAACTGTAGCTGTAGAGGAAGGTTAGATATATTCCAGGCTGGTCCACTCCAACCTTACATACTCCAGATATGTTGGGACTGGCTAGAAATTGAGAGTTTATGCAGGGCAGAACCCTTCCATGAATATCAAAAAGCAACAATCCACAAGACTTAGGTAAGTAAACCAGCAACAATCATGGTCTCAGGTTCATCATGGCTTCAGGTGTTCCTCCTTAACGTCACGTTATAGCTGAACGTGCAGACCAAATCACCCAATTTGCTGCATGACCTAGTGGGATTTGAACCTGGGTCTCCCCAACCTTCTCACGTGACACCATGGTTGAATTTTAGGCTACAGCTACAATCGTGGGAGCAGCCATCCCTCTGGTATTTGAAACCAAACCTGGTCTGGCTGAACATACTGTAAAGCTGTAGAAATTTCTTGTCTACCTTCTCATCTGCTTGGAACAAACATGGGGCCACTGCCCCATTCTTAGCCTGTCAGCTTCATCCGTAGTGGTTTAAGGGGTTTTATCTGGAGGACAGAGAGATATTCCTGCAAGGCATTTCTCCCCCATCTTGCCTCTTTGTATGAATTACTTCCAACAGCATGAGGTCTTTTACAGTCATTCTTGTGGGTGGTTTCTACCTGCCCTAACTCTACCAATCTCAGAGAAGGAATCGGCCAAGAGGCACAGAAGGGCCAAGACAAGGAGAAAAACAGCCAAGGATAACAAAGAAACTAACAGTTGGGTAGCAACAGGAAAGAGTCTGATACCAAGAGTGTTGCCACAATGTGGGTGCCAGGTAGGCCTCTCTGGGGAAGGAATAAGAATGTTATAGGTTTTTCTGAACCACAATTTCCATCAACCCAAAAAGCATGGCAATGTGAAGGGTTTCTGGAAGTTGAAGACCTTTGGTTGGCTAATCTTGTTCTGGGAAGGGCATTTCAAGAACCCCATTTTTTATCGTTTCTACCAAAAATGAAACAAAGAACCAGGGACAGCCCAATTGTGGGAGAAAAATGTTGCTTAGCATGTTTTCCACTATGAGCTTTTAGAGCTGTGAAAGTATGAAGAGCTTATTCCAGTATTTTTCAAACTTGGCGACAGATCTTAAAGTTCATGTGTCTACACATCTTAAAGTCGCCAAGCTTGAAGAACACTGGAATAATCCATTCTATTCTCTTCCATCACTGGAGATTCAAAGGCTTCTTGGTGTTATCCTGGGATTCAGACTGGTTGTCTCTCTCTTACTCTCCTTTGACAGACAAACATACTTTATATTCAGGTCAGCCTCTGACAAATAACTTCTTTCAGCCGTTAAGCAGGGTGGGAATTGTTTTTTTACCACACATTTTTAATGGTGTTTAAAATATGCTTTTATCATTTCTGTTGAGACTTCTGCACATTCTCCCCGAGTTATTTATGAGCATTCTTCTCCTACCTTTCCTCCCGAACCTCAAGGCAGCTTACTTGGTGATCTCCCTTCATTTTGCCCTCACATCAACAAACCTGTGAAGGTAGGGGACTGGCCCAAAGCCACAAGGACATTTCATTGAAGAGCACACGTACATCATTCATCCCAGTCCCTGAACTCTGCCCCCGCCCTGGGGAATCCCAGGAACTCTTGCCACACGAATTGTGAAGAAGCCAGGCAAAGCAGCAGTGAAAAAGAAGGGGGGGGGGTCTTCTCAGGTACACGTGCACGGTTGCTGCATTCTGCATTTTACCCTCAGTGGCCCAGGAAAGATGCTCAGATTTCTCTTGGCAGCCCTCACCTGAATGACAGGCCCATTAGCACCACTGATGCAGGAACCAGATACAAAGAGAGTCCAAAGACCCCCGGCAGAAATTTGACTCGCATCAAGATAACAAGCTGGTGTGTAAAGAAAGAGTTTTTGCAACCCTTCCTTACAGGACAGGGGGAAGGATCCAAAAAAATAATGTTTTGGCCTCTGTTTGGGGGCAGAAGCAGCACGACCCCATTTGAACATGTATGTGTGGAAATGGTGCAGAAACAGTTCTTCATTTCTTGATCAGCAGAGTTTTCTCTACAGCCACCCTGATCAAGTGGCTCTCAAAAGCAGTTCCCAGGACATTCTCGAGGGCACGCTGCACGCTTAAGTCACCCCCGGGTGCAGTTTCATGTGTCTATCAATTCCCTGGCTTGGTTTTCCTTGTTATATTAACAGTGTGCACCTGTCCCTAGCAGGATCAAACAAGTAAAATTAATAGCACTGCGACTTTGGAACACATTGTACTTGGCACTGCACAGAAGCCGCTATTAATTGAAAGGCCTCCTGTAAAATTGGGGGCTACAGATGATTTGAAGGAAAATAGCATCAGCAAATGAGTTGGCGTACACATTGTGCCCTGAGTGCGGCGGCCATCGTGCCGAAAGGATCCAACTCCTGTGTCGATCTGCCATCGGTGATCATTTGCAATCAGTATGTGAAACAGGACATTGCCCAGGGCTTCCTTTATGCCAGGGCCCAGCCAAGAAATTCTGATTTAATATCGAGGCTGAGTCATAGGATAAGTTATGAAAAATGAGAGTGAATGTGCCAGGACTACATTCTTCTCGCTACAGGGCCAGGTAGACAGGCCACAGGCCCTTCCCAGGTTGGAGCAGCTGAATCATGAAGGTAAAGGGCTGGAATGGATCTAGTCCAACCCTGCCTTTTGCAGGAATCTGTTACGACATCATCCTGGATAGATTGCCATCACCTCTGTCACAGCTGCCAGCAGAGTTCATCCTGACAAAACCCTATTCTCGTTGCTCCTTAAGGAAGTTCACGCCTTCTTCACAACATTATCCCCATTTTCCTCCTCTATCATTGCTCTTCTGCATCTTCATTTCCTCTATGGATTAGACCAGTGCTTCTCAGCCTTGGCAACGTGAAGATATGTGGACTTCAACTCCCAGAATTCCCCAGCCAGCCATGGATTGGACCAAGAATTTATTTTCAGGAAATCCCAATGCTTCCTTTCCTTCTTTTCAATTTGCTGGCAGGGGGAATAGCAGGGCTTGGATGGAGAGACAGTGGGATGAAAAAGGGAAGGAGAGAACAAAGGTTTGGACCTAAATATGGAAACTCAGAGATATGCAGATTTTAGTATAATCAGTCATGAAGGGCAAGGAAATCTACCCATCTTCCTGGTATGATTTGACGGTGGAAACACTGTACATGATCTTTCCAAGAGTGCTAAATATGGTTTAGAAAAGGATCCCTATTACCAGTAGCTGCTGGTTTATAAATAACCACTATGGTTACTTGCCTGTGGGCATCTAAATGCTGAAAAACTGGAACATTTTGAGAAGGTATCAGGCCTTCAGTTTATAAAAATGGGTGGCCAAGGTGTATATAAACTAGAGGTGGAGCAATCGGTTAACTTTCGTCATGTGAAAATTCATATACATTTTCAGGGCGCTTCTCCCAAAATGCACTTTGGTGAGCAAAGTTTTTGAATATAGTAGATCTTGGTGTTTTTTTCACTTATACATTTGTTGTGCATTTCCCCTAGCATTAAGTTATTTTTTTTAATGGGAGAACAGCATCATGACATTTAGAGAAGTAAGAACTGCGAAGGATAACCAAATTTTGCTTTGTGTATCACTTGAAAAGCAACAGTAAATGTGTTTTCATGAAAATGCATGCCAAACTAATGTGTTCCATTTTCCTAATAGGCTGGTTATTCTGGGAACTAAAATGTGTATTTTTCCTATTTTTCCGATGTAGAATGAACAGGAGTGCTCATACACACAGAAAATGTGAGCAAAAGAAACATATACATTAGGCATAAATTAATCTTAGTGCAATTTAAAAAAATGAAATTGCAGATGAATCCAGAAATAGACCAGAATGAATTTAAACACTGAAAAATGAAATTCTGGGTATGGGTAGAAATTATACGTTCTTCCATCTCAAGTACTAACACTGGAATATTTTCCCCATGGAAACTCACTTGGCCTCACCTTGAGGCATATTCCTTAAAGTTTTATCACAAGATAAAATTCTTTAGTGTGACTTTTTCCACTACTGAACACCATCAGCATGGGAATTTGGTAGGGGACTTTGAGCCCATCACAATCTCTCGATATAAACTACAGTGGTACCTCGGGTTACGAACGCTTCTGTTCACGAACTTTTCGGGTGATGACCAGCTCTGGCCGCAAAATTTTGCTTCGGTTCACGAACTCTGCCTCGGGTTACGAACAGGATCCGTGGCCATTTTCCCTCCCATGACCCGGTCCGCGGCCATTTTCCCGCCTGTGACACGTGGTCCGCGGCCATTTTCCGCCCCTGACACGTGGTCTGCAGCCATTTTTCCGCCCCTGACACGTGGTCCACAGCCATTTTCCGCCCCGACACATGGTCCGTGGCCATTTTTACGCCCCTGACATGTGATCCGTGGCCATTTTCCACCCCTGACATGTGGTCGTAGGGAGCGGGACTCTCCCTCCAAGCAATAGCTGCCTCCCTGTCTTCCACACCAGAACAGATTAACAGTAATTACATTGAACCTTATGGGAAAATTTGCTTCGGGTCGCGACCAATTCGGGTCGCGACCAGAGTCACGGAACGAATTAAGTTCGTAAACTGAGGTTCCACTGTACCTCACAGGGATGTGGTGGGAAAAAATGGAGGAGGGAGGCGACCCCTTTCATTTTAAATAACACAAAATTTAAAATACAGATCTAAAGCTCTACTCATTTCCATTTTTTTACCAAAGAACTAAGGTCTAGAAGCTTACTTTTTAGCAAGGAAGGAGAAAGCGTACAATATACTGTATGTACTTGCAAATAAGCCAAGAATTGTAGGTGCTAAAATACCCCCCAAAAATCGGGTTCAGCTTATCTGTGGATGGGCTCATCTATGAGTATGAACGGTAATACTTTTTTAAAGTATCCGTATCTCCTGTATATACAGGTAGTCCTCACTTACCAATGGTAAATGGGAACGGGAACTCCATCACTAAGCAACACGGTCATAAGGCACAATGTCACATTACTGTGCCAACATATGACAGCGGTTCCGGAAGTCAGTTGCCATCATTAGGCAGATCCCACACAGTCACAGCATCCTATGGACACATGATTGCCATTTGCATCCTCCTGCCGGCTTCCCCGTTGAGTTTGCTTGTCAGAAGCCAGGAGTGAAAGTCGCAAATGGTGATCCCGTGACCGCAGGACACTGCAACAGCTGCAACTACGAGGACCTGTCATAAGTACCCCTCGTTCAGTGCTGTTGCAAGCAGGAAGGCATCTGGCATGCCTTGAGCTGCAAAACTAAAACTATGTATACCTGTCAAAAAATGTTGCAGTCAGAGTAACATTACAAGATTTTGTAGACCAAACCATTCCTCAGCACTATCTGAACTGCTCTGGTGCGAAAGGAATAGGATGGGGGCCTCTTTAGCCAAGAATCACAGTCAATTTGGGAAGCTTCCAGGCTTAGCAGCTCCCAAGATCCTGCTGTGCAGAACTTCTGGCACTGAAGCTCAGGTATGTTGCCACTCCATACACAGAATAAGGCATGAAGGACAACATTTCGCTTCCTCAGCAGCTCAACTTTCATTAAAAAAAAAAAAATCCACCTCTCATGGAGACCAGAAAATGTATACAGGTAGTCTTCTCTTGATGACTGTTCATTTAACGATAGTTCAGAGTTACGATGGCCTTGGGAAAAGTGCTTTATGACCCCCACAGTCACGTGATTGTGATTTGCAACCTTTTTTACAATGGTTGTTAAGCGAATCACTGCGTGGTTCACTTATCACATGGTTGTTAAGCGAATTCTGGCAAAAACATCCATTGGGGAAGCTGGATTCGCTTAATGACCATGTGATTCACTTAATGGCCACATGATTCACTTAATCACAGTGATTCACTTAATGACCATTGTAAAAAAGGTTGTAAAATCAGTTCCAATTCGCTTAATGACCAAATCGCTTAGTGACTTAAATTCTGGTCCCTCTTGTGATCGTATAGTGAGGACTACCTGTAGTAGCAAAACCTGTTGGATTCTCAGAATCCAGAGGTGAAGAAAATGAGTACAATTTTTGGAGAGGAAGGGATGACGGGCTCGTGTTTGGCAGAAGCCAGAACAACCAATCCTTTTGGGATTGGTTCTCAATAAAGGTCTCAATAAAGCTGCCAAATAATATTCTGATGGATTAATAATCTCATTTTAAGATCACAGGAAATATATCTTATTTTTTTTAAATGCCAAGATCACTGATTATAGGACATGAAGCCCCAATTCTCTGTGTAAATTACCCATTTTTATGTTATAACTATTTCAGTATTTTGTTTAAAAAGCTGAAATGCTTGTTGGGCTTCTAAAGGAAACATTGTCTAGTATGTTCAGTTCCGTTGAGGTTTCAGAGGCAGCCAATACATCTGCTCCAAACAGAGAACATGACAAATGTTTTAACTTCATGTACTGCTATTCACCTGTTTTTTGTTAAATTAAACCCTTTCTGTAACTATTCCAAAGTTTGAAAAGTATGGGTTAAATTAATGTTTAGCTGATCCAGGATAGCCAACCCATTTTCAGCCCATACTCTCTCCCCCCAAAAGGTGGTTACCCACGACTTTTAAATTAGGTTAATTCCAACTAATCTATTTCTCATGGAATAAAACTTCTCACTCAGTATCATACGAATGTGTCTGATTGCCTTCTGTGCTGCACGTACAATAGAATTCCTACTACACTTAGAATCATGGACTTGCCACAATTTCAAAGATGTAGGTAATAACTCTCCAGCTGGGCCCAGAATGGCAAATATTTAATATAATCATTCCAGTACAAAACAGAAATTAACGAATACATCCAAGCCCTCCATATTCATATGGGAATCATCCTCCTAAAACATACACCAGTTGGGGTCATACTTATTTTCACATTTATTCTTCACTGTAGACTCTCTGGTATTTTCAGCCATCTATGAATGTCACCATTAATCCGTGTTACACAGTTAAAACTATTCAGATCTACCAAGAAATATCTTTTCTTAGGAATTATTCCCAAACATTTAATGGAATCTAAATTTTAAAAAATGAAATTTCATTTTTTAAGGTTTTCATAGGCAAGATTCTAGATTTATTCCTATTTATTTATTTATTTATTTATAGTTCAAATTTGTCACCGCCCATCTCACTGCAGAGCGACTCTGGGTGGTTTACAGTAAAAAGAATAAATATTAATTAAAATGCACTACAACAAGATTCCTATATAAACAATAAATGTCTTCCAAGAAACTGATGTTAACTAGGAGTTTTTAGACTTGGGGAGCATCTTCAAGGTGCCAGCCATCTCCAGGGTTGGTGATATCTCTTCTCGCCCCACGTGGGTCGGCAGAGCCAGGTCTTCAGTCCTTTTCGGAAAGCCAAGAGGCTGGGGGACCATCTCACCTCTGGGGGGAGAATATTCCAAAGGGGGGGCAATGGCAGAGAAGGCTCTCCTCCTGGGCCCCACCAATTGACATTCTCTCACTGATGGGATCCGTAACATACCTTCTCTGCTGGACCAGGTCAATGTGATGGAGGTGAGATGGTCCCTCAGGTAACCTGGTCCCATGCCATGTAGGGCTTTAAAGGTGATAACCAACACCTTGAATTGGACCCAGAAGCAAACTGGCCCCCAATGCAGCTCCTGCAGCAGAGGTGTTGCATGTGTCATCCTTGGGGCACCCAAGATTGCCCGCGCGGCCACATTTTGAACCAGCTGTAGCTTCTGGATACTCTTCAAGGGTAGCCGCATGTAGAGCACATGGCAGTAGTCTAAACAAGAGATGACCTGGGCATGAGTGACTGACTGGAGGGCCTCCTGATTTGCAACATAACCAGAACATTTATCCTATTGCTATAGTGTCTCCACAAAATGAGGTAAAGATCATTGTTAAAAAGCCCCCAAATATCATCAGCATAAAATTCATGCTCCATTTCAGACACCTGCTGAATATACCATAATTATCACACATTGTCCCCCTCAAAAAAAGCCAAAAGTTCCAGCAGGTGTGTTAATACACAAGTTTCAGTCACATCCTTTCATTGCCTTGCAACACCGGAACATTTTTCTTATCGTGAATCAGGTTCTTGGAAGAAAGCTAAGACTTAAAGAAGCTACAGTCGTGTGTTACTGAACTATATTCTGCAAAATTGGAAGCTGTCGATGAATGAGTGGATCTACCACGCCTGGATTATCGCTAAAAAGATTACTATGTTCCTGGAAAGATAGTTGGGTACCAGATCCAGAAGTTGGCTTGTTAAACTTGTCAAAGCTCAGCCTTTGTACTGGTTCTCTACCAGCACTGAGGAAAGTCTGGGCAATACGATTCCACGAGGCCGAGGTTTGATTTGCTGTTTAAAAATGAATCCCAGTAATGTTCACACTGCTGTAATTATTGTCACTGAATTTTTGGTTTGCATATTTGCATGGTTTATTTGTTTCATATATTCTTGGGTTGCGTGTTTCACATCTTGTTCTTCTTCTGTATTGTAGTGATATTAAAGCAGTAAAACTGAGAGACTGGAACAAGCACGACTTACGTTCTATTGTACCTCTCCCCCCGCCCCATTTTTCTTCTCATTATTCAAATAGGAGATCACATCACCTATATCTGCACCGTCTTTTAAAAAAAAAATGCATTTCCCATTTTCTCCACACAGAGATTAAGTTCCTTTCACACCGAGCTCTTCATAATGGCAGACAACAGGCAGCACCAGACCTGGTTGAGACAGTCACGTCAGCCCTCCCTGCTGGAAACAGCCAGGGGCTCAGGCTATGGACCCCCGCCAACTCCCCCTCCCGATTAAATCCCACCCCCTCTGAGAGCCAGAGGCACAGAACCGCTGAGAGGAAACGGAGCCCAGCCCAGTTCCACCCCCAACCGCAGCGCCTGTTTTGTTGCGATAATGAAGCATCAAGAAAAACCATGGAAGACTAAATTCCTCTTGGAGTTTTTAAAGGTGCCATTACAAACTCAGTTTCCCCAAGGGAATCTCTTCTTGTTTCCCACCTCCAGCAAAACAAGGAGGTCTGTCAAGTGAAGACATCTGAGTTACAGCATTGGCAATTCACTAGATATGATGGGACCAAGCTCTCCAGCTCCTTGGCTGATGCTCCTTCTGCAGCCAAACCAGGCAAAGGCCTAGAAGTGGACCTGCATCCCCGTTGTCCTCTGGAATAACCACAGAATCATTGGGGAAGGACACTTATCTCATTGAAGACAAAGAAGATAAAATCTCCAAGTCAAGCACAATTTGCAGATGCATCCATGTAATTTTCCTGGCAGCAATATGAACATGGATGGATGGATGGATGGATGGATGGATGGATGGATGGATGGATGGATGGGTCTGATTAATATCCTGTCTCTTCCTCAGGAGCTCCAGGGGACTCACATGGGGATTGCTCCTCATTTTCACCCTACAACAACACTCCAGGATAGGTTCAGCTGAGAAAGATCTCCTTAGACTCATCCAACACCTCAACCAATACACTGCTGGTCCTCATTCTTTTCTGCCTGTCAACAAATCACCAAAAGGACACCAAAAATCCTTCAGTGCAATGTTTCCGTTGGGAGATTCGATTCAAACCATCAAATGGGACCGAATGCAATGATGCAAGAGCCCTCTTTTTGACCCTCAACCAATTTGGGAAACAGAAGTGAATCAACTCCATTTTTCAATCAAATCAGATTGATGAGCCAATAGGACGAGCAGTTCAGCCTAGAGCAGAGCTGATCTGGAACCTGCTAATGGGACTTTTAGTTCACCTCCTCAAGGCTCTGGCATTATGGCAATCACTTATTCAGCCACATGGCTGAACAAAGGATACGTGGCATGGGGATGTGGACCACACAACTGCTGCTTCTCAAGCATTCTTCGAACAACTCCATAAACCATCACTGGAGAGCATTCACACATTTGGATGGCAAGTACCAAGGTCCAGTCCAACCCTTAGCAGTGCCTGCTTTGTGGTCACACAGAGCAACCTTTGGGATGGTTTTCTCCAAGTCGGTTCTACCTGCCCTGCATTTCCAGCAGAGAGAGGGTGATTTGGGGGCCCACCCTGTGGGAGTTTGGGGAATGGGACCCTTCTCTCTGGAATAACAGGCCCTTCAGATCAGGTCAGCCCCACCCTTTAAGTTGTAGAAAACTGGTAAAGACAGTTCTGTTTTACATAAGGAGGTTTTAGTCAGGCGGCAATCTGTTTATATTTTTATCAAGCCACGTTCATCTTTATTACAGCCAAGGGCCAACCCTATTAACTGTTAACCAGCAAAATAAAATGCCTTATCACTAATTAATATAGTCCTATTAAAATTTTAGATATATTCCACTAACATGTACTAAATGATGGCAGCTGGACTTTTTGCTATCTCCTCCAGAGACTGCAAGTTATTAGACAGATTTTAACCACATTGGGGGTAACATGCTTCCTCCTTACCAATAACAGCAGAAAAGAATTAAACAGATCCGAATGGCCTGTAACTTTGACAGAATTGGTATAATGTATTTAAACCAACTACCTCTATAAAAATTGCAATATAAAAAGCACAAACATAACATTTTCAAATATGCTTATCTTATTTATGATAAAATATTGTTAGCTTCCTTTTATTGTCAGTTGCTTAGAGCTGCTTAAGTAGGCTGTATATAAATGTTGATAATTTTATTTTTTGTAAAAAAAAAGAACATAGTTCAAAGCTTAAGTTTTGTTTAAATTTAAGCCTGTCGGTCTCTTTAGAACCGAAGTGTTCACATTTCTCCTTGCTTAGAAAAGAGTGATTTTCTGAATTTATTTTTGTTATTGCTTAAATGTATTGTTAAAGGCAATGGGAAATGCTTCACCTCTGGGGGTACAATGCCTTATGCCAGCTCTGAGGGACTCCCTGTTCTCATTCACACCTGCAGTAAAGCCACTGGGATCTTAAGTCCTCAGCGCAGCCTGGTAAATACAGTTACAAAGTAATTTCATGGCAAAACAATGATGCAATACAAGGGGACTCCCAGGTGTAAGCTTATTCACAAGGGTAAACCATCATTCTTCTATATCTGGAATAGGCAATGTTTCGGTGGCTGGAGGCCCCATTCATTTGGGGGGCAGGGGAGAGGTCTGAGTGAAAGACACAGTGGTGCAAAGTATGTGGGGTTCTATCAGACACGTGAATGTGTTAAGTTCTGTGAGAGTTGCAAGCTCAAGAAAGAAGAACCACTTGTAAAGGTGTCCCTAAGGGGTGGTTAAAAAAGTCAAGATGGTGGGCACATAAAAATATGTGACGCCCATTAAAAATGGATGCAGCTTTGCACCGTCATCTTGACTTCCTTGACCACATCTTGAGGACACCCCTGACCTCTTAGATTTTTGGAAAGATCTCTTTGCTAATAGGATAATGTAATAAAATCTTGAAAGCCTCCCAAAGTAATTCTCCTGCACAACTTAGACTTAGTGTTTAATTTCTTTGATTCTCTTTCTCCTGCCTTGCAAGAATCTCTTCTGCAAGGGCCCTGCCTCCTACCTTAACAGCTGTAGAGAGCAGAGGGAACGGCCTTGAAGGACAGGAGGAAGAGCCACTACCAAGGCAACGATCAGATAAGAGGCTCTTGAGCCAGGCCAAGAAAATAATGTGAGAAAACATCTCAGACAAGCCCCTCCCTAGTTCACATGAAAATAAAGTGAGGGAGGGGGAAGCACATTCGGAATTGCAAGATTCTGCTACAATAGCTGTTACAATAAAAGTAGCAGACCTACAGCCATTGGTTTCTTAATCCATCTACCTTGTTGGGCTGACAATGACTTTGCTCCCTCCTCTGTGTTCCTAAGGTTTGTGAGCCATTCCATGACAGAATGAGACACATATTTCTTTTTTCCCTATCTTTTATTCTGCACAGGGTAGAGTTCCTGCTGGTTTTACCCTGATTCCTTTTTAACCATGATACCCTGACCCTCTTGTTTCCCACCGCAATGTGGCAGGAGCAGACGCTGCAATTTTCTGCAGTTATGTCACTGAAAGTCCACAGGGCAGTAAGAAGCATCTCTGGGGGCTGTCCCAAGAGGAGTTGGGTAAGCTTTAAATGATGGGCTGTACAATCATGGAGCAGGGGAAACACAGACAGTGGTCTCGTAATATCTTGGAAAACTGGCCCACCCAGATCAACACACGCTCCATGAATTAGCAGGATTTTTCCACTATTTTTAAGCTGCAAATTTCCCACCATACCTGAAAATGCCAGGGGTCCAATCTGAAACACTGTGCAGGTCACAAAGATGCAGCGTTGTGTTGCATGGGGAATAGCCACCCAGCAGATGCAGCCCTAGGAATTCCTATACAATTTCCACAAAGTTCTGCCCAGAAAAGGATCAACCAAAGACTGGAATGGAAGATAGGAGCAAAGGCTGCTCTGAAGAGGAACCAGAGGAGGCAACTTCAGTCTTTAGATCCCTCTCACTAGATCACCAAGAGCAAAGGACCCAAGGCTGAAGGAGCAGAAGGGGGCAGATCACCCCCTTCAACTCTGCAGCAGACCAGGGCATTTCTTTCGTGAAAGTGTCTTCCCAAGCTGTTATTCATCATCCTGACTTCCTCAGCATCTGCAGCACACTGCCCCCTCGTGCCAAAGCCCTCCCAATGCCTCATTTATACATGGAGATTCGTGGACAATTGAAAAACACTGAATAACGCTAACTATAATCTTCTCAAAGGAAACAAAAATGTCCTGATACCTTAAAACCAGCCATCCACTTAATCATTCACCCAAACAAAAATATTAAGCATCAAGATGGCAGATCTTAATTAAAGGCCCCTTAGAATGACTCCATGCGGATGGTGTTTCTGGACACCAGGAGCCATAGGGCCCTCCAGTGCTCCAGGAGGAGGCTGTTCTGTAGGGGAGGTGCCATTACAGAAAAAGGAAATGATCTTGTTGTCCCCTGAATCTCTCATGGGGGAAGAGCCCTACCTGAATCAAACACCCTGGATGGACTGGATCCACTTGAAGTAAGGGGTTCTCCAGGTAGCTGCATGCCAAGTCATGTACGGATTTAAATTGTACCTAGAATCCTATCGGTAAACAATCAGCATTGGTGTGATGTGCCAGTAGCAGCTTTCAAAGTCCAGCAGGTGAGTTGCTACACCTTGGAACAAGTGCAGTTTCTGAGCAGTCTTCAAAGGCAGCCCCAGAGAGAGTGCATTGAGTCATGTAGCCAGGAAGTGACAAAGGTCTGGGTCACTGTTGCTGGAGTCTCCTTCTCCAGAAGGGGCTGCAACTGGTGTACCAGCCAAAGCTGGGCAGAGCCCCCTTCCCCATGACACAGCTCCCTTCTGCCTATTAAGCAGTAGCAAGGAATCTAGGAAGACACCCCCCCCCCCATTGCAGAATTCTTCCTTCAGGGGCACAACCAAAACCAGGCTCACCACTAGAATTCATAAATGGATTCTGTCTGGAGAAGCAGAAATTCAGTCTTACTAGGATTCAACTTCAGTCCCTTTTACTTCAATCAGATCCTTAAAGCCTCCAGGTACCAGGTCAAGATTTCAACCACATCACCAGTTCAATCCAGGGTGGAGATGTTTTGTTTTTTGTGCCTTTTTTTTGTATAGGAGTTCAAGGTAATATATGTAAGGATCCCTCCTCCTGTTTTTCCACAGAACAACAATCCTGTGAGATAGATTAGACCGAGAGGGAGTGACCCGAAATCACCAGGAGCTTCAGTGGCTGAGGATGGACTAGAACCTGGGTCTTCCAGCTCCTAGTCCAACCTCTTAACCATTACACCACTCTAGCTCTGGGACCGAAGGAGAGGCACAAACCCCAAATCACACAGTAATACCTAACTCTGAACTAACAGCTGACCTCTCCTAGCACCTTCATGTCCATGTTAAAAAGCAGAAGGAAAAGGATTGAACCCTGTGCTTCTCCAAACTGGAGCAACTGGCATGCAGATCTCTCCATCTCCAGTATCACCAGTTGGAACCATCATTGCAGGAAGGAGCAGAAGCACTGCAGATCAGGGACCCCACCTCCCAATCCTTGCAGGTGGCCCAGAAGGATACCATGATCATGACCAATAAGACTGAAGGCTACTGAGAGGTCTAAAAGAACCAGGAGGGATGCTCTCCCCACCCACCTCTGGTTCCAGGTCAGCCATCAGCACAACCAATACAGCTTCTGTTCTACGCCCAGGCTCAATCCACAACTGAAACAGATCCAAATAATCTACTTCTTCTAGAGCAACTCAGGCTGGGGAATGTATCCCTCCTCTCAATTACAGCAATTCGCTCTGGCAGGCAAGTATTTCTTCTCAGTAAAGGTGGATGTAAAGAAATGAACAGAGACAGAAATTTACTCCCCATTGTGTTGGCACAGTGGGTAGCGCAAAAGAGAAATATTTGCACTGCTGAAAAAGGAAGACACTGAACACTTCCTTGGGGATGTCCAGCTTTATCAACCCTTTTAAGTTGCCAGAGAAATTCCTCAGACTGATGTGGCATCAAAGCAGACAGATGCCATCCAACGTTCTTTGCATTTCACAGCAGGTAGAATTCAGTGGATAAGCCAGGGTGAGTCGGGGTGTCTGTATAACATACCTTGAAAATCCGCCTTGTCTGATTTACTTTGGGAATTTCTTTCAAAGGAGAACATACTTTTTTTTGAAATTCTCCCAGATGGAATGTTCTCGCACTTGGTTCTCACACTTCTGCTCAATCTCAAGGGAAGATATCTGGCAAGAACTCCTCCATCCATGGGGATTTTGCAGACTGAGAAGGGTGGCCACCCGTTGTTTCAGAACAATAGAAAGTTGCATAATAAACCACCACCACCACCAGCAATAGCCCCTTCAGACACCGTCAAAGCCCTGAATGAGGACTTCGAAGAACCTTTCAAATAAGGCAGAAAAACAGAAGCTGCTTCAATGGGGAAAGAAAATTCCTGAGAATCTGCAAGGCAGATTTCAACAGGGCATTATTTTTTATCAGCGTTTATGAGCCTCCTCTTGTGCAGCTTGGCTGGTTGATGGATGGTTGATTGTGCAGGTAGGGGACGAGATCTGCTTCCAAGCGAGCAGGCACAGCAGACTTCAAAATCCTTCAGCTGATTTCTCCCAAAAAAGAATCCCTCAAAATTGGAAGCACAGAAGAGACCATTTAAAATTCTGCACCCTGCACAAACAGTGGAAGAAGGAGGAAGGAACACCCCGATTAGAAACAGGGTACATCCAGGTTAATTCAACCTGAACTTGTCTTGAACAACCTTCCCCAGTGCTGGAGTCTTCTGGATGGGTTTTGACTACCGCTCCCAAATTCTTAACTGAGAATTCTGGATTTAGTACTGCTTTAATGCACTGGCTATGTTCTACACACGAGTGTGATTCCACAAGAGCCTGGCTGCAGAATTCAGCATACTAAGAAACTCTGTTTAAAAATAGATAAGCAAGCTTCGAGCCCTCATGGCTGCAAAGATGTAGAAGGCATTCAGGCCTGATGCTATCTCAGAAGCCAGAACTAGCAAAAAACAAAGCAACAAACAAAAGCTAATGTAAAACAGTCAAGATGGCAGTTATGTAAATTGGTGTAATTTGCATAGCTCATGCAAGGTTATTTTTACGCTCTGGATATACACAAGCCGTACAGGCAGAGCAGGCTGTCCCTTGGTTTTTAGCCACGCACTAGAAGCACAGCTATTGTCTCTCCCTGGAAGATCATGGGAGCCAACAGAAATTAATCTCACAATCACTGGGTCATGTGTTGGGTGGAAAGGAAGCAGGGTTTGGCCTTCTTCCAGCCGAAATTGCCTCATTTTTCCCTGACCTCTTCCCTACTTGCAGGATCCTTGCTGCCACAAAGAAATGGTTCCACCTGATGGAAGATGCCACCAAGGGGACCAGATCCTACGAGTAAATCAACAGCCACGACAGCCCTGCTGTTTTGCTGTGCCAGAAGAGCACAGCAATTTATGTCAGACTTGAACATGCCCATCAAGGGCTGTGCATAGCTTTAAAGATTGGGAAGAAAGCCCTCTTTGTCCATGGTTGCCGACAACCGATGGTGGGATGACCTTCCTGAGGGTTGTGCAGTACTCTGGACTTGATTGGGAAAAAGTCTTTCAGGAGCATAAATGCAGCAGCTGTTTGTGACTCTTTAATGTAGCTGCCTCTGCTTCCAGACACCAACAGCAGCAGCTCTGTCACCCTGGAAACAGTCTGTAGAAACGTATCAGGATAACCTTGAAGGAATGCAAGAATGGTTAAGAGAAAGTCAACAACAACTCAGTCTTGGGAAAGGAGAAGGTGTGAGAAAGCAAGCTAAAATAAGCCCACCTTCATTCTGCCCTTATGACACTAGTGCAGTGTTGTCCAAACGTGGCCACTTTAAGATGAGTGGACTTCAACTCCCAGAATTCTGGGAGTTGAAGTCCACTCATCTTAAAGTGGCCAAGTTTGGACAACACTGCACTAGAGGGATACTTTCAAGATTCTGTTGTTATACCCTAGACCAGAAAAGCAACTTTCCTGAAATCCTGACTCTGTCTGTTCCCAACTTGACCAACACTGAAGAGCGGACACGGCCATGGCTGCTTTAAAATAAGTCACACATTCCTACACACACTGAAGGACTTCTTCCTAATAGAATCCAGAGCCTTGCACAGCCCTAAAAATCATAGTGTAAGTCACATCACAGAAAATCTCCCAAATTTCCTCCTAAACTGCACTCTTGCCAATATCTGGCCATCCTCCCCCAATTCTATGACTCTTCCCACCCCCTCCAAACGTTACCTTGGGGCACCAAAAGATTACCTCCATCTCTGCTTGAATGCATTACTGCCAGAAAAGAAGCATAAGCTGTTTTATGTGCTCTTGGCTTCCCTGTTGTGAACTTGTCCCAACAGCAAAGAGATCAGAAGCTGCTGGTTCTGCCTACTTTACAAGAAAGCACTGAGTCAAAGAGGAAAGAGTCTACATTGCCAGGCACCATCATGGCAGTGGTACAAGCTCCAGAACCAAGAATGGGAGGCAGGGCCAGCCTAATCAACAGGTGGAATGAAGCTTTGCTTTAAGTGATAGATGAAAAGTAGCATCAAACTGCCTTCTCGAGCCTCTAGTAGATGATGATGTTTTAGGATAACTGAGGCAAACACAGGTACAACTTTTGTGCCAAGGGTTGTGCCCATGCAGACCACTTACTGTACATGCAGTAAGGTGGGGCTCCACAGCCATCTACAGAGCCTTGCTGCTTTCAAAAGAGATGGAACTTGTGTCGTGATGTCACAATGCTGCTTTGGCATCCTGTCCCTCCCAGCTTCTGTGGGTGACCAGCCACCACCCTCCCACTGACGCTGCCCACTTCTAACTCTCTCACCTCCTCTGCATCTGCAGAATGTATGTGCAAAGGCAGAGAAATGGATGGATTTTTCCTTACGTACATCTTTATTTCAGACATGGGAATCAATTAAAATACGAAAGGGGGGAGATTGCTATGAGTATGTATTAGAATGTAACAATTAAATAATTGCCTTAATTAAAGTAATACTGCAATAGCAGAAAATAGATGAAGCATAGGGTTGGACTGTTAGGTTCTTGGTGTTCTCTGAGCTTGGTTGTTTTCCTGCAGATGTTTTGTTACCAGCCTAGATAACATCATCAAAGCAATACTATAATATTTATTTGGCTGATTTTAATCTCCCACCCCTTTTAATCTCCTTCTGCTTGATCCTGTTCTTTTGCAGCAAGGACCCCAACTTCCTATTCAAAGGCTGATGCACTTTCAGCCCAAAAAATGTGGGTGCCTGTTGCTAAGACTGATCTGAAGAGCATCTTGCTACTGTGATCAACCACCCCAGACCAAGGTGGGGTGGTGGCACTCACAACTGGGGGAGGGTGTCCAAAAGGCAGCACTGAAGGAGTATCATCCTCTTCCCGTTTCCAGTAGTGGGTCTCCTAAGGTTCTGTCTAAGCCAGGGTCCCCCAAAGTGGTTAATATTGACCCCCAAGGGTTGGTGGGACTATCCAAGGGGTTGATAAATGGCTGGGGGTCACAAGGGGGTCAGTAAATGGCTGGGCGTCAACAGTTGGTTGATAAAGGATAGAAGGTTGATTGGAGTGAATTCATATTTTGGGGTCTCTGTAGAGCTCCACGCCAGTTCCTGGTCCTGAAGGTGAGATGGCCAGCAGCAAGACAGTATTACCCAGTTTTGGATGGTCAGCTGCCAGTGAGACCAGCCTTGAGTTGTCTTTATTTTTAATGTCATTCATAGTACTATTACTTAAAGCAGTATTTATTAAATTATTTTCATGTTTGGGGGTCGATGAACAATCTGAAACTTCATGAAGGGGTCAATGAGCTGAAGAGTTTGGGGACCCCTGATCTAAGTGGACTCCAGCCATTGTCATGTCATTGACCATGTGAGCAGATCCTGGTCTCACCTATGTAAGTCCTACCACACAGCTTCATGCCCCAAAATGATATCCCAAAGATACCCTCTCTGGGTTTTTTTGCGGGGGGGGCCGGATCCCTAAGCCAGGCCTTAAGTGGGACAAGAAAAGACTAAGTTAGATCTTTCCATAGCCAATTCTAAACAAAAGGTAAAGGGGAGGGGGGCAGTATTAGAGAGCTAATAGCCTCCCCAAAAATTAGCTTTTGTTTAGAATTGTCATTATCTCACTCAGCAGCAACCGTGCAAAAAAAGAAAAGCGACAAAGATTTTTGCAGTAGAGAGCCACTTCAATTTGTCCAATTCACTTCAAACGATCAATTCCAAAAGCAAATTAGATAGTTTCCTGGCTGTGTGGAAGGACACAGGATTTCTTTGAAAGAGCCCTGAATGTTCCTGTGGCCAAAGATTTTCCTAATGCTGCACCCAAAGTTTTGCAAAAGATGCTTCTGTTTTTCTACCCTTTTATCAGAATGTTTTCAAACTTCCTTCCAGGGAGGTTTTTAGCTTACTTTTTTGTTGAAAATCAAGAATCGGGTAGCACCTTTTCTGACTAAAGCATTCATGAGCTCCAGAAAGCTTATGCCTTTTAATAAAATGTGTTAGTCGGAAAAGATGCTACCCGATTCTTGACTTTTTGCCACTGTAAATTAACATGGCTTTCTTCAGAGATGCTTTGAGAGGGAGGCTATACAAAAGACCATTATTCTGAGGTTGGACCACTTAAATTGAATAGATAGATAGATAGATAGATAGATAGATAGATAGATAGATAGATAGATAGATAGATAGATAGATAAACTTGTCGATTGCAAAGTGCTGAAGCTGAAAGTCTATTCCAGGTAAACAGCATTCAAAAGAACATTTTTGAAATCTCTGGATCATCTGGGCAAAGGATTTTGTCAGTGGATGGCCAATTCCTTGGAAGTCCAAAGAGACAGAACCCCAAATTAAAACACTCAGTGGTGTTTGAAGGCATTCTGCTCTTCTAACTGGAGGGTCTATTCAGCTGCCATGGCTAACAGCCATTAATTTAACCCATGGTCCATAGATACATTCAATCTCTCTTGTGAAAAGCTGATTATTTTGTTCCTGCCTTCTTTGTAAGAGTTCTGGGGAAGAGGATCGTTGCCTCAACTCCTTTTGTCCATACCAAAAAGCTAAGCCACTCAGAGATCACGATAGGTCACTAAACTAATTATATAGCCAAGAGAAGTATTGCACGTGTTCTCAGGCTTGAGCATTCAAACCTTTACAACTTGAGTAGCTATCAGCTGCACTGTCTAATACTGGCCTTAGGTTTTTTCTGGTCTTTTCCAACTATTCTCACACAATGTGATGAGGTGTTCTTTCTCCCCCTTCTGAAGAAAAAACATCATTTTGGTGAAATCCTTGTGGGTAGAGTGTGATGTTATTGGATATGGGTTGACCACAGGTGAGTGTGTGAACACATTTTGTACAATCCTTCCTCCAGCATTCTGCAGCCTCCCTGGTTTTCTACTTTTGAGTACAATCCCAAGAGGAGCTACCATAAAGGTAACATTTTCAAGGAACTTTTGATTCTCAGGTCATCAAAGTTCAGGTCATTTTCAGGTCAGAAATGGTGATAGCCATAAAAAGTGCAGAGTGAGAGAGCAATGTGCATTTGGGGCACTAGGGAGATCAAAACCAACTTCATTATCTTCTACCTTCTGCCAAAGACATCCTAATTCTCTTCTATCCTGTACCAGTTGAGGCCATACTTGGAGATCTGTGTATGATTCTGGGCACCACGCTTCCATAAACATTTCAACAAGTTAGAGAGGTTCAGAGGAAAGGACTGGTGGACATGCCCCGCGAGGATAGGCTGAAGAAATTGGGGATGTTCAGTCTGGAGAAAAGAAGGCTGAGAGGAGACATGACAGTCAGGTTCCATAAATAAAGGGAAGCTACATGGGAAATACTCCATAATTATTTTCCAGGACTGTAGAAATTAGCACCAGAAATAGTATCCCAGCGTTTGTACATGTTCTGGAGGTCAATTCATATTAAACAATTTTTTCCTGCTTGCCTAGCTGCAAGAAAATAGATTTCACCTTCAGACTAATTTTAAGTTGCCTACTTGGATTGCAAAACACCTGAGAAATGTCAAGGAAAGCATTACAAGTAGTGTAGCTTCTGGGATATGTTTTGTGCCCTTTTTAAAAAAAGCAGATTGGCGGTTTGGGAAAAAGAAATACCAAACTTGCAAACCTTAAAATGGGTTCTCAACAGATTACCTTTTCTGGGATTCCCCTTTTTCAGGATACATTTACAAAATGCACGAAGGATTCCATTTGACAGGCAAGAAAAGAAAGCGTTCTACGTTTTGATGATACGCACATTTACATTTCAAAAAATCCCTACCTTGAAAGCAGATTTGCACTACACAATGTCAGAGAAAACAGCCCCGTCGGTTCGCTGTCCCAGGACAGATTTCTTTCAAAGTGTGTAGATATTTTCCTGATACAGTCATATCAGCAAGTGAAAACTAGGAGCATTCCCCCATGGCCTTGTTATAATTCACCAAGACGTTGCAGAATATCAATTAAGGGCAAAAGGAAGTTGCAGAAACCTCCAGTTTTCCTCTGTTGGAAGAGCTTTTTGTGGGTCTCTTGGGTGTGTGTGAGACACACACACACACACACACACACACAGAGGGAGCAAAAATACTATTACCGGGAAGGGAGAAGAATGAAAGAGATACCAAGTGCCTAAACAAGGAACTGACAATCATCATTCGCAAGGTCCCTGGAGTCCACGGAACCTCGGAATTTAATGATTTCCTTTAAAAATGAAAATAATCCAAATCTCCCAAGATTTTGGTATTCTTGTGTGACATTCTCTGGAATTTCAGGTGAGCACGCCGAAATCTTTCACGGTGTTCTCCTAGGAAGAAACACAAGCTCGCAGCGGGAAGATCACTGAACCTTGGCAAGATTTTGGCAGGTTTCTGCCAATCTTTTTTTCATTTTGAAGGGAGATGATGACGTGGTGACCCTCGGTGCCTGAAAAGGCTGCCAATTGTTTGGCAAAACTGAATCGATTCCCACACTCTGCAAAGAAGGTATCTCCAGGCAAAACTGTCACTTCTCTCAGCTTTGCAAGTAGGAGCCCTGGAGAGATTGACCCACGGTCATTTTTAGCGGCCACTTCGGCCAAACACCCCATGTTATTCATTTATGATCTGAAAGTGTGCATGAATTGAGAGGTCTGGGACCAAATAAAACATTTTCCTTGGAAGGAAAAACACGCTATCATAATTCCTTCAGGGCCTTTTTAAAGGGGGGCAATGATCTGAGGAATCAATATTTTTTCATTCAAAGCAGCAAAAGTAATCAGTTAAAATATTATGGGGAAAATATTTTTAGTTTAACAGGTTTCCTTACGCACTCTCAATTAATGTGCTATTGACTTCCATGGACAAAAAGGAATGGAAAAAAATTGCACTGATGAAGAATTTGTCACAACAAATATTGCGAGGTGTGGGTGTGATCCAGGAAACATTCTGACTCTGAGACTCCTAAGAAGTTTTGAGCTACTTAGAAACCAGATTTGACTACGCATATCAAACCTGATTTTCACATAGTCATGAAGACAGCTGAACCATGAATGGTTCCTCATGTCCTGTTTTTGTCCTCTCAATGCTCATTTTAGGCCAAAATCAGATATTGCTAGTTCTGTAATTTTTCACCAAGCAGATTGAGGCACCTCTCCCTAGATGCAATCTTTCCACTGGACATTCCCTTCAGCTTGGAACACGCCAAGTTTGCTTTTCTGCTTTGAATCTCTAGACTTCTGTGACATTACAGAAGTCCATCCAATCATTTGAGAAGGTTCTCGGCCAATCTTTGTTCATGACAATATTTTCAATTTAAATTTCATTAGCCATTGAATCTTCATTTCAGTTTCACTATTGCCTCTGGAATCCACATACTATCTTTTCTCCTCTGTAGCTAAACATTACCTGCATCACTACTCCTATTGCTGATGAGTATTATTATTAAAAATAACAGCATCTCTGAACACCAGCATATCATTAAAAGTTGTCTCCACAGCCAGGACACAGAAGATTGTGTTTTCCAGACCAAGACTCATGGAAACCAGGAAAGGTAGAGAATATAATGACAGCCAAGACTTTCCAGGAGCATCAATATGTTATCATGAAGTTTGGTAGATATGGTTACACAAACCCCTCAACTTATCATTTAAACATAAGCTTGACTTCTACACCTGTGTTTGAGTGGGGAAAGGAGGACAATGCAAGTCCTGTTGCAATCCAGACTTCCCTAGATTGATATCCCAACCAAACATAGTCTCCCATGTGCATCTGGAGATGAGACTTTTTCTCTGAAGCAATCCTTTGCCAGATGTTTTTTGCAGGATTGCAGATGAGAGCTCAGAGCCAAGACCAGCTGAACCACACAAGACTGTCTATTCCATTAAACTGCCATTTCAGGCAGCACCAACAGAAAGAACCCTTATCTGTCCTTTGTCCTAGGCAAGGAAGAAAGAAGAGGTTGCCCAGAAGTAGGCTGAGGATGCCCATTGAGTTGAGAATCAAGATGATTCCTTCACTTCCTTCTTAACATGCCACCTGCTTCTGTCCCAGGGATCCTGACTTGGCTGCTGTCATTTCATGGACGTAGCTTTTGTCAGAAAGAGTCCCTGTTGCTATCAGACCTGTGGTCCTTTGGGGGGATTTATTCTACCTTAACTGTCAGCTTAAAAGTTATTTTCCAAATGGGAGAAATGGCATAAAAATGTCTCAGAGATGAAGGATTTCTCCTTGGCAAAAAAGACTGTGAATGCTTACCAGAGAACTAGAGTGATATACCTGGGTCATATCTCAAGAATATCTTTGCCTTTTCCATAAACTGGGGGGGGGGGGGGAGGGACAGGGAGGGAAGAGATGGAGGATGACTGGAGGAAACCCAGAGATCAGAGAGGTAGCATGATTTTGGTTTGCAAAAGGAGAGAAAAGAAAGCAGATTTTGAAGCACCTATCATTTCAATAATAATTATTTCTATGGAAGTGAAAGTTGGGCTTTGAAGAAGCAGGATAGGAAGAATATTGATGCTTTTGAATTTTGGTGTTCAAGAAGACTCCTGAGAATACTTAATACCTTTGGACAGCCAAAAGAACAAACCAATGGATCATTGAACAAATCAACCCAGAGTTCTCATTCAACACACAAATGACCAGACTCAAATTATTCTACTTTGGACATATTATATGAAGACCCAGCTCTCTGGAGAAGGCTCTAATGCTGGGAAAAGTGGAAGGAAAGAGAAGAAGAGGACGAGCAGCAGAAGGGGGTGGGCTCAGTGGTGATGGGTGCATCGCTGGAAGACCTGAAAGACCAGACTAGGGACAGATCACAATGGAGAAAATCTACCTATGTGGATGCTAAAAGTCAACACCAACTTGATGGCACATAATCAAATAATTATTTCAGTGCTCAAGCAATTCACACACCTTCTCTTGGTACCCTCTCAACACCCCCGCACTGAGAAAATCCATCTAAAAAAATCTATAATGAGTTCACAGAAGAAGCAATGTTTGAAGAGGTTAACCTATTTGTAAGTCATTTCTACTACTAAATCATACTGCTTTTAAATTAAAGTAAAACTACAATTTTTTTCCTCTTCTAAATAATTTACCTTTACAATGGAAGGTTCATCTTAGAGTTACTGAAATTATGATAATGGAGGAAGATTAGGCAGGGGAAAAAACTGCCTTTCTTTTCAATATGTGAGAGAATCATCTTACATTCACTGTTGTTGCCCTTCCGAATAAATACAGTATCACTCACTTACTGGATTTGCTTTGCACAAATAGAAGTAATTGCTCTAGGGTAGCTATGGATATTTAGTTCAGGAGTTTTACTTACAGCTAATTTAAACAGGGGTGTTTGTGGGGGGAGAAGTAAAAAAAAAGTCAAGTTGGCAGCAGGTGCCACTCAACCAACCCCCGACCCCCTTTTTTACACATAATGGATTTGCATTGCCTGGTTGCTCTGCCAACTTGACTTTCTTGTTGCTATCAGATCAGTATGATTCAATATCCTTGAATGTAGCCAAATTTTGTTATACTGCCTATAAAATTAGGCAGACTTTGATTGTCCACCAATGAACCCACCATCAATAGGAATATTTTATCTTGTTTTGTTTTTATTTTATTTCTCTTTTTAACATGTTTCTGTTTGCAATTCTGGTCAGTGATCGAAATAAAAATTCTTCCTCTTGAACCCCCCTGGAGATCTTCAAATATAAAGATAACCCCCTTAATAAAAGAACATAAGGATGGAGGATCTCCTCAACTTGTAACCCCTTAACACAGAAGCGGCCTATCAGCAGTCACAAAAACTATGGTTGCTTCACACACACACACAAACACACACACACATGTTTTCCTCCAAAGAGCTCATTTGCTGGTCAATGAAAACACAGTGCTGGCTTCCCGCTGCTGATCACAGCGGGGAACAAGTAAACTGCCTGGGCTGTTTGAAAGGAAGTCATGGGGCTTCCTTCTTTTTCACAGTGTTCTTGCCCATGATCACTGGGTTCTCACTGAGCACGGCCACAAATCAGAAGTCTTTTAGAAAATAATTGGTTCCCACCCCATTCCCAGTGATCCTGCTAAAACTGGCTTCCTACAATCACACCAAGAGGGTGAGAAGCCTCACTGTTTCCCTCAATCCCTGGGATTCCAGAATTCTCCCTGATTCCTCAAGGTTGTTGGAAGGGAGGCCATACGTGAAGGGACGGTTCAGTCCCTCTTATCCCCGAAGGCACTCCTTGGAGCCCAACAACTTGCCAATGGTGTCTTCAATTAATATCTGCATGGATGGCAAGGGCTATCCAAAACAGGACCCTAAGAGGTGTTAGAGAAGTCTTAATATGCCCCCCCAGCCATGCTGTGGTCCAAAGTAGGCAGTACCCCTTAACTCAGTGTTGTCCAAACTTGGCCACTTTAAGATGAGTGGACTTCAAGTCCCAGAATTCCCCAGCCAGGCTGGCTGGGGAATTCTGGGACTTGAAGTCCACTCATCTTAAAGTGGCCAAGTTTGGACAACACTGCCTTAACTATTAACAGAAGTTGGATTCCCTGCCCTAGATCTGAATCACAGCAGGAAGCAAAGTGTTGAAACCTGCTGAATCCCACCCAAGCCAGGGCCCCCACTAGCCTGCTATTTACACTATCTGGTATTTCAGGCCCAGAATATCTCCATAGCATGTCCTATAAAGTTGTCTAAACGCAGTTTCCATAACTAAGGAGCTAAATCGTTTTTGAAATCCAATCATACAGTCCTGTTTTGCTCGATCCTCAGGGTGCCCAGGATGAGAGCAGCTTCTCTGCATTCTGGAAGGCAGAACCTACAAGAGACATACAAGCTTGTGTTATGTGGGGTCATCCCTCACTGCATTTCCAACTTTCTTTCCAGTTTAAGAGGGCGCATTCAAGAGAGAGTGCACCTCTGTTGTGACCAGAGGTGGGTCATTCAGTTGCCTCTGGATGCAAACGGAACTGAATTATCTCTGGGGCCACTGCTTCTCTGGATGAGTCACTGCTCTCTGAACAAGAATTCAAGCAGAAACACAAGGAGTGCACTCTTCTAACAGCAGCAGGCATAATTGGCATTTAGCTTTGAAAAGCAGGAAAGCGTGAGCCTCCAAGCACTGGATGTCTTTATGGGGAGCAGAATGTATGGATGAGTTCACAAAAACATGCCAGACCTCTGTTACAAATGAACAGGAGTACCTGTGGGCTTCACTATTGTAAAACGGTGGCCACTCTGTCTTTGCACAATACACAGGGCCTCAGGCAAATCTCCAGACTTGGCTGCACCGACATTGCAAATGCAGGGAAACCATGTTCGGGCAACACACTTAAACTTAAGGCCAAGTTAATAAAACACAATTGCATTATTTGCATTGTGTGCTGGTCTCAAACCAACAAGCCATTCTATGATGGCTTGTTTAATACAACACACTGTCCAGCAAACGACCCACCACAATTTTAGCTTAGTCTAACATGCTGTTCAAATCTGGTCTAGGGTTACCCTAGTGTCCTAAACGTAGCAGAAGCTGGTTGCTGGGGTCTAGAGGAAGGTCTGCACCAAGATGCTAGAGCCCCCGAGACTCTTGTTAATAGTCTTTTGCTACCTGAGGCGGCCTTTTGAAGCAGAAAGGCATTCATTTCGTGGCAAACGTAAGGTGTATTTAACACCCACATCTGGAACTTTGGGGAGGGAGCACGACAGGCATTTCTTTTTGAACTGTTGCTGCATTTTATTGAGCTTAAATGTTCAAGCAGCCCTGAATGATACATCAGCATAACAGGGAAAGATACATGGAGCCCTATAAACAGCGTTTTATGAAGACTGTCCTTTCCAATAGGTTGCTAAGCCCGTTCACTGACATTCCTGAATTTTCCAGCCTAAACTTTCTTTATTCATGCTCTGCACAGAATTTCAGTATTTCTTTCATCTCTATCAGCCATTTGTATTTGCAGATACCAAGAACGTCCTTGAACAGCACCTGGGGTCCTGCATCAACAGGGCTGTGGGTCAACCCAGCCTTAGACAAATGTTCTACTCCAAAGAGACTCAGTTCTCCCTGTCAAAGAGATTCAGTTCTCCCTGCAGGTGGGTTTCACGGGAAATGCTAGACTGGGGAGAGGGCAACCATGGCCCCAAAACGTCATCTGGACCATCCCTCTGCTCCTTTGCTCTTCTTACAGCCCACCCAGGGCCTCCACTATTCCCTCTGACCCTCCCCTGGGCTGACACAGCCAGAAGATCCATCAGCAGCCCACAGTCTGGCTTTACAGAGGAGAAGCTGCATTCAGATGGCCTTATTGACTCATTTATAATTAAGGGCTTAAACCAAACCTGGCCCTTCCAGAGGCGTTGGGAGGCAACTGCGCAAATCCCCCCTCTCATCCTTGATTCCATCTGCAGGTGAGTAGGAAAGATGGTTTAAATAAACCCAAAACAGGCAGATTGTCCTTGAACAAGAGAAGCTAAATAGGGTAAGGCCATGATCTCAATGTCCTGTTCGTGGCTTTCCATTATTGGCCTCAGCTAGACCTTCCAGTGCCATATAGCCTAGCTATCCTTATGCTTTGAAAACAGTCTTTTCATATTATTTACACAGACACACACACACACATTCTTTCAGATGATTTGTTCCTTCTTAGTTTCTCAATCTGATTTGAATTCTCAAACCTTGCAAATTTCAAGGAAAGAAACTGCTTTGCTATGCAAGTTCACCTTGACACCGGATCTTAATATTGGCTAGAATTGAAGAATATTAAACTTGACTCTTATGCAGTGACTGGACAGCATAAGAAATATTAACCGGGGCGGGGGGGAGTCCCTGTGTCCACTAAAGAACTACATCTTATTAAACCAGATAAGGTGACTGTATAACCATCTATGCCATTCTTCACAAGCAGCACATCTCAGATCCAAATCTCTTTCAACCCCCTGAAGCCTCAAGTGATACAATTAATTGAAGGAGGGGGCGTGTACCCTGATTGTTGTTTCCAAGAAAATGGGCCTCCAGGAAAAGGACACCAAAATAGATTTTTATTTTTCTAAACAGAGAGCAGCAACCAACCATGATATGCATAAAAAAATAAAAGACCATCCATTTTCAATTTCATGGGTTTATCTGCAAGTTATTACACTATCTTGAGTTATGCAAATTTAGTGCAGTTATTAGAACAATTAAGCCTATTTTTTCAAGTAGAAGATGAAAAATCTGAGTGAGGTTTCGAGAGGCCAGAAATGCAACAGCCTTGAAAATACATCACTGCCCTTCTGCGCAGAGTCCAAGAAGAATGAAGTATATTTACTTATGGAGAATTGCAGGACATTCTTCAGAGAAGTTCAGTCAAAAGCAATCATGTTTGTTCACAAGAGAAAAGAAAAAGAAAAGGATTTGGGGTTGCCGATTGGTGAAAGGTCTCTCCCCAAGGTCTTGGATCTCTGTCCGAAATTCTACTGCAAGTTAGAATAAACAACTCTGGTTTGGATAAAATGATCTAAGTGGTTTTGCATAGCTGCCAGACTAAGTGAAGGGAACGCTTTATTTCTCGGAAGGCACGGACGAGGTTCACGCATCACGCTAAGCCTCACGGGCATTCATGGTGGGGGGAGGCAAGCAACACCCCATACATCATTATATCATCCCCCAATGATAGGAGTATCCCATTTTCAAAACTGGGGCAAGCGACGGCCAACACATCACGACATTACCCAAATTATATATTTATTTAATTTATATTTGGGGGATGATGGTATGAAATGGGGAGGGGGGTTCTTCTAACATCACCACAGTTTATAAGGGTCAGCTAAGATGAACCATACTGCATTTGCTGGCCACTGTGGCTCATAAACCAGGGTTGATGACTTGGCCTGTCATGCAAAAGCAACTATGATTTATTCAATAAACCAGAGTCAAATCATGACAAAGTGTGACGTGGGAACTGGGTCCCAATGAAGCTCTTGCATATCCAGAGGCAAAAGCTTAGGCGGATTGAGCTACTCTTAGGGGAGCTGATATGTCACCCTTCTAGGGCCCCCAAGGTGGGGGAGGGGAGGACACCTGCTTGGGAAGTGCAAACTGGGTCAATTCACATCAAAAGTGAACTTAACCAATGGTCTTCCCCATTTCTAGCCTAGCCAGCTCTGCAGCTGAGTTCAAGCCTAGATCAAAATCAGGTGGCTAGGTTGTCCCTGATCACATGCAACATCTTGCCCCTCATGGTCTCTGTGACAGTTGTCACATCAGGAGCAATTACAGGGGCTGGATAAAAGAGACCCTTTTGCAGAATTACTGCTGGGTTTCTTAGCTGATAAGTGAACAAAAGGCAGCATTGAACACCTCAGAGAGTAAACCTGCCAGGACTTTCTTGCCATGCTCCAACATACTGTAGCCGCAGCTCTCTGAGCTGATAGTTAATTCTATCTTGCAACGGAGAAAGAAGGGGTTCAGTCTATTGGAGGCCTCCAACCCATGGATTGCAGGCAGAAGTTTCTGGGTTTAATGCCATGTCTGAAAGGGAACCTGCATTTTTCTCCACCCATTCTCATTCAGTTTACCAAGGAAAAGAATTGAGGAGGAATTGTCCAGGTCGAACGTGATGTTCTTAAACTCATTGAGTGGTTGGCTGGGAGCTGCTGGGAAACGTCCTATCTTTCATTATGAAATCCTCTGTCCTCCAGTGCACAACCTCCTTGGCTTCCCACACTTGTACCCATTCATGTCATCAGGAAAGGTGTCCTGAGAGGTGGGGAGAAGCTCTTCTGGGCTGGACGTTACGCACAACCAGGGAGGCTTCAGAGACATAGAGAAGTGTCGCAGAAAACAGACTAGCAGTAGTAGCACATCTCCCACTCCCTCTAATAATAAAAGAGGCTTCAAATCATCCCCTATGAGAAATTAGGGAGGAAAAATTCCCAAGCCCCTTGGAAAATAAAATAAAATAAAATAAAATAAAATAAAATAAAATAAAGTGTTCCTTGTGGGCGAAGAAAACATCTGAGAAATTGCACAGCAGAATTCAGTTTCTGGCTGCAAAACTGGGAGCCAAAACTAGGTGTGGTACAACCTCATTCTTTTATAGGATGAAAAGGAAGGATCCCACGCAGAAAAGCTGTGTTGGGCATTTCTTTCCATATCAATATATGCCTTTTTCAGCTCCTGGCTACATGAAGTTACTCATCTTCCAAACCATTCTACTTTCCATGGTTCTTTCCTAGGCTTCTTATTTTCCCAGGCTCTCATAATAATGATTTCTCTGCTCCTGCCTCCTCAGCCCTTCCCCATGATGTTAACCAAAAGTAACGTGCGCTGTGTCCTTCTCTGACACTCAAGACAGATCTACCAATTATGGTTTGAGGTTTCAAGACCACCCCAAAATCCTTTTGCACAGCCAGCCAGGCCAGCTGGGAGACGCTGGATACCACAGGCTGACCTATCAGAGGAGCGCCATATTGCCTTGATACACTGGAGCATCTTTGATGGCTTCTCTCAAAACCTATCCAGACTTGGTTCTACAGCCAAGATCTAGAAGTGTTCGCCTCCACAACTTGAGATAGAGAAGGAAAAGCTTCCAGGAGTGAAGCCTTTGTTGAAAACCTTCCACAGCATCCAGTGCTATCCCATAATCTGCTGCATAAAGTATACTGAGCTCCGTTTCTCTCCCATTTCTCCTCGCCCCCCATCTTCACCTAACGGGAAACGACAGCAATGCCAACGGCTCTCCGTATGTGTTTAGGGCTTACCAGGAGCTTCCACCACCAACTTGGAGCAGAGACCCATGTCCCACTTCAGAGATCTACAAAGCTACATCCTTTCTCCCAGTGCACAATATTACTCCCTCCTTGCCCTGGACCAAGACATCACAATGCATCTCATGCAAGCTGCAAAGAGTAACATTAAACTGAGTCACTTGAGGGACATGGGGTGGGGGGGTAGCCCTCCCCGAGAGCCCTTCCCAGTTCTTATATAGGTAATGACACTGTCCGATCAATAAGGAGTTAAACTGAAACCATTCATGCCTCCAAGTTCTCTGGCAATGCAACAGCTCTATATTTGTTCAGCTACAACTCTGGTTCCTCTGCTTGCCAATCTCTCTTTGTAGCAATTCATAACCGGGAGAGATCTAGGATTTCCTAGCTGGATCCCCCAACTAAACATGTCCATCCTTCTTTATTTCCTCTCTCTCCAGAATGAACTCACACAGCAGAGATTATAATGCATCTCCAGAGTGAAGGAGAACAAGGAGCCTCCAAAGAGGAGCAGAACGTCCCCAAGATTTGCAGGAACGGCAAGATGTCCAGGCAAACGCCTCCACAGAGATGCATGCACTGTGCTTGGGAGGCTCCACTTTCTCATGCCCGATTTGTCAGCACTAGTTTTTTGAAGTTACTCTGGGAAGGCAGGCTGTACATGCCCAGAATTCCCACCTTTCCTAGCCACACCCCGAGTTCTGATGTTCCAAATGAATCTGGGCGATGAGACCCCGTTTTAGGGGCCCGTGCAATGGAGCAAAGACATACTAAGCTATAATGAAAGCGCCCAAGATCTCTGAAAGGCAGAGGAATCCCAAACCTTTTGAACCTATAAATACATAACATCTAAGATGAGGCTGAGGGAAGAAAGCACACATTCCTTACAGATAGGAACAGGCCATTAAACGGTTATGCTGTTTACTTAATTTTCCCCTGCCAGTCATTTGTGAGAAAAATACCTTCTTCCAACTTCCCTGCCTCATTATTAGACATAAGCCTTAGAAAAAAGACCAGAAATTTGACTGATAAAATGCCAGGGATTCAAATCCATGAGGACTTGTAGCGGAGGAGGAGGAGGAGGAGGAGGAAGAGGAAGAACTACTTTCAAATATATGCAGAGTTATCATACACAGGCAATACATTTCCTACTGAAAAAGCCCCCTATTCAATAGAACGTAGTTCCTGAAGAGCAAACATCGAGGTTGAACAATATTCAGATTGTCAAAGCCATAATAATAATAATAATAGTAGTAGTAGTAGTAGTAATAATAATAATAATAATAATAATAATAATAATAATAATAATAATAATGCTGAACCCACACTGCGGTGCCCCTGAGGATGGAAAATGCTCGACATGTGTCTTAGCAACTCTTCCAAGGATCCTGCAAAATGTTATTACAACCATTTTTTATCGAGTGTAGAGGGGCCGAGGCTAATGCAAGACGGCCCCTCTCCACCCAAGAGGGCATATATCATGACTAGGAAGGGATGTTTGGCTCATGCTTCTAAGCTCAAATGCTGTTCCAAATATCTACAGAACAAACCAGATAGTTATGGAAGGAGAAATTACTCCAGATTCATAGATGCAATCACAAAAATCAGCGGAGCGTGCGCTGAGCTTCTAAAATCGAGCTGAAGCCACGCCGCCTGTGTGCTGCTGAAGTGTGTCCAGAAGCCTCCACCACATCTGAACCTTTGTATGCAGAGAGGCAAGTGCGCAGAGAACAGAGCAGAATGCCAGCCAATAGTGCAAACTGGGGAAGAAAGACAAAAGCTTGCGTACAAATGACTCACCACGACCCTTCTCTGCCAGCATCCAAAATTTCATTTCCACTTGGTTATTTACACATCTACAGACTCGCTGCTGCTGCTGCTGCTGCTGCTGCTGCTTCTCTAGCTGAAAGCAGCTGAAGCCGGGGAGCATAGCAAGCAACTCCTTTTCCTACGCCATTCAGGACCTCCGTGAACCACGCATTTCCCCCCTCAAAGAAGTTTCGCGCAATGGCTCTTACTGACATAGGAAGAGAAGAAACAGCAAATCCTACAGTTCCCTCCCCAGCGAACGGAAGCTTCTGAAAGTCGACACAAAGACGGCCATATCGGAGATTTTTAAAAAAATGCTGAAGCTCTGATTTGGGAGATTCTCCACTGGGAAGAGACAAAGGTTGTAGTTCAGACCCAGATAGTCAAAAGGCCTCATCGGGAGATATCTGCCAGGCACACGGGCAGAGAGGGGCATTTCATTTGCATGTCTTCCGGAGCAGCTGCTGAATTGACATGCAGGCCTCCAGCCAGCAGTAACTCAACACAGGTGAGAAGAAGGTAGCCCACAAATTAAATCTAACCTTTTTCCCAGCATCCAGGAAACTACTGATCTGCAATACAATGTATAATGCAATGTATAATGCAATGTATAATGCTACTGCAGCTTCAGGTGGCAACAGGTCACTTTCCAGCAGTTCCGCATCTTTAAAACCACTTTTTGAAAAAAGGAATAAGTTGACACCTTGGACTCCTGTATAATGCGTGAGAACCCCAGTGGTTACATGCACGTGAGAACCAGAGTTTCGGACAAGACCACAACCTGTAGTTCCTTCCTTTTCCTCTAGCAGGCGCCAAAGAACACAGAACACCTGGCGGGGGAGGGAGAAAATACTAAAAAATAAATAAAAATCAGTAGTTGGAAGTGAGGTTTCCAAGAAATAGCCCTCTCTACCCTTTCAGAGCAGATGCCTGGCGTGGCTTTAATCTGCTCCGGGAGGGGCGTGTGGGGAAAGCGACTTCACCCTCCCCTCGAAAAAGACACCGTATTTGCAAAGAGATACTGCAAAAGCAATTAAACTGCCGAAGACGGTTCACCCAGTTGCCACTTATCCGACTCTAAGGATACTTCGCTGCCTTCCGCGGAGGGCCAGTATGACACATGTTTGGGAGGTAAAGCAACCAGCGACCACCGATCTCTCCTTCCTTTCGCAACCATCACCTCCCCCCCCCCCCCGCAAACACAAATTAAGCTACCCCTCCATCATCTCACCAGAACACGGAATTTATTCGAACGCACCCATGTCGGCTGCAAACCGATCGGAGGCGTCTCATGCCCACAGAGACAGCCGAGCGGCAGGGAAAATCCACGTCGCCCCCCCCACCCCCCACCCCGCACGCTTTGGGCATCAATAAATCCGCACAGGCAAGGGGGGAAAATACCCCCTCTCAAACCCTTCTCATTTTAGAGCTCACCGATTTATTCGGAATATTTTGCGTCGCGTTCAAAACGCCAGTAACAAAGGGGATGCGGGGGGGGGGGGGCTGAGAAAGAAGGGAACAGCAGCCGCGAATACAATCAAAAATGCAGCAAAGGAAGGAAAGAGGCAAGCGGGGGGGGGGGGCGGGAAGAGGGCTGGTGGGGGGGGAGAAGCGGACCCTCGTCCCTTTCGTCTTCCACAGCAAAAAGGGGGGGGGGGTGAAAAAGAAGCCCCGAGAAGGTATTTATCCGACCGACCCCCGCCTCCCCATGCTGGTATAAATACCGAAGCAAAAACTTCAAGTCCACTCATCCATGGGGGAGGAGGGGGTGACTCATTCATAAAATACATTAGAAACAGCTAAAGGTCCGGGGGGGGGGGGAGACGGAGACTATCATTTTTTCCTCCTTCCGTGGCTGACCGCTTCAAGAGGAAGCAAACTTCCTGCACTGAAAGAATGCGTAAGGGGGGATCGTTTTCTTGGGGGGGGGGCGGCGGATTGAGTCCCGGCATTTTGCAGCCAGACGCGACGCGCCGCTTTCTCTCGCTCTGGAAGCTTAAGGATCGGGCTGGGATGCGAAGCGAAGCGGCGGAAAAGGGAGAGGGAAGGAAAGGATGCTGGAATGGGGGGGGGGGGACGGATGGAAAGAGAATTCCTTCTGCCATAATAACTTGCTATCTACCTGCTTTACATACAATTTATGCGTCTCTCTCCTCTCTGTGACAAGTGGGGGGGGGGGGGCGATGGCGCGGGGAAGGGGCAGTTGGCTAGCCTGCCGGGAGGCGACTGCTACCGCGTGGCCCCCGCCCTGCCATCCCCGCCCGGTCCCCTCTTTCCCGGCGAAGCCTCCCTCTCGCTCCTTACCTGATCTTTATTCAGCAGGACTTTAAGATCTTCCCAATCGAGGCAGCGAGAGAGTTGAAGTTTGCCATCCCTTGGGGGTGGGGGGGTGGGGGGGGGAGGGGAGGCGTGGATACAAGCGCTTTAATATTAAAGCTCCTTTGAAGTTGCGGCGCTCGCGAAGCTCTTTCGTTAATTTCGGGGGGGGAAAACCGAAAGGAAGGGGGGGGAAGTCTCCACCTTCCTCTTCCTCCTCCTCCTCCTCCTCCCCCCAGGGGGAAAAATGGGGAGGGAGGGGGAAGGTCCCCCCTCCCTACTCCCTCGGTGCGTCACTTGAACTATTGCACCAGCGTCTCCCAGTTTGGACGGCGGCGGCGGCGGGGCGGCTGCTGCTCCTGCTGCTGCTGCTGCTGCTGCTGCGGGCGCTGGGCTGCTGTGGAGGGCGCGGAGCGGCCCCCGGCTCGCATCCTGCAGGCAGGCAGGCAGGCGGGCGGGCGGGCAGGCACGCGCGCCCGGCCGGGGCTGCCTCCCCCGCTCGCTCGCTCGCTCGCCCGCCCGCCCGCCCGCCCGCGCCGCCGCGGCCGCCGCTTGCAACAGGGCTGGCCTGGCGCTGCCTCGGCTCCTGCAGGGTTGGCGCCGGAGTGCGCGTGAAGCAGGAGCGGCGGCGGCGGCGGCGGCGGGAGGCATGGCGAAGAGTTTGCGCGGAAGGGACCCGCGCGGGGGAGACGCGGGCCCGACTCCCCGGCTTTAAGGTGGCCCCGCGTAGATCAAAGTTGCGGGCGGGGAGGAGGCGAGCCTGCGCCGGACTGCTCAGGCCGGGCCGGAACCGCATCCGAGGCGTGCTAGGTCGGAGCGCTCCCGGCTCGCCCGGAGGGGGAACCGGCTGCCCGCGGCCCTCGGACCCGGAGCCGACTTTTCCTTTCCCCGAAGGAAACGGGGCCGGCGAGGGTGAGAGTCCGGCCAAACTCCTCTTAAGGCGGCTGGCGCATCGCCCTAAGCCGCGGCTCCTCCAGCTGCGGTTTGTTCACCAAGGGACGCACAGCTGCCCGGGCTCCGTGGAAAGATGCCGGAGATCCTGTGCGAAGAATCGGCGCAATGCATTAAATCAAGGATCGCTCAACAAGGATCTGGAGCCGGTCACCTGTCATGCACAGGTTGCTGTTGCAAGGAAGCCAGGCAACCCAGTTTACAGGTTACTGCTGCTTTCACACAATCCTCTAAACTAGGCCAACATGAGATGGTGTGAATGAGGCCATCCCATTAACATGGTGTGTCTGTCTTTCTTATGTGGTTCTAGGAGTTCCATTTTGTTAACCTAGGTTTAGTGTGTTGTGCGAACCCAGCTCACATTACACACATTAAGCTCACCAAAGGACAGACACAGAGCTAATCTATTGCTGGGCCATCCGAAGTGAGAAATCCTGCTGATTCCCTAGTTGCTGTAGAAGAAGGTCCCAGCAGCTGTGGCCCTGGGGAATGCCTACAGCTGGAATCCAGCACCCCTGGAGGGCCACGGGCCCCTGGACCTGCTCCTGCATGGCCCTGCTTACCAATCTGCAAATCGCTATAGGACGTGGACACTAAAAAGGAGATCAAAGTCACACATACATAAAATTGGATTATACAGTACCCGGAGAATTGGTTAAGTCAGAGGCTGTGTTTGCACGTACACGACTGGCTGGAGAATTCTGGGAGTCCCAACACACTTGGAGCACACCGTGGTTGGGACAGTTGCTGCAAACCATGCTTAACACGCCATAGTGGCTAAGCTGAGTCCAAATAAATCACATTATGGCTTCGTGTGTTGTGCGAACCAGACCCTCTCGCTAAGCTCTAAAGTGTTTTGTTTGGGCTTAGCAAGTCATAAGCCATGGTGGCATATAAATCATGGCTGATGAGATGTTATAATTTTTTGCCTTGAAATGAAGTCAGGAAAGGGGAAAAAAGAAGAAAACAGCAACAAAGGGACTCGTGTGCAATGGTCAGTATCAGCCTGAATCACCACACTGCTGCAGGATTATGGTCTCTTCATTGAAGACTATGGACTATAATCTACCGCGCTGATCCAGAGTGAGTTGGTAGATGATATATATATATAGATTTGGGGAAAGGAGGCAAGTGGGCAGCCTCTCCCATCCCTGGGAACTTCATGCCCCCAGCAACTTGTCCAAAGAGTGCCAGGTTGGGGGTGTCTGGTTTGATGGCACAGGATACCTTAAGGCAGTGTTGTCCAAACTTGGCCACTTTAAGATGAGTGGATTTCAACTCCCAGAATTCCCCAGCCAGCCATGGCTGGCTGGGGAATTCTGGGAGTTGAAGTCCACTCATCTTAAAGTGGCCAAGTTTGGACAACACTGCCTTAAGGCATTTGGGGCAAGAGGGAATCTGCCTAGGGCAGTGTTTCTCTACTGGGGAATTCTGGGAGTTGAAGTCCCCCCGTCTTAAAGTTGCCAAGTTTGAGAAACACTGGTCTAAGGGATCGGCAGGAAGCCCCCAACGCTCACTGGGGCATTGGGTTGCAGAAGTTAGAACCCCAATCACCCAGCATCTCTTCCTCGTGATCAAAGATTGACATCCAGGAAGCACACTTTGCCATCCTAATCAAAGGGTGAGGTGGCCCTGCTTCTGGATAAATATGGTGTCAGTTGTGGTTTCCATCCCCACCCTTTAAAGACAGAGGTGTGGTTTGTACATGCTAAGCTTCCCCATATCTAACCTAACCAGGGTTAGCGTGCTGTGAGAATGCACCTGCTGGGTCCATATTGGACATAACCCAGCCTGTTGTGGGAACTCAACCATTCTTTATGGAAGCCCTGGGGGAACCAAGGTGAGAGCTGTGAGGCCAAGGGTCTGCTTTGTCTGCAGAGGATAAATCTTCCAGGTTAATCCCAACCTCTCCAAGGAAAGCTGCAGGCAAAACTTTGCCAGCCAGTTCATACAACACACTTAAGATCAGTCACCAACCTTGTAGCTGCATTTGCACAATTTGCTACGCTGAATTGCCTGTAACTTGGTTTACTGCTTGGTGACTTAGTGTGTTGTGTGAACATCCACACAGTTGATTAGTTGATGGTTCTATATATTCTGCGAATCCAGAAAATGGGTGTTCAGTAAACAGGTGAAGTGTCTTGTATGAACACTGTGTCAGACAGAGAAGCATAACCAAGCCCTCAAGCTGCTTTGAAAATGGCCACCAATTATAATTTTTACTGTGTCATAAAGGGAAGATAATGAAATGCTTAGGAAATAAATCCTGGTTAATGAATTTCAACCAAACCAAATCAGTCATAGGGTTTCCTCCCCTGCTCCCTCCTGTTCCTGTGTCCTAATTCTCAATTCTTATCACACAGCCTTCAACCCACCACTCATGTTGTGAGTGCAACTCCTGATTTAAAGAATTTTGCACACCCCTGGTTTGAACCCAGCCAGATAATGGTTTATTCAATTTGTTGTATTTACCACCATGATCACAAGACTCTTGGCAGTTTACAGTAATTACAGGCAAAACAAGCATGTAAAGAAAATGTCCTTGGTAGGAACTAACATAAAAATTCCAAACCCATAAACACCGTAAACACCATCAAACTGGGCATTGTGTCATTCCTCACAGGTCCTCTGGAATAACTCAGTTTTCAAGGGTTTCCAGAAAGTTAAGGTAATGAGGGCCAAGCTAATTTCTAAGGAGAGGTTGCTCTGTAAAATAAATGTGATTATTGAGAAAAGGGGTTTCTCCTGGGAGATGCGTGGGTTGGGCTGGTCAATTCCAGTTGGAGAAGATGGTCCTGCAAGAACCTTGGGGTCAAGCTGGGTAGGGCTTTCTAATTGTCAAGCAGCGCTGTGAGTGGCACCTGGAATCTGATAGGAAGCTGGTTGAGCGAACTTTGGCTTAGTGTGATGTGTGAACGCAGCCCTGAACCTTTTTGAACCAATGTTCCCACTTAGCTAGAGTGCACTTTTTCAGTCCGGTGCTTTTGTGATCTGCTGGAATTACAGGTGTCAGCGTAGCTAAAATGGAATGTAGGAGTTACATTTCCACCACATCCAGAGAACATCAGGTTGGGAAAGGCTAAGCAAGGCTAAGATGAGAAAGAGAGCTGGATTAAATCTTGAGCTTTCAAGAAGAAGGGACAACTGATTAAGATCATTATTGTAGCAATTACTTTTGTAAGAGTAGATTGTACAGTATATTGGGGCAATATCACTTGCTTCTCTATTACAAATGACCAACATTTCCTTTCCACATCTTTTAAAGGTCATCATTCTTTGCATCTGGTTTCTTCAGGCATGATATTAATACTGGATTTTCACAACACAGTAGTCAACGTTAAAATGGGTAGTAGTAGTAGTAAATTGAGTAGACTGTGCTCAGTGTATTTTAGGAACATAGCTATGGTCTTAGCATTGATACCACATTAAGTCACTGTTAGGCGTATTTCAAGTATGACATGCTATATAAACACAACCGTCTAAAAAATAAGAAGTAAAAGCTTTTCAGTTACACCGAATCCTTCAGATAATCATCACTGCATACATTTATTTACTTTAAAAATGACAGGATGGATTAGGAATTAAAGAGCATGCTGAATGTTAGGTGACTATTCCAAAATTAGACCTCCTAAATATAGGAGGATCTTAAACACACACCACAGCCAACAGTTTTCAGAAGGAGCATAGTTCACAGCTAAAAAAAATAACGTTTGGAAATGTTTATAGTTGAGGAGGGGTGATTGATTATATGCCATCAAGTCAATGTCGACTCTCACAGTAATGACATAGATAGATTTTCTCCAGGACAGTCTGTCTCCAACTTGGTCCTCCAGATCTTCCAATGGTGCATCCGTTCCTGCTGTAACTTTGCACATTTGTGAAACATGGAGAAATCATGGCCAGTTGAAAATATGAGTTGTGTCGTCTGTCTTAGGCCCAGTGATGCATCTGAATCCATGTTCAGTGAGCCACAACCTTGTGTTCTTCCTCTTCCCTCTGTTTTATTGTTTGGACCTCCCAAGAAACCAGACAGAAGGCTTGGATGCGGTCACATAACAGCTGTGTGCATCTCCGGTATCTTCAAACAAGCCAACAGGACTCAACAGGATCACTCAACAGTTCTTAGCGTAAGGAAGCTCCTCCCGGATAATTCAGTCATCCCTCTATTTCCATAAACCACTAAAGACAAATCTTTTGCTTTGTCCCTTCCCATCACATCTGTATCCATTTCTGGAGGCAAATGCAAAATCAATAACAACAGCAACAGCAAACATCAAACAACATTTGCCTATCCCAGGTCCTTGGAAAGGACTTGATAGGTGGATAAAAATGCCAAATCCAGTCTAAACATCTGGCTGACTGCAACCAATAATAAGATCATTAGATATTGATATAAGCCTATGGAGATCTTCTCATGTATCTATAGTTTGGATTTGCTCTTCTCCAGTGGCAGCGTAGACTGGAACCTGTTATTCTCAAGAACCAGTCTCTCAGAGCTCTGGTTAGTAAGACCTATTCAGAAGAAGATTAAAGTAACAATGCAAAAATTCCAGCAAGGACTCTACTTTCAAATGAGAAACTTCTATAGCAGGGTTTCTCAATCTTTGCAACTTAAAGACATGTGGACTTCAACTCCCAGATTCCCCAGCTAGCTGGCTAGGGAATTCTGGGAGTTGAAATCCACACATCTTAAAGTTGCCAAGGTTGAGAAACCCTGCGCTATACAGTATATGTAAAGGGTGGGAAGGCTCTCATGTTCTTCTTGATGTCAAGGGGAGGAGATCTGTCGCTTTTGTGAAGGCAGGAACAGAGAGCTTTTTTAACAAACTGGGCACCAGCTCTCATCTTAAAATGGGGATAGTTGAAGTTGAACCTATTACGGGAACCCATCATTTGTCTTCACATATATGACCAGATCATCACGTAACCATGAGTGCCAGGCTTTTGAAGCCAAGTTCCTTTGAGCCTGGGATAACATCACCCACACAGACTATGAAGTTCCCTAGGAATGCTCAAGGTAGTCTCCCATCATTTACGCCTATTTATAATTGGCTAAGCTACTGTGATGTCACAGAATGTCCCCAGAACATTCCAATGGTGTAGTGAGATGGTTAAAGACCAAACACGGACCACCAGGACAGCTGACAAAACGGGAATAAAAGGTCTGTTTGAATGGAGAGGGGAAGGAAATCCTCTCCCACAGATGGTGGCTTCCAAGGGACTGACTTAATAATCCCCATTTTGGTTTTCACTCAGTGCACGAACTATCAACTAACTCCAGTGGTTAAGTTGACATGACACATGAAGTCAGAAGCCGACCAACCAGGGGTACAAGGCATTTGATAGGCCAGACGACTGGGGAACGTTCATGCAAGCACAGCAACGCCTGGCTTTGATGTAACCAGGGGAGCAGCTTATTCCTATCGGATGAGACAACTGAGCTTATTTCTGCACTGTGAGCAGGACCGATTGCTACGGCGGATAAATGGAACCCCCATGTTTAGAGGCAGTAGAACAAAGGCCAGAGACGAAGGGAAAAGAAAGATCAGGAAATCCGCTCTCGGTCTGCGGTGCCTGAAACAGGACGCTGGGCTAGCCAGGCACTGCTGCCCTCTAGTGGATCGCATGAGAGCTGTTCTGTAGTATTCCACCAGATGTGCTGGAGTTCAGCTCCCATCATTCTGGCGCTGGTTGGGAAGGCAGGAAGTCCAGCACATCTGGTGGGTACCCAAGCGGGAGTAGCTTCCGTAAGAATTATCCTGTATTGGAGGCTTTGATGGCCGCGTTCGTTATAAGAGGAATACTTTTTTAGTTATTGATGACTGGGAGTGAGAGATCATCATTAGCTGGTGATGTGCCCTCCCTTGCTTAAGCGCATTCTACCAATAATGGCAAATTAGCGTCTATGTGGTAATAAGCAGGAAGAAAGAAACTGTAATTAAAAGCAATTAGCAGAGAAAGACTAGCATACAATAATACAGCTATATTCTCATAAATGCAATTAATAAGTGTCCAATATGGGGATTACCCTGGGATTAATGTATGCAAATGCTGAAATTCTGCAGCTGTGAAAACATCCCATAATAACCCTGCGGGTAAGCGACAACCAGGCTTAGATATGGTCAGAGTGATAAGATACAAGCATGACTTCCTAACCGATGTGACTTTAAATTCGGCGGCTTTGTTTCATTTAAATCGCCTTTTAATTTTCAGACTCAATCAAAACGCAATTGGATTAGCATAAGGGCATGATGGACTTGTGGTACAAAATGTTGTCCTGTTTTTCCCCCCGCACACTGTGCTTAAGACAGGTTACATCAATGGGGAGAAAATAATCACAAAAGCCAGAAAGCTGGGGCAATCAATATAACCATACATCACAGGGAACAAATAGAAAATAATCAGAACAGCAGAGAACAGAGGCTAATAGAAACAAAACCATCGCTAAAGCAGAAGCAAGAGCCAGGGAGATTTCCCAAAGGAAGGAAAGAAAAAAATATCTGAATGCCACTACTTCTCCCATGTTGTTCCTCCTCCTCCTCCTCCTCCTCCTCCTCCTCCTAGAAAGCTGGATCCTCCAGCTGGATCCAATGGAATAATGTGACCTTTGAGGATTTTGATTAATTAGGGGTGGATTCCCATGAAGTATTCATCCAGGGTTATATGAACCACAGTCACTCGTTAGCCCACTTTTCTAGACTTGCCCAGCATGCTGAACCCTGAACTAAGCAAATGTGCTTAGGTTCTCACAGCACATTAGGATCAAATCTGGTTGGCTTGGTTGTGACTCAGTGAGCTGTATGGTCACAGTTACAGGAAAAGAGCTATAGGCATGGAAGGACCAACAGTGATCCATTCTTAAAAAAAAAAACATTGTTTACATCTCACATCCTGACAGCTACGTTTGGGGACCTGTTCAAAGGGAGGTCCCCTATGGCTTCCAATTGGTCATAAAATTGCCCCCAGTTGGTGGGCAATTCTTAGATTTTTAGTCCCAACACATCTGGAATCGATCAGGTTGGTAGATGGAACGAAAGTCCTGGTAATAGATATGCCAGACGACTTTACTCACTTGACATTCCAACTTGCCCCCCAAACCTGCAAAGCTGATTTTTAAGGCTTTCCTTAACACTACCCTTCCTAACCAAAACCACTTTGGTTTTACCTGAATTAAGCTCATGGCCATATGGAGCAATGACATCTTGAGGACCAGGCAGCTGTTTCCTTAGGCAAGCAGCTCAGAAGCTTTGCAAAATGGCCTCACAGATGCACATAACATGTACCAGAAACACTGACAAGGAATACCCATTTTTCCCCTTTTAGTGTATGCAACTAGAAGGTGGGAGGGGGGTTGCCCCCAAAAATCAAGATGCCAATTGCAACCATGGGACCGAAGCCCTGCCCCCTTTCTATTTCATGAGTTGTATGTGTGTCCCATTAAAAAGGATCAGATCTTCAGCTGTGTGGTCATGACCACCCTCTTGACTTTTTGACTCTAGTAGAACCCCCTGAAGGGACCAAGGTTTTAAAAAAACAAAACACCAGAAGCTGTTGTATGTTAGGGGCAGGGCACTTCATGAATAATAGTTTTGGCAGCTTCTGTGATTTGACTACAGGGAGCTGGCATTCTATGCTTCTCCTGGTGTCCAAGATTGGTAGGGATGAAGACAACCTTATCTCCAAAAGCATTTGGAGGGATTGGGGAATAGAAATGGCATCCTATGAAAATACCATACATTTCTGTTTATTATCCCTCATTTCTCAACCTTGAGATCAGTTTCAGATGACCTGGAATCATTATCTTTGGCTGCTGATCATGCAGGAAGGGCATTCAAATGCTAAAACCTCCTTCAGGTCAAGCTTGACTCCCAGTGCTCAAATGTAACGCTGTTGCCTAAAAGCAACTGTGTTGAACCTCCTTTCTGCTTCCTCTGTTTCTGGAATGAGCAGTGTTGTCACATGCTGGGGTGGTTTCCCGACTTATGGCAGCCAGAAGTGTGGAAGGAAAATGGAGAAATGAATGCCAGAATGTCACCACATCCCAAGCCATTATGTGGCAAGGAAGGAGAACTCCATAGAGAGAAGCTACTTTAATAGCAACTAACTTCAGGTAGCACCTCATCCTGGTCTTAGCTGTTGGTACACCAAAGAGTAGGACCAGATAAGAATTTTGTTGGGTTTGGGCTCTAATTCCTGTATATTCCTCTATGTTTGTGATGCTGAATTAAATTTGCGACCTCTTTCTTGCTGCTGTTCCTTAACAGCTTCATGGTAGGCTGCAGAATATAGTCTTTTCTGTACCGGAAATATTTCTGCCTATTGAGCTTGACAGGAACGGATGGAGAATTTCTTTTGCCTTCTTTTGTGAAAAAATCATCGCTTTAAATAAATCACTTTATTTAAACCAAATATGGAATGCTATGGAAAGTAAAGTGGGCACGTCCCTCCCGAACTGTGAAGGATTTGCAATGCATTTAAAATCTTGAGTAAAGTTGTGTCTTCCTTGATACTTATCTAAGATGCTTCCTGGCCTCATATAGCAGCTTAAATTCAATTTTATATGGATTGTAAAAGTTAACACCATTAAATAAGATTTGAAGATATCCTAGCCAAGGCTGGTCCTTAAAGAATAAGACAACAGTGTGTTGCTTTCCTTACGAGTATATTTTCTGAAAGGACTTGACAAGTTACATTAAGTTGTTCTTCGAAAGGATAGAAAATGCTAAGTTTGGCTGTTTTCTCTGGGAGTCAAAACTGACTTGAAGGCACAAATTTCCTAGATGTTTAGGACATGCCCCCTGGTGGTTGTTTCCAGAACATTCTTGTCCCCTACAAAATAAACAGTTCCTTTCTGAAAGTACTTCATGTTAGGCTGGAGGATCCCTGTCCTTTCTCAAGGAATGCTTCTCATTGCACATAAAGAAATTAAAAGTTTCCAGTAGAGCATTATAAAGCAATTAATGCACATTTCCATCTTCCTCTGGCTTAGATTTAACTCTGGCTGACCACACAGGTTGTAACTCGAATGGCAGCTGCATCTGGGAAGAGTCAAAGAGAGGTTCTGTTTCTGTTCTGAGAAAGTAGAGAGACAAAAGCTTATCCTTTCAGACAAAAAGCTAGCCATGTTTTCACGGGCAGTAGGCATCTAATATGGCTACGGTATCTGGACTTCAAAACTTTGGATGACCACTAGGTGGCAGCAAAGGGAAGAGGAAAAACCCAAGTCTCTGTCGCCCTCTAGTGGTGATCCAGAGTTTTGCAGTTTAGCTCTAGCATTTCTGCTTTACTGTGCTACAAAGCAGAGACAGGGAAACTGGCCTAAAGAACTGAATCCAAAGGGCTGGATTCAGCTAGGACGTCAGAGGGAAAACTTTTTCATATGTGGGTGGGCACACTTTAGAAAAAAATGCAAGGGGTAGGGCATTATTGAGGGCGGGAGGTGGGACTGAATTTTTAGGCAGGCATTTAAGGATTGGTGATGAGATCAGGTCAGAACGTGTAAGGTCAATAATTCAAAGTGAAAGGAATCCATGGGCTGAGTTTGTGCAACATGGTAATCATTGCATTTGCTTACGGCTTGCATTCAATGGGTGTAGAGTGTTGTGTGAACCTAACCAATGTCCATGTTAGAGACTCTGTGGCTGCTTTCACTCACAAAGTAAGACAGGCTTTGACTTTGCTCAAATATTTTGTGATTGAGACTCTTGCACAAATCCAGCTGAGTCGTTTGGCTTATGGTCCAATGTGTTGTGTGAACCCAGGAAATATGTTCATTCATTTGCTTGGTTAAGCAAGTTGTGCAAATCCAGCCGCTAAGCTAATAGTTTACTGCTGAGTCAGCAAGCTGTCAGAAAGGGGGGGGTGGTGGAGCTGAAAGTCAAGCAGATGGAGAGCAACGAGGTTCCAAAAGCCAGACCAAAATCAGTAGGAAGGTGAAGAATTGGGGAGCCCTTAACAACACCATCAAGAAGCATGGCTAAGCCAGGAAGTGACAGAAAGTGTTTCCAACACTAGGGATTCACAACGTGCCTGTAAGCCACCAGTCACATCCCTGAAACCACTTTGTCTACAGTGGAGGGTGAAGATGGTGGCCATGGGTGTGTGATCGAACCCCCCCCCCTTTGTTTTACATGTGTCACATGCACAAGGCATGTAAAAAAGGGTGAGGCTTCAGTTGCACAGCTGCGACTGCCATGTGGATTTTCATGACCTCCCCCCACCCCACAGATGCCTTCCCCTGAAAGCCCATCACCATTTTGTCATCCAGGTTGGCCATCAAGCCCCAGGACACTGTTCATGTTCCCAAACAGGCCACGTGGAAGAAGCTTCTCTTTAAGAGTGGGATTCAGTCCTAAGCACAATTTTACTTCCAAGGAGAACTTTTCTTAAGATACAATCTCTTCAGTTGCCATCTACCAAAAAAAAAGGGGGGGGGAATATAATGAATTGCTTTTTGCTCCGTTTGTGTGCATTTGATTGGCTGTTTGCAGTACTTTGAGGAAAAGTTTTCTGGCTGCAAAGCTACTTTTCCTCCTGCATATGAAATCCTCTTGCAGACAGTGAAGGCTAAAGACAGCGTGGCAAATTTGCCAGGCCCTTTTCCAGGACTTCTAACCATGGTTGCTATAGAGGATGGAGTGAGGGACAAAGCCTACAGTCAGGTACTAGAAACAGGGTGCAGAAACCCAGGAGGCAGTGGGAGACAAGAGTTTCTGCCAGTGGGAAAATGAGCCATCCATCAACTCTCCAAGATTGCAGGATTGCAGAAGAAAAGACCAACTTTGCTTCTCTTTTGGATCAATCAGCACAGAATCTTGGTGGAGAGTGGGGGGAAATGACTCAGCTTTTTCATGATGACATCATGAGAATCGTGGGTTGACAAGATCTCACATGGAAGTGATGCTAGCATGACACTACAAGTATGAACCCTGTTTCACAGATCAAGATAAACCAGCAGCATCGTACAAAAGACAGGTTCCTGCCTCAGAGAATTTCCCATCCACCTGAATTCACACAGAGATTTACAACTATGGGTGGGAGACAGGGAGAGAACCCAGGCTGACAGGTAAATGTCGGTTAATTGCAAGGATTTGTCCTCATGCTTCCTTTCTCTTTACAATGAAGTTGAAATCACAGACTTTTGCGCTTCACCAAAGAAGTGGAGGGAGAGACAGATAATGGAAGGGTGGGTTTAACAGTTGCATCAAAGATGACTGGAGGATCATCAGCGAGAAATGTGTTGAGCGAGGGTTGTGTTATGAATCTCTGGGAGTTGCTGCGTACCCCTCTCAGCTGCTGATAGAACAACAATGGCGCTCAACTTAATTTCAGGACCTTAGACAGCTCCCCGAGTACCTGGCAGTCAAGGACTGCAACACGAGCAATGTTTCATTTGTATGACAAACTTACCCATGATTAGCTGAACTATATTTTTCCCAGTCAGCCCAATTTCCTGGGTTCACAGGATACTACAATCTGAAGCTGTCTCGGTTTGCATAAACCCTGAGATGAAAATATGGTTGGCTAATTGATGGCTGTATTCTCACGACATGCTTAAGCAATGGTTCAGGGTACTATGCAAACGCAGAGGATGGGATAATTCAATAGCCTAAGTTAAGATGTTGTATAAACATAGCCTTGATTTGCACATTGGACTAATATCTTTTACTGAATAAGCCACAGTTGGCTAGATTCATAAAACAGGCTCAGATTTAAATCAGGGTTTACAGACTATAATGACTGGATTCATATAACACATTAAGCCCCAAAGAAAATACAGCTTCATTTAGCATGGTGTTTGAACCCAGTCAAGGCATTCACACTTCCCATTGCCCAACTGCTTCCAAGGAGATTTCTAATGATTTCCTTGAGTTTACACCAGATGATTAGGGGGAAGAAAAATTGTTCAATGCAACTGAGGGCACCTGAGTGAAGAATATTGCTAGAAAATATCTTTGAACAAGAAAGGGCTTGTAGATGTTTCTTGCATTGCTGATAAATCATCCTCTCTGTGTTCATTCTGATATTCTGATTCCCTTCTTAACCATAATACTCATGAAAATGGCAGATGTGGATAGTGTTTGTGAAAGGAAGTAGGCACGATGAGCTTTCTTTCTTTCTTTCTTTCTTTCTTTCTTTCTTTCTTTCTTTCTTTCTTTCTTTCTTTCTTTCTTCCTTCCTTCCTTCCTTCCTTCCTTCCTTCCTTCCTTCCTTCCTTCCTTCCTTTTTCTTTCTTTTTCTTTCTTTCTTTCTTTCTTTCTTTCTTTCTTTCTCTCTCTCTCTTTCTTTCTTTCTTTTTCTTCCTTCCTTCCTTCCTTCCTTCCTTCCTTCCTTCCTTCCTTCCTTCCTTCCTTCCTTTCCCTCTCCTCTCTTCTTCCCCTTTCCCCCTTCCCTTCTCCTTTCCTTCTTTCCTTCTTTCCTTCTTTCCTTCTTTCCTTCTTGATAAGATCCTTCTAGGGAGCAAGTTGAGATCACTAGCCAGGGAGATCAGGATTAAATCCTTTCATAGGATCATAGAATAGAAGCTACAAGCCATCTAGAATGCAATCTATTACTGCAGCCTCCCTGACAGATGGCCATCCGGACTCCATTTAAACTCTTCCTGCAAAGGAGAGTTCACCACTTTCTGAGGCAGCTGGCTCCATCGTTGAACAGGAAATGAGAAAATTCTTCCCAATGTTCAACCCAAATCCACACCGTATAATTTAAGCCCGTTGCTTCTTATCCTGGAACATCTCTGAACAATTCTGTCCTGTTTTCTACACGAATGCCTTTTGGTTATATGAAGGCAGCTATCACGCTTGCCTGCAATCTTTTCTAGGCTAAATGTACCCAGTGCCTCCCCACATTCTTCATCAGATTTTATTTTCATGCCTCTTATGAACCTGGTTGCTCTCCTCTGGACACATTCCAGTATACCAATCTGTCCCCAAGTGGTGGTGCCCAGAACTGGACCCAATATTCTAAGATCTGGTCTGACCAATGCAGAACGGAGAGGCTTAATGGCCTCTCTTGATCTTGACACGTGCTCTATATTCTTCATGGAACAGCCTTTCCCCTGATGCTGTTTGAAAGCTGAATTTTTGGGGGGGCAAGAAGGCACCTATATTTTTTTCCTGTGCAATGAAATCATATGTTTTGTTCTTCCTCAGATTGTGTGTTCAGAGGCCTATCTGCACCAGGAAGCACAAGCCAAGCTTCATCTTCCCAGCTCTGGAGGGAAAGGAGATGAGAATGAAGGTGCCAGCAATGTTCTGATCTGCTCCCAACTGCCTCTCCAGGGCAGGAGAAGCCTTGCAAGAATGTTTGCTGTTTCTTTCTTTGCCCCCCACCCCCCACCCATGGATCCTGGCCAGATCTGGCCCTTTTTTCAATATTTCCTTTGCCAGCTTCTTCTGCCACATCAAGTCTGGTTCCCTTTGGGTAGAGTTATCCTGCTGATGGACAGGCAGATGAAGAGTCCCAACATCCTTTGCATCAATTAATTTCCAATATTCCACTGGGTTGGGACAAATAAGCATGTGGAAATCAAGCATGTACATTTCCAGCAAAAGAGAAGTTTCGAAAAGAATTTCATTGGGAAAATGGCAGAGGTGGGCCTAAAAGCTCTTTTCCTCCATACCAGACTGAGCTAACCCATGATACCAAGCCATGGTTTCCTTAACCCTTGTTCCTTAATGCTTAAATCACAGCTTGAGCTCAGAGAACATGGAAAGCCAAAACTAAGCAAATTTATGGCTTAGTGTGATGGGTGAATGCAGTTTAAGATTCTAACCCAGTTTGACCCACTCCTGAAGCTGCTGTTTGAAACACCTTTAAAAAGGAAAAGATGCATATTATTCCCACTATTGTTTTTTGCAGAGATACCCACAGGGGAGATCAGGGGAGGGGATAACAACAGCATTACAATCTGAATTATCCTCTCTCGGACATGCCCTGTAGCATGCATGAGAGGAATGGGATTTGCAATTGTGTCCTTTTGAGCAAAGCAATGGATCCTGCAGGTGCCTTTACAAAGACTGTTTGCATTGTCCGCCATTCGTGTAGTTATTGTTGACTTTAGTTCAGATATTACACTAAGCCATGGTTAGTTTAATTGGGGTTTATGGAATAAAGCTTAATTGGCTGGGCTTGCACATGGAAAAACATCCAAGAATGGCAAACCACAATGCCAGGGTTCACGTAACCATCTAAGCCAAAACCAGGTAAATAACATGGTCTAGTGCAGTGTTTCTCAACCTTGGCAACTTTAAGATAGGTGGACTTCAACTCCCAGAATTCCCCAGCCAGCATGGCTGGCTGGGGAATTCTGGGAATTGAAGTCCACCTATCTTAAAGTTGCCAAGGTTGAGAAACACTAGTCTAGCGTGATATATGAATCCACTTTCTCTGTCTAAGGCTGCAAAACTCAGATTACTACTAGATGGCAGAGAAGAATTAGCATTTTGAATGTCTCTTTGCTGCCGTCTGTTGGTCTGCTAGATTTTGCAACCCAAATATAATAACAGCATTCTTTTACTCTCATGCTCACTCATCATCTGTGCTTCCATATCACATTATCCTTTTCCAGATATGCTTCCCAAGGGACAGCTTGCTTGGGCTTGGAAGCTAAGCAGAGTTCAGCCTGTTTAGTACTTGGATGGGAGATCATCTAGGAATCCCTGGGTTGTGGGCTAAACTGGGAAGTTAAAAAACTTTCTGGAAAAGGCCAATGGCTAACATTAGCATACCCTTGCCAAGAAAGCTGAAGGGTTGTTTCCTACAATCCTCAGGAATTTAGCTGGAGTGTTTTTGCTCACCTCTATCTATATCAGTGTTTCTCAACCTTGGCGACTTGAAGATGTGTGGACTTCAACTCCCAGGATTCCCCAGCCAGTCTTGCTGGCTGGGGAATCCTGGGAGTTGAAGTCCACACATCTTCAAGTCGCCAAGGTTGAGAAACACTGATCTATAGGCTTGATAGAGAGTTTCTAACTTTTCCCAGAAGTTGAACTATTGATATACACCCCATAACAACCCCAATGTTTGCACCAATAATCATGAAGAAAAAAAAACTTTATTTCAAACAGAACTAGGAATTTTACAGACAGCATTTGTAATATGTACAGAGTGTACTACCTGCATTTACTTCTATGGTTTTGTGCTCTGGCTGAATTTATTTGAGCCTCGAGGCAAATTAGTAGGAGTGATATTTTTCTCCATGTTTGAAGCTTTAATGTGATGCTTCAGCTGTCTCCCTATAGGGTCTATGATGCCCTAAAAGTTTATCCAAAGCCTTAACTTTGCAAATAGACTTATTGATAACATTAATTCTTGTTAGAGGTTGATCGACATCAAACAGTGGGGGGAGGGGGGAATTGCACTGAGTCTGTATCTGTGTGTGTAGTGCTGACATTCTGTACACTCACCCCTTGTGGAAATCAATGCAGATCTTGCACTTTTAAAGCTAAATTGGAGTGCATCTGGCTGCAATTAGAAGTTCACTTTGGACAACTTGTTCAGCTTGAATAAAAATATTGACAAGAGTGCAGATTTATCTAAAGTCTTACAGGTTGTTTGATGTATCAAGTCAGAAGGTTGTTTCACCTTCAGGCTGACGAGTGAGGTTCCGTTTTTGTTTTTTTCTTTTCTTTTCTTTTCTTTTCTTTTCAAGGAACCCAAACAAAACTCGAATTTGTTGCACAACAGTGTTTGTGTAAAACACCCCTCAACAGCAGAGAGGTCAGGGCATTTAGAAAATAACACATGGAAGTCGGATGTTACCAAATGAAAAGATTGGAGAGGACTCTGTTGAAAAGGATGAGCTTCCAAAGACTCGTTGAGTTTGTAGTTGAAGAACTCCAATTTCTGGTTAATTCTCTGGCTCTGATGGGGCCCAGAAGGACGTGGCTGGGTTGCATAGCACACCCTGAGCTGTAATGAGGTTTGACTAAGCATCCAGTGCAGACGCAGCCATTGCAGATTATAAACGATGGTTAAATTGAGTCCAGTTGATGAGGTTCACTCAAATAAACCATGGCTGAACGTACCAACAGCCAATTTTGGTTTCCATTTCCAGTTAGCGCGGTTGTCTTAAGGCAGAAACTCCAGATTAGGAAACGGACTAAACCTCAGATATCAGCGACAACTAGGACATACGCAACACTGGATTAAGGTGAAGTCACACCTTTTCAGGTTAACTCGTCACAGAGGTTTAGTGTGTGAGGTGAATGTATTCAGTGGTTGAGTTCACAGGATACTCTTAATTTGGTTGTTGAATTAATCCTTTTTCAAGGGTTACTGGCAACAGTACAAAACTATTTTGCCATAGCCTTCCTCTGGGATGCTTATTTACTGATCTAGCCTACACTCATGAGATCTCCTTGTCGTCTCCCATCCAAATACTAACCAAGTCCAATTTGCTTTTTTCAACATCAGACAAGGTTGATAAGTGGTTGTACCTAGTTAGGTAGAACATCTGCAGATTGCATGGAAACATCCTTGTAAGTTTCTGGACAAAAATATGAAAATAGCTGATCATTGACTCTACCAAGATGTTGTTTTTTTAAATTGCCCAGTCTAGTCTATACCCCTGAAATTTCCTAGTGGTCTTCTATCCAAGTACTAGCCAGGTCCAGGTCTGCTTAGCTTTTTGAGATTGGCCAAGATTGGTTTGGTGCGGTAATCTAGCTGGGCAGAAAGAAACCAACTGAGATTACCAACAACCACGCATAGCAAACTGGGGAATGCAGCTGTTAGATTTGTAATTCACCAGGTAAAGTGTGTCATGCAAACACTGCCACGGGCCCCCTGTTGCTATTCTCCACCTATGACATCCCTCAAACCCTGAAGCTGCCATTGCGAAGCCTGCCCAGAGCTCAAGCTGTTCCCTGCCTGAAGATGAAATATTCTGAATGTTTCCTGCATCTTGGAAACTAAAATAACACCTGGACAATAGCGATATTGTTGTGCACGAGGCAGTAGCCAGCCAGCTGTTACTGTTCCAGTTTGTTTTCATGTTGTCCTTTTCCCTCCCCAAACGGTGATTCCCCTGCTCCAAATAACAACATTTTCCAGCTACCTGACAGTAGAGTTGACAGTGGGTAAATTTGTGCAAATGAAACCTCCCTCTCTTTCTGCAAAAGAGCCAGAGTTTTCTTTATAATCTCAAGAAACTAAGGATGTGCACTCACTACAAATAGATTGCTTTTCTGCCCAGGCGGGCAGAGCAATTTCCATTTTGTTGATTTTTTAAAAAGCTGAATTTTAATTAATATGCTCATAGAAAAGGATGAGGTTTGATGGTAGAAAAGGTTTGTCATTGCAACCGCGTGACGAGGTGCCTGAAAGCAAGCTTCCTCTTCTGGCAACGCTTCTGGGAGTGCTCCAGGTATCATTGCTTTCATTCCCTTTTTCTTGGGGGGAAGAGGCTAAGGAGCAAAACAATTTTCAAGCCTAGCAGAGCCTTAAGGCAACACTTGGCCCTCCTTTTGCCCCTAAAACCCTCCCAGCAAATATTCAAAAATACTCACCCACCCACAGGATGAGTATAACCTCAACAGCTGTGCTGGATGGAAGCTTTAAAAGATGGTCCACCTCTTCTGTACATCTTTGGGGTTAGTTCAGGATGGGCAACCTGGCTCCCCGAGTTCCCTACTAACTGGTGCCATCAAGACTGCCAGAAATTGGGGACAGTCCCTGCCATTCCAGCTTGAAATGGCATTAAAAGAACAGCACGAGCCCTAAAATAAACGGAACGCAACTTAAAAAGAAAAAGAAAAAGCCCATCCTATCACCACAAGTTCTGCAACTCCCAGGAAACCAGCTCCAGAGAAAAGTTCTAAAGGAATGGAAGGGCTTCCAAAGGAAAGAGGCTGGAAACCCATCAATCTGTACGGCTTAGCCAAGGGGACAGTTCAGAAGGAAGGTTAAAGGGATGGAGAGACTTGAATGCAGCGAGTGATCATGGGGAAGTCAAGCAAAGAAGAGGTAGAAGGAGTTAGAAGCAAAGGCAGCCCTTGGCTTGGTTGCAAAGGGGGAATCAGCAGCTCAGAGGGAAACTTTTGGGAAACATGAGGTTCACCCCATGTTGTTTCTGTATTTCTGCCACCATCAGAGGTCCTGCGAGTGATGGGTAACCTAGGGCCTACCTGCAACTCCCGGGGTTCCGTCTGCTTTCACCCAAGACTCTGATGCAGAACTGCCAAATTTCAATAACATGATTGTGAGTATCAAGTGAGGGGGAAAGGTCATGGTTTATCACCCAGAGACCTCCTGTTCCCATTCCCATCCTTACTCCCCAACCCAACCCCAAAACTGGCTGAAAAGAATGACACCATTGTCCTGCAGCCCCAGAAAGATATGGGGTTGAGAAGCAGTGAGAAGATGTCTACCTTGGCCTTAGATGGTCATATTCCTGGGGGGGGGGGGTCCTCCAAATTCAAAGTGACAAACATTGCTTTGTTTTCCTTTCATAGGATCAGAAGTACCACGGGCCCTCCATATCTTTGTTTCTGGAAAATGAAAATTGTGAACTTGGGCATGGCAGGGACACACCTGCAGATGTGTTGTGCAGCACACATAGACACTTTTCAAGGGAAAAAGAGAAAGCAAGAGATCCCAGCTGTTGCCCTTGCAGAGAAGGAGGAAGGAAAGAATTGGAGGGGAATACATATTAAACTAAGACGTGACTTGTTTTCCACAATTTCCTGAAGAAACCATAATTGGTTAGTTTCACAAATATGTTTAGGCTAAAGCCATGGTTTACAAGCCTTTAATGTTGGATGTACCCACCACCCTATACCAAAAGCAAGCACTATGGCTAAATGCATAGCATGAACCAGGGCAGAGAATGGGTTCACCCATTGCACTAAATCATGGTTTCCTTAACTATGGTTTTCTGAATAAATCATGATTGGATGGGTTCACACAAACATCCAAGCCAAGAACAACTGAAACACATTATGGCTTACCACAGTGTCTCAGCCCAGTGGGGAAAAGAGAGGCCAAAGAATGAAGTAGGCTATGCTCACACCACATACTAAGCTATGATTTGCTTAACTGAAGAGGTCACAATTCGGTTCACACAGAACCTCAAGCTTAGTACATTGCATGAACCCAACTGGAAAGGAAAGGGAGGCAACAGAAGAGGCAATTTTTCTCCCTTCTCCAGCCGAGCCCTAGCCTCTCAGCATCACTGCCGCTGCAGGTCCACGGAAGTAAGTGAGCAAATCTCTCCTACTGGCTGATCGTAGACAGATTTATCATTCTCCAGCCCTGGTTACTGTGGCAACAAATACTTACACAAACTTCCATCACTGAATGAGATGAGTGAAAACATGTCTGTGTTTCATAACGGGGCCCTGGGATGATGCAAAGGTGGGAAGGGTCTCTTGCCACACCAGGCATTCAGTTTCAGCAGGACAAGGACAAAGTCTGCAGAGACAGGAGACCAAAGCATCTGAAGGGTATGGTCCAAAATTCAAGATGGCGGCTGTGCCAGTGGAATCAAGCTCCAGCCATTTTTTATGTGCATCGTGACACATATAAGAAACAGGCAGAAGTTTGTTCCCACTGTTACAACCACCATCTTGACCTTCTTGACCAAACACTACAAACACCCCCAACAGGAGGTCAATGAACTGCTGGGAAAAGAGAGAACTGGTTTGCAGAGGTTCCAGCCAAGCCACCAGCAGATGGAAGATGGGATGACAGTTGCTGATACCGAACCAGGTTAACCAAATGGGCTGCGTTCGCACAACACAGAAAGCCAGCCAGAAACCAAACATATACACAAGCTTGGCACTAAGTACAGTGTGTTGTGCAAAACCGGCTGCAGCTGAGCTGGTCACGCTGTGCTTTGAGCTGAGCCAGAAAAAAAAAACTACCTTAAGTTTCATTGATCCATAAGGTGGTTTGTTTGACTGTGGCTTAATCAAACCATGATTCTTGGTCTCAGCTTAATACATTGTAAAAACAGTTGTGCTTTAGTAAATAAATGTGATTAAACAAACCCTGATGGTGCTACACGTGAAGTTAGCTTCAGGAAAAAAGGAGAGGGGAGGAGAAACTATAGCGCCCAGCTCAGATGCAAGAAAGCATGATTTAATTAAACAGTTCACACATTCTGGGTGAACACAGCCATTGCTGGTAGCAAACCGAGGTCCATAACTTAGTTTATTCGATAAGCTCAGTGAATTGTGCTTCATTCACTAAACTGTTTAATTCAATCATTCTTTATCAAGACATAATCTGGCTTGTTTAGTTTCGGCATAATGCAAAGGTGTGAATTTGATCTGGAGACAAAGAGCTCTTTGAAATTATCCCCTAGTTCTGTAATCAGAAGAACTGGATAAATGGTTTCTTCAGGGAAAAAAAAAATCCTCCAACTGCTGTTCACGAGTACCATTCTTGACAACTACCCTACCCAGAGGAATTTCATACTGAGGCCTCCCTTTAGGGCTGCAGGGGGAAAAAAGCACATTCATATGCACTTCATCATTAAATCAGTGCAAAAAACCCAAAAACCCAAACAAAGCCATTCCACCCAAGAGGACTTCCCAAAATTCTTTTCTCCTTTGAAAGACATTTTAAAAGCAAATTCTTGTTCATTGAATGTAAACTCAAAAAAAACAACCACCACCACCCAAGAGAATTCCACTAGTGCAAATATAGCCACAGTAGTTTACAAACCATGGCTTATAGTTTGGTGTTACTGAGAACCTAGCCAGATGTGGCTTATTCATCCTAGGTACCTGCAAAGCTTCTGAGGTTCTCTCCAACCCTTAGAATTGCGACCTCTCCCAGAGGGCTGTATGGGGGAAATTTGAGATGTTCCCCCCTCCCCAGCCCTGGTCAGATCCAGTCTGATTTCAAACTCAGTCTTTATTTTGCTGGCTTCTCCCTCCACACATTTGGTCTCACCGTTTTGGAGAGCTATCCTGCTGACACAGTCCCCACACCCTTTTTTTTAATTCTGTCCAATCCAACAGAAGTTTGGAAAGAAATTATATATTTCCAAGATTCCATCGGATTGGACAGAATAAAGATAGGTTCAAAGTGGCTTCGGACAATCAAGTGTTAAGCCAACTTAAAATCTTCAGAGTAGATAACGGGAGAATGCATACCGGAAGTGGACTTCACTGGCTTGTATGTTACCCATCCAAATCCTGATAGTGGGGATGCCTCAGCGAGGAACCATATCAAACCTACTTCCTAATGACAAAAAAAAATTCTATGCATGGTTTTCGTTGCTTTCCAAGATAAGGCTGGAAATTAAAAGCTCTTACAAGAGTGGAAAGTGCTCTGGAGCAGAGAAGTTTGCCATAAATATTCATAGCAATTAATATACATGAGAACTATAAAAATGTGGCTTAAGATTTCTGGGGGAGTGGGAACCTTTCTGCATCTTCCTCCTCCGTCCCTGGAAAAGACATTTTACGGGTAGGAAAATATATCCCAGTTATTCAAAGAAGCTTCTGCTTCTACTGTTTAGAAGGTTCTGACCTCACCCACATCGCTGGGAAGCACAGCTTGGCTTCATAGTCAGCTGGTGGTGGAGCATCTTGAAACATCAAGTGGTAAATTCTTTCTTTCCTTCCTTGCTTCCTTGCTTCCTTGCTTCCTTCCTTCCTTCCTTCCTTCCTTCCTTCCTTCCTTCCTTCCTTCCTTCCTTCCTTCCTCCATCCATTCACTCACCCATTTCTTTCCTTCCTTCCTTCCATTCACCCACCCACCCATCTCCTTCCTTCCTTCCTTCCTTCCTTCCTTCCTTCCTTCCTTCCTTCCTTCCTTCCTTCCTTTCACCCACCCATCTCCTTCCTTCCTTCCTTCCTTCCTTCCTTCCTTCCTTCCTTCCTTCCTTCCTTCCTTCCTTCCTTCCATTCGCTCACCCATTTCCTTCCTTCCTTCCTTCCTTCCTTCCTTCCTTCCTTCCTTCCTTCCTTCCTTCCTCCATCCATTCACTCACCCATTTCCTTCCTTCCTTCCATTCACCCACCCATCTCCTTCCTTCCTTCCTTCCTTCCACCCACCCATCTCCTTCCTTCCTTCCTTCCTTCCTTCCTTCCTTCCTTCCTTCCTCCCTCCATCCATTCGCTCACCCCTTTCCTTCCTTCCTTCCTTCCACCCACCCATCTCCTTCCTTCCTTCCTTCCTCCATCCACTCACTCACCCATTTCCTTCCTTCCTTCCTTCCTTCCTTCCTTCCTTCCTTCCATTCACCCACCTTCCTTCCTTCCTCCATCCACTCACTCTCTCACCCACCCATTTCCTTCCTTCCTTCCTCCATCCATTCACTCACCCATTTCCTTCCTTCCTTCCTTCCATTCACCCACCCATCTCCTTCCTTCCTTCCTTCCTTCCTTCCTTCCTTCCTTCCTTCCTTCCTTCCTTTCACCCACCCATCTCCTTCCTTCCTTCCTTCCTTCCTTCACCCATTCGCTCACCCATTTCCTTCCTTCCTTCCTTCCTTCCTTCCTTCCTTCCTTCCTTCCTTCCTTCCATTCACCCACCCATCTCCTTCCTTCCTTCCTTCCTTCCACCCACCCATCTCCTTCCTTCCTTCCTTCCTTCCTTCCTTCCTTCCTTCCTTCCTTCCACCCACCCATCTCCTACCTTCCTTCCTTCCTCCATCCACTCACTCACCCATTTCCTTCCTTCCTTCCTTCCTTCCTTCCACCCACCCATCTCCTTCCTTCCTTCCTTCCTTCCTTCCTTCCTTCCTTCCTTCCTTCCTTCCATTCACCCACCCATCTCCTTCCTTCCTTCCTTCATCCACTCACTCACTCACTCACTCACCCATTTCCTTCCTTCCTTCCTTCCATTCACCCACCTTCCTTCCTCCATCCACTCACTCTCTCACCCACCCAATTCCATCCTTCCTTCCTTCCTTCCTTCCTTCCTTCCTTCCTTCCTTCCTTCCTTCCTTCCTTCCTTCCTTCCTAATGGTCTTCTCAAGGGTAAAAGCCAGAGCCATAGTCTGGAAACTCATGTGATCTCCACCTGCTGCTCTAGAGGGGTCTTGTTCCAACTGGTCAGTATGTTGAAACATTATTTGGGAAAATTAGCATGAAGGAAAAAAGTGGCTGGCAATATATTGTGCTTCATCCGTTTGGGATAAAAGGTGCAGGAAATGTGGAATAAGAGAGAGAGACACACTAAATAGAGAAGTTGGAGCTGGTTTTTTTTATATAGCAACTGCCACTTTTTTCTTTCTTTATTTTTTACTCTTCTTAATGGGCTGTGCTTTCCTCTTTATATATAGCAAACTGAATTCCCAAGCAACATCTGAAAGTGAAGACTTTGAATCGAGCAAATAACATGCACGCATTCCTCTCTGAGTATGCACAGCAACTTGAGTTACCCCATTTCACTCTAGATTTGAGATTCCCCACAGAGGCTCTGTAACACTTCATTCATTCCTTTCTTTACACTCTTTGTAGAACATCACGTAGTAAAGTTCTCTTGATTGTTCAGCCAGAAATCACATCATCCTAAACTCTGTAACAACAGAAACAGCCATAAGTCAGAACCCTATGGGCCAGTGTTTCTCAGCCTTGGCGACTTGAAGATGTGTGGACTTCAACTCCCAGAACTCCCCAGCCAGCCATGCTGGCTGGGGAGTTCTGGGAGTTGAAGTCCACACATCTTCAAGTGCCAAGGTTGAGAAACTCTGCTATGGACATTTGGTTCAAAGTAAGACCCAGTAAATTCAAGGGACTTATTCCCATGTAAAATGGTTCTAAGTTAAAACAGATTAAAAGCTTTTGGCCAATGCCTACTCAGCTTTCAGTGGCCTCAAAAAGATAAGCAGGATCAGACCTGGTTAGAACTTGGATAGTAAATCCCAGGGCAGTAGGTAAAATGGGGAAATCAAAATACATCATGGATGAAAGCAATTACAGCCCAGTGTTGTACTCTTGCCAGGAAAACTATTATGGATGTGTGCGGATACTCACCAGGAGTCAGCTCAGCTTAAGGGAGACTTATCCCATAATGGCTGTCCTGGAGTCAACTACCTATTATATTTCCATAGGACATAGCAAAAGGTGCTGATAGAGAGAACCATTCCTGCCTTGGCCAGCAATTACGGGGAGGATGAGGGCTTTGAAGGGGTGGTTTTGTTGAAGGACCATAGGCCAATTGGGCCAGCCATGGGAGCCAGATTAATCTTGTAGGCTGGAGATTCCCCACCACTGTCTAATGGAAACCTTCCCTACATCTGAAGTGTGGGATTCCATTTCTGATGGTTTCCAACTGCATCAGCTATTGCCCATGGTGATTGGGGATGATGGAAATTGAAGCCCAGCCTATTTGCTGGAATGGATGTGATGGGAAAGGCTGGCATATAGAGGGAGTCCTCACTATAGGAAAAGAAGAAATGACATGTCCAGTGGAGATAAGCTGTGGCTATGTGTATCAACTACTAGCCATGGTTTAACATTTAAGAATTATTTTGGCCAGGATCCCAGGCACATTCCTGGCCATACTTCCTTTAAAAAAGTTTTAAAGGCTGGGCTGGCTATGCTTAGAGCCATCATGAATAAGTTGTGGGAAGATCCATTTCTCCTTCTTCATACCTGCAAGGGGTGCACATAATAATGGCTGCTTTAGTTTCCCAGCTTTCTTCCACATCTCCCATATGAGGTCTGATAACATGGCAGTGAGGGGCTTAATGGAACCAAACCATGGTTTCAAACAGTGGAATAAGTAGGGCCAACAAACATGGCCTGGAAAAATTCAGATGACTGCTACATGTTATCTAATGATCCTTTGGATTTTTGCAACCCAGATGTGATAGCTCTAGGCTCAGGTGTTCATCCTCAAGCATAATTTAAGCCATAATCCCAGCTTGAAGTTACTTTAGGGTTCCCCACAACATAGTTTAATGTGTTCTGTAAACACAGTTACTGTTTCCCAGCTGAAACTTTCAGTACATTGCTGCAGTGAAGATAAAACAGAGGGAATTCTCAGTAGAAAGGTCAACTGAGACAAAAAAATAATCCAATAAACGAACCTTAACTCTCAGGGTGTCAAGGCATCAACACAGCTTTTCCAGGTTTTCTTTAGTTTTGGCCAAGCACTGAGCAGGATTAACTCTATTAAGATTGTGTTTAGCAAGAGATAAAGGAGAGATGGTAAGAGTACATCCTCAACTTCATGAAAAGTCAAATGGGGCAGGACACCAGGTAGAGTTTGGAGATGCTACCCACTCAAGTCAAGCACCAGAGAAAGAGGTTCTTAAAAAGTGGGGTGGGAGGCCTGGAGGAATAGGCTCCTCAGGAGACTTAAGGATCCCTGGTAAAGGCTATAGTACAACACTACACTGGACAGAAAGAAGAGAGGAGAATAATCCAACAGGAAAGATTATTCCTGGGCAGAGATGGCCTTCTAAACTTCTCCACCAATTTTGAAGGTGGATAAATTGGGTGGATAATTTCTCGCAATACCTTCAGGGAAAAGAATAATTCTCTAGCTATTTCTTAAGGGCAGGGATTCTCCCTTCGTGATCCAGGAATGCCTCCTGTCCTAAACCCCCCAGGAGTGTTCCCTTCTGAGCCCTTCCCTTGGAGTTGCCTGGAAGAGTTGGAAGCCAGGGAGCCACAATCATTTTTCAAGGACAGGCAGGGCACTCGTATCCTCCCTTGCTTGCCCCGCACAATAATATAAGAACAAGAACGCCAACATATTTTTCTCCCTTGAAAGAAATTCAAATGCAAATTCTTTTTCATTAAATGAAATGAGAACTGGTAGGAGAAATATGTAGGACTATTTCAATGCCAGTGACCTTGACTTGTCTGTAACAAGGTTGAAATCAACCAATCAGGATATCTATCAGGGGCAGGGAGGTAAAAAAGTATAGAAGGTGACTGAAAGTACGTGATCAAAGCCCCACCACACACATAAAAAGGGGACAGTGCTTCCATCATGGGCCACCCTGACTTTTCTCACCCCCATACAGACAATTCTGAAGCCCATAGTCAGAGCGAAGCACAAAATAATGCAAGAAGCAAGAGTCAAAACCCAAACCCCTGTTCCTATCTGAGGGTCAAGAGAAGGCAATGTATCTGATAAATTCAGAGGCCAAAGGCTTCTTAAAAACAAGTGTGAATTAAAAAACACAATGGCTGACGATCTGTAGCAAGACATGGCATCCAGAACTGAAGGTTTTGGCTCTCCAACTTAAGCTTAGCTGTAAGCTCTTAGGGAGAGGCCCTTGCAACAAAAAACATGTGCAGGGAGAGTCAAAAAAGTCAGGATGGCAGCTGGGACTGGGGATCAAAGCTGTGGCTCTTTTTATGAATGTTGTGGATAAGATAAATATAAAAAAGGGGCAGGGCTTCACTCACTGCTCTTGGCTACCATTTTTTTGTCTCCCCTGCAGATATCTCTGCCTTACAAAGTTTTTACATGCCAAGAACAGCCTCCTCATGAGTAGATTTTACCCCAATGAATCCTATTTTGAGCTCCTTAAATGGGCAATTACACTTGTTAGCTTACTAAATCTATACCTTATTGGACTGTCTAGACCAGTGTTTCTCAACCTTGGCCACTTTAAGAGGAGTGGACTCAACTCCCAGAATTCCCCAGCCAGGGAACTCTGGGAGTTGAAGTCCACCCCTCTTAAAGTGGCCAAGGTTGAGAAACACTGGTCTAGACAGGGACTCAACTTCCTTTTCAGAATCTCAGAGAGGACTTTTGACATCCCAAAGGGGCAGATCCAAAAGTCTGATCTTTGAGGGAGATGAAAAATGCTCCCTTGCCAAGCTGGTGAGGCTGGCAAAGTCAGAAAAAGAAGAACTGCTTGGATTTCTGAAATGATCTATTTTACTAGTAGGGTACTGTTACAGAATCTTGAAAGCCTGTCAAAGCTGTTTTCCAGATCAGCTTATACCTAGCGTAATTAAGGCAGAATTATTCTGGGATTTTTTCTCATGTTCCCCTCTACCCTGGAACTCAAGAATGAATGAATGAATGAATTAATTAATTAATTAATTAATTAATGAGTTTGTTTGTTTGTTTGTTCTCAAGGCTGCCTAGCTCCAGAAAGGGCAGCTTACAAATTTAAAGGAATACCTAATATTAAAAGAAAAACATGAATGCCCAAAGACACACTAATAACCCCCAAAATTGCCAAAGAATCCACAAAGAATCCACTAACTCAAGCCTGGGAACAGAACTAGTTTTTCAGAGACTTGCAGATCTTTTGGTAAGTGGACATCTTATGTATCTTCAGGGGAATAATGTTCCAGAGGGCCGGCACTGCAACAGAGAAGGTGTGCTTCCTCGGTCTCACAAGGTAACAATATTTAATGGAAGGAATCCACAATGCACCCATTCTACTGGATGGGCGGAAACGGTTGGAGACAGGCACCCCCTCAAATAGCCATGCCCTGTCCCATGCAAGGTATTATAGCTGATAACCAGCATGTTGAATTGCATCCAGGATCCAACTGGTAACCAAGGCAGTTTACGAAGCAGTGATGACATATAGGTGTAGCACAGCGATGGCAAACGTTTTGGGCTCGGCGTGTCAAAAATTTGGAAAATGCCTAACTTGACTCTGCTGGTGTGTCAGTCCCCCCACCCGCCCAAATAGAAGAGAAACAATTCTTTACATATTCATTTATTTTTTTAAAAAATACAGTCCAATCATGTATGGTGCTAGGTATTATATAAAGAAATGTCAGATAATTACGAAAATGAAATACAAGTAAAATGAACTCAGTTTCTTTGGTAACTCAGACAGGCAGAATAGTTGTTGGGTGTTGGTGAATGCTGGCGTGTCATCCAAAAGATCATGGCGTGTCACCTTTGACACGCACGTCATAGGTTCGCTATCACTGGCATAGCATGAAACTCTATACTGCCACACTGATGCATTTTAAACCTGCTGTAGCTTCTGAATGATCTTCAAGGCCAACACCATGTAGAGCACATTACAACAGTCCAGCCATGAGGTGCCAAGGGCATAAGTGGCCATCTGAAGGGCCTACCATTGGAGGAAATGGCACAATTGGCATACAAGGTGGACTTGTACAAAAGCTCTCCTGACCACATCTGCCACCTACTATTTGAACAGTAGCTGTGAGTCCAAGAGGTCCCCCAAATCGCATGCTAATCTCCATTGGAGAAGTACAATCCTGTTGAAGACCTTAGGTGAAAATGCCCTTTGGGGGGCCCAAACAGCCACAGCCCAAAAGTTCTGTCAGGATTGAGCCTGAATCTGTTCCTCCGCATCCAGACCCCAACAGGTACCAGGCACCAGATAAGTACATTGACAGTTTTACCTGCACAACCCAAGGGCTGAGATGTACAATCATCAGCATATTGATGATATCAAACCCCAAACTGACAGATTCATATAGATGTTAAACGGGAGGTATAAATGCAGCCTACAGCCAGTCCAAAAGGATACTGGATATGCTGAGAGATCAAGGAGCACAAAGATGGATGCACCATCCCCATCCTGGCTGTCCCAAGGCCATCTACAAGCATGAGCAATGTTGTCTCAGTACTGTACCCTAGGATGAAACCCAACTGGAATATGTCCAGATAATTTGTTTCCTCCCTCTGCAAGTGCTATCTGACCAACTTCTCAACAACCTTCCCTACAAAAGAAGGCTGGAGACTGAATAGTAACTGTCCAGAATGGAAGGGTCCAGAGATGGCCTCTTGAGAAGCGGTCACACCCCTGTCTCCTTTAAAGCTGAAGGGACCACCCCCTCCCTCAAGAAGACCAACACCATCACATGGACCCAACCAAAGGTCATCCTCTGGCCTGCCTTGAAAACCCAGGAGGGGCTTTCTATCTAACAAACAGGTGGCCAAATTATCAGTACAGAGGATTTTTTCCACTTCCTTTTGGGAGTTACATAACTGAACTCAATCCAGATAAAATCACAAGACTGTGCCCCAGGGAACTCATTTAGACATGCCAACTCCTAGTAAATCCAAGTGATTTTATTTGCCAGATAGCATGGGTACTCCTCACTGCAGTCCTGTAGATGTTCCTTGGACCTACCCTTCTCCAGCAGAAAATGGGCTTTCCTAAATAGGGTCTCTGGGCAGCTACTGGCAGGTAAAATAAGGGTTGAGAAATAGCTATGTTTCTCACCCTTATCACCATGATGTAGGTCTGAATATGGGCTCTTACTCATGTTCAGTCCAGTTTGCTCTTTGTCTTCATTCAACAATGCCTTAGGCATCTCTTCTGGCACTCTTCTCCCAAAGCTCCCCAGAGAACCAGTGTTGCACCTCAAGGCTGGTGCAAACATAGGAGCAATCTGGTCCAAGGTCTCAGCCCCCTCCTCCCCCTCCTCCTTTCATGCTGCAACCAAGGCCTCAGCCAAGCTACCCACCAGATCCTCAGAAAAAAAACCCAAGCTCCCTCTGGAATCTAACAAGGTCTATCTCTCTTTTCTGTAATGGTTCTGCTCCCTGCTCTATATGTTCCCAGGCGTCTTAGACATTCTAGCATATCCCTTGAAAGGAAGTGGGTGGGTGAGTTGCTGACACATACTTCAGAAGGACACAAGAATCTCCCTGGTTGACTTCAGGAGGTAGCCAGTCAGCATCAGACCATGGAAGCTGGCATTAGGTATGCTGGCCATTTCAAAAGCCAGGGTTTGTCCTAACATTAGGTGAAGTGAGGCAACTGCTGTAGACAGCAGATGCAAAGAAGGTTCAGGAAGTTTTGCCAACTCTTGACCCTCTTGGGGGGATATTCTAGCGGTTGTTGTAATGACTGCTTGATGCTGGCATAGGCAGGTGGGTTGACTTAGTGCATCCCACATATCACATATAAGGCCACTGGGACAGAAGGGAGAGAAGCAACTTGCACAGGCCAGACATTCATCATGCAGTGTGTGAGGCTCTCTCATCTCACCTGAGGCATAGGGTATGAGGAACGTCTGAATGAGCAAAAGACAGCTGGTAGGAAGAGCAATGTGGAGAAGGTAAGGTGTTAGAGGAGCTATTTATGCCACATAACCTGTTTGGCAACATTACGGGGAGACCTGCCTGCTTGGATGTATTGATGACATTGTCATCAATGTTGAAGTCACACTTCACAGCCAGCCTGGTTGACATTTCCATATAGGTAAGGATAGGTCTGGACATTGTCCGGTCCTTCATCTCAAGCCTGAATCACATCTTGGAATGAAATACATGCACTAAATTTCCAGCTGAGAACAACACTTCATGCATTAGTCATATATAAATGAATGTGCAAACCCTGAAGTCAGCCAGAAGGCTGATAATTGTCCTTCAGCAAGGGGTTGACAGAGGCTCACAATAGTCCTTTGTGTGCTGAAAATAAAGCATTATCTCCTGTTTGTGCTGTTTGAGATGTGATTCACCTAAGCCTGAGTGCTGTGGAATCAAAGACCTTAAACCCTAATAGGAAAAATAGAGAAGACCTTGGCCCTAAAAGAAGTGGACTGATTCAACTCCTTGAGTTGAGAGACTTTGAAGAGCTCTTGCCCAAGAGGAATCAACACTCAAAGGAGAGAGTCCTTCTGAATCACCATTAAAGCAAATTTGCAGAAGCTGAGTCATCTCTCCGGCAATCCAGAAGCCCTAGCTTTCAAAACAGAGTCTGCAACGAGCTGGGGAAGAAATACATTTAGGTCATATTTGAATGGGAGGACCAATACTCATCCTGAAACCTAACTATTACTCAACGTTTGAAAGCCTCCAAATGTGGCAATGCAGTTTTCCAATACAGAGAAATCTTAATTCAGTGGTCTCCTCTTTAGTAGACCTGATGCAATGGACAGTATTTCTGCCAGGACATCCCACCGAAATATCAGATGTGTCCGTTGCATGGTGAAGTAGTCCGGATGAGACCTTTATAAAAGAAAAGTAAAATATACCTTATTCACAGTGATTTACTTCATTTGCATAATGGTGTTATTATGTAAATCGTGCAAATTACATCCTGTGCATCAATTTGCATCATATGCATACAATCTAGTGTGACACAAATGGCAATTTGCATAAATTGCCTAATGATGTCATTGTGCAAGTGATGTGATTTCATATTTAATGGGCATTAGGGAAGAATCAAACTCCTTCCCCAATATGGTCTGTCAATCCAATTTCACTGTAAGAACAAAACAAGAATAAGTAAAAGAATCCAGAAATGTATATATTCATGAAAATAATGTGCACAATGCGCTATATTTGGGAGAATGGCAAAAGCTAGATGCATTAGGTGAGATTGCAAACAAAAGTATTTATTATTTGGAGGAACGTGGATCGAAAATCAGAGCTCATTTAGCACAAACTTTAAAAAATACATCAATAGCTCCAACAATCAAACCTGATTTATTTGTCAACACAAGAAACTGAGAAAAACTGATTTCACCCTTTGCCAGAATGAGAAGCTGAGACTGACAGATTCACCCATCCCCAACACTGCAAGATTTGAAAGGAACATCATGAATCAGAAGTCTGACATAACTCCTGATCCTCCTCCGATGAAGTATGTACTCCGGGAATAACAGACCAGACTTCGGGGTCGCTTTTTCTCCAGGGGGTGTAACTGCCCCCTGGTGACATGGAAACACAGTCCATATCAGTATAAAAGAGTCCATGGTTAGAGATGCTCTCTTCATCCTTGTGACTCTGTGAGGGCCACCGTATGTGACCTGCCAAAATCAATAGCAGCAAAAGTGAGAGTTTTCTGTGCTTTCCTGCCATCCGATGGTCTTCTGGAGTTTTGCAACCTCAGTCCAGACAGCCCAGATGTTCCTCCTTTTCCCTCCTGCTGATCTCAGCTCCTGGTAGCATCATGGACCCATCCACGTTGTTTTATTGGCAGCGTTACAGAAGTGGTTTGCCACTGCTGCTTTCCAGAATGTTCATCTGACTTTCCAGACTAGCTTGGCATTTCCTGGTGGTCTCCCATCCAAGTATTTACCAGGCCCAACTCTGCCTAGTTTGCCAGGCCAGGGATCAACCACCTGCAGAAATCATGAGTCCGTCATACAGGAAGAACTTCCACGCTTCCTCTTTTAAATCGGCACCTATCATCCTCCATAGGTCAGGACAGATTATTCTTTTCCAGAGAGATCTGGATGGTTTTGAAAATTAGTTGTTATGGAACAATATTAAGAGAGGGTTGAATAAGAACAGGTTGGCAAAAAGAAGTACCAGGAGAATATTTGGCAAATCATGGCAGAATGCAAGTAATCTTAATCAATCCTGGGGGTGGCTGGCACCCTGATGACGCTCCCTGAGCTACTTGCCAATTAACATCAATTCTTGGACTATATTTATTTATTATTTATTCAAGACTATTTTATATTGTATTTTTAATTGATTTCAGCTTCTCTGTAAACCGCCCAGAGTCATTTTTTAATGAGATGGGCAGGGACAAATTTGATATATTAAATAAATAAATAAACAAATAAATAAATCTACCTGTTCTGCATTGCTCACATCCCGTCTTAGGTACTGTATCCATATAGGAATCCTAATATAAAAAAATATATATATTGTCCTCTAAGCCATGAGAAATGGTTCCAGTGTTGATGAATTCCGGCTCAGCTCTTTCGGGATGAAATCCATGATTGTAATTCCCAGAAATTCCCATCGCCGTGCTCTTCTGAACTGGCCTAATCAAGAGAGCTGGACACTTGATTGGTTTTTCTTTTGCTTTTGGAAAACAGATAAAGCTGACCTGCTCAAAATGCTATCTATTTATGCAAAAAAGATTCAGAACATTATAATCTATGCAAAGAAGAAAAGAGAGAGAAAGAGACAACCGAGGGGACTGGAAACTAAGTCCTACCAGGAATTGGCTATGTTTCTCCCCAGTCCTACAGGAGAGAAAATTGACGTGGGATAAAATAAACCAGGTTCACGTTATACCCATAATCATGTCAGGTAAAGGGGTAACGGCTGCATTTATGCAACACGAAATGGCGGGGTAATGGCTAGGTTTTTCTTTTCCTTTTTATGGCTTAGGCTGTGGTGTTTACCCAGCTTGTTGGTACATTTAGGGTTAATGCACTGTGCAGACCCTCCCCCATTTAATTCCCTAACCAGATGAAATGGAAAGATGATCTTAAATTATGGGAAGGAAGACGCACGTTGAATGTTTGGAAACCCCCTAACGGGAAAAGTGGTTCAATAAGGAAGCCGACTCCCCAAAAACTGTGGGCTGTCCTTCAGCCGGACTCCCCCACCCCGCAGACCCCCTGGCTTTTCCGCCCCGTCTGGCAGCCCCTGGATTTGGGGCCCTCTGGTTCAGTTCTTCAGAATCTTGCTTGTTCTTTTTAAAATGGAAATTGCTGTTGACTCGCCTTTTAGCGCTGACATTTTCTTAATGCATGTTGTTTCTCCATGCTGTGTTAATATTTGTTTTGATCGGCTGTGTTGGTATTCGTTTGGTTGATTTCTATCTGCGAGTCAGATTTGCATGGAAAGCCTCTCAGTGATTCTGAAGCAGGAAGATGGGGTGCAGGCTAGAAACCTTTCCACTGTTCAGGGAATCAACTTGGCTTGCGCTCAGCAGAGCTCAGACTGGCAACACTGCAGCATTTACGTTGTCGGGCTCACGCCCTTCTGCCCACGACCACTTTATTTTATTCTTTTTAATGATTTTTCTTTCTTTCTTTTTCTTTCTTTCTTTCTTTCTTTTTCTTTTTTGCAAGGATGACTTCACCTTCCAGCAATACAGCTGACTGCTTTGGTCAGAATGAATGCAAATAGTCAGCCCTCCAACTCTGGAGCTGTTGGCAACCATCAAAGAAAGCCTTTATCTCTGCTTGGGAAAGAGAAACCAGCAGGATGTTTCAGGAGGGCAAGAAGTCAAGACAGCCAGTTTTCCCTGTCGCTCTTTAAGCCGCTTGTGGGACGGGGGGGAGGGGGAACATGGGTGTGCATGTGTGCATGTACATGCACGCATGCAACATCAGTGCATCTGAGCTGGCTTGAGGGGGGAAAGGGTGCCCTGCAGGAATCAAGCTAGCAATGCTTCTTCAGCCTGTATACAAAGCATCCATAAAAGCAGCCAGCCGTCAGAGACAGCCTTTCCCGAAAGGAGAGCGTAATTAGCAGATTAATCAGGAGAAAAGAAGCAGATAGGTCTAGGCCTCCAAATGGATATTTTCTTGACTCGCCCATATTTCACTGCAGAATACTGGGGCAATCTTTCTGACTTGCCTGCAGCTGTTCTCACAAAGAGAACCGAAGTGTGCTTGGAGACCTTGCCCTGATTCCCGAAGCACTCTTGGGTTTACGCTATGCAAAACTGGCTTCCCGCAGTACCTGTCCTGGCTCTGAATTGGTCACCCAATACAGTTAGAAAAGATTGGAGGCGGTGGACATGGGTGGAGACAGGGCCAAATGATCCTCTCCAGGAGTTGTTTCTCCACATCAAGGGTAGGCGATCCCAAACCCTCCCAATGTGGTAGACTTCCACAATGCCTTGTAATGGCCATGCTGGCGGAAGTTGATAGGGATGGAAATATCGGGACAGGACCCAATTTCCTGACATGCTCTTCCCCATCGAAAGAAGGATCATAAGAAGTTTGCTTGTCTTGTTTTTATGGACCAGAGAAATGGGCTACTCTTGGGAGAGAAGATTTCTTTGTCTCAAAGTCCTTCGTGGCTAAAGCATCATAATGCTACCAGGAAGCTACAAGAGAGAGTCCATCTAGAAGGCAACCTTGGAAGATCCTCAACACCACGCTGGATCAGGATTGGTTAGAACCTGGATTGTAGAACACTGGGAAATTTCAGGGCAGCAGAAATTTAAAGGACAGTATTAATTAAATAATTAAATGACACACGGCTGCCCATCTCCCAACCGTGACTTGAACTGAAAAGTAGCCTGCAGAAAACAAGGGTGAACCACATCTGTATTGTTGCTGAGAAAATTATACCCCTATGTCCACGAAGTCTAGGGCCAGGAGTCAAGCTGTACTTCTGGGGGTCTTTACCTTTCATGTATTCATTAATATATTCAAGGGAAATGTCCTGTTTTCAGGTCAATGCCGCCCCCCAAGGAAATAATGGCATGGTCCCACACCAGGGACCATTCTACATTCTTCAGGCTTCCTTGGCCAACCTTGGCTGATCTTGAGAAACTAAGCAGTGTCAGCCCTGGGTGGGAATTAGATGGGAGGTCTCCAGGAAATTCCAGGTCTGTAAACTAGACTGGAAAGTTGGAACAGCATCTTGGAAGACAGCAGGGGCAAACCAGCATGGTCAAAAAAGGGACACAGACACGTGGAGAAGTCAACAGGGGTTGAGCTGTTGTCTGGACCCTGCCTCCCCCAACCTCTTGTTGCTGAAATGCAGGGTTTGAGTGAGCTCAGCTGCTGGAATCTGCATGGATTCCTTCATGACGTTTTCTTGGCACCAGTAGGTAAGTGCTTTCTTCCCAGTCTAGCCCTGGGATTTCCTACAAGTCTCCCATCCAGGGATTAACCAAGTGGGACCCTATTTAGCTTTTAGAGAGAGCCATAGAGATCAATAATAAAAACCGTCATCAGATATGACACCAACATTCTTGTATTGAATAGCTGTTTAACATAGGAATTGTACTATAAAAATCTTGCCCTCTAAGCCATGAGAAATGGTTTTAAATCTCTTGATGAAATCTAGCTCAGCTCTTTTGTGATGAAATCAATCCCTGTAGGGATTCCTATAGCCTTGTACTTCTGTACTGGCCTAATCATGAGATCTAGAAGCCTCCTCCTCCTCCTCCTCCTCCTCCTCCTCCTCCTCCTCCTCCTCCTCCTCCTCCTCCTCCTCCTCCTCCTCCTCCTCCTCCTCTTCTTCTTCTTCTTCTTCTTCTTCTTCTTCTTCTTCTTCTTCTTCTTCTTCTTCTTCTTCTTCTTCTTCTTCTTGAAAAAAAATTGTTGACCTGCTCAGAATGCTATTTATTCATGCCTGGTGCTCCTTTTGCCTTTTGCAGAATACAGTTTGTTTATTTATTATGACAAAATTTATAGCCTGTCCATATTTAGCAGCCTCTGATATGGAAAGGTGACTGGCCACCCAGGCCTTGTGCGTGTTTATCAGGAGGGGAATCCTGATAAAGAAAAGGCTACCGGCTTGTAAATCTGGAATGACGGTTCCAGTCTAGCGAAGCAAGATGAGAAGCTGAGAGAGGCAGGAGGTTTCAAAGGTGTGATGGCACCCTGTCATCATAGCCAACAGTTGCTTTAATGTGACTAAGCACTTAGTCCAACTCAGCGACGTCCCAATGGAGTCCCAGCAGATTCTCACAACCGCTGGAGGACAGGATGATCTTTAGAAAGGCCTGGCTGACATTTGTCTCCTCCAGGGCTTCCCAACAGCTTTGTCATTACAAAATATTGCAAAAGGCACTTCGGTGCCCTGAGGCAGGTGTGTGAAAGCATTTTGCAACCAGAGAGATCAGAATGATTTCAGGAGAGGTTTAGAAATGCCTTTCCCAGCCTGGCCTCCACCTCCAGATGTGCTAAGACTCTAACCCCATTGTGCTGGAAGGAATTTTGGACATTCAGCTCATCCAAAAGCAGATGTCAGGTGAGGAAAAACCGAGGTGGGACTTGGGTGTGTCCTTGGCTAGCTCCAAATTTTCCTCCATGGATGTCCCATTCTGAGCCCGAGTTAGTCAGTTTGATAGGAAGTGGAAATGTGTTTTGGGAAGAATGCACGCTTGCTTGATTTTTCACTTTTAAAACAGGAAACAACCCAAAGCGTTTGATACCAAACAGATCGGAGTTATTTTAGGTGGGTTTAAAAATGCCAACAGTTGCTGTTCTCAGAATGTTGCAGGGCTGTTTCTTTCGATTGGGACTGGATGAGGAGGGTTGTTCTTGGCAACGTAGTTGTTATTTTTTGGTTTTGTTGTTGTTGTTTTACTGGGATTGGACTTTGACTACTGGAAGAGAGGAAATAGGGGGGATCTGTTTAAATGGAAATGGAGATATTCATATAAAAGGAAGGATTCAGATTGGATGTAATAGATATTTTGGGTGCCCCAAGGGTGGCCCGTGTAACACCTCTGCTGCGGGAGCTGCATTGGGTGCCTGTTTGCTTCTGGGTCCAATTCATGGTGTTGATTATCATGGTTAAAGCCCTACATGTCATCAGACCAGGTTACCTGAGGGACCATCTCATTCCCATTACGTTGACCCATCCCACCCGGTCAGGCAGAGAGGGCATGTACGGACCTCGTCGATTAAAGAACGTCACTTAGCAGGCCCCAGGAGGAGAGCCTTCTCTTCTCTGCCATCGGCCCTGCCCTATGGAGCACTCTCCCCCCAGAGGTGAGATGGGCCCCCACTCTCCTGGCCTTCAGGAAAGGGCTGAAGATCTGGCCCTGCCAGCTCGTGTGGGGCGTGAGGAGGAGTAGCCAACCCTGGGTTAGTTAGCACCTCCCAGAGGTCAATAATTTATTTATACCATCTATCCCTTGGTTTATATTACTTATTTCTAATTACTCTTTTTATTGTACTTTAATTGGTTTTTATTCTTATTTTATTGAAAAACCACCCAGAGTCACTCCTTGAGTGAGATGAGCAGTGACTGAATTTGAAATTTTATATCTGTCTGTCTATCTATCTATCTATCTATCTATCTATCTATCTATCTATCTAATTTGTCACTACCTATCTTGTTGAAACAGCTCTGGATGGTTTACAGCAGAGATAAAATCAATTGAAATACAATATAAAAACAATCTTAATAATAAATAAATATATAAATAAATAAATAAATGTAGATTGTAATACTTATGTTGTTACTTCTGATAACCTTTCTTGGACTTTTGTTGATTAATATGGAGAGATGAAGAACTAGAGATGGGCTTATAAAGAATGGGATGAGATATGGAATTGAAGAAATGTTCGGATGTATTTCAAAAGACAGTGATATGTTGTTGATGTTGTTTATACTTGCTGGAGATGAAGGGGGAAGTATTTTCTATTCCCCCCCTTTTTTTCCTTTTTTGGGGGGGGGGGTTCCTCTTCTTTTTCATCTGCACATTTTCAAATTTTTTATTTTTTTAATGTATTTCTGTATTATGTAGTTGTACTAGTTTTATTGTTTAATATCATCTTCAATAAAGTTATTATTAAAAAAGAATGTTGCAGGGCTGTTTGTCTATTATTTATTACACACACACACACACACACACACACACACACATATATATATATATATATATATATATATATATATATATATATTTGAAAGCATCCCCAGGCATATACTCATCAAACGAAACTTCCAAATGATTACATTAGAAAAAGTGGTTTGCATAATTTGGTACACTAGAACAGACTGGGAAGAAATATGCATGTGCGTGAAGAAACGTTCACCAAAATAAAGACATATTTTAATGTGAACTTTAAGGAAATGTTGTCAGATTAGCTGAATAATAATAATAATAATAATAATAATAATAATAATAATAATAATAATAATAGTAGAAAAGTCATTTGACTTATTCATCCATCCTTACTCTGCATATCTTTCCTAATTCAGATGACATGACTGCTTCTTAATCACAGTAAATGAGATATGGAATTTCTTATTTAGATATATGCTCCACCCTTCACATACATCATATGGATAGCTTATAAACCCAGGAAATATTAGACATCACCATACAAAACTTGTTATTAACAACAACTAAATCACAGTAGGTTCTCCATAAAAATCAATGGAAGTTGGAAACCTAGCAAATCTAAGGAACGTTTTTTTAAAAGTCACTGATGTCAGGAAAAAAAAATGGAATCTGTGTAGAAGTTTCCAAAATGAGCACAGTGTGGGAAGGAATGTCCCTTGGAAAGTCACAAATGCATATGGAATTATTTTTCCCCCCCCAATATTGTAAACATTGTAAGGGTTCCCTTGAGTCAAAATCAGCTTCTAGTGATTTCTTGGACACCATCTAGCTTTCTTGGCAACAATATGGAAGTATTCACCTGATCTGATTCTATGTAGCCTTCATGATCAACCAAGGTTAGCTTGATGCTGTTTTGCAGAACGACTTCCTGCAGAAGGAGGCATTGCAACCCTACCACTGTTCATCTAGGTGGGAAGTGTGCTTGAAAAGAGGAAGTACCACATAGGAGCTGATAAAAGCTGAAAAGCCCATAGAACAGGATATTCCCATAGAATATTTCATCGACCCAGAGGAATAATTGCAGCTTCAGGGACTGAGAATCCTTGGGAGAAGATGCCCCAGAATGGAACTGTTCCTCTTAAGTGGGAGCATTGGATTTCTGTACCTGGAACAAAGTTTCTCTACTAACTGGATGCAGGTTTCCCAAAGAAGTAATCCTTTAACTATGTTGAAATTTCATGTACCTCCAGGACTGTTGGGAAAGCAGAAAAGGTGAGAGATGTGGAATTTGGCATCTCAAGAAACACATGCCACTGAGTCAGTTCTCATGATTCTGGAGGAGAGCACTCAGTGAGCTGGTTCACACATCCCACTATGCCATAAAGTCATTTGTTGGGTTTTGATTTAGCGTGTTGTGTGAAGTCAGCCACGGCAGTTTGCAAGCCATACTTTGTGGCTCTACCAGCTTGTGAAAACACATCCAGTTATGCCTTAATCAACAAATTATGATTAAAAGCCATAGCTTAGCTTAGCTTGGTGCATGAACCCAGTCACCGTATTCTGAATCTTCAGACAGCAAATGAATCTATTCCTTACTCTTTAAAATCAAATCCAGATTGGTCATCCATCTATATTTACAGATGCCAGTCAAAATATATGTAGATAGAATTAATTAGGACAAATTTATGCTTATCAGGCTTTGAGCCACTGAATTGATGGAGCATGAAGAAGAAAAGGAAAAGCAGTTGCAGAGATGCAGTATCGAACGGGCCTTTTTGTCCTGAAAGGTGGAAGTGTCATTTTCCCTTGGATGATGAGGCACCCTTCCCTCAGCTGAAGAAGATATGCCAGCCCAGAATGTTATGCTTCATTAAGAAACCCATAAATTAAATAGTCCTGCACCACTAAAGGACAACACTGTTGCCAGTGAAAGATAGCAGTAAAAAAACACACCAATGAATCAGATTGAAAATTTGCATGAAGCTTATTAGAACATCCTACAAATATGGGCAAACTTAGTTCAAACACATTTGGGTGATAAAATGATATTGACTCCAAGTAATTAAAAATCATTTCCATATTCAAATGGAGCTGATGGTGGAGAAATGGTTCCCTTTAATTGCTTGTAGGAGAATTACCATCTCTCAGAGTTCTTAGTAGCAGAATAAACAAATCTTAATCCAGTGGCATGTGTGTGTTTGCAAGGGAGGAGGAAGATGGTGGGTACAGACAGTTTTTGGGGGAGGGAGGAGAAAAAAGCAGATCATTACCAGTGGAAATGGATTCCTGAGCCAAGAGGGTGGAGGTGGAGATCAGAAGCACTAAAATTTTAGTACTGAATCTTTGGCAAAGATGAAACTTACTGGAAGGTCACAACATGGCAGAAAATAAATATCTAAGAGCATGAGACATGAGGTTGGATCAGGCCCTCAATCGATCTAGTCCAGCCAGTGAACAAATAGATGAATTTGAGAAAGTGACTAGTGATCCTCCTTCCCAACAACCAGTATTCCAGGCCTCTTGCCAAGGATTCATATCCATGGCCATGGATGCCTCTTAGTCCCCCTTGAAAGTGCTGGTGGAGAATTCACCAGGTACATCAATGCTGTGTGCAAAACAGTGACCTTTTATTGGTCCTACAGAAACCCTGTTGATTCAGTTTCAGTGGATCAGCTCAACGTGGGGAAACCAGGCAGAAAAGCTCTCTCCACATTATGTCATTGTAATGGTGAGTTGCCAGTTTGATATCCAGCAGACCATTAGTAATTGGGCAGCTGCGAGAGATCTACCTTCTCACTGAATCATAGCAAGGCTGATAAAAAGAAGATCAGAAAATCTCTGCCTAAAGTACATGGTGATAAATCAGTTCTAAATGGGGAATAGTTCGGGTGCTGGAATTCTTCTAATCCCACCCCATTCTTCTCAATAAATCTTCTTGAAAAGAGAACTTTGTGACAATTGTGTTTGGAAAGAATTACTTTGGTCTCTTCCAAGGTGTTTGACAACCATGCCTGAATTTATGTATCTCTAACACAGTGTTTCTCAGCCTCAACAACTTTAAGATGTGTGGACTTCAACTCCCAGAATTCCCCAGCCAGCATGTTATTCTAGTCTTATCTTATAGAATTGCTCTTCCAGGCCACTGATCATTTTGGCTGCTGTTTTTTATATGTTTTCTAATTCTAAAATAATATACCAGGTATGTTCTCACCACTGATTTGGGTACGAGTATTATCATATTGTGTCAGTCCTTTGAGGTAGGCCAGGCAAGGATTCCAGGAATGTCACTTTATTGTTATAGGATATGATAAGAAACTCTTGATGGCCTATCCAGGTTTCCCTCTGCCCCATCTTATAGTAGTCAAAATCAAGGCAGGTGTGAGTTTCTTTCTCACACTTTCTACTTTTTCAGGAACGCATTGCCATTTTTCCTCCTTTAACAATTCATATATTCCTTCCTCATCTCTACAGTCCTTTACATTCTGACAGTCCCCTATTCCATGCATAACATTTGTCTTTTTTTTTTTCCAGAATAGCCACCCTGTTGATCCCTTTCCTTGCCAGATGCTGCCAATTTATTATAGGATAATCTTTTGGAGTTTTTAACTCATTGGCCATCTCTGCACAACACTCTTAACCCAGTCAAGTAAAGGCCTTGCTAATATATTTGCACAACATGGTATGTTTGGTTAATGTTGACTTGATCATTTGTTCTGCAAAACCACAGCCTGTTTAATTAGCTACTCACCCTTTGGTGCAAATACAGAAAATGGGTTAATTCTGCAACTGGATTCGTCAATGAAGTAGCAAGGTATTTTCCAAATCAGTGCAGCTATCCTTTATCAGGCCAGTTTCTGGTGGTGGACTCAGGATTTAGATATCAGATTTGCTAGATTTCTCCATTTTTCCCTAGATTATTTAGCTTTCTATTGTTAGACTTAAGTCTTGAACAGAATCGGTAGATGAAGCAATGATGGAATAGCTGAAGTTCAGTGGGAGAGCATTTAACAAATTTAAATTAAATTAACTAAAGTAATTCAGAAGGTTCAATTCCTGCCATCTCCTGCTTAATGCATCTTGGGTTTGGAGTGGACCAACAGTCTTCTTCTTGTGCCCATTCATAACTCATTTTTCTTTCCACCGCTGTGCACATTTCAGAGCTCATGAATTAGCCACAGCAAGAGGTTCCGATGTGCAACAGTCTACTCCAAGAAAGAACAAATTGCCTCTCATTATAGTTGCAAGTCTCTGGTCCTGTGAGTACCTTCATTTTACTACATTGATTCTAGACTTACCAATGTGGATATGAAGGCAATTTAGGGCTTTTCCTCCCCCTCCTTCCAGCATGGACCTGCGCTTTCTGTTAATGCTCCTCCCAGGCCTGCCACAGTTTCTCTCTCAGAAAAGTTGTTCTCCTGCCATCAAACAATTGTGCTGCTGTGCAAAAGCTGTTTCATGATTTCAAATATCTCTGCTCCATAATTGGTTATACAGAAGATATCTAGCATCCTCCCCTTGCCATTGTTTTTTTTCCCCCCCCATTCAACTTGCTCAACGTGCATGCTGGGCAGAGAAATTATCCCCCTTTTTAAACTATTCAATTTGATGAAAGAAAATTTGCTAGAGAACTTTCTTCAAATGGAAGGAAATTGTTAGAGAGATTCTCCTGGAACAGCATGGTGCTTTGCACTTATTTAGCACTGAGGCAGCTGTGGGGGTGAGCATATGAAACCCCTTTTTCATTGCACCATCCTCTCCTCTACAACCTCCTCTGCTTCTTTTTTCAGGGCAACCATCTGGAGCAAACTCCTCTTCAAGAAGAGTCTTACTCCTCCAGAAATAGTTGGAGAACATCTCTTTCCCTGGAGAAATTCAGAGAAATCATCTCCCTGATTTCTTGGGCCCCACATTTGGGGGGGCCAATGAGGTTCAGTCTATTTTCATGAAGACTTATATTTATTTGTTGATTGCTTGCTTAATATCCCACCTTTCACTCAGGAGTGCAAGGCAGTGTACATAGATCTCTCTCTTCCTATTTTCCTCCCAACTCTGTGGGCGAGGCTGGGCTGAGAGAAAGGGACTGGCCCAAAGATACCCTGAGCACTTCTGTGTCTGAAGGTGGACGTGACCTTGGGCTCCCTCGTGCCAGCCAACACCATACTGGCTCTACTAAAAAAGTCACACTAATTAAGATGAGCAAACGTTGGAGTGGAAATCTTGAGGAAAAAGGCTGCTCCTTTGGCAGTGGAAAATAAGATCAGGTCCTTCTGTCTTTGGGGTTACTTTTACAGGAAGATCAGGGATGTCTACCCAGTGTGATCAAAAATGTCAAGATGGCTGGCATAATGATTGCAACTGAAACTCCACCTGTTCTTTATGTGTGTCACATATAAAGCAAGTGGAGCTTCGATCACACTGTCATGCTCACCATCTCGACTTTTTTTTTTTTTAACCATATCTTATGGACTCCCCTGATGGAGGCTTTCAGGCCTGAGTACAAATAATCCAAATTCAAGCCACTCAGGATAAAGTCTGTGGCTTTTGATCTACAATATGAAAAGGGATTATAGAGCCTTAGAATCAACAAGTGACCAAGAGCCAAGCTGAATTTTTTGCTACTAACTGTTATCAAGCAGCATATGGACCATTAAGCAAGAGCCATTTAAAATAGAGCAGGTGAGAAACATGTTGGATTTTATTTTAAGAAAGATTATTTGGGCTTTAACAACCCTGGAATGTGATCTGTGTGTGTTTCTTTTAATCAAATCCGATACAGCAACAATGACTCTTATTCCACTTCTGTCATGGAAATAACTGTCACTGAAATAAGTCTTGCGTAAATTAGGTGTACTGCAAAACCCCAACCTGAAGCAGATTCTGACATGCAATAAGAAACAACAGGTCGATGATGGGAACCAGACTTTGCAACAAGCCCAGGAATTTAATTTGCTCTCACATTTATATCATCACAGGCTCCAACAAGTACACAAAACTAGAGGTGCCTTCAGTGCTCTTCCTCTAATGAATACTGATATTAGTTAATTAATTAATTAATAATAATGAAAGGTCCCTCTGGATTCTACATAAGACAAAGAGGCTCAAATTGGTGCAAAAGAATTAATGGACACGGATTTGACATCAACTCAAAACCAGTAACAGCAGACCATTTATCCTCCCTTTACAACTTCAAGTAGCATTTTTGGAACAACAACAAAAAATTGCCAGTTCAGCTGAGTGTGAGACAGCTGAACTTCTATACATCAAGAGGTTTCAGGTTATCTCAGAAGATCTGAACAAACACAGTGGGTTTTCATGCATTACAATTGGTAATTGAGAAGGTACTTGCAATTTCTCCCCCATGGCCCTTCATTTGCATTACCAACCTGTCTCCCCCTGCCTCACTGCTAACCCTAACCCTACATAAAGTTGAACCACTCTATGCATCTGATGAAAATGGTAACTTTATTAAGCTTAAAGAGTGCTAGCAGACTCTTTCTGATATAAAATCAATGATATTAAATTTAGGGCTAACATAGGTGGGCTGTAGACATCCAGGTGACCTCTAGGTGGAAGCCAAAGGTTAGTATTTCTTTAGCTGTTGCTGGCATCTAGTGTTCATAGGGATTTATGCAGGCCAGATGTGATGGTCCTAGCATAAGTAGCAGTGCAGAATGGCAAACTTTAAACAACACATTTTGCCAAATAGGAGAACACCAAATAGTAACTTGTTCTTTCTCAGCTAATTTTGCAAGAATCCTTTGGCAAACTGACACTATTTCTGTGCTTGATAGAACTCCATCTGCACATCTGCAGATTCTTCCCCATCCCCAGTAAGGCAGATTCCCACTGCTGGGTTCAAGGCTCTTCACCTATCCCTGAGACAGAGCAGAAAAGAGTGGCCCAAAAGGTGATGCCATTGCCATTCCTCGTTGTCAAAAGGTGTTGTCCTGATTTTGTGTGTGTTCATCCCAGGATAAACTATGTGATTGATTGACTTGCTCATTTTGTAGAGAGTAGAAGATGGCCTTGACAGAGATCAGTCAGATCTGTTATCCAATGGGAAAACATGGCTTAAGTCTAAAACAAGAAGAAACTATGTGCAGGTGACTCAGGCAGACACCTCCCTAATTCACATGAGTATAAGTCGGGGGGGGGGGGGTAAAGCACAGTCAGACTTGCAAGATTCTGTTATCTGTTATTCATAAAAGTAGTTTTAGCCTTCCTGTGGAGTTGATTTTTTGGTTTGGTCTGCATAGTGGGGCTGACAGGTTTTGTCTTTTTCCCTCTTCTGCAGATCACCAGCCGGTGAAGAAAACCTGATGATGCCGTAGCAGGAACATGCGAGATCTGGCTGCAGGTTTCTGTCTGTCGTTCCCTTCTTTCTTTATTCCATGCTTGATTCCAAATCCTTCCAGTGACGTAGAGCAGTGATGTAGAGCATATGCTGGCTGGGGAATTCTGGGAGTTGAAGTCCACCCGTCTTAAAGTTGCCAAGGTTGAGAAACACTGATGTAGAGACATGACTGCAGAATGGCAGCAGGTGAGGCTGACCAGGGGATGGAGGAGAAGGTGTGGGGTGTGTGTCCCCACCCGCCTGAAATGGCTGATGAACACAGCTTGGATCCCCCCACTAGTGGCCTCCTGATTTTGCTCCCAATATAACAATGCACAATGTAACAGTGTAATAGTTGGCAAAATGTAACAGACTTTACACACCTTGTGGATGCTGCTGGTTTAAGAGGGCAAACATTCAAAATCAGTAAAGCTCAGGCTGGAGATGAGAGGAAGGCACAGCAGAAGAAAGAGGTTGCCAAGGCACCACGGTTCGCTGGAAATCGAGAAGGGCTCTTAGTTAACCCGCTCCAAAGTCTCGTTGTGGTTCTCTTCTCTTCCCTGAGCCTTTCCTCTGGGTTCACAGAACCTGCAGGATCTTGTGGCTTTCACCAGAACGACAGAAGCAGCATGGGACGGTCACGCCACAAACTCTGCTCCTTTTGTACTTGCAACGTCAGGACACACCTGCAAAACAGGTGGGACACCACCGTGATGCAGCTTTCATCATTCTGTCCCCTCTTCTGTGCCCCCCAGGTTGCCCCTACTGGGATTTTTAACTAACTTGCCAGATGCAGAGTTCTTGGCTGCTTAAAAGCTTCCCTATTGTTTGTTCAGTTGAACTAAGGCAGACCTTTCTTACAATTAGACAAAACAGCCTTTTTTCTCTCTCTCCTTTCCCCTTTCCCCCTTATTTTTCAGTCAGCTAATAATCTGTCAGCTCAAGTTATACCTGGGCCACGCACAGCAGCCCAACTCCCCACCGCTTTGTAAATCTCCACAAGACTGTGTCTTTAAAACGCAAATACACAACTCACACTAAGCAGAGAGGAGGGGATAAAGAATGGAGAGAGAAAGAGAGCACACATGCCAGGAATGGAAACTAGCAAAGAAACGGGAATTGAAAAATAATCCTGCATTTTTTTCCCCATGAATTCTATTTCAGTTTGATGAGAAATTATTTTTCAAATTTCCTTTCAAAGGAGAAGAGAATTTCAAGTAAGTCCTCAGGAGTGCAATGTGGTGTTTTGGCATTTTGCTTACAGGGTAGCAAGTTTGTGTATTAACTGGTGAGCTGTTCATTGTACCCTCCTCTGTCTAGCAGTTTGTAGCCCACCTGCCATCATCATCATCATCATCACCACCACCTTCATTTATTTAATTTATAAGGCTGCCTAATCAAAAATGACTCCAGGCCCCTCGGGCATCCATTAAATCCCATGGGAAGACCTCCTGAGGGCATTCTCCATTTAGGGCTTATCAGTTGCCCAGAAGAGGCAGCCTAGGAATCTCCATGTGATGGAAAATGAGCCTCAGTAAATAACGAGGCCATCACTCTTCTACTACCTTCAACAATTCAAAAAGTAACATGTCTCTCAGATGGAGCTCAACACTTGGTGACTTTTTGGCAACTGTATGGAAACAATGTGCCATTTTTCCTTCTTCATGATAGTTTCTCACCCATCAAGTTTTCACTTGGTCCAACCTTGCTCAGCTTGTCTGAGAGTGGCCAAAGTCATCTAGATGTTGCTACCTCCAAAGGGAGATGTTCTGTAATAAGATGTGGTTGGGAGGAAGTTGCGATTGGAATGGATTCCCAAAATGATTCCTTGTGCTAAGCCATGGTTTGCTGAACTGGCCACCATAGGCTATGCAATACAGAGAAAAAGAGCAATCACAGCTCTCCAGATGTTGAAGTACAGTTATCAGCATCCTTTACCACTGGCTGGGCTGGTTGAAATTCCTGAGAGTTGCAGCTCAGTGACATATTTACCAGAGGGTTGCAAGCAAAGTGCATAGTTTGGTAAGGAAGGCATAGTTAGGAACAAAGGAGAAAAATTGTGAGAACATGGCAACAATAATCAAAGTTCAGTCCAAGGATTAAAACCACAGAGTCAGTACCAAAGGAGCAGATGTGGGGAATAATTCAGAGACAAACTGAAAATCTGGAACGTAACAGAGCAAACTGGAGTCATTGTTCTCAATCATTTCCTTCTGCCCAAGGATTATCTACAACTACATCATCAGAAAACTTCACCTCAGCTTAACGGGGGTTCCATCATTCCCATGAACTTTAGTCCACTCAAGAGAAATTCCAGGCTCTTTCCAAAGATCCAGCTTGTACTTGTTTTATAACCAGGTAGGAATTTTGTTTTTGTAGGCTTGGGGGACAAAAAGAATCTTCAAAATCAAAAATGTGTTGCAGGTTCAGAAGAAGTGGGAGATGCTAGTTCTGCCTCTGAATTTCATGTGGGCCTGACTTCTTGAGTGAAAAACTTTTCCCACCACAATTGTTCCTCAGTCTTTCTTTCCTGAGAAGGATTCACCACAGGGGGTCAGTCGGCCCTCTGAGGTAGACCAGACTAGGAAACCAAAGTCATGCATGCTCATACTACTTTTATTATAAGGTTATAATAACTGAATGTTGCACGTCTGAATGCGCTTCGCCCTCCCTCCCTTTTTCTTCATGAGAACTAGGGAGTGTCATGTCTGAGACACTTTCTCAAATTACATTTCTGCCCCGGACTGAGATTTCTTTTATCTGACTGTTGTCTTGGTTGCGGCTCTTCCTCCCATCCCTCAAAGTTATACTTACCCATTACAGGGTCACAACCCAACATTTGAAGGTCCACAGGTAATCCACCTATACCTAACCCTGATTTGCAAACCACAATAGCTAATTTAGCACAATATGATAATCCACAAATCAGCAAACCACATTCATCCAAAATTAAACAAATTGCGAGATGGCTTGGTGGGGGATATGAACTCGACACACTGGTTATGTTCATACACCTTGCTCAGATCCATGAAATTGATTCAATGACCAGATGTGGTATATTGTGTGAATCCATACAAATGAAAGAAGTGACGTGTGAATCTCCGTGTGCTGGTCATAATACCCATCAACTTTTCCTGCTTATCTTACAATGTCAAACCAACCCAGAGTTCACCTAGCCATCTGTGGATTGTTACCTTAATCTCCAATCCAAGTTCATTCCAAACATTGTCCATTTGATATTTCAGAAGTAGTGTTACTGTACCTCAGCTGGGGCCAGAACAGAGCAGGAATGAAACCTGAGAGGATACGGTGTGGTTCTGAAGCATCAGTAAATACTGAGAAGGTATCTTCCACCTAGAGCAGGATTTCTCAACCTCAGCAGCTTTAAGATGTGTCGACTTCAACTCCCAGAATTCCCCAGCCAGCCATGCTGGCTGGAGAATTCTGGGAGCTGAAGTCCACACATCTTAAAGTTGCTGAGGTTGAGAAACCCTGATTTAGAGAGAGATGAAAAAATGGTGGGGACGTGAATAATTGAGAACAATTCAAAGGTGGTTCACCTGAGTTTTACACCCAAGTTTTTCCTAATCTTACAGGAAAAAGAAAACCTCAGGCTGAATTTTTGTATGCAAGACAGGTTCTCAATCAGCTGATCTTCAGCCCCCCTGCAGCAAGCAAATTGGAACTGGGTGATAGATTTGGGCTCAAAAGTGGCTCTTTCTGTGTATAAAAATCCATTTGTCCTTCTTGTGCCTGGAGCCTGGCTTCCCTCATTTATTCTTGTGGGACAGCTATTCATATAAGCACTTTGTATTTCTGCAAAATGTAAATATAATTACAGCCAAGAGAAAGGAAAAAGAAATTGCTGTCAGTGGGATCCTGCAGACTTTTTATCTGCCATATTATTATTATTATTATTATTATTATTATTATTATTATTATTATTATTATTTTAAAGTACAGAAACATTAATTCTGGCAATGTTGCTCCTTACAGATTCTCTCCTGGGGGGGGGGGGGGGGGTTACAGAGTCAGTCAGTGCAATTCCTTTTGCAAATGCCTTAAATGCCTTCCCAGAAAAGCAGAAGGAATGATGGGAGGACTGGGCTGGGAAGACTTCTCCAGAACTGGGAACTGGACTTCCATCAGTCATCAAGGGCTTCTTCTTCTCCTTGCAAATTCTTGTGCTTGGAGTAAAAGTGGAAATCAAGGAGCCCAAAAGATCACATTCCACCTTCAAAACTCATTCTTTGACCAGGATCAGCCAATGTTCTGCTCCTCGGTAACAAGCTTCAGCAGCTTCAAGAGTTAGGTCTAAAAATGTGTTGATTCACGTGTCTTTGGAGATGATTCTCATCAAGTTTGTCCTCTCTATCTTGTTTTCTTTTCTTTTTTTCAGGACAGAAAAGTTGTCCCATGTTGGACACTGGAGGCTCTTGATTTGAAGTCAAAAAAGTTGCTTACTGCTGGCAAGAAGACAACACGGTGTGTTCAGGAAGTCTCTAGAAGCTAAGCTCAACCTGAGGGAGACTCTACTTTTACAAGCAGAAGGCTGGCCTGATGCTCTTGTTCTTCTCTTTCCATTTGTCATCCGTTATTTCACTTGTCACGTATCTTCTTTTCTTCCTTGCTTTCTTGGTCCTTTGGTCTTGGGTATAGCCTTGAAAGCAATGGGTTATCTACAAGGAGCAAAAAACATTTTCAAGCCCATAAAAGGTTTCCAGCATTGAGCAAGCTACAGCTTAGGACCTCATAGACTCCAATGGCATCTCCAGATTTCCTTTCCTCTTCCCTTTGCGTTTGCTACCATTTTGTTGTACTGTCATATTTGAAAGTAAATTAACCCCCCCTGTGTAGCTTACATGATCCTCGTTCATGGGTTAACCCAGTGTTGCTGGCTGGGGAATTCTGGGAGTTGAAGTCCACCCATCTTAAAGCTGCCAAGGTTGAGAAACACTGGGTTAAGAGAAGCTCTGCACTCATGCCTGTTGTTCAAAGGGGGCCCTTCCCCACCCCATCGGGGGGTTGCGATGCATCTTGGCAACCTTCTCACCAAGTTGACATTCTGAACCCGTGCTTGAGCAAAGGGATAGACTGGATGAAGGCCAATAAACTGAGAGTCAGTACCAACAAGATGGAGTTATAGTTTGTGGGTGATGTGTCCGTCCAGCTAAGGGGTGCCCTGCCTGTCCTGGAGGGGTCTGCACTCACCCAAAAGGAGCAGGTTTGCAGCTTGGAGGTGGTCCTGTATCCATCACTGTCACTAGAGAGACAGGTGACCTCGGTGGCATGGGGTGGTTTTCATCAGCTGCGGCTGATTTACTAACCATGACCTTAGCAGGACAGAGAGAGCCTCGCAACAGTTATTCATGCTCCGGTAATTTCCCGGTTGAATTATTGCAATGTGTTGTAGGTGGGACTGTCTGAAAACAATTCTGAAACTTCAGTTAGTTCAAAATAAGGCATCTGTGTTGCTTCCTGGGTTTGGCTGATACGAACATATTATGTGGTTTCTCTCTGTCTTCATTGGCTGCCCAGCTGCTGTTTTTGACTTTTAAAATCCTAAATGGCTTAGGACCAGGCTACCTGAAGGAGCACTTTCTCCCGTATGTACCTACCCAGTTTTTGAGATCTTGGATCAAAGGAGGGGAGGTGGGTCTTTTTCTGTGGTGGCCCCCCATTCATGGAATGCCTTCCCCAGAGAGGCTTGACTGGCACCTACATTAGCATCATTTTGGCACCTGATGAAGATCTTCCTATTTTTCCAGGCTTTTCCATGTTTAACTGTATTTTGAACTATATCCTACTCCTATTTTAATTCATATTGCTTTGATTTTGAACGGCCGCCTTGCTGCTGCCCAATTTGTATGGGGTCTTTCTTTTGTATGTGATCCGACTGCCTATGTTTTAACTCAAATTGTATTTTTTTTAGGGTGCCCAGAGTTCTGGCTATTAAAATAAAAATAAATAAAAAGTTCACTTGGTCCACAGCCTTCTTTTCTGTTAGCCATGGCCAAAGAGAGGCTCTGCAGCTTCCCAAAGCTTAGGGGTCCTCCAGGTTTGAATTCGGCCCTCCAGTTTGCAGACCCCAGCCTTTCCCCCACCTGTTTTACAACCAGGTCCAGTGTTCAGGAGAAAAGGAGAGCCAGAGTGATTGACACCTTTCATATTTCAAGCTTTTGAGAGCGGCAGATGCTCCCACCACCCCCTCCCCAATGTTTAGACATTTCTGATGGAAAAGAATCCAGGCTGGAGCAACAAGCTAATATGCACCAGGCGACAGCTCAGACGTCTAACCGGGAAATACAGCGCATCATTGAAGATGGCTCTTTAGAAAAAGAAAACGCCGTGCTGAAAACGGGAAAAAGCAGCTGTTATCTATGCAAACAAATTTAGGGCAAAGGAAGAAAGCCATTTTGTAAAGAGAAATCGGGCAATGCTGATGAATAGCTAGCACATGAATAAACACCATCTACAGAGGAACCGATAAAAATTCAATTTCTCAGCACACACATTTCCTGTCTGGCTCTCTTCTTCTCGCAGGGTGTCTCTGAGCCCTGGTGCGTTTGCTCTCTCTCCCGTGCTGTGTTGCTTTCAGAGCCTCCATCTGGAACGTGGGAGGCTGGAACAGAGATCCAGTTCTGAGCCAGGCAGCCAAGTTAGTTTAGAGAATGTCGTCTTTTCTCTCCTCCCTTTCCCCTTCTTCAGAATGCCTTGGAATTACAGGGGCTGCAAAAGGTGGTGCAGTGAAGCACACACTCTCACTCATCTACACATTGGCCAATGCACACTTTGGTCAATGCACAAGTTGGCTATTGCACATTCACTCACCAAAGCACATGTTGGCCAATGCACATGCTCTCACCCATGCACACTTTGGTTAATGCACGCTTTGGTCAATGCACATGTTGGCCAATGCGCATGCTGTCACCCATGCACACTTTTCCTGGTGACTTCATGCATATGACTTTTCTTGGCAGCAATGCAGAAGTGGCTTGTCATTGCCTTTTTTTAACTTCTCCGTTTAACCCACAGCCCCGGGATTTGTGGTGGTCTCCTATCCAAATACTAACCAGCGCTAACTCTGTTTAGCTTTATGAGATCAGCCAAGGTCATCACACAACAAACAATTAAATTAACTTGTAGGATCATCATCACCACCCACAGATGTCCATGATCCTTTTTAGACTGCCTTTTCATTGCTTTAAGTTCATTCTCTGAGTTTGTTCTGACAAATGGTACAATGCCTAGATAAATTAATTTGCTGGATTTTTAAAATTTTAAATATAAAAATATTTCATTGTTAAAAAAAATAAGTTTAAAATAATGTTTAAATTTAAAGAGTTAAATGTTTTATGTGTCCAGGAGAGTGGAAAGCCTCCCTCAAGTTCCCTTGGACAGCATCAGAGAGGCACAGTGGAGAAACCTCTCTCTAGTCCTGAGAAAGGCTCCCATGGAAGATTTGCAATGGGCTTTTCAGCATCAGCAAAGGTTTGGTGGCTGGAATGACAAGGAAAACAAGTGTCTGTTTGCTCAAATACATACCCAAATTTCTTCTCTTTCTAAAGTTCAGACTCTTCTCAGCATGAGCGAGACACTGCATGATATTTGCCCATAGGAATCACGCAACTCCGACGTTGCCTTTCCTCTGGTAGTCTCTGTGCCAGCTCTGCCATGCAAATCTGGTTTAAAAAATATATGAATAGAAGCTTAAAGACTAGCTGTAGGAGGAAAAGTGATGATTTTGGAATGCGTACAGTGAATTGAGACTCAGGGGGTAAGGCTCAGTGAAAACTATCCTCCAAAATGCAGGCTGGAAGGGATGCAGAAAACCTTGATTCACCTTCCCAGACAAAGGGTATGTTAATCCAACCACCTAGAAGGATTTCAAGAGGCCAAAACCCCCAGAGATTTTCTCCAAAGTGGCGTTCCAGAGGCATCTGTTAAATGAACAAAGACATCTCTCGATCTTCTCCATGATTGTCCTGGTACAACAGGGGCCTCATATTTTCAGTCTCCAAAGGCTGTTGCTGGAAAGTCAAGGTAATCTTCTGACCTCCAAAGTAAGGGAACTTGTCCAGGCAGTCACCAGGCATCAAGATTGACTTGAAGGCAATGACAGCCAGTTTGGTGTTGTGGTGATGGTGCTAGACCAGAGGCCAGGAGACTGTGCGTTCTAGTTCTGCCTTAGGCACAAAACTAGCTAGGTAATCTTGTGCAGGTCACTGTGTCTCAGCCCTAGGAAGGAGGCAATGACAAATCACTTCCAAAAGACCTTGCCAAGAAAACTGCAGGGACTTGTCCAGGCAGTCACAGGAGTCAACACTGACTCGAAGGTACACACACACAAAAGAGAGCAGTGATGCAGTTTTAATCCCCTTCCTGAAAACTGGCATGAAAGTTGTGGGCAGAGCCATTGGGAACACAATTCATCTGAATTTCACTGGGGAAGGAAGACGTTCTCCAACCATTTCTTGAGAGGAAGACTTGACTGTCCCCAAGCAAATTTCTCTTGGGGCCCTTTTGAGCTGCTTTAGTGAAGGTGGGCAGGAGTCTCTATAAGGTGTGGTCTAAAGAGTCATGATGGCGGCTGCAATGGTGTGATCAAAGCTCTGCCCATTATGACTTTTTGGACCACACCCCAGCAGACACCTCTGCTGGATGCTCGGGCCTTTTTTCGACCTACTGGAAGTCTTCCCGGTGGTTTACCCCTCCCAGTTTGAAGCAACTGACACCAATTGCACATTTGCACGATGACCTCATGATGCACGGGACATCAGAGCAGCTTCTAGCAGATGCCTCCATTCCTAGGAGGAGCTCCATCCTGAGATGGTCCCTCGGACTGGAATGGAAGTGGAGGAAGTCCTTTGATCCCTTATCCCTTCTCTCTAAAGGGCAGAAACATCTTCTTTCCCTCTGAAAGATTTTCCAAAGCAAATTCCCATACCTCCAATCAAATGAGAGCTGGTAGAGTGGCGGGGGGAGAGATTTACTACCACTTATGGATTCATTCTTAAAGCAAGGTGAGGATGTACAAAAATGGAAAACAACAAAATAATAACAGAAAGAGAAGGTATTTCCTTCAGAACAGGGGAGCCCTGAGCTGCCTTTCTCTTCACCTGCGTGACAGTTAATTTGTGCTGTGTTTTGGGAATGGACAGCTACGGCACTCCTGTAACTAAGCAGGTGTTGTCTTTGCTGTGGTGCTAAAGGAAATTGCAGAAAACCGTGAACAGAATCGCTCATATTAACGACATCCACCTGCCTTCCCCCCAAGAATGCTCCTCTTCGCTCAAAGTCTTCAACAATCAGGATTTTTTTTTAAGAAAAAAGAAAGCCCATGGTTTATCAGCACCTTCCCCTCTGCTTCTGATTCATTCCTGCTTACAATTATCTTTCTTCTGGTGGCCTGTCGGATGTCGTCTCCAGGCACAACAAAACCGCCCCGAAGGTGCACAAGTATTCCATTCCGCCCTCAGATTTGCCTTGTCTCTTTGCTCCTGATTGTTTCCCATATGGGAAAAAAAAGAAGAAGAAGAAAGGAAAAGAGGGGATAATGTACTTTCCTGACCCTTTTTCATCCCTTTTGGAAGCAACAGGATTGGTGGCTCAATTCAGGAAAATCATTTCTAGTGCGAAGTCATCTCTTTGGATCAGGAAGACTGAATGGTTGCAACGGAAATCTGAGCACAGTATGAATGGATGTCATTTTGCTAGCCTGTCCTTTGGTTTCATTTCAGCTGTTTGTCCCTCCTCCCTTTCACGCGGCTTCTGAATTTTTGCCTCAGATGACCCTTGGAGGTCTCTCTTTCCTAGACCCCAATTTCTTCCCAACAGGATATTCCCACCTGGGATGGGCAAATCCATCATTTTGATTTTCTTCAGTTTCTCACTCTTGTGAACCTATCAAATTTGGTTCATTCTACAGTACTTTTCTTTTAAAAAACAAAACTCTGCATTAAAATTTGCATCGCTTTTCTGCTTACGTTTCCCAAGAATGTTTCCCCTGAAGAGCTGGTGGCAGCCGTGACTAAGAGGGCCTTTGTGCATCTTCAAGTTGTGCGCCAGTTGTGTCCGTTCTGGATCAGGAGCCTCTACTCTTAGCTACTCATGCCCTGGTCACCTCCTGAATGGATTATTGTAATGCACATTACATGGGGCTGCCCTTGAAGAGCATCCAGAAGCTGCAGTTGGTGCAAAATACGCTGGTGCAGGCAGTTCTGTGTGCTCCTAGAATTGCACACATTACACCTCTGCTCCACAAACTGCATTGGTTGCCAGTTTGCTTCTGGGTTCAATTCAAGGTGCTGGTTTTGATCCTTAAAGCCCTACATGGCATGGGACTGGGTTATCTGAGGGACCGCCTCTCCCCAATTTCATCTACCCATCCCATCAGGTCTGGCAGAAGGAGCATGTTATGGGTCCCGTCTGCGAAGAAGCCTCCATCCAGCAGGACCCAGGAGACGAGGCTTTTCTGACATGGCCCCCGCCCTGTGGAACGTCATTGCCTCCAAGGTGAGATTGGCCCCAACCTTACTGACTTTCTGGAAATCCCTTGAAACGTGGTTTTGTCAGCAGGCTTGGGGATCCCATGGAAATAAGGAGTCCACAAAATGGTTAAATCGTAAGTGAACACACACTCCTGTGGTTTTGTTTATGTTTCAATTGTTTTTTAATGTTTTTTAAGGCTGTTTTTAATTGTTTGAATTGTACACCATCCAGTGTCACATCCATGAGATGGGCGGATATATAAATTTAATAGATAGATAGATAGATAGATAGATAGATAGATAGATAGATAGATAGATAGATAGATAGATAGATAGATAGATAGATTATAGATAGATAGATAGACAGATAGATAGATAGATAAATAGACAGATGATAGATGAGAGAGAGAGGGGGGGGGAGAGAGAGATTATACACATGTTTCTATGCAACATTGCTCCATAGACGTGGTTTTGCAAACCATTTTTCATGATGTAGTTCACCTTCTCACATTGCTTTCATGGAGAGAGACATTTTTGAGCTGATTTGCCTTTAATCCAGGCATCTGAGATTTGTTGCTCATGGGCTGTCACATCCCATTTGCAGCCTTTCCTGGCCCTCCAGGATGGAAGAACTTGGGGAAGGTTCCTCCAGCCGCTCAAACACTGCCTGCCACCTTCACGTTCTGCCATTTATACCATTCTCAGCATGCCGTTTTGGGACAGAGATTTGTTTGGACTGAAAAATTAACAGAAGAGTGAAGAGCTTTTTGAAAATCTACGGTGAAAGAACAGGAGAGCCTGGAAGCACCTTTTCTGATTAAAATAACAAATTGCATTAAAAGGCATACATTTCATGAGCTACAGCTGACTGCATCAATTTGCATGGAGTAGCTAAACTGAAGTAGGATTTAAATTGGGGTGAGGTGGGGAGGAACCTTCCGGTTTAAACCCTGCATCAGTTTTGCTACTGAACTCCTTGGGATTTTTGGCTACCATAGACTAACATGGCTCTCCTCCTACAATGTCTATCGCAGAAGACAAATTCAGTCAAATCTGATCACCACATTAGCTATATTAAAAAAGTTTGTCTTAATAACTGTCAGCCATGCAAATGTATTTTGATCAAGGCACTGAATTTGTTTAAAATATCTCTATTCTTCCTGAAGATGCTATATTTTTGTATGTACTGCTAATTACCTTCCCAATTAACAAAACCGCTCTTGATTTTCTCTCTGATTCCTCCTCCTCCTCCTCTCCCACTTTTACAAAAATGAAATAAAATGTACCCAATTTAATTCATCTCTCCCAACCCTTCAAATGATTTTAACATTACTTCCTGGCCCTTCTGATGACCTCACTGCATTACCTGCCACATCCCTGAAGCCTGAAAAGTGGTCACTTGATCCAGTCAGTTAATTCCCAGTTGGTTAAATTTAACCTAAAGAAACCCAATTAAATTAATTAAATTAAATTAAATGAACTACTCCCCCACCCCAACAGCTGGGTCCTGGGAGCAGATAAGCACAGTCAACTGTCCTCCTTCGTTCTCTTAGACTTTCAAGAAAACCAACTAGAGAGAAAGAACAGCCAAAAGAGCGTGTGCTCTATTACAGAGCATTGCCAGTATCAAGCTATCAAAAAGGTGTTTCCCAAGCATTGATGTGTTGGTCCAGCTAAGCCACACCATTGGTGCCTCCCTGGCAATGGGGAAGCCGTGCTTGTGCTTTCCAGAAAGAAGGACTTAAAAGGTGCCAGATACTTCCTGGGAAAAGTGGGTGAGAAGTCTGGGCTTCCAAATTTTTGATGCAGTTAGCATGATGGTGAACTTCCAGAACTGCTGAACTGGGCTGGGGCTGTTTGGGTTCATGGGAACTGGGCGGTAGTGGGAGAAAAAAACAGGAGAATCTGCCTTCCGCCTCTGATCATCCTGGCTTCGTATCTGGCTCTCTTCTCCGTATGTTCCTGAGTTTGAAGCATACCCACCCATCAGGAGCCTGTAGACATCTGCAAGATAGATTTCTGCCGAAATATTATTAGTAACAAAACATTTGTGGAAGTACAAACATGTTGGATTAATTGATCTTGTTTGGTTATTTCCCCTTGAGGGCTGATTCATCTCCCTTCCTTCTTGTTCTGGCTGTAAAATCATTTCTGCTCTTCATGCTTTGCCTCCTCATCTCCCGGTCCCAGCCTACATTCCACCATTCATGCATTGCTGGAACAGGCAAGCATTTCGCCATATCAAGGAGACGAGTGGGCAGGAGAGATCTGGCTTGATTGGATCGACAGCTGCGTGTTTCACATCTCGGGTCGGGTGCCTGAAATATAAGAGCCTGGGGCCAGGCCTTGCCCTCTTTCTGAGCGCTGCCCCTTTGCAAAATTGACGTGGCAGTTCTTTTGATCTGACCTTTGTCTCTTTCCTCTGAAAGAAAGGAACATACCTCTAGAGGCCAAAGGGGCCCTTTCTGGTGATTTGCTGGAGGAGATTTTTTTTTTCTTTTAAGTCTCAAGCCATATAACATACAACAGAACACAAAGAAGAAGAAGAAATCCCTACTTTTCATACAAATAGGGGATACCGATCTTAGAAAAGACCTTTCTGTAGTATAATTTGATGAGCTAAAGGCTGATTTGATAAATGTTCCTTGCATGTATTTGAGATATACCTATAAATTGGACCTGCTTTATGAGCGCTTTGATCATCTCCAATCAGCATATCTCAGCTGATGTAATTTTCCACTTCCAACTCTGAAGTATATCATTTGATTTCCAATGTTTTGTCATTTCCAGCCAAAAGAAAAGCGGTAAGCCATAATTATTTTCTTAAAATACACATATTTAGCATTATGGATTTTGATTGTCCTTCACAGACTATCAACTGTAGGTATATCTTTCGCTACCGTGGAGATGGTTTTTTGGTAGAAAGAACTCTGGTATTAAATATAGTAGACAAGAAAAAAGGAGATTCAGATGAAAGATTTTGGCTTGGGCCCAACTGTCCTGTCTCAGGGCCATGGAGGTGTGGCCTGTGATATTGGGACATCACATATAGGCGGGGCTGAAAATGTGGACCTTTTTAAAAATAATCCTTCTGCCTCTTAATACCAGCCCCCAAGGAAAACTTTCCTGATTATTCAGGCTGTAATCTGCTTTCCTCTAAAACCCAACCCTAAAGTTTCAAAAATAGGAGGGGGTGGGAGAGGTCCAAAAATGTTGGACTTGGCCAGTCTGGGATCCTGGCTTTCCCCCTGGGCCACAGATATGGTGCTGGGGACTACAAGGCATTCACAGGTTGCCCATCTCAGTTGAGTACCTCAGCTGCCCTGATGGCCAATTCATGACTTCTACAAGCCATCCCTTTTATTTACCTCCCTGCCCTATTCCACGTGGAGGCACCTAATCCCCGGACCTTCTATTTCCTTCTGTTTAGTCTGTTCTAATGATTGTGCAACTGCTCCTGTATGCATTTGTGTCATCCATACATAAAGCCATCTTGATGACCTGTCCTTTCATCTCAGGGCAAGGAATTCCATAAGTGAATTGACTGATTGATCCATCAGCTGAACAATGACTGATGCAGCGATGATGCAGAGCTGGGCTGCTAACTAGACATTGTTTTGAATCAGCAGAAGTCCTTGGTTTCTGGCGACTTTCTGGGATGAAGTCAGAATTTGGTTCCTCTCCTTCTTCAGCAGGAAGCCGGTTCTTGAGAAATGGTTTCTCTCAATATTCTGAAAGGACACGTTCTACAACATTGCCCAGTAATTGCGTCTCCCCCACCCCAACAGCAATTACTGTTACCTGCACATGGCAGCTGAGAAACACAATACATCGTTTGTTTGTTTGTTTATCCATCCGTCCGTCTGTCCATTCCCTAATGACAGAGTGAGCTGGCTTCAGGAACCTTCACCTACCTTGGCCCGTGGCAATTAATCTGTGATTGAACAGGCAGCCCTTATGAGAGGGGAAATCTTCTCAGGGCCTGTTCTGCTGCCTTCCCTTGCAGCTAGAGCAGGCTTCTTGGCTTTTATTCATTCATTCATTCATTCATTCATTCATTCATTCATTCATTCATTCATTCATTCATCAAATTTATATGGCCGCCCATCTCACAATCAAGTGACTCTGGGCAAAGTACAACAAGGCTTGATCAATGTGTTCTTCAACGTCCTTAGGAGAAGCAGAGCTATAATTATGCAGGCTTCTTTTTTAAAAAAACAGAACAAATTATGGAAAAGGGTTCATTTTTGCAACTGTACTTAATTTACATAAGAGGAGAAGAGGGTTTCCACCTGCTCCGTGCACATCCTCAGCTCTTAGATTTCACCTGTTTCTGAGTGTTGTGCTTCAGACTTCTTAATGGTACATTACAAAGGCTGCTGAGACACTCAGCAGTCCTTCGACTGCCCCACTACCTTGCTGGGGGCACTGAGGTTGCTTGACTGTGGTGACACAATAGTCCTGCTTGTATAATCATGAGAACAAGTCTACCCCAACCGTCACATATACATCTTATATGTGACCTGGAGTACATTCCAGTACAACAGGCCATGTGAATTTCTACCCTTAAAGCACATGGTGGGCATTCTTTACCCTCCCACTCCCATGCACCCCATGTTATGCTTTCACAGCCACTTGCTAATACCACAAACTCAACTTGGTGGTTACTTTTCAGAGCTGGTGGTCTCCATTAGGAGAATATCAGGGCCACCCCACCTCCCCAGAAACAAGATTCTTTCAGAGTCTCTTCACCAAGATTTATTGAAGGAGGATAGGAGAAGGGTACAGAATTTTCAGCAACTGGATTATTTTTATCTCCCCTTTTAGAATTCAATTTATCATCCAGCTTCCTAAGGTGGAGACTTGAGAAAGTCTCTTACTTATGACTGTTATGCAAACTGATGAGCAGGCTGTCCTCTTAACTGATAACAGAGGAATATCCAGATGGTTAGAATATGAATCCCTTTCCAATTCTAAACATATCAAGACATACTGTCCACAGCCCCTGAGAGTAGCAAGGAAGAGTATCTTAGTGGAAAAAGACTAACTTGGAGTGCCAATTCCTGCTTATGTACTGTCAATAAAGATCACCTTACCAGCAATGTATAGATAAGCAACCAGGATTTTGCGCATCATAGCAAGAAATGCCAGACAGCTGTGTAAATTTCACACATTAATACTTCAGGCAAAACTAACCAACATATCCCCTCCCAGAAATAACAGCTCCCTCCCTCCCCAGATGGTCATATCAAAATAAAGTTCATTTTGGGGGGGGGGGGGGAATAGTTTATCTGCTGGACTTTGCCCCTTGTGGAGACATGTTTCCATCATCCAAGATCACCACTTCACCCCAAGTACCTGTCTTAGCAATGGGAATATCTTTGCAAGCCTTTTAATGGTGGTTGTGCCAAACTTTAAACAAACACGGAATCTTCCTTGCAATTGATTTATCCTACCAACCCAGTTTATTCATAAGTATCAATCTGGATGTGTGTGTGTTTTGTGTGTATTTATCTATGTCTGAACATATGCTTAGCCTACAGACTCAGTTTATCCAATTTTCAAGCGGGCACCATACACTGAACCATATGCCAGCCCAATGGCCTGGATTCACAGAATAACCTAGCCCACAAAAAAGTGAATTAAGGTTCAAACTAGCCAAGCTTAGTATGATCTGTGTCCTGTGTTCTTCCCTGCTGCATATTAAAAACAAAACAAAAACAGAGAGAGCTTTGATTACACTGTCATGGCTCTCACCTTGACTGTTTTTTGTTTTTTTGCCATATTCTGGATTGTGATGGATGAGGAGCAAACCACTAGCATTTGTATTTTGTGGGATGGAGGTCGGGATGAAGTGTTTTTTCTTTAGTTTTAGGACCCAATAATACTTGCTCAGATGCAAAGCAGGAGAAATCTGCAGATGGGGAGGAAGAACAAGGATTAACTGGTTGGCTTGGATTTTAAGCAGCATGCAGCCTGGAATTTCCCAGTCATTGAAGTGAACAGAATTTCCTAGTAAGTGTGTCTGAATAATGACAAAGATACCAGTGGCCCAAGATTAATCCAAAGGCATCTTGCTCCAGATTAAGAAAGATGGGATAATGCACTGCTTATCCGAGAAGTTCTCATGGAAGCATGTAGAACTACGCAAAATATTTGCCACTAAAATGTTATTTTATTTATCGTATTTATATAGCCGCCCATCTCACACAAGCTGAAAATATTGTGGAAAATGCAAAATGGCTTGTTTTGATCACTCAGACCAGGTCTATTTCAATTGAACCATTCGGAACAACTTGTTAGATTCCATAACGTAATGTTGTGTGCATCCCATGACCTGTGGGGCTTATCCATTGCAGCCTTGGATCTGCAGAGCATCTATCCAAGACAACATGCCTGAAGAAGCAAGACCTGGCCTTCAAAGAGACCAACCTGTTCTCAAGGCTTATGAAGGTAGACTGGAGCATAGCTATCCAGAGTCTAGTAAATATAACTACAGTATCTGTCCTGCATGAGAGAGACATGGAGGAGGGAGGTGGTAGAAAGGGAAATTATAATCCAAACTCAGTCTGAAGAAGCCAGCCACAACCTTCTCAACCTTCCTCAACCTCTTACCATCCAGATGTGAAATATTCTTAACTTCTAGCATTCCCTGGAATAGGGTGAAATCCAGAAGGTACCAGATGACTACAAAATGCTTGCATTCACTAAGCGTGCTCAGTCTGGTTAGTGAATTAGCCCTTTTTCTCAATTTGCACCATACATTGAGCCACAAATTAATGAAATGGACTAGGTTTCACAATCAGCTGCCATGAAAAAATATTGCCAAAGTTAATGCTAACCAAACTTAGTGTGTCCTGTGAAGCATCTTTATCTTTATATACTTAAATGTATTGGGCCAACACAGACAGTAAGAGTCTTTCTCCAGTTAACAGAAAGGTGGGTCTGTGAAGGTTTTTCCTAACATTGTTTTTCTCAAGTTCTTAAGAGTTACATCTGCCTTTGCACATTTGGATATGAATGACCTGTCTCTGCACCACACTCTCAAATTAATTTGAAGATTTTAACTTGGCTGGAAGTGCTATGCACCTTTACTTGAGAATAAGCCTCAATGGACTCACTTGGCTGGCTCCTGTGTGAGTAAAGAAAGAATTACATTCTTCCCCATGACATTCGTGTTTGACTGTCATAAATTTCAGATCCAGTTCTTCGCTCAAAAAAGAGGGGAGTGAGGAATGCCATCACTTATTTTAAGAGAAAATGTATTTGGAAATGTGAATATGGAAAGACACCGAACATTACAACCTGCATTTAAATCCATGTTTATACCACACATTTCTAAGAAAAAATTCAAAGGATGATCAGATTAACGCAGAGCAGGATGGGCTGGACCTCCGGGTGAAGAGCAGCCAAAGAGATGCAGAATGGTGAGAATGTTCTTATCCTTAAAAGGTGAAAGATACTCTGAAATTGAATTCAACTCCTGGTGGCCACCTGGACACATCCTTCTAATATCTTAAAACCTTCTAATGAGGGTCAATTTAAGTGGTTTGTTAGGACAAGGGCTTAACTGTCCCGTAATTAATATTTGTCGCTTCTTTCCTCAATCTCTCTGATGTGAGAAAAACTCTGATTTACCCCTACTGAGAAAAGGGCATGGGGCTTCTCCCCACTGCTGGGTTAACACGCATTCTTCTGGCTCTTGAGTCAGGACAAAAGGATGCTAAGATGAACTGTGCTGCACCAACAACCGAGCTGTCATCTGCCTTAGCAAAGAGGCTGGTGATTGGCATGGTCCTTACAGTTTTAATGTGGGACAATTTAAGGGCAGCCGTGGGTGGATTCCCCTGGCTGTATTTCTCTTCCCACCCAACTTCACCAGCCAATGGGGAAACATCCGCTATCGGTGTCCTTGAGTGATTTTCTGAGCTTGGATGACAGTAGGGTGTCTGTGTGCTGGGACGCAGTGGGATGTCACATTATCTGGTCTAGTGACCAGTCAGTTCATGCAGAGGCCTCTGCAGGATTACGTGCATCTGTCAAAATGACAAAAGTAACAGTGCACAGCAAACTCTGCCCCTTTTGTACTGCGCAGCACATGTGCAAAAGGGATGGAGACTCAAGTCCAAATTCCATCACACTACTTCCATTTTTTGCTGCTCCTTGACATCCCTCATTCCCTCTTCAGACCTCTGACTCTGATTTCCAGACCGAGAAAGGTTCAAGAGACTCTCATATAAACACCCAGCTGCATGCTTCACTATTAGTAGCGGATTTGCCAAACTGCTAGATCATTAGAATTAGAAACAAAATCAAAGTCTTCACCCATGGGGATGAATTGGTTCTAAATGGGAAATACTCCGTTGCTGGAATTCTTGTATCCCATCCCATTCTTCTCAATAAATCTTGCTAAAGAGAACTCCGGGAGAAGCATGCATGGAAAGAATCACTTTTGGGTTTAGGGAGCTATCAAACAGCCTGACACTCAGGCTATTTCTGAACAAACTGGAAGGCGACTAGACCTGTTTGTTTAAATATATGTTGAACACTCTTCTGAAAGTGGCTAAACCCATGTCCAAAAATTGCCTAGCTGACAGATTGTGCTCATAGTGGAAGGTTGTGAGCTGAAGCGTGAAAAAAACCTTTGTCAACAGAAGCAGTGGAAAACTTGTAATGTACTCATTTGGGAACCAGCAATAAACAGCTGGCAACTTAAAACATGCAAGGATAATTGGCTTTTCAAAAACATCATCTACACAAAGTATTGCAATGTCAATTTGTAGCTGATTTGACATTCATTGAATTGACAATGGTAGGCCAGCTCAACCTAATTTGGATATTCAGAGGTAGGTTGCACAGAGGAACAGAAGTACAGCAGATTTAAACCCAAGCAGCACTATCAAATGTATATGGCATTATTCTGTGGACAAGCTGAATCCTTCAGTTGCCTTGCATGTTTATTTATTTTGAATTGTAAAAGACTGTAAGGAGAGAGAAAAGGGGACAATCATATTAGTGGAATTTTGCTTTGGAGAAATCCATTCCTGCATGCTTTTCCATGAACTTGTTTGGTGTATCTGTTCTTCTGCTCTTCATATGTAAGAAGCCCCATTGATTTCTACTGATGATCATATAATTAATGTTGCTACCATGTTGCTTCTTTCACTGTCCAAGTCTGATCACTGTGAATCCTCTAGGTTTTTGTTTGGACTTACTTGTCCGACTGTTCCATCATGCTGATCTTCTCCAAGTGCACAATTTTCCTATCCTCATCTAGCCGGAAGCTCTTCCATCTTCTTCTCAGTGAAGGAGGCTCCATTAATCAGAGTTGAGAGGGATGGGTCTTCAGACACCCCCCACTTCTTTGGATAACACACCTCTGTATTGACCAACACATCCTTTCCCTTCCACCTGAAGTTCATGCTGAATTGGATGGTCAGATTCAGTTCTGAAGGGGCCTATGTCCATCTGTAGCTTGGAAGACCTACCCATTCCCAGGGGGCCGCTTTCAGTTTGTCTTTATCCTTCTAATCTTCCTTTTCTTCATCTGTTTGCTGGAGTCCAGAAATTCCATTGTATTCTTACCAGCCCAACTACAGCCTTTCTGCTTGCTCATTAGTAGACTTTCATCTTTGGCTCATCATCTTCCTGTTTGGCTTTGGCGAGGTTAGCAACACATTCTGATTTTTTGCAGTGTTCCGCCTGTTGATCAGCTTCCTTCTCCTTCTGTGCTCTGTGAGCCAAGTGGTGGGGGTGAGTGAATATTTCTGTGATCAACTTCCCTTCCTACAAAACAATCAGCTTTGCATCTCAAGAAGCTGAAAAAAGGGGACTTCCTGTACACCACCTGGGTGGTGGGAAGAGCTCCTTGCTATCATCTACCTCTTTTCTATCAGCCCTGTCACCAGCTGGTGTGCTCTTTATTCCTGTCTTCTTCTCTATCAGCTGCTTCCATTTGGGAGGAGAATCATATAATGACTGTGAAAGTAAAGGTTTGGAAGTGTGAAGTGTCACAGTATTGCAGGCACCAGATGCCTTTCTTAAGGCCCACCAGGCTTAAGGGAGTAGGTCATTTTTTCAAAGATTTTTTTAAAAAAAGTTCAAATTAAAAGGGGAACTGGTATAATATAGAACAAAACATAGGTCCCAACAACAGCTTTTTTTGCAAGAATGTCTCTGGGCCAAAGTTGGTCTCATTTGGCATTTAATTAAAACAAAGGTAGTTACAAAGATTAACCTCACTACAGGTAGTCCTCGCTTACCAACCACAATTGGGACTGGCAACTCCGTCACTAAGCACTACAGTCACCAAACAAGAAATCACATGATCACGCTGGGCTTTTGACGTCACTTCTGCTTCTATTGTTAAGCAAAGCACTGTGGCTGTTAAACGAGACACCACATGACTGAGACTTGCAATTTCACTTCCATGTTCTCCATTAATTCTGCTTCTTGGAAGTGGTTGTGAAGCTTGCAAATGGCAATCACATGACCGCAGGACGTTGTGACAGCCATAAATGCGAGGATCAGTCACAAACCTGGGTTTTTTTATATAATTTTTATTAAAAGAAATTTTTATGTAAGATTAAAAGCTATGGAAACATAAAAGGAAAATGAGAAAAAAGAAATAAAAGAAAAAGTGAAAGGTAACAATGGAAAAACAGAGAGGAAAAGAAAGATATCTAAAGAAGCGACTTCCAATCTTCTTTGCAGCAGTTACAAACATAATAATTACTATTTCCACCCTCCCAAATTAGATATCATGGCTCCCTTCTTCCCCTAAACAAAGGTTTTTTATCAAATAAACCCTGAAATCACCAATTCATTTTTATCCATTTTCAGCAAAAAGTCCATAGACAGCAAAGCTGGGTTTTTTCACAATGTCATAACTTGGAATGGTCACTGAATAAGACAGTCGCTAAGTGAGGACTCCCTGTACTTTGCCTCCTGATCAAATGAGAGTTTATGACTAACTATACCTCTTAAGCAGCTGTTTTGTGAGAGTGTCCATGACTTGCCCGCCAGTCCAAGGAGGTTGCTTGACCCCCAGGGTTTAGAGAAAAAGCTTCTTCTACTACTACTTATGAGTATCCCACCCCTTGACATAACCTAGCTGGGGAGTCAAGACAGTAGACACAACCATGTGAGCAATGCTCTGCCCCTTTGCAATATACATTGCAATGCATATAGAAAAAGAATTGGGTGTCAGTCACATGGGTGTGGCCACCATCTTTATTTTTTGTTTCTCCCTGCTGCAGATGCCCCTGTGACCTGTCATTCCACCCTTGAAAAAGACACTGAAATGGCCCTTACCCCAGATTCCATGCCCAGATGGAGTTGTGGTTGATGGGGGCTAGGCAGAAAATGTCAGCAATTTTGAGATTATTTGTACCTACAGCATTCAATAGACATTGGACGTTGGCAAGTCCTGGTCAATCAGACCAAGGTAGAGCAGGGGTATCTGCAGGAGTGGAGTCCAAAAAACCAAGATGGCAGCCATAATCACATAATCAAAGTCCTGCCCTGGGGTGGGGCTTCAATCTCATGGTTGTGGACACCATCTTGACTTTTTTGACCCCCTGCAGACACTCCTGAGCCAGGGTCTTGGGTTTGCATGACATGTTGAATCTGCTTACTGAATTAATCATTTGGGGAATGTGATGGAATGATTTGGTGAAGGCTGCGCTCAGGGAGATAAGCATTCCCCTAGCCCCCAGAATGAGCGTGGGAAGGTGAAGAGGATGAGACTGGCACCACCCTAAGGAATTCGCAGTGTTTGCTTGCTGGCTTGGGAAGTTTAGATTCAGTCTGGAGAGATTCTGTCTTGTGGGTGAAAGCTAATAAAAGCTATTGAACTAGACCTGTACTATCTCGTGGAGTTCTTTGGGCTGAACCTGACATCAATCTTGCCAGACTGAATCTAAACTCCCTAAGCCAGCAAGCAAAAACCCTGCGAATTCCTTAGGGTGGTGCCAGCTTCATCCTCTCAACCTTCCCACCCTCCTGCTGGGGGCTAAGGAAACGCTTATCTCCCCGAGCGCGGCCTTCCCCAAACCATTCCATCACAGGGAATGTGCACAGTAACCGAATCACAAACGAGCTGAGAAGCCTGGTTTGCCAAATTCATTGAGCAATAAAGATTAATCAAGGTTAACACTAACCCAGCTTGGCATGTTTGGCAAAGGCAGCTGCTTTAACTGGTTTCAGCCTGTTGCATGAACACAGCCAAAAAAATATACACTTGAGCCTCTTGCACTCTGTATTTTGTATAGGGTGGGCTATTCGTGTAAATAAAATGGGGTCCAATCTCCTTTTGATGGATTTCTAGCTATTGAGAGGACATTTTTAACCGCAGGAGTGGCAAGCAGCTTTCCTTCCCCCTGCCTCTTCTCATCTTCTCCCAAATAATGACCTTATTTTTTTTAAATGAATAAATCTTTCTACTTCCTTGAATGAGAAACAACATAAAACAGCCTGTTGCTAAGGATTCTGGGTCCCAAACATCTCCACAGCTCTATTAACATTGTCTAACCAGCCGTGTTACACCTGAGTAGCCGTGTCATTTGCTAATAATACCAAGACAAGCCAATACATCATCTGGATCATCCAATCAGGAGATGCCAAGCTTGTACAAAAGATGAGGATAAACAACAGCTGACATTTGAAAACAGGCAATATATTAATGAGGAAATGCATGAGGTTCAATGGCACTGATTCTCTTATTGACCTTTTTCAAGTTGCGGCTTCTTGCACCAAATCCTGCCTGGTTTTTTCTCAAAGGGGGTTCTGCTTCTGCGGTTTTCATTCTGATCAGTTTGGCATCAATGCTATTCGTGGGCTAATTGTTTCCCCCCACCCTCAACTTAGAAGATGTTAGAAAAGAGGAAAGCAGGCTGGTTGAACTGGATGCTTCCAGACCAGAACGGCATTTGCCAATCGTCTTCAGCACAGCTCTTTCTCTCTCTCTCTCTCTCTCTCTCTCCCGCTCCTCCTCTTGCTTTGTATGCGATGTGCCACTTCTGAATCCAGTTGTTAAGCTGATAAAATTTTGGACCAGATCCATTGCCCAGCATCAAATGCCCTTAAATCTTTACAAAATGGAAATCTTCCGCTTTGCTCTGACAAACAAAGAGGGAATGCAAAACTCTTGAAAGGGAGTCCGATCTGATTCCATGTTTAAAAGATTCTTGGCTGTTTTGTTTTTTGTTTTTTTAGCATGTGCTACAGGAGCTTAGACAGTTATTAATTAATTGATTCATTCCTTCATTCATTCCTTTGGGTTACAGGCCACTTTATTTCCACTTCTTTTCTGAGGGCAGGCTTGAATCTGATCTTTCCCAAAAGTAATCCATCTCCTCCTTCTCCTTCTCCTTCTCCTTCTCCTTCTCCTTCTCCTTCTCCTTCTCCTTCTCCTTCTCCTTCTCCTTCTCCTTCTCCTTCTCCTTCTCCTTCTCCTTCTCCTCCTCCATGACAGGGAAGGTTGTCTGCACGTTTCTAGCTGAGATTTAGAGGACTCATAAAGGCAAGATTCAATTTAATTTATTCAGTTTAGGCACCACCCAAGTCCAGAACGATTCTGGGCAACTCACAATATAAGAACAAAATATAATATAAATAAGAAAAAAAAAAACCTCAAGTGAGATAAAGAACAAGGCGATGATCCCTCAAACAACACAAAGAGCCATATAGAAACACATCCCACAAAAGGCTCTATCCATCCAGATATTAGCCCTGCTGTAATGTGAGTTTCATCCTTGCATCTTACTAGGACAGGCTGTGTTTTGACCCTGGAACTGCTGAAGAACACTGCAGTGGGCAAAGCTGGTGTAAAACTGAAAATAGGGCTGTGAAATGTAAGATTCCTGAATAACAAATTCTAGCCTTCTCTAGCTTGGTCCCTCCCAGACAATTTCCAACTCAAGACAGGTAGACTTCACCAGACTGGGGAAGAGAGCTATATGCTATATAGGTTGTCCTCACTTAACAACCAATGGGAAACTGTGATTTGCTTAACAACTGCATGATTCGCTTAATGGCCACTGTGATTCGCTTAATGACCGCTGCAAAAAAGGTCACAAAATCATGTGTGACTTGCTTAACAACCGCCCTGCTTAACAATGAATTTTCCAGTCCCTGATGTGGTTATTAAGCGAGGACTACCTGTACTGTATAATGAAGATCTGCTTCTCATCAGCTTTACCCTAGAAGAGCCATTTTCTCCCGCATAGGAGATGTATATTTAAAATAGGTGTCTACTTACAACTAGTCCCTCTAGCTGTGTATTTGGGAGTCCTTATGCTAGCCTCTGCAGTGGGATGAATGTGGACATCAGCAAAGCATACTAACATTCATTTTGCCTGGGTCAAAAATCAGCTGCAAACTTGCCTGTGTTGAAAGGAAAAAAGTACACTCCTGAAAATTGCATGCAAAAAGTGGTAGTAAAAAGATTTTACTACCGCGAAGGCATTTGCATTTGAAAAGCCTGAATCAAGGAAACGCGTGTATCAGAGAAAGATAGCAGAATGATTTACATTTTAAAAAAAGGAGTTTGTGAGCAAATTATATTAAAAGATACATCAATTAGGGGAAGATACATACAAAGCCTCCATATGTTGTGAAACAGCGTGAATGTAAACAGTTACAAAACTTTCCAATTTTTCTTTAATCCATGGGAAAATAAGCCACAGTTGGAACAGTGCCCTGCTAACATATAGAAAGCAAAGTGGACAGGATTTCAAATGAGGTGCAATCCCTAAATCAGATCCGGCTTGATCGGAAAGCAAAGAATGCAGTTACTGGTTTCGGGATCGTTGCTTTTACCCATAGGTAAATGCATGTACATTTATTCAATTGCTAAATTGGCCAGAAGTCTTACGGTCAATCAAGGAAGATGCCTTTAATGGGATGCTACCGCCACGTGAAAACCATCTGAGACATTTCGAAGGCAGAAAAGACCATTGCTGGGCCGAAACGTGCTATGAAGTTTCTCAAACGTTTTTGAATCTGTGGAGGAGCAGATAAGACTTCTGTTTTGCTCTCTGATTCTCAGGGCCCTTGATAATCTCTTTCAGAATTCTTGATTTTGAATTTGGATGGTGTTTCTAAGTTCTCTTTCTTGCTGGAGGGGGCCAAAACAGATGCTTTCTTTGCTGACGTCTTTTCTCTTCCCAGAGGTGTCCACAGAGAGGGGGTCAAAAAAGTTTAAAAAGTCAAGATGTATAATGGTCTGGGGGAATGACCTTGGGAGACAGGAGGAAGAGCCGCAGAATAGACAACTGTCATACAAAAGATATCTCAGCCCCCAGAAAGAAAAGGGACCTGGGAAGCGCCTCAGAAGGGACCCTCCCTAGTTTTCAACAGAGTAAAAGGAGAGGGGGGAGAAGTGCTTTCAGACTGGCAAGATTCTGATAAAGTAATGTAATGTAACGATAAAGGTACAGCTCCTTGTAGTACTTCTTGTCTGGACTACCTCTGAAGAGCTAACAAGGTGATGGCCACAAGTCACCTTGTTCACCTTCAATCACATGGTTGTGGCCACCATCTTGATTTGGTTGACTCCCCTGCACACACCTCTGTCTCTCTCTCTCACACACGCACACCACATCCCTTGGCCTCCTCCTCAGTGCACAAACACCACACTCAACAACTAATAAGAATTTCTCTGAAATTATCTTCCCCTTTGAAAGAAATGTTGAAAGCCAATTTTCTTTCATCTAACTGAGACAGAATTGCTAGGGGAAAAAATTATATGTTTACTATTGTATGTTTTATGTTTTTATATTTTGGTTTCCATTTCAACTGGGTTCACTGTAGCGAGCGAGGTGGCCAGATCAATCAAAATAAATTTTAAAAATTGAAACATTAAAAAGCAAACACACACAGGAGACTTTTTATCCACTGCACTGGATGAAAACATAATTTCCTTGCAAAGTTTCCCAGCCATCATCTGGACATGTCTCTTTTGCAGAAACTTCCACAGGGAAGGGTCCAAAATGTCAAGACAGAAGGCAGGACCATACAGTTGAAGCCCTGACCCTTTTTTTCACCTGACTGGGGGCTGCCACCTTGACTTTTGGACCCCACCCCATGGACACCGCTGAGAAAAGAAGTACAGTGGTACCTCGGGATACGAACTTAATCCGTTCCGTGACTCTGGTTGCAACTCGAGTTGGTCTCAAGTCGAGGTAAAGTTTCCCATAGGGTTCAATGTAAATCCGGTTAATCCGTTCCGCCCTCCGCCCGAATTTGGTCGCAACCCGAGGCAATTTTCTCTTCAGAGCCTGACTTCCGCCAAGCCTGCTCTGCATTTTCTTTGGAGCCATGCTAACATGCACACCAAAAACCTTCGCAAAACACCGCAAAACACACCACAAGCCTCACCGAACGTCTCCTTGCTACCGCGACCTCGCCCACAGGAAGCTGCGACCGCGTGGCAGCAGGGAAAATGGCCGCGGATCCGGTTCGTAAGTCGAGGCAACCTCGTAACCCGAGGTACCACTGTACTTGCTTGAGAGGTTCCAGTTTCCCACTCCTACCTGCCTGTTTCTTGAATCTTTTTATGGAGCATTTAGTTGTTGACGTATCTGCTGCCACGTCTGCAATTTCAGGAGACACCTCCACCCTCCAGGTCCTTGGGCCACAGACCTGACTCTCCTGATGTCTTCTCCCATTCCAAGCATATTTTGAGGCCATTAAAACACACAGACACACACCGACACACACACAATGTTCTCCCACAGTAACTGCCACAGATATGGGCAGGTCTTTTCTATCCATAATGAAAAGCCCCACCATCTTTTAATTCCCTACTTTTATTAGTGGATGTCTGGCAACACCCAACTGAAATTAGAAAAAGTGCAGAGCTTGAGAAATTTGGGTTGACATTTCTGCAGAATTTTGGAGGGTTTTTTGTTGTTTTCCCTTCCTTGCCTCCTGGATACCTGCCAATCTAGTGGTATTTCCTGCCCCATTTATCAGTTATTTTTCCTCCTTGAGAATCTTTGGAAATCATGACCGGTGTTTCTGTTTCAAAGCATCTTTTTGGGGTATTAAAAAGCTGTTTTGCTTTTCCAAGAGGAAAACTGCAGAGGACAGCAAACAGTGTTAATGTTCTGGCACATCCTTTCTAACCATGTCACATCATGTTCCTTCTCTTGGAGTTCTTCAAACAGCAGGAAAGGACTGCACATTTTTCATTTTTGAAGTACACCTAGAATTGCTTCCTGGCAGCAATTTCTTTTTGCTCCCAAGAACAATTCCAAGGGACAGTAATTATAATAGGAGGAGACTGGCTGCTCTTCAACTTTTTTCCTAAAACCCCTGAAATGCCCTCCCCCATTTAGCAATCGATAAGAGACCCAATGATTGAAAGGGAAAGAAGTTATTCCGGTGCAGTCATGTCTCTACATCAGTGTTTCTCAACCTTGGCCACTTTAAGATGTGTGGACTTCAACTCCAAGAATTCCCCAGCCAGCCTTACTGGCTGGGGAATTCTGGGAGTTGAAGTCCACACATCTTAAAGTGGCCAAGGTTGAGAAACACTGATGACTCCCAATTTGGAATGAGATGGTGCAATGTTGCAGTGGGACAGAGGTGTCTCATTTAATCCTGATGCTAATTCAAAATCCTCCATGGAGCTTCTCCTCTAATACATCATTTAACATGGTGGAAAAAGCAGGGTGATGCAAATTAAAATTTGGTTTTTTTAAAAAAAAAAAAAAGATAAAGACCCAAACTTTTGGCGGTAGTTGGGTGTACTCACCATAGACAGACAGACCAAGAACAAAGGTCTTTTGGTTCTATTTTTCTTTCTTTTTTTCTTTTCTTTTTTATTGGGATCAGTTATATTTATCTTAGCACGTTTTACAGGAAGAAATGCAAACAAATAGAAAAAAAGAAATAGAAGAAAAACAACTAAAAGTGCAACAACCAACTTAGCAAAACACTAAAAATGACAAAAATCCAAAAGGGGGAAACTAATGGATATATCACAGAAAAATGCTGATCTATCATTGAAACATACAGTCTGGTCAGATGTGGCCCCCAAAATATGGGTTGGTTTCCTTTGGAAACCAAAGAATTTCTGATCCTTGTTTGCCTTTGGTGGGAGAAGGGGAAGAGGAGAGGATTACTCCAAATTTTCCAAGGACAGGAAAAATTCTTCAAAACGTCCTCAAGGGCAGGACTTCTTCCTGAGGAAAGGAGCATGAAAAAACCCTTTGGAAGACCCCCTTCCCAGACTCTTCCCTTGGGATTTAATGGAAATATGCAAAGCCAGGGAGGTAGGGCAACCAGTAGAGAGAAGGTTGGCCAATGAGAAACAGGAGATCCACCCATATACAGACCTCATTACAATTAAATGAGCGGAAGAAAGCCCCCTTCAACTCCTGGCATTTCCTCCAACATTCTTTCTTCCTCTGAAATAAGTTTTGAAAGCATCCTTGAATTCCAAACATGAAATTCAGTGAGAATGGATAGAGGGGGAAAAGGCAGGCAAGTCCTTCTCCCCAGACCTACTGCTGACTATAGCAGAATTTTGCCACACCGAAGATACCCATCTGGTTCACAGTTTGTGATGACCTAGCACACCACCACCTTCATTCCTCTCTATTCCCCCTGTCACCTCAGTACCTCCCAAGTCTGCCATTCTCTCTCCCCTTTTGTCCCCACCTGTGGGTCCAATCAATCCACCCATTTGGTACATAGAAACCCAGAGATATCAAGAAGAGGCGGCTTGTCAACCAAGGAGGTTTGCTGTGGAGAAAACCCTGCAGTGCTCTCTCCTCTTTTTACCTCTTTCTGGGCAGAGAAGACCCTTCCAACAGCAAGAAAGAGCACTTCCATTCTTCCACAAAGCATCCGAAGGTGTTTTGGGCAGGGAGCAAGAGGAAAAAAACAAGAAGAGACTCGCCTTCTCAAAACCATTGAGTGATAGATATGAGTACCTCCGTGCTGTGGTCACCATTCCTAGACAATATCGGAGACCTCATGCACCAGTCATTCAAGCATCAAAAGACAGACTTATCCTCTGGAAGCAATTACAGAAACAACATTAAAACAATCTTAAAGGGCCTCCCCACCAAAGGCATCCACAGTGGGGCTACAAAATTCAAAATGGCAGCCTCAACCACATAATCAAAGATCTTCCCACAATGCATGGGGAAAGAAGAGCAGGGCTTTGATTGTGCTGCGATGTCCGCTATCTCAACTTTTTTGAACACCTCACCCAAGATGCCCCTGTTCCTCAAACCAGGACTATGCTTCCTGTGTTCAGATCAGGGATTTAAAATTAAATACGGAATAAACTCTTTTTCTTCCCATCAGCTCTTGCCTATTTGCATTCTCTGGACTTATCCTCAGCTGATATCAGCTGTTACTGTTCTGCTGCTGCTGCTGCTGCTGCTGCTGCTGCTGCTGCTGCTGCTGCTGCACAGAAAGATGTTTAAGCAGCTGGCCTGCACCATCAGGATGCACTAAGACCCTTATCTCTTTCCTACAACCCACTGGGATTTCTCAGGAGATGTAGTGGGAATTCTCCTGAATCATCGCTGCAGAAAATATTGCATTCAGGTTTCTGAAAGTTCTTCTTGGCTAGCGGCTTAAATCCTCATGGGCCTTTGTTCCCATCCACCTCTTTGCTTTTAATTGACTTTGTATTGGTTTTACCATAAACATAATATAACCTATTACCCAGCAACGTGAGTCATACAAAACTTTCTTGCCTCAAGAACATCCCTTGCTTCTTATTTACTGCCAAATGCAATGGTGAAAGGAGACAGTTTTAAGAGGAAATTGCATTGCTCTGACCCAGAAACTCAAAATACTGGCCATGTGAAAACTGGAGGGGGTGCAAGAAACTATGCAAATGTCACAAGAGCCAAAGTTAGTATTTTTGCTTGGTATGTGCTTGTATCCAAATGGAGTACAAAGAAAAATAACCCTGGGAGACAATGACTGGCACAAAGTCAATCAGTTTGCTTAGACTAGAACCTTGGTCTGATTCTACTTCACCCTTGAACTTTCTTTCCTTCTTCCTCTCCTCTCTAACAATACATTTGGAATAATTTAGGAGATGCCAACTCAGCCCCTGAGAAAGATCAACGCTTCTTCTGAAAGTTCTCTTAGATGCCTTCAAGGTGGATTGTTTAAGAAACACCCAACTGAGTACTCCTTGAATTAAAATTGGGCTTTGCCTGAGCTTTCTGTAAACATCACAGCTCAGCCCAATTGGGAACTGAAGATCTGCCCTGAATTCTGCTTGGTAATGCCTCTGGGGAGGAATCACTATGTTCTTCAGAGAAAGTATGCTAGTGTTGTAGGTACAACTTCCCAGTTTAGATTCTGGCATGTGAAGCAATTGGCTGGAATTGCTGCTGTGATGGGAATCCCTTTATTACAACTGAAGATGCCTTCTTCTATTCCTGATTTTTTTAATATTTAGGAAAAGGAGATACTGCAAAACTGTTTCCCATGGCATTCTTAGTTCTAGGAATACCCCTTTTATCCCACATAGTCCCCATAGATATTCTTGGGGCTGTTTTGTTTTTTTTAATTGTGGGCATCCCAAAGCGTTAGTTGGAAATCTTCCCACTGGCCAGAAAAGTGAGAAAGAAAAGCTGGGGAGGGTGCAGAGAACATCCTGGGGAATTAGGAGAGACAAAGAACCACGCACTGACATCACCACATGTCTGTGTCAGACATTCAGAGTACATGTCTGGAGTGCCAGGGCTGGAGCTTGTCCAGAACATATTTCAAGCTCATTGGCCAAGAAACAGGAGACCAGAAATCATTCTTTGGGCCACCATCTGACTTGACTAAAGCTGGGACTACCTGGAGAACAGACAGCAAATGCTCAACCTCAGAACAGACCAGACCAGACCAGACCAGGACAGGACAGGTGACCTCAGTGAAGTCTTCTGGGTTGGCTTCTGCTCTATACGGCTCTAGCCTCAACTGTAGGGGATTTAGGTTGCCTGCCTTTCTGCCTCATTCTCAGCCAGCCTTGGGAGAAGAACAGGCAATTAGTAAATTAATCATGAAACAGAATCCAAGATTTTATAGCTCAGGGTTGTCACACGGAGATGGCGATAGGTATAATTGTCACTGCAGTGGGGGGAGTTGGAGACTAAAAGATCTGCGGACAGACGAGAGAGAAAAGCAGAGAGATAAATATGTGAAAGTGGAAGATGTAGCAGAGAATCAAATAAGTGTTTTCATTTCTAAATGAGAGCTGGCACAGAGACAGAATCTAAACCATAAGATGACAGTGAATTGTACAGTAGAACAGCTTGAAATTCACTCTTTAATTAGTTGTGAGTACAAAGCAAGCCACTTTCCTCCTCTAAAGGAAGACACTTTCAGATTGTATGGAGGTCACACATCTGTTCCATTAGTGAGAGCAGTCGGTTTTTATGTATCTATTCAGAATGTCAGCCCAGGAAATGTCAGCTTGTTTCTAATGAGGACTAGAATGCTGCAGCACTGATTCAGATTTACCCCCTGCTGAAACTCCTATAAAATTAAACGCCACAGTCAACAGCTCTCATGTTGCAGCAGGTGTGTATAATTTATCTTGTGGCTAAAAGCCAGGTAATAATGGCAATAATAATAATAATAACAACAACAATAACAACAACAACAACAATATCCCCCAATGAGGCACCACCTTGATGTGGTTGTTGGGCTAGCATGTTCCAAGGAGAATGAGAGCTGTGTCAGAGGTTCAACCACACTGGACAAGTCTCATCAGAGGAGCCAGACGAAGAGTGTCTCTTCCATAAACAATATGGTGAGACATAATTTACAGAAACCTATACTAGAGAAAAGTTGTTTACCCGTCACAAATATATGAAGAATGAAAACGAAGAAATAATGACCTGCTATTACAAATCAAGTCCAGTGAGAAGACAATATCTGAAAAGAATGCACCAGTTCTGGGAAGAAAAACATCCAGAATCAGAAATAAGAGAACAGATAGATTCGCTGCTCAACACTGTCCGAATATACAGCCAAGATTTCGCAGTGGAGTTTGGACTGGACAAGTGCCACCCTTACCAACAACAGGGGGAAAATAGTGAAAACTGAAGGAATCAAGATACCCGATGGAAATGACATCAAGAGTCTGGATGAAGATCACTACAAATACCTGGGCAGCCTTCAAGCTGACAACATCAAGGACACTGAAGTCAAGAAGAAGGTTAGTAGTAAATACATCATGAGAGCAAGAAGATCTTAAAGTCCAAACTCAGTGGAGGAAATACCATCAAGGCAATTAACATCAGGGCAATTCCAGTCATTAGATACACAGCTGGAATAATGGACTGGACTCAAGCAGAACTAGAAGTCCTGGATAGGAAGGCCAGAAAAATAGTGACAATGAATCATGCCCTTCATCCATGCAATGATGTTGACAGACTGTACTTATCAAGGAGCATAGGTGGGCAGGGAAAGTTGCAGGTACACCAGACAGTTGAAGAAGAAAAAGGGGCATTGGAAGAATATCTGAAGGACAGTGAAGAAGATGCACTGAAGCTAGTACACCATGAAGGCTTACTGAATACTGAAGAGACCAAACTGGCCTGCAAGAAAGACCAGATGAAGAATACAAAAGAGATATGGCAAGGCAAAGTATTACATGGCCAGTACACACAAAACAAAAACAAAAACACAAAAAAAACCTAGCAACCAAAGCAGATAACAAGAAGACCTGGCAATGGCTAAGAGCAGGAAAGTTGAAGAAAGAGACAGAGGGGCTAATTCTGGCTGCACAAGACCGAGTCTTAAGAACGAATGCATATGAAGCCAGAATTGAGAAGACAGCAACAGACAGCAAATGCTGCCTCTGCAAAGAAGCGGAAGAAACAGCGGACCACCGAGTCAGGTGCTGCAAGAAGATCACAGAGACCGATTGCAAACAATGGCATGACAAAGTAGCAACACTGGTGCATTGGAATCTCTGCAAGAAATCCCATTTGCCTGCAAGCAAGAACTGGTGGGACACAAAACAGACCAAGTCAGAGAAAATGAAGAAGCTGAAGTGCTCTGGGACTGTAGAATTCAAACACACAAGCGTCTGCCACACAACACCCCAGACTTAATCATTGTCGATAAGAAAGACAAAAAAGTCGGGATAGTGGACATTGCAATACCTGGAGACAGCAGAAGAGAAGAGAAAGAACTGGAGAAAATCGCAAGATACAAAGACCTGCAAATAGAAGTAGGACGACTGAAGCAAATGAAAGCAGAGATGGTACCAATAGTAATAGGCGCCTTGGGTCCAATCCCAAAACACCTGGAGCACCCCTTGAAGACCATTGGCATTGACAAAATCACCATCGGTCCATTGCAAAGGATAGCTTGGCTTGGAACAGCTCCATCCTGCGACAATACCTTTGACACCATCAGACAACAACATCTGCCTATCCCAGGTCCTTGGGAAGGACTCAATAGGTGGAAATCCAATGCCAGATCCAGTCTAAACATCTGGCTGACTGTACGACCAACAATAATAGCATAATGTGGCTAAAGGCCAGATAATAATCTTTAAAATCTGGGCTTCCAAGAAGCCAAGGGAGCATGGCTGTGATATCATGATACTGTTGGAGAGAATGGGACCCAATTTTTCATCCCAATGTGATTTAACAGAAGAAATGGGTGTTCAAAGTGCTTAAGTGGCTCATGTAGCCTTTCAAATGCTCTCCAAAATGGGGGAGGGGGGGGTTAAGTGATTAAAATTGGTGTCTTAATCCTTTGCAAGGATCTCATCCCAGGATGTCTGTGGATCCTGCTCAAAAGTTAAATGTTTGTCTGCTGCCTCTTTAAGGACCAGCCCTGTTACCTTTGTTCATTCCTCAGGCACTTCCTTTGCAAAGCCTACTTCTGAGTGGGTAATGAGATCTATCCCTGAGGGTGGGGTAGTGGTTCTGGTGGGGATGGGAGGCAGGTTGAGGATAATCCCCCAAATTAGCCATCCCTGCTCCAACACGAAACCAAGATATTCAAACCAACTGGCTGATCAGTATGGTGATTATTCTTCCCTTATCTCTCCTTAATACTACCAAGTGCTCCAAGGACTGGACATTATTTGGGTACAAGCACTAATCCCTCCTTCCAAGTCAACCCTTCTCAGAAAGCTCTGAGCTTTGTCCAGTGTGTAAGTTACTTCTCACACTGATCGGAAGGACAGTTATCAGAAAAAGGGAACAGATGCTGACTGCTCCTCCTTCATGGAAGAGGTAGTTCTGCACAGAAAAACAGACCAGTGTTTTGCCACTGTAAATAACCTATATAAAGGTGCCTTGTTTGAAAATAGGGGCCTTGCTGGAATTCTTGTATTGTAACCTTAGCCTTCCTGTTAAATACCCATAATCATAGCTCTTGGATTCTTGTTCCTTGGATTAACTGTAGCCAGTCTAGACTTCAAGGAAAGAAATCTGATATCCATCTCCAGCTGCAGAAGTCCCATTATCCTGGTGGGACTGTGGACTGCAAATAAGAGCAGACAAAAGCATGCCACAAGTAGAGCATCAAAAATGCCAGAGTCAGAGCTGCCTTGCTCACTGGCTCAGCCCCAGCTTGTGTGCTACAGCTTCCTTGGGGGAGTCATGATACGTTCCGTGGGAACATCTCCTTGAACAGTGAAAGATTTTCATAAATCATGTTGGCACAGATCTGCCTGTCTGACTCTACCCTATTGCAGCATAGCTTGACTTGACTTGACTCTTCCAGACCTGCTGCAACTCCAATCTCTTTGATTCATCGCTGGTGCAACTCCCATTTCTGAGTTGCTTCCATGCAACAGCTGCCAACATCATGGCCTTGATACAAGCAGGATCCCAACCAGGAAGAGGAGAAAGGACCAGAAGCTAAGTAAAGCCTCATCTACCCTTTGGGCTTCTTTGATATTCAATTCTTGCTTTTCCCTTGAAAAACATATGATCCAAATTGGTTTGTTGGGTTAACGTACCTGCCATATCTGCAAAATGCAGGCAAATAATTTCCAAAGTAGTCTCCCCAGGTCTCAGTGTGCCAGTGAAGGTTGGTGTCCTTTGGCCTCATTCACAGCAAATTTAAGACTGCAGGAAATCAAGAGTGATGAAGAAAGGATATTCAGTCATATATAAAATTAAAGCATCATTTTTCTATTAGTTCAAATGTTCCAGTGACATCGGCTAAGCCAAATGAAAAAGCCAGGAGCAAGTGAACATGCCATTAAAACCAGTTTGTCCTAATTAGCAACATCGTTTCTAAAATGCTTTATTAAACAAAGCAAGCTTTGTGCAAGCGGCAAAGAATTCCATAAACAAGCTAATGAAACTTCTCTGAAGAAACATTCCAGAGGGTTGGGACCCAGCTGTGAAGGGCCTGGTTCTTCTATACATCCCCTTTTAGAGACTGAACAAGCCAGGGCTCTTTTGGAGGACCAAGGAGATGGGAAGGTACATCTAAAAGGATGAGGGCACTGGGGGAAGCCGGTATCTGAAGCACATGAGAGATCTCAGACAAACAGCTCTAGCCTTTGATGAATTCTTAGTTGACCCTGCCTACCATAGAATTTCCAAGTCCATATTTGAAGCTCCTCAAGAAAGCAGGGTCCTCCTTCATCAGCAGATGGCGGTGAGATGTATGGATTCTCAATGGCTTTGCTCTCTTGCCCATTTTGGCAAGGCAGCTTTCCGGCCTCTTTTTTCCCTAAAAAAAAAACCCCAAATCAGTAGGACAACAAAATATCAGACCAGATGGGAGCAGATGGGGATGGCACTACTGTTTTGAAAATGTACTGAGTTTAAAATGGCTGAGTGAGCTCTTCCTGCTTGCTTTAACCTTTAAAAAGTCTTGCACAGAGTAAGGCTATTGACCTCTTCTGGCACTTCCTGGAATGACCTGGCGTTTACAAATTAGATAAAGCTGGAAGAGACTGCTCTGCTATGTCAGATTCAGCCGGCACGGCACAGCCAATGCCGCTGTTCAGTTTCACTGCCCCTAGTCAATTTCACTGCCCCAGGCACAGGCAATGAAAAAGGAGAAGTCAGCCAACCTGCGAGTTAATGGGCAACGGGTGGCGGCGGTTAACTCCGGCCGAGAACGGATACTTTGCATCACCGCTGGCTTCCCCCAAGCGCCTCAGACAAAGGGAACCACAGCGGCTCAGAAGCGCAGCGATCAGCGCGCGATCAAGAACTCCCGGCTTAACATGCAGAAGGAAAGCCTAACGAACACAACAACCCCACAAACAATAGACAGCAATCAAAAGGACAAAAAGAACTGGGCTGAATCTGCCATTTGGGCGAGGGGGAGATTACCGCGGGTAATCAGTAACTAGGCAACAGGGGAAAGCGTGGGAACGGGGAACCTATAAAGCACGATGTAGTCTGTGCCAAGCCAACCCTGGCTTTGTTTGTTATCTACCTATGTTACACTCTAGTAAACTCCTTTTGCTGAACTTGGGTTTCACAAGAGTTTTATTGGAGCTGAATGTGGTAAACCTTATAAGCTACATCATACTTTAAATAAATAAATATATGGGACTCATAATCCTGTTTTTTAAGAGAAAGCACAGACTAGCTGGACTTCCATCATGGTGAACGTTTGCCAACTACTGATTCCTCTGAGAATGAAACACCCTCACCTTGCAACCCACTTTCAGAGGACTTTGTGGTAGGGTTCCTCCCATCCTCCCATTCAGACCAACATTTGGTCTAAGCCGAAGCTTAGGATGAGATGCTTACTAACTCAAGGTTCTTGACAGCCCTTGAAAGAGCTGGAGTTGCAGAACTATTATTATTATTATTGGTGTGTCTGTCATTGCCTTTGAGAATAATATTTTGGAGTCTTCCAAATGTTAATTAATTGGGCAACAAAAGGAAGATAATGAGATGGGTGGTTAAAAGAAGTCCTTGATGGTTAGGTTTGGTTCAGTGAGAAACAAAACCTGTGGTATATCCAGTTTTGATTAAGGTGCTATCCTATTGCTTCATGACTGATAATTTTTTCAAGTCTAGATCTGTCCATACATGCACCATCTACTTCATGGTGGACTCCCTGTCATTGGAGATTTTCAAACAAGGGTTAGTACGACCACCTGTCAAGGATGATTTGAAGGATTCCTGCACTGAACAGCAGGTTGATCCCTTGTCCAACTCATACACTTTAGGACTCTATGAAAACTGGCAATGGGACATGTGACCCAACTCCATTGAAAAGCATCATGCTTGAAGTGAATGAGGAGTTCTATTGATGGCATTTGACATATCCTAGGTTACATGCTCACACATACAAGTAATCTCTTGCGGCTTCAATAAAGAAATAGTCCTTATACATACTGTACATGATGTCATGGGGTCTGCTACGATGGTCAGCAATGTTAGAATGGCAGAAGTTTAACCAAATTCAAGCAAGAATAACTCCCATATATACAATATACTGTATTAGGCTGCAAGGCAAATATAAATATTTACAGTATAGTTTCTAAGAGGGCCTAAATGTTTATAAACATGGCAAATTCATGGAGGTATAAAGAAGGGGGAAGTTAGAAATCAAATAACTTTTTAGCTTTTTAACTTTTTTTAACTTTTTCTTTTTTCTAATATGCATAAACCACAACAAGTAATGATACAGTGGAGACATTAGTATCAAGTATTAAGCTTTAACTGGAAACCTTTATTATATAACAAATAATTTAATGTTTATCAATGCTACACTCTGTTCTAGATGTAAATTTTAAGCAACCTTATGCTTATCAACATTAACATTTTAGAAATCATAGTTAATATTGAAAAAAACTTTTGTTTCCTTTATCTTTAAAGGTTTAAGTTATCTAAATCACCAGAGGATTCATAATCTCTAGCCAACATTGTATAAGTACCACTGTACCCAAATAATATAATATACTACTTGTGTTTTATGATAATACAATAAAACAATATTTTGTTGTTTTGGGAGATAGAAAGTCTACCTCATTTTACGTGTGTTACGATGCACACAGTACATATTAGAAGGGGGCAGGGCTTCGACTGTCCAGTTGCATCCGCCATTTTGATATTGCTGATCATCTCTGGATGCCCCTTCATGAAGTGATATATCACTTTTCTGCAGGAAACCTGTGGATCTGTATATAATATGTTCATGCATGTGAATAAAGAGGCAAAGAGAAACCCGGAGAAATCTTCTGGATATATTATGCCTCAAGATATAGTGTCAAGATCACAGGAAGTGATAGTACCACTCTGCTGCCCAGGTCAGACCACACTTGGAATACTGTGTCCAATTCTGCTTGCCACAATACAAAAAGGGTGTGGAAGAACTGGACAGAGTGCAGAAAAAGCAATGAAGATGGTAGGGGGCTTGGAGGCTAAATGCTACAAAGAACAGTTAAAGGAACTTGGTGTGTTTAGCTTAAAGAAGAGAAGGCTAAGGGGAGACATGATAGCAGTCTTTTGATACATTAAGGGATGTCACAGGGAAGAAGGAGTCAATTTATTCTCCCAAGCACTTGAGGCTAAGACAAGGACCAAAAGATGGAAGCTTAACAGTGAGAGATGTTGAACTTGAACTAAGGAGTTTCCTGACTGGGAGAACTATTAAGGAATGGAACCACTGGCCTCCTGAAGTCCTGGATGCTCCATCATTGGAGGTCTTCAAGAAAAAACTGGACAGCCATTTGTTCAGAATGTATGAGGATTTCTGCCCTGGGCAGGAAGCCCTTCCAACCCTAGGATTCTGTGATTCTGTGGTACCCTCTTGTTCTCTGAAGCCCCTGAGGTCCAGCATGGCCTTGATTTGCTGCCAAGGAACATGGGCTCCAGGACAGAAATGGCTCCGCTTGCATTCTGAAAAGGGAAGATAGGTGCCACCAAAATAGGCGCATGACATTTGCACAGCCTGATATGCGTGCATCTGGATATAGATTTAGAAACAGTTCCCCTCTCTGTTCAGTAGAAATACATAGTATCTCACCCTAGGGGGGAGATGGCAACCAATTGATCAGAGCACCCAATTCGTAGCTGCTGTCCAGAAATGAACCAGAGGTGTGTGATTCATCCAAGATCCAATTGAAATGTGTGATTCAATTTGATCAGATCTGAGCTGAAAAAAGTGTGTCAGCACATGCATGAAAGGCTATTGAACCTTCACTTCATTTCAAAGCTACCTGATTCAATTTCATGCATTGAGTTGATTTGACAATTCAATTTGAAGATGTGATTCAAAGGGATGATTTGATCAAATCGCCTTTGACTAAATCAAAGCTTCACACGGCTCTGTTGTTAAGTGTGGAAGAGCAACACTGAGGCTTAGACCGCTATCTTTGCTTACAGCTCTTGATTGCCCAACTGGATTTGTTCTGGGCTAGTGATGTGCAGAGAAGTTCTTCTGCTTTTTCCCCCCCTTTTTCTTACCAGGTGCACATCTTCATGATCAGAGTATGGAATCCTTGCACTTACTCAATGATGAAGTTCCCAAGAGGTGTGTGTCATCAGCAAACCTTTATTGCAGCCTTTAAGGCCAGAGAGCACAATAATACAATATGTAAACTTGTGATTATTATTAATAAAACGTAGGTGTGTGTTAGGATCCCCTCTTTCTTTGTATTTATTTATTTGTTGGTTTATATGCCACATTTATATGGCCACACATCTCAGAAAGCGACTCTGGGTGGTGTACAACAATTAAAATAACAGCTGAATAAAACCAGGCATCCTAAAAAGATAAATAGTTACTATTCGAATAAAAAGATTACCACAATTACAAAAAAAAAAGATTAAAAAAAAAGATTATAAAATATACCAACCCCGCAGAGAGAGCAGAATATCAATTACAGTGGAGCCATCAAAGAATGTCTCCGGTTCCCAAAGACCCCCAGGCCTGAGGACACGACTACGACTTGAGGGACTTGTGTCATCTTCTCTCCAGTGGTTCACAACCTCTTTGGTGGTTTTCTCCACACTTCAAATTAATCTCAAGGAAGGACTTCATGAGAGACCCTATGTAGTACAGACTAGTGGTATAAGGTGTTGGATCAGACTGGGGAGCCCCAGGTTCAAATCTTCGCCCACTGGGTCACTTCGGGTCAGTCATCCTCTATATCACAAGGGGTCCTGTGGCAATTAAATCACCCTTTGCCCTCTGAATGCAAAAAGGGGGGGATATAAATTCAATAATTTAAAAAAACCCTCCTCCCAAAAGTTTCTTTCAGTAGTGATGCTACCATAACTGCCAAGAGCAAGTCCTACCCATGTAAAATTCTAGAATTTCTCTTTCCTTTGGAAATAAAATAATTGGGGAAACCACACTTGTTAAAACACATAGAGACTTTGTACTTTGCTTCCCCAATTTATGCACCTATTGATCAGTCCAATAATCCAATCAATCCAGTCTTTGTTATGGTCAAAAACCAGCATAAGGAGAGTAGGGTACAGTCAATTTAAAAGCACAGAAAATACATCAGAAAAATAATAATGAAAAGCTAAAAGATGTAAAATAGGAAGTATATATCTAAAAGGAATTAAAAGAAGAATTTTGGAAAGCTAGAAGATATAAAAAGCATATGTATTAAAACAGAAAAAAATATATTTTTAAAAAATGAGTCTAAAATATTATGATACTATGTACCTGTTGAAACACAAGAACCCCTTGGAGATCCCTTTGCTTTTCTTCTCTGATACGTAAATTCCCCAATGGAGTTTTTAATGTACAAATTCCTCTAATGTAAAGGTCTTTCTTTAAGTGTGACTCCTTTTTGCCTGCAGTTTCCAGCACCATGACATTATTTTCAGAAGTGACAGGGGCTTGAACAGCTTTTTGCTCGGCCCACCGACAGCTTCCCTGGCTTCTTGGGCTTTCCTTAGACCTCAGAGGAAAACTTCTGGAGAAAATGTCCTTTTCAGATTGGGACGTATGAGCAGCCAAGGAGGCTGCAAAGTGAGGTGAGATGGGCACTAGAGCAACAGGACCAGCAGTAGCCCCCTTCATGTCCAGTAATTAAGTGAGCATAAAAGCACCACCATCAGCACCTTGATAACAAGGTAGAAAAAAGGGAGCCTGTTTTGCAATGGAAGAAAACTTCGGATTTTAGCATTCGATTGTGGTCAGAGAGAAGGCACTGCTGTAAAATGGAACCCATGCTCTTTATCTCCCACAAAATGTGGGGCTAAGGAAAGCATCACCAACTTGCAGTACAAATTCATCTTTTGCCGGAAGCAAGGCGTTCAGACCATGAAAGTTGAATGCTAATGAGGAGCAGCAATTGGGACATGGACTCAGAGAAATTAGGACAATTAGCCTGGGAACGCTAGTGGTGCAAGTCTGTGAAAGTCCGGGGCTGGCTTGTAAGAACAAGGCACTTGACCTAGTATCTGAAGCCTGTTGCCCTGGAAATGGAAGCTGGATACCCCATGTATTATGCCTGCAAATTTAGGAAGTACACCCCATTGGGAAGAGAGCAAGAAAGTAGTGGAGTTTTGACCTCCAAGGCAAAGAATTGCCCCTTTGAGGCTCTAGTCCTCAGGTTGGATATCAGGACTTATTGACTCCAGGAACCTGTTTATTCTACTCCACATGATCTATCCAAATATTGATGGGCCAGTCTCAATTCATCTTGTTCCTTTGAAAAACTCCTGATATTTAACAGCGATAACAACCTTCCCCACCCTGAGAATGCCCAAATGCATGGACCAAAACTCCCAGAATCCCTACATCATGTCAGCCCTTCAAGGTAGTCCAGAGAAGAAGCACACCCAGGAGTACCAGCTCTATCTTTATGGTAAAGTTACATTGACAGAATCTTGCAAGTCTGAAAGTACATCTCTTCCCTATTGCCTTTACAGTCCAAGAAACTAGGGATGGTCCCTTCTGAGAAGTTTGCCACACCTCCATTCCTTCTGAGGGCTCAGCTGCTTCTTATCTGACTTGTCTAGGCTGCAGCTCTTCCTCCTGTCTCCCAAGGTCATTCCCATATGCCATTAAACATCTGGAGGATGCTGAGGTTGGAGGATTTTATAGTACTTGAAGGACGGATTAAGACTGACCTCCTCCAGACCAACTATAGTCCCATCCCCACTGAAGGTGGCTGGTACAGCTAAATGAGAATGTTTTTAGTTAGTTGCTCTGTTTGTTTTGGTAACACTTATCACAGTCTACACATTTCTTCATACAAGTGAGATGGAAATGTTTTGTTTTTGAGTTGTTTTAAACCAGAATATGGAAGAAATTGGAAGAAATTGGAAATGACAGATTTGATCCATCCATAGTGCTGGGTAATAGGGCTGAACCAAGCATTTCTTACGTTGAATTTTCAGACTGAAAATAACCTTGTGGGGAGGAGGACTGTGGGTGGAACATGTTCCCCAAATAATGACACTACAAATGTCTTTTAATATGGTTGTTTATTTATTTTTGCTTGGATTTGTATATACAATCCCCCTTTTTTTACTGGAGCTCCCTGAAGAATAAGAAATTATTATTGTTGTTGTTGTTGTTGTTGTTATTTTCAGATATCCTCTTCTCGTTGGACTTGATTTGTAATAGCAGATCATTATTTCTTTGTTAAGCACTACTTTGAATTGGTCGTGGTCCCTCAAATAATACACACAGAAAAATAGGTATCCTTTGGTCCACCTTAGACAGAACATCCAAAGTTGGGTACAGCTTCTTGTGCAGAACAAGGATACAACACAATACAGTCATGCTAAACATTTTGATGGGGGGGGGGGGAAGTCTGCTTCTGTATTGAAATGGAAAGCAAGGCGAAGCAACATGACCTGTCAAACCTGAGTCAAAACACTCCGATTGTGTGAATATGGAATGGGTGGAAAAAAACAGAAGTGGTGGAACAAATCATGAGCTTTTATCAGCTTGGTTAATTGCCCAGGAGTGGATCATCAGCGTTCCCTTCTTGCCATAGAAACTCAGAGGCAGATGATAAAGTCTTTCTGTTTCGCTGCCAGAAAGCTTTGAGAATCTTTGAAAAAACAGTAAATCCCCTTTCAGCTCGGCAATTCACTTTTGTAAGCCAATGATAGCCTTTGGTAGAAACCCTGTCAACAGTGACTCTCCTGTCCGCAGCCCCTATCAACCCATGCCAATTTTTGCCCACCAGACTGGAGACTTTAATTCACAGCAAACATTTGACTCCTGAAAAACCATATGGGTTCTGGGAGTTACGTCTCATCTGTAAGGTTTGCCCCGTTCGACAGAGAAACTCCCGTGACACGTGTGGCTCACAAAAGAGGTTTACTCATGCGTAACGTAGCAGTCACAAGCAAAGCCAGGACTGGCTTGGTACATTTACATTACACCTTTATAGTTGTCTCAATCCCCCCGCGGGCCCCGTTGCTAGGTTACATATTACAAATTAGATTGCAGATTGCCCCCCGTAATCCCCCCCTTCTACTGGAATGGCAGGTTCAGCCCAGGTCTCTTGTTTCTTTGATTGTTGTTGCCTGTGGCGTGGTCGTTGCCTTCGTTGGGGCTTCTGTCGCGGGCCCAGCCGGGAGCATCCCCTCGGCGCTGATCTCTTCCTCAATTCCGGGCTCTCTCCTTTGTCTATAGCGCCCGCGGCCCTCTGGCTTAACACAAGGCATCCGCTCCAGATTAGTGAAGTGGCGCCAGGGGGCCCATTCATTAGCTTGCGGTTTCGCCTTTCCTCTTTCTGCGCTGGCGCTCGAGCGGTGAAATTGACTAAAGCGCGGCTGGGCAAGTTCCTAGGCGTGCGGTGCAGGCTGAACCTGACATACCGCCCCCCTGAAGACAAGTCCCCCTCTTAATTGGGCTACTAGGGTGCTGCCCCCCCATCTGGCATAACGGTGTGCCTTTCCTTGGCTTGGGGCTTTGGCCTTACCATGGCCGAGTCACTTATAGGGGGTCCCAAAGGTTCTCCTTCCCTTCCTTCGCCGCTGCGCACGTCGAGCAGCTGGCCACGTACTCCCTCGTATCCCTCCGGAGAGACGGCCACCAGAACTGTTCACGCAGGAGGTGGAAAGTCCTAACGAACCCACAATGTCCCGTAGTGTCCTCGGTGTGACCTCTCCGGAGTTCCTAGGCGTGCGGTGCAGGCTGAACCTGACATCATCCCCCTAAAATTATAAAATTAAAAGGGATTGTTTAAGCCAGCCATCTCAACGCTGGATTCCGAATGAAATCAATCTTAACAGGTGGCTCTCCAACCTGCTCTCTTTGTACATTTGCTCCAAGTTCTCCATCTTCTGACTGTGAAGACCTTACTCTGCCTTCCTGGAAGAAGAAAACTTTTGAGAAGTTTTCAGTGAAATGTTGGCACAGGGTTAGTGTCCAGAATTCTTGGAAGAGAGGCTGCCTTTAGAACAGATCCTTGGGAAAGAGCTGCCATAGCCAGTTCAGTGAGGGATCAATGATAACCCCACAAAACTTGTCTTTTGCTACATCCAAGGTTGCTTGATGCGAGGTGTCTTTTTCACAGTCATATTCCTTCAATAAGCCTGTGGACAAGAGTTTAAGAATTACTCTTTAGTAGGGAATTTAATCCTTATTAATAACTTTAAATTGACAGATTGATATTTCCTATTTTATGACCTTAGCTTGACATGTAGTTGAGGTAGCTAGGCTAGAAAACAGATTCAGACCAGTTTTCCAGAGGACTCTCAAATTCCTTCCTTCTCAGTTGCAAAAGTAGTTCCTCTGTGTATCCTATACTTTCTTTGGAAGATGCGCTTGCCCTGAAAGAAGCTTGTCATTTTAATACTCTTCGCATCTTGTGGCGACTCCAACAACTTAAGCTTTTACCAAATGAAGTGATCGTTTGGACCTTCTCCAATGGATAGGTGAGCTTCTCACCACAGATGGAAACACAGTGAACCCAAGCTTCCTAACAAGTATGAGACGTGTTTGGACCCACCAGGGGTGTCCACAAGTTGTGGTGAAAAAGTCAAGATGGCAGATATGATGGAGCAATTGATGGTGGAGTGCACAAAAAAAACTAAGCAGAGCTTTGATTGCCTTGTTGTGGCTGCCATCTTCACATGTTTAACCAGAAGCTTTAATTGCACCACCACAGCTGCCATCTTTACATTTTTTGACCATACCTTGCAGATGCCCTGAGACCCACAATTCTTACAGTTTTGAGTGAAGGCTTGAAGAAACTTGGGCATACTCAAAAGAAAAGGATCAAGGCCAGACAAGAAAATCCTGATAAAGTCTATATAAATTTTAGCCCTTCTATGGGTTTTGGACTCCTAGAAATGTTGTTATCATTATATCAGCCAAGGAAGCTGATATCCTCAATCTTGGGGTGCTCCTGGGGGGGGGGGGAATTTCCTCCTTGACTGATCCAAGTGTAAGAGGTAGAAAGGATACTTGCTCTCTAGTTCAACACTCTTCCCCACAGGCACTTTAATTATCATCTAAAGGCCAAACCTTGTTTGGAGTTCAACCTATCACTCCAGGTTTTGACCAGTACATGGAAAATTCACCTCATTTTATAGCGACTTGGGCAAGTACTGAACTGTTTGTCCACTAAACAGCCATTTCTCAGAGGATTTGGAAGTTGTTATATTTGCTACTGACTACTAGGAGGCACTTTACAACCAGTTTCATCCTTGTATGGGGACTCATCCAGCATAGGGAGCCTCCATATCTTAGTTCTTATATGTAAGTTCAACCTTTTACCAGGATTTGAACTCACAGGCCTTGATGATTATATTCCAGTGCCTTTAGCTTTAATGCTATCATTGGCCAGGTTGTCAGTAAATTGTAGGAAGGAAAGTCTATAGATCAGTGTTTCTCAACCTTGGTGAGTTTCAGAGGTGTGGACTTCAACTCCCAGAATTCCCCAGCCAGCATGTGCTGGCTGGGGAATTCTGGGAGTTGAGGTCCACACCTCTGAAACTCACCAAGGTTGAGAAACACTGCTATAGATGCTAAGGAGATGTGTGTTTCTTTTTATACTCTCAGACTAGAGGGCTTAAAATCTGGACGTATTTAAATAATTGGGGAGGGGGGTCTTTTCCTGGAATTCCTGCCATGCAATCCCTAGGAAAGACTCCACTATTTTAAAGTATAAACTGTAAAGTACAGTTGCTATGCATGGAGGCAGAATCCGAAGAAACACATTGCCCTAGCAATAAGTATTTTTCAATTATGGATGAATCTTTCTGTACAGGTCTATGTAAAACAAGCAAAATTTGATCTGAACGGCCAGTTCAGTAAGGTTTGTGATCTAATTCAAGGGGGCCTTTTGTTTGGATTTGGTCCTCCGTAGTGAATTGTCGAATCAATTTAGGCTCCTGAAATGATTCAGGAAAAAAATCTTTCTGCACACGTGCAGGCACTCAGATCAGATGAGGGCCCCCCCAATTTAATCTAGTGATTTGAGCAGGCTCACCAGTTCAGTTTGGAAATTGGATCCATTCAAATGTTCAACTGAGACACGTCTGAAGGAGCCCACGTGCCTATGTGCATACCCCTAAGATTCCTACGAGTGTATTTATCTCCGAAGGGTACTAATACCTTCTCCCTTTGTAGGAATGGTTCACAGTTTCAGGTTTGAATTATATAGATTAATCCTGTCTCTTTTGCTTACTTTGGTGAGCCCATTTTGAATTATTCAACTCTGAGTGGATGCTGTAAAGGAAAGTGCCTCGTTTTTCATGGGCCCTCTTGTCCTATGTATGTAACTGATGTCACAACTGGAGCTCATGACAAAGACCCCTAGGGAATGCTAATAACCCTTCTGCTGGGGAATAAGCAGCTTTGTCCATTTATCCTGGGGGGTGGGTAGGGTTGGGGGCTCAGCTACATTGTTTTCATGAAATCCAGCAGCGTTCTCACCTCTCCTCCCATGACCTTTAATTTAAAGAAAATAATCTGGATCATAACCTCATGGAGAACAGAGATGGTAACAAAGCAGATCACAATTGGGATCCATTAAATTTAATTTTTAAGAAGAGGAGGTGGAGGGAGAGAAGGAGAAGAGTTCTAGCAGTGCACTGCACCCCGCAGATTGCTTCCCCTCCCAAGAAAAAAGGCTTTTCAAAAATTGCTGTCACCCCCCCCCCCCCCAACTGATCCAGAGAGATGGAAAGTCGATGAGAGAGTGTGAGAGAGAATTAAGTGCTTCAGAAAGCTGGCAGAGACTCTTTGGGGAGCACTTTTAAAAAAAACCTCTCTCTCTCTCTTCCCCCCACCCTCCATTAAATGTTAAAAATTTGATCATTGTCATTCTTCTGCTGACAAGACCTATCATTTTTAACCAGGTACTCATCTGTTTCTCCCTTGCTCTCTCGCCTCCCTCCCTGCTGCAGATCGTGGCTTCCAGAACTCGTATCGCTGGCAAGGGGCACTTTGGGTAGGGAGGGGTCAAAAAAATCAAGATGGCCATCATGCCCCATGATTGAAGCTATGCCCTTTTTACATGAGCTGTCCCTGTCCCTGCCAACCAAAAGCCACCCTCCAATTGAAGCCTGGCCACTCTGACGCTCACCTTCTCCGACCACCTTCTGCTGGGTCGGATCAAGGGTTGTTGTTTGTGATCCCCTTGATGATCCTGCAACCCTGGAGGGTTTTGATCTCCTTCCATTATGGTAGAAGGATGCCGATGAGTTAAAAATAATTGCTGGTGGCACATGGTGTCAAGACGTTGCCTTGTCTAGTCCTACTCAGAAGCCTCTTCTGGCACGCTGGTGCGCGCAGAGTCATTTGCAAGCACATGCTGCAGACAATGGCATTAGCTCCAACATCAGTTCTGGTTGCTTGGATACTGAGGTTGCTTTTCTGGCTACAGGCGAGGGGCCCTGAATAAGAAACATTAAAATCCAGTCTGCCTCGATCAAGGATGGGCAACAAGCAGAGAGGAAGGAAACGGGAAGGACGGTCCAAAGCCCCAAACGGAAAGCTTCTTTGGACACCGTCATGAAGTGTTCATGGAAGGGAGCCAAGCTAGATATGAAAAGGCATGCTGAGAAATCATTTGGATTTAAAACAGTTAACAATGGAAATAATAACAATCTCACTAACTAAGGGGGAGATGGAAAAGACAAAATGTTAAAAAATGGGAAACTGGCTGTGAAATGGGTTCCAATAAAATCCTTCTAATCATTAAGCACTGGAGGATTTGCAAGGCTGCTTGGCATTAGGGACGATTCTCAAATTAGATTCGTTCCTCCTGAGATTTCCCTGTAATCTAGTACTCCTGCATCTGCCAGCTATTTAACTCTAAACTTCTGTATGTTTCATTTTTAGAGGTTCCACCCTGTGTCAAATTCTAAATCAGGATTGGATCTCCTGGTGCTGGTGAGGGAGACCATAGCATTAGCTACCTGATGGAGTTGAATTAGCAGGTTCTTTTCGGCTCTGCTTCATCCCTGGAGGTAAATGTTTTCAGAGGCTTCCTGCCAATTATAAGTCACTGTGCACACCCTATCTTTCCCAGGACAAAAAAAGGAACTATCACCAATTATTTGGCCCCAGTACGTGTGAAGGCATACACACTTTGGTCTCTGCTATTGGCCAAAGGAAGAAGGGCATCTTGGTCAGTTGCAGGAGTAGACTGTTCTGGCATAAACACCACAAAGAAGAGATCAGACTGTACCCAAGTGGATATCAGAACCTATTTATAACTCACAATTTTTAATTTGACATTGCCAGCCTGATTCTTTTTCTCTACCTTTCCCTTGTGCTCCCTTCCTCTTCTGTGTCATCTAAAATTAGCCAGGAATATCTCCCTATTTTTCCAACCTCATCTAGTCTTCTGGGAGATGATTTAGATTTGCCTTGACAAAATGGTTCGTGCTGCAAAGGGAGCACAATTTGCTTCACGGGGGCAGAGGCAACTTCACATCCCCTTGTAGCTGGCTTGTTATCATTCATTGCTCCATGCTGCCTGTTTTATCACTTGCAAAAGCTGGAAAAGGCTTCTGCACAAACAGAGAGCTTGTGGCAGAAAACTCTTCCAGGACTGTAAATATTAGGGGGAATGGTGGAGGAGGTAAGTGAGGCAGAGTGAAGCAAAGCAATGGAGTCGTTTCTCTTTGCTTTTAGAAGTGAGGGAAGTTATACTGTTTTGGGGCGTATCCTTCATTCATGCCTTTCTCAAAGATTTAGCCTACTTTAGTTTCATCCACAGACTGTGAAAGTGGAAAGGAGGGTTTACTTATTTAATTCCCCCAGGGTGTGGCAGGAGAAAAGTTTGAGGTTGGTCTCCACTCCACTTGATTGGCGATGCAGTCGTTGTGTTTCTCTTCCATGTCTTCACTGGGCTGGCACCGTATTCCAACAATGACTGGGATGTCCCTGCAATATAGTCTAGCAGTGCTCCAGCTGAAGAATTGTGAAAGACCTGGGTTGGCTGAAGGTCACAACTCCTTGCTCCTTGGAGTGGTGGGGAAGGTGTGCCTTCACTTTGGACCCTCCCCCCACATGCACCTAATCATGGCACCAACTGCCCTGCCAATCTTTTAATTCTGCCACATTACCATGGCATTGCCTTCATGTGGTCCTCAGGCCCATGAAGTCCTCCCTAACTGTGCAAGTATTAATTTTAGCCTTTTTGTCCTTAGTCCACCACCATCCAAGGGCAGCCTCAGGATGCATCAGATCTTCTAAGCATTGTTGTCCCATATCTGGGAGAGAAGTCAGAGAACTGCAGGGACTTAAAAGAGAGACTCTAGAGGTGAGATAGGGATTGGCCATCGGGACAACAGATTTCAGGCTGGTCAATATTTCTGCCAACTTGAAGGTGATGCTGAGCCCTTCAAATCAGCAATAAGGAAAGGTCTGCGAAAGGAGGTCTTCAACCATTGGTTTTTCGTAGAAACCCTCCTTTACAAATGTACCCATATTATCCTGTTTAATGGTTTCATCTCCCTTGGGAGTGCAGATCTCTTGCTATATATAAATGCCTAGAATAAATGGACAGAGAAGTGGTAGGTTAGAAGAAACGCCAATTATAGATTGTGTAAGAGAAATAGAAATGGCAATGGTAAGCTTTTGGATAAAGCTTGCTGAAATGCTTTTCCTGAGCATTCTTCAGAATAAATAAATAAATGATGATGGTGAAATAATTAATAATAATAATAATAATAATAATCCAAACCCTGGTAACTTCTTGTTTATTGTTATGCATTATATGTGGGACTGTTCTTGTAGATTTAATTCATTAAATCCCCCCAAAATTGGCAAGTTCAAAATATGGGTAGTATGAACACAACACTTCATTTTTTAATATTTTCTGATCCCAATTCAAGGTTCTGGTATTAAGTTATAAATCCTTTTGCAATTTGGGGCTGCAATATGAGAAGGAAGACCCCTTCCAGTATGTTCCCTAGGATCACCATTGGAGGATCTGCCTCAGGCACCCTCCATCAAGAGGGTCAGGGGGTGGCTACTGTCAGCCTTGTGAGGTAGTCCAGACAAGAAGCACGCCCAGAAGTACCAGCTCTTTCTTTATGGCAAGGTTAATGTTCTGTTAATGCATAGAAACTTGCAAGTCTGAAAGTTCATCTCGCCTTTACAGTCCAAGAAACTAGGAAAGTTCCCTTCCGAGATGTTTGTCATACCCCTGTTCCTTCTGCGGACTCAGCTGCCTCTTATCTGACTGTTGCCTAGTCTGCAGCTCTTCCTCCTGTCTCCCAAGGTCATTCCCACAAACCATTGCGGCTACCCAGGAGAAAGCCTTTCCAGTGGTAGCCCCTGACTTTGCAATCCCTCCTCAGAAAGGTCTGCCTGGGGCCATCTTTACATCTTTTCAGCTCCAGGCAATGCCATTTTTATTCTTTCTGGACATGTAACAATGTGCTAACGCTTCTATGATATTTTCAAACATTGCACTGCTGTTCTGACTCTTCGTGTTGGAATGTTTATTTGGCCTTGTACATTTCATATAATGTTTTAAGGTATGTTTTGATTACTGCTTTCGTTGAAAGTTATTGTAACCTGCTTTGAGGTTGGCTTTAACAGGAAGCAGTTAATAAATGTTTAAAATAAGTAAATACCGGCCAAGTAAACAACCACGGTTAGACAAAGTGTGCCTTAGCATCCTGTGTGAATTTAGCCTGGTTTATGTAGGGTAACATGAAAGATTTATCCCCAGTGACTCCAGAATCCAAACTGTCCTTAGAAAATGGATAGTTGCTTCCTGCTCTCCATTTTCTTTCATTTTCTTTTTCTTGTGTGGATAATGGTGACTCAGTGGTGTCATTCTCGAGGGCTGAACATCCTTGATGACAAGCGATTGGCTCACATTAGCCCTAGAAGAAACAAGAATACCCCAATGTCTTAAAAGGTTCTGAGATATTTTTAGCTTTCTATGGCTGCTTTTGCTATTATTGTTTGATGGTTGATTATATTTTCCATATTTCATAATTTTTCAAGTCTGCTTTTATTAATTGTTTTAACTTACTGCTTTTATGTTTTAAATGTTATTGTAAACTGCTTTTAATGGGAAGTAATATACCAATGTTTTGGAAATGATGAAATAATATCATAGTCATATCTTTTTAAAAATTGCTGTTATTACCGTTATCTCTCACCTTCCCTCTTGGAAATCAGGGCACATGGAGAGAGGATCACCCCGCATTTAATCCTCACTACAACTCTTGAGGTATGTTGGGCTGACAGGTAGTGACCAGTCCAAATTCTCCCATGGTTGAGTGGAAGTTAACCTCCTCAGTCTGAGTTCAACACCTTTGTTTCTACACTGTAACCTGGCTGTGTTCCCACAACATGCTTAACCACATCAGTTGCAAACCTATTGCATTTGTGTCACGCTGTAGGATGAGTTTTAATTTTGATTAATTTCTTTGTGGCTTACTGTGTTGTGAGAAGCCAAGCCATGGGTCAGTGATAGTTCAGTGAACTGGGCAAACCCAGAAAAGGAGATATATCTCCATTCCCACAACGCGTAGAACTATATGCCAATCCTATCTTCATCTTGCCTGGAATATGGTGCAGACCAAGCCATACACACCACCCCCTGCTCAGACTTGTCATCTAATGAAAATGCTTTTTGATTTCCTCTAAGTTTCCTAATACTCTGCTTGAGTCCTGTCTGCTCTGCCTCTGCTTCATTCCGAATTCATTCTGAATTTGGACTGGGGTATCTCTGGGATTAATCTAAGAGCATGTAGAAGCCAGAGAGAAAGTTCATGAACCCTTTCAAGACTAGGTTGGGTTTCTTGGAAGGAGCTGAAGAGTTTTCCTTGAATAGGACCACCCCTTGTCCAAATCCACTTTGAATTTGCTGGAGGGGAAATCGCAAGGATAAAGTTAGTCCACCTGCTATTTTGATATTCCATCGGGGCTGAATTCCTCATCTATCTTTTCCTCCATCCCAGCTCTTTTTCCCTTGCCTTGCTTCAGCTTGGCAAGGGGCCACCCCAGTGAGCAAGGAAGTCTCCATTTAAGCATGGATATTTAAAACCAGGAATCCAGTCCCTAAGTGGGAGAGCCATATGTTGGTTTATATATTAGCAGGAGGATGATATCACCAGGACTTGTGAAATGTAAAGAGTACAGAGATTTGCAGTAGAGCTCAAAGGGGGAATGGTGGGGAAGTGAGGCTCCTGAGCACGTCATTCCTCCTCCCTACGAAAGGATCCCGGACGCATTGGTGGGAAACAGCTGGGTTCTGCTTTTCAGTCCCCAAAGATCAGCTCCCGCTGCTCCAAGAAACCCTATGCCACGAATCACAAAAAGGCATCTCTCTCTGACAGAGAAGCTGATGCTATAAATTCCTTTCCTCTCTTAGGCTTATAATGATTATGATTATGACAGTAAAAATGAGCAAGTTGAACCTTTTGGGTGATTATACACTATATATTACAACAAAGGGAGATGGAATATAGCTCAGTCTTTAGGGGGGAAGTGTGTGTGTGTGTGTGTGTGTGTGTGTAGTTGTGTACACACACACACACACGGCTATTTTTGCAGTCCTAGGGAGGCAAAAGTGTATTTGCTGTTTCTTGACCTAACATCCAAGCATTTGCCAGGAAGTTCTGTATATTTGGCAACACCAGGTCAAAGTTCTTTCCAATTCATTTCATTCTGGGCAGAGAAAGCAGGTGTGTGAATCATGCATTTAGAGCACAGAATCTGGAGCCTGTTGTGAACTTTTGTGAGCCGGCCACAAGCCAGGATGCATAGCTTGTCTGGGAACCAGCAACTCATGGAATTGCAAAGGTGGATAATAAATGACCGGCTCCTGGAGCATTCAAGGTCCCTTGCTCTCTTTCTTCACTGGCATCAGGAACGACCACAGAAGGCTCCAGGAAGTCAAGATGGCAGCTACAGCACACAATGTACTAAGAGGTGGGGCTTGGATTGTGTGATCATGGCTGATGTCTTGGATTTTTGTATGGCCCTGCTGACCCATCCGCTGACACCCCTGAAGGCTACGCATGCTTCTTGTTCTGGGTCAGCTTCTTTTGCTGTGCCTTCCCTACCTCGCTAGCATTGTGTCAGCTGCTTTAACTAGCAAAGAGAATAGTCTGCAGGCCGTAATTCTGAAATAAGATAGAGTAGAAACCTTGCTTATTAAGCTCCTTATTTGAGGCTCAGTAACATTAAGCCTCCACAGTTCCTGATGCCTTCAAGGACACTTCTATGTGGCCCTGGTCGACCCATAAGGTTGACACCTGGCTATCTCCAGGGCTACCTACTCCAACCGGCACTGGACCAATCTATGAGAACATCCATTACTTACAGGCCCATGTTTCCAAGAATTTTGGGTGCTAAACTAGAGAGACATCCTCCCCACAGAGATCAGAGTAGCCCCCCTCCTTGCTGGTTTTTAGAAAAATATTGAAGACTAAATTATTTCAAAGGGTCCTCTTTTACATATACGGGAGGCCATTTTTTGTTCTCCCCCCCCCCCCCATTTTATTGTTCTTTCCTGTGTATGTTTATCTTACTTGGGATTTATGTCAGTGTTTCCCAACCTCCACAACTTTAAAATGTGTGGGCTTCAACTCCCAGAATTCCCCACCCAGCCATGCTGGATGGGGAATTCTGGGAGTTGAAGTCCACACATCTTAAAGTTGTTGAGGATGGGAAAGACTGAATTGTGATGTAGCTATGGTTGGGATTATGACTGGTTTTAATCAGACTGTGGATATTTTAACTTGTCATATATTCTGTGAAAGCCACCATGAGTCATCTGACAGCAGCAGGGTAGAAGTTGGATAAATAAATAAATGTGGCTTTGTTGACGACAGCATGGAAGTGGATTTCCATGGCCTTCTTCCAGGATATCCTCTGACATCCCAGTCTAGCCTTTTGATAGTTGCTTGCGTAGATCCTGACACTAGCCTTCAGCCTTGAGGTTCAGTAGAGGTCTCTCATCCAAGTATTAACCTACATTAGCTTCCCAACCCAGACAAGATCATTCAGACCCATGCTACTGGACAGCTCCCCTGTTAAAATATCTTTGCCAAAAGGTCTATAGGTAGTCCCCAGGGTAAGAATGCCCATTTACAGATGACCCATAGTTAGGAACGGAGCCTATTGTAGCAAAATTTCAGTTAAATACACAATGATTCGAGTGAAATACTGTACACAATGGTTTGAGTTCATTACGCAATACTATTTATATAGTATTATACAATAATACTGTTCCAGCTTACATACAAATTTGACTTAAAGGCAGACCTTGGGAACAGAACTCGTTCTTAAACTGGGGACTCCCTGTATTTTGAGTGAGACAAATTGGGGTTATCTTAGTAAAGCAGGACAATTGCCAAATTTATACCAGTTGACCATGATTAAGGATGATTTTTCTCCTTAGGTGTTGTTGGATTCCTAAAGATGGTTCTGTAGTCTCTAGTCTACAGCAGAAAGCAAAGGAATTTGCTGGTCAGGTGGGTAAAAGAAGGACACCCCGTGCACTGTGAATTGAATTTTTCCCTCTGGGAACAATATTACTTCATTTGGAGGGTGAGAATATATTGCACTGACCACTCTATTTTATCTTCTTAGTGATGTGATTTAGAATAAGGAATGGAGAAACTCTATAAAAAGAGACACAGTAATAAAGGTCACAGGTTTGTTAGTTATGTAGGCAGCTGAACCAATGATAGAGAATTACTGAAGACTGGCTACTACAGCAACTTGTATTTATAGCACAGCCAATCACAGTTTCACAACTCAGATAGCTACTGAGTGGGCTTAGGCTGGACTGAATCACTCTTCCCAAATCCGGACTGTTTTTGCAACTGCTTGAAGCCCTCCTTGGCATGTCAGCCTTATTTCATTCACCATTGTAACTCAACACCAGAACTAACTCCAATGTGTTGGAGATTCAGGAAACCTCATTATACTGTAACCCTTTGGGAATGGGAAAAGGATAGTTCTAAAGCAGACTTTTGCAACACGGTGCTTTGCAGTTGACTTGCAATTTCAGTTTGAGTGTCAACACATCTGGACGTTGGCTGATTTAAGGTTAGATTCTTCTGCATGCTTAGACTAAAACCTGGCATTAGAGAATGTCTTCTTTCAGAAGCAGTGACCTTCCCTGCCTTTTCTCCCCATCTTCTAATGTATTATTATTCTGAGTTCCTCATTCCTGGCCCATGGATTTGACAATCCCTAGTCCACAGATCAAATGTGACCTATCAGGTTTTCCATCCAGCCCAAAAAGGACTGAAAAGAGGCTCTTTCCCTTTCCTAAAGCTCCTCTTCCATGTCCTGACACCCAAGTTGTTCTATGACTCTCCATGCATAACAAAATAGACAGACTCTTTCTCTATATGCAAGAAACATCGAGAGGTCCAACAGAGAAGATCTAGTTTCTTCTTTGATCATGGGGGAAGGAAGTGAGTCAGGAAGGGGGAGGGAAAGACTTCAGGAATGGGGAATGCATCAACTCAATGATACCATTTGGTCTCCAGAGTTGGACTGGGAGGTAATCCATCCTTGGTCAACAAAGGTTCCTCAGGATTATAAGGACTCACAGGTCATTACCCATGGAGAGAGAGAGAGATACATATACATATGCACACACACACACACACACACACACACACATATATATATATATATATAATTTTATTAAAAGTTTTAAAAAGAAAAAAATAACAAAATGTAATATGAAAGGAAAAGAGAAAGTCAAAAGAAAGAAGAAAGTGCCAAAAGAAAAGAGGAAAAGAAGTATAAAGAAGTTTCCAATTTTCTTTGCAGCAAATACAAGTATGATTACAAAATTATCTCTTACTCTATGACTACAAAAAGAAAAGCTCTCTTTTTTCTATTATCTCTTTTTTTTCTTAATCATCAAAACCACAAATCATCAGTTCATTTTTTTTTTTTCTGTTTCATACAAAAAGTCTATAAGGGGTTTCCAGCCAGCAATAAATGTAGATATTTTCTCTAATCAGGGAAGTTAAGTTTAGCCATCTCTGCAAGTTCCATCATCTTCTCCAACCATTTCTCTATTGTGGATAATGCTGAACCTTTCCACTTTTGAGCATATAATAATCTTGCTGCAGTTGTCATATATTAAAAAATTACCCATGGATTTCAATAGCAATAGCTATTAGGCAGATCCTCCTACATTTTTTCTATCAGTTCTTGTTTAATTTGATGCAAGACCTTCCTTTCAAAGGAGCAGAGACTTTCCTTTAAATATTCACGTTGGGGTGTAGTGTTCCTGCCTTTTTGTTTCAAGGTGGCCTAAAAGGAGTGAATGCCCTGGCCTACACTGCTTCCAAAAGGTTATTGATCCCAGCCATAGGGAATAAATCCTAGGACTATCATTCTACCCATTATACCAACCTACAAGCAGAGGATTTTGCTTGCCTGAGCTTGTGGCACTAACCCACTTCAATGCAGACTGCTGTTTCCAATCTAGGAGAAGAGAAATTAGCTTGTGGCGTTTCCTGCAAGAAGGGTGACCTTTGGCCTGTCAGCAGCTTCACGCAGTGAGAAAAATTTGTGGAAAGAGAAACAGCATTAGGTATAAAGTTTTGTAAGAAAGTATGTTGGAGGCTGATACTTGCAGGAAGAAAAGAAAGATAAGCTTCATGTAAGAAATAACACAATGATAAGAAAGACTGAATTGCTTATGTCTATCTCCAGTTAAGAGTCAAGTGAGAACCTGAACTGCAAGATCAGAGAGAAGCAAAGGAGAGCTGAATCAAGACGGGAAGAAAATGATGAAAACCTGGACACTCAGTCTAACTTAGAGGAGGCATGCTACTTAGAGACAAGTAAAACAAGTATTTTCTGCTAACTATTTCTTCATCTAATGCCCCTGATGGTCAACAGGTTTACAAAAGCAGGAAGCCAGTGCATGAATCCCAGGATGGTCTCATGGTTCCTCCTCTACCTGACTAACTCATGATCAAGTTCAGACTGAGCTGCTCACAGGAGATTTGAGGCTCTTTTCCTACCTGCCTGTTCTCAGACTATCAACCCTAGTGGGTATCATTTGCAGACATGGAAACACTTATAGGCATTGGATATGTGGGTGTTCTCCGTGAAGGGAAACAAAGAAGACATTGGGTGTCTACATATAGCACCAACTGCCAAGTCACTCTGCTCCCCCAAACTGCACCCATATTTGCCCCTGAATGAAGATACTCCTGTTCTTCATTCAGGATTGAAGGAGATGCTACAGAAGTCATGACCCACTCAAGCCCTTTAGCTTGCTGCAAGTTTCTCTACATGGGCTGCCCTTGAAGGTGATTGAAGCTGCAACTGGCACAAATGCAACAGTCTGCTTGCTGACTGGGGAGAACTAGCAGTAGGCTTCCAGATCCAGTTCAAGGTGCTGGTTATTATGGCTTGAATCCTTGGTACCTCTGAGATCATCTACTCCAGTTTGAAACTGTCTATGCAATAGATTCTGGACGAGCAACCACACTGTTGATTCCCTTCCTTTGGATGTGAAGGGGTTGGGAAGCAGGATTTCTTAGTCAAACCCCTACATTCTGGAACAGTTTCTTCTGTAAGGTAAGCCCTTTTCCTATTGTTATTCCGGAACAGGGTTGAACAGTGCACTTCCAAGACACCATCAGTGCAAGGTTGCCCCTTGATTGGAAGCAGCTGCTGAATTGGAGCTGGTTGCTTAAAAACAAAATGGTATTTAGGTTGTCATGGCTGTTTTTAATTCGCATTTTATTCTGTTGATTGTTAACCACCTAGATGTTAGATGAATTGAGCAGCATGCAAGTTTATGTAATAAACAAATACGTAAATGAAACACAAAGATCTGGGAGGAGTTTCTAAGTGAGCTCCATTTTATGCACTTAAACCTCTCCCTGCAAGATGGGACCTGCAGAATCTGGGTTCCTGATCATGAGAAGGGTTAAGACTCCAAGGGTGGATTTGTACAATAAGCTAGGCTAAAATTAGAGGGGGTCACTTGTGATTCGGCATGATGTGGGAACCTAGTTATTGTCTGAACCATGGAGCTCTCATATGGGGTCATATTATAGTTCCATCCTTTGGACCTAGCTTGTTACATAAATCCAACAATTAAGCTTTGTTAATCCAGGTGTAGGCTTCAGAATGTTGTGTGAACCCACCAAAGCATGTTCAGCCAAGTGTGTATGGAATTTCCCTTTAAATATATCTTTCTCAATGCAAAACATGTCAGAGTGGAAGGGGTGAAGCTGGTCATATTGGTCATGCAAGGTGGAGGCATAGCAGGCAGGCTCCATATTCCCTAAACAATTTGTAAACTCACATGTTTTTTGGAATGCCTTAATAGGCTTTCGTTTCAGTCAATTCTATTGATCTTAAGGAGACTGAATTCTGAATAAGCATGAATTGAGTCTTGCAGTACTTTAGTCAATAACTAAAGGCTTGCGGTTGTCTAATTGTTATAATAAGGAGCTCAGAAAAAAAAAGGAGCAAGGGTTGCACCATGGAGGAGAGGTTTCTGACACTGGCATTTAGTGGAAATCATCTAACAGAGCATCACGGGAGGAAAATATATACACCTTGTATGGAAGGTAAGAAGCCAACTCACACTAAGAGGCTCTAGGAAAATTGGAGGATTTCACAACTGCCCGCTTCTGGCCCTTCCCTCACCCCAAACAAGTTGATCCACCTTAACAAACTATGTTGGGAACTCCAGATATTGGTTCTACCTCTGCAAGCTCTCCCTCCCATCACCCAAAATTCAGGCATTGTGTGGCATAACAAGAGACACTTTTCTTGTTCAAAGCAGGTAAGTTTGCGATCTCAAGCAGCTGATGGGCAGAATATCAATACTTTTGCCATGGCATTGCTTGCTTGGGTCAGAGATCTGTGCTACTGACTGTTCTTGACTGCAACTGATGTGACACTTAAAGAGCTTTTGGAGAGACTTGACACAGCTTCGCCTGGGTGATGGTTGACATCAGGTCTGGGTTTCCATGAAATCTGAGAGAGCAGTAAGAAGCTCTGTACGCTGAAAGGTCCAAAGTTCAGTCCCAAAGAATGTCAGCTTGGGCTGGGTAAAATTCTTCTGAGAAACTCTGGAGAACCACTGCTATTCGCAGTAGATCAGAAGAATCAATGTTTGTTAAGTAGGCTGCAGTCACAGTTTGTCTGTGTCTGATCACCTTCCCATTCTTACTCCAGTTATCTCTGCCTACTTCTTCATCTCCTTGGTCCCTTCAAAGATGGGATTTACCATTGCAATTATTCTGTTGTGTTTTGCTCAGTGTATTGTGAGAACTCAGCCCTGGTGCTTTGCAAATCATGATTTATAGCTCAGTGTGATACAAAACCAGCCAGTTGGGGGTTATAAACCTTAGTTGAACAAATGTCCTGCTACCTTCATCAATTGTCTGCCAGTTTGATCACCTACATCTCCACCTTTCAGTATAAATCCTTCCATTGATCCCAGTTGAAACAGATTTCTTATTTTAGAGTCGGGTCTACAGTGGAGTGACTGTCGTCTGGATTTGGTCCAGCCAGGTCATTTCTCAGTGCTGTCAGCTGGGAGATCAACAATCTGTGTGTGTGTGTGTGTGTGAAAAGTCAAGTTGGCGGTCATGAATGCATGAAGCCCTACTGCTATTAGTGCATTGCAACATACATAATAACTAAACTAAGTAACATGCAATGAAGTGTTCTGGAGTTCTCTGGAATGTTCTGTTCCCCCAACAGTCAATGTACATATTTAGTCAGAGTAGTTACTAGAGAGGTAACTGATAGTGGGGATCTCCCTTTCCCTAGAAGAGCCCATCTATATTTAATCTCATCACCCCTCTATGGTTCTATGTTTGCAATGGGATAGATTGCTTTGTTCCTTCCAACAGAAGAATCTACACTACCTCTGGGCTGGGCCTTGGGTCCCAGTTAGGTCTGGGCTGTCACAGCATCCTGGAAGGGGGAAGAAAAGCCACTGGGTAGCTAATTTGCTACCCTTTGCTAAATTGTTGTTTGAACCATTATTAATGATACTAAACTGGGTGTGAAAGGCACTGCACACAATAGATTGATTGGAACACATTTCAACAAGCTGAGAAAACTGTTCACCCCTCTTTATTCCCCTTCCAAGACATCTGCTCTCTCTATTGTTTCAGTTGCATCCTTTGCTGTCATGTCAAGGAAAGAGCGTGAATCCTGCCTGGAGGTTCTTGTGGTAGTGGGGAGCTCAAGGCGAGAGGGAAAGTCACTTTCTTTTTTTAAAAATGAGGTGAACTGAATTCTACCAATCTGAGCAAGTTGACATTTCACAAGACATTTGACAAGAAAATCAGTCCAGGCTGGGCACACTCAGAATGGATGGAAACTGCCCACAGAGGCTATTATGAATTAATAACTTAATTTAATGTTGTTAATAATAATTGCTGGTAGTTGTATTACAAAGATATGCACAGCTGGCCTCTGTGGAACTGCCATAACAAATGGTTTGCCCAGGGCTCCACAGGAGCACAGCGTCACTGTTTGGGAACAGAAGCAGCTACACTAGAAATGTTTTTCCCACTATCGGGAGCAAACGGGCTTTGACCCGTTCTGCACAGCTTCACGTGAGCTCTCTGCTGAAGGTTAGTCATACGTGGTTTCTCTTCCACCCCCACCCTAGTACTTTCCTTTATTACTAGCTGAAGGAAAGCTATTCAACCCTGCTTTCAAGTTTTGAGGTCCCAAGGCTATTTGAAAGGATGGTGGTCACCTGGTGAAGGAGCTTCCAGAAGAAGCAGCAGCAGGGGGCAGATACAATTCTCAACGTACCTGTGCCAATGGGCAACTGTGGCTTCCAGGTGGGACCTCAGCCAAATGGTATCTATTGCTGTGGTGGGGTGATCCCTGGGCAAGTTCATTCTGAGCCTTTTGCTTAGATCTTTCAATATAGCACAGGTAGACAATATGTTATCTGTGGTATCAGTGTGGACGTGAAGATCTCACCTGTACTAGACAGGCTTATGGTCTACCCTGAATGCTTTATTCCTTTCATTATATCTGTAAGACAAGCTCCAAATCTCAAGTCTTGAAATTGCTGCCCATCAAGACATCGGCACATTGCTCATAATCACAGGTTGTTCTTTGGGTGCAAGAACTAAGGCACAGCTGTACAGCTCCTCTGGGCATTATCCATAGGACCTTTGCATCTTTCACAACCGTCATAACAGGAGCACAGTTGTCTCTCATGCCAGATAGATTGCAAGCAACAGGCAGTCTGGGAAAACTGAAGCTGGGCACAAATAACTTCTCAGTATTCACCACCAGTCTTATGGGCAGAGAAATTAGGTGGGTGATTTCTCCAAATTTCTAGAAGGGAAAACAATTCCATGGGATTTCATGGAAAGGTAGGAAACTGGAAAAGTTGCCAACAGCTAGAGAAAGGCTGTGCAATGAAAGACACCCTCCCTTGGCCACTTCATCATGTGCAAGAACACCACCCACCACCTATGGGAATTCCTCCCAAATTCTCTTCCATTTTGAAATACTCCATGAAAGCACACTCTAACTTCAGTCTGAAGAGTAAGGGGTAGGAAAAAATAGTAGAATTTATTTGCTAACAACAGGAATAACATCTCTAGCTTTCAATGGAATGGATGGACTCTTCTTGCCAAGCCAATCAAACTTCTTACACTAAAGTAAGAGAAGACTTGTTCACAGGCACAAATATGAGAGTTCCACATGTTGAGGAACAGGAAGATACTCCCACCAGGTCCATCAGTTCTATGGCTGCATCTGTGCTTGCTTATTAGCAGATTTTTACCCAACAGCTTGGATGTTTTGCTTCTGATGTGTTTGTGTACAGACAACACCCAGGAGGTTGCACAGATTGAAACAAAACACCAAGGCTTGTGGGACAAAACATTTTCCAGGTGCAATAGCAAGATGATCATTCCCTATGCTTTCTAACAACACACTGCAATATGACTGGAGAGATTTTTAAAAAGACTTGGTATCTTGCTAAATAATGGCTTGTTTAGCCATAATTTGCTAAGGAAGTCATAGTGACCTGATTCGCACAGCCTGATAAGCCATAAGTTCAGGTTTTCCAATTGCAATGTCTGGGTTCTGGGTGCAGTGACATTATGGATTAGTATCCAGTGAGAAACGTTTTTTGACCAAAGCTTGGCTTAATGATTTTATTTTGGGTAGATTGAAAAAGCTGGCAGAGTTATATCACGTATTTTGATAGGAGGGGGGTTGTTTATTTATTTCCAAAATGTTGGGGGGAGGGTCTCCTTGCTTTTTAAAAAATTTCTATGAAACCTACTTTAGAACATACTCACCAGTTATGAACTATTTCTATAACGGGAAGAAGGAACAACCTTGAGGAACAGGAGGAACAGTGGCAAACCAAGACAATGGTCAGATAAAGGAAATCTGAGTCTGGAGCAGAAATGTAATTTGAGAAAGTGTCTCAGATGTGATCCTCCCTAGTTCTCATGAAGATAAAGGGAGGGAGGGGGGAAGCCCATTCAGACTTGCAAGATTCTGTTACTATAGCCTTGTAATAAAAGTAGTACGAGCTTGCGTTTCTTTGGTGTCCAAGTTTGGTCTACCTTGGAGGGTTGACAGTTTCCCATATCAGATTAGTAGGAAACTGCATTCCTGATTTTCAGCCATTGCATTGCTGCAGTTTCTTAATATGGTGAGGTGCAAAATTAGTGTTTGGGGCTACAGGCAATTTTGGAACCCCAGGTTATCCACCTCTGCTTGTTATGAATGCAGAGGGAGAGGAACATACAGGAAAAATTAAGGGAGACCACACAACTTTCTTGCTGGGGGAGGCCACTCTGTTTCCTGTCACATGTGCATGCATGTACCGGAGGGAGAAAATCTGCATTTCCCCTGAAACAGTGATAAATTATTAACATTGCAGGTGACCTACAACCTGGTAGGAGATTGGGGACAAATGAAAAAGAGACACCATATGTACGGGATAGGAAATAAAATTTAGCTTCCTGAGAAGCTTGTTTTAAAGCATGTTTTTCCAACCTAAGGGAATGCAAACTGAAGGGATGTTGGAAAACGCTGCCTCGAGTTCTCTGAAGCCCATACAACTATGGCCTTCTTTCACAGTTTTTAATTTTTTGTGTGTGTCTTCCTTTGAGTTAGTTCTTACTCGTGGTGGCTGCCTGGACAAGTCCCTGCAGTTTTCTTGGCAAGGCCTTTTGGAAGTGACTTCTCCTTGCCTGCTGCCTAGACAGTCCTGGCAGAGAAGGACTGGCCCAAGGTCCCCCAGCTGGCTTTGTACCTAAGGCAGGACTAGAACTCACAGTTTCCTGGTTTCTAGCCTGATGCTAAAGACAAACTGGCTCTCACACTTTCTGGGCACCTGGAAAAATCAATCTTTTCTGCTTCACTGGCTGTTCTTTGCCAGACGGGGCACAGTTACAGCATACATGTATTCCTTTCCAAATTCCATAGGGGCCCCGTTCTCATTAGATCTCTAAATAGGTCTCTGGGAGGGCTGGTGTGTCATGGGAATGATAAAAAAGAGGTCAGTTGACCAGTCAACTAACCCTCAGGGACACAACTTTAGCCCCAGACAAAACCCCTCTCTCCCCCTTTATTTATCCATTTTAATGGCCACACTTAAGCAACGTTTGTCCAACCGTCAAATGGATGCTGGTAATACCACTCAGCTTCCCATGGCAGATAGCCAGAGATACACTCTGGCACCAGCTCTGTATCTCACACAGCTTAACATCCCAAATCAGAGAAGGGTCTTCACCTTAGCCTGATGTAATACTCTCCCTTCAGCACCTCTGGCTGGAAGATAGAAAAAGACACCACATTCATTATGAGTATGCCCTTGCAACTCAGGACAGGCCGATACTCTCGAACGTGTTTTTCTGTATTGCCAGTTTTATACAGAACCTCGAAATGCCCTAATTACCCCACTCCTGACCAGCAAAACAGGATACAACAATCAACAGTACTAGCAATTTCTTACTTTCCAGCATCAACCCTGAAATAACACACGAGGTTGCCAGATTTTGCGAGGTGGCGTGCATATTCAGGCAAAGAACAACGAAGAGCAACTGAACCTGTCTGAGTGTGGATAGCCAGAGATGGTGCGGGCTCAGCATTAACCAGTGGGTGCTTTTTCACTTCTTTTATGCTTTGGTGGGCACATGCCATGTCAGCTATTATACAGGTAGTCCTCGACTTACAATCACAATTGAGACTGGAACTTCCGTTGCTAAGTAATGCGGTTAAGTGAGTCATGTTCAATTTTACAAGTGTTTTTGCTATTATTGTTATGCAAATCCAGCTTGCCCCATTGACTTTGCTCATCAAAAGCCCCCTGGGAAGGTTGCAAATGGTGATCATGTGACCCTGGGATGCTGCAACCATTGTAAATACATGCCGGTTGCCAAACACCCGAATTTTGATCACGTGACCATGACGATGCTGCGACGGTCATAAGTGTGAGGACTGGGTGTAAGTCACTTTTTCAGCACAGTCGTAACTTTGAATGGTCATTAAACAAATGGTCATAAGTAGAGGACTACTTGTACTATATTCTCAGGTTTGACAGGGGTCTGTAAGAGAAGTTTATAATTCTTAAATCCTTTTGGATAATTGTATTGTTTTACCTATTTTTTTTATGTATTTGTATTTTATGTTGCTATTTCAAAGTTTATACTCCTTGGATTGCTAATTTTAATCTCTTTTCTCTTTTGTTGCAAATGTGTAGCCTAAGCAAGCATCTTAGCATATATTGATTGAATATTGTCTTTTAGCCAAATTTCTTTGCATGCATGTACCTTTCCTAATTATCCTGATATTGTCAATATAGTTTTGGACATTTGAATACCAATTCCCTTGTGCTGGTTAATTACTGCAATAAAGTTATTTTGAGTTCTTCATTTTAATTTATAGGGAGGAAAAAAACCCTACACAAAACTGAAAAAAGAAAAGAAAAACACATAAAAAACAACCAGGAAAAACCAGTAACAAACTAGGTTTTTTAGGTTGTTATTGTTTTTTTCAAGCAAACCCCTTCTTACATAGCATTGAAGTAACTCCACCCCATCCCTTGGTCATGAAACTCCAAAATCTGACTAGTTGCCCTCTTCCATCTGCCTGGTCTTCCAAAAACAAGAGCCAGAGAGAAAGAGTGATGGAAAAAGGAAGACCCTCCATTACATAACTCATTGCCATGATTGCACACCCCAGATCTTACCTCCCAAACACTGAATGTGCAGTGGCCAAACTGTGCCTACCAGGCAACCAGGAAGGGGGCAGGTAATGTGGTGAAGGCTTAACAATACTCTCCAAGCATAAGTGCTCATGAGGTTTTAGGCAGTTCCTAAAAAAGGAGTAGAGCATTCCCAGATGATGCTCTTTGACCTCATTAGTACAATTGTGCGCAGTCCAGAGATTTGACAAGGTGATGGCTAACTGGGTTGCACAGGTTGTGCAGAAAAGGGGAGTGCCTGGGAAAGCCAGGTCTTCCTGGGGATGGGACCTCAACCAAAGTCTTGCAGGTTGAAGATGCACCGGTTATCTGGTGCACCTTAATGGAGCACTCTGCAGCAGACTTCTGGATAAATGGCTTCATTAAAGTTCATGGGGATCTCGGGACAGGGATAGGAAAAACCAAAGAGGGGAGACATGTTTGACTGAGACATGTAGTCCGATCCACAGACCAGATGCCACTCAGTCTGTCTTGCTAAAAATGGTGCATTTTCTCTCTCCAAGTCTTATATCGCAGACCTTGCATTTCCTCATAATAGAAATAATCATTATCCATTACCTGCCTCTCTTTAACCATGAGAACTGTCGATTGCTAATAGCCAGGCAGGTGGCCTGTTAGTGACTAATTAATTTCTCTAATACACTTTACTGCACACATCGAAAACAGACTCTGGAGTCCTCAAGCTGCCTGCTGTACTTGAGGTTGTTTGGGGAGGAGATCGTTGGAGATGGAGAATTCTGAAGAGTTCCTGAAGGACGAGAAGGCTGATGCTCTGAGGATAGGGTTGGCTGGTCCAGAGGGATGGGCAAGGAAGGGAACCCATGAGCATGTGCAGAATGGAAAGGGCTAAAAGGGCACTAAATGTAAGCAAGTCAGTAGATGCCTATTCAGAAGGAAGAGGTAGAAAGCTTTCAGTAGAAGAGCTAGAAGCTTAACTTACATACATTTCCTACTACTTTTTGTCAGTTGTAGCCAAAACAAATGGCTGAGCACATATGGTGGTTGTGTGTGTGTGTGTGTGTGTTACTCTTTTGAGTCCTGGGCTTTAGCTGAAGGACATCATAGGTCAAGCTTCTTTGGAAAGTTTTGAAGGTTGGAAATGATGATCCAGGAATCCTTGAGTGTACCTCATATTCTAACCCAGTGTTGTCCAAACTTGGCCACTTTAAGATGAGTGGACTTCAACTCTCAGAATTCCCCAGCCAGCATGGCTGGTTGGGGAATTCTGGGAGTTGAAGTCCACTCATCTTAAAGTGGCCAAGTTTGGACAACACTGTTCTAACCTGATATCTCTAAGGGTGTTCATTAAGGCCTATATGCCATTCCAACCCAAAAGAACTCTGTGTTGGGATTGCAACACCAGAATGCCAGACCAGCATGTCTTCTGGGAGTTTGATTGATCATGTGTCCTCAAGTTGGTGCCAGCTCTTAACAACCAGATAGATAGATTTTCTCCATGACAATCTGTCCTCCGCCTGGTCTTTCAGGGCTTCCGACAGTGCACTCATCACCACTGTAACTGAGCCCATCCACTTTGCTGCTGATCATCCTTCTCTTTCACTCCCAACCTTCTCCAGAGAGCCAGGTCTTCACATAATGTGTCCAAATTCTGGGAGTTAAAAGTCTCAAATCACATGGAGCGCTATTTGCAATTGTACTATCCATTTGTTTCTGCAATATTTTTCATTCTATGGAGAAAAATAGAACAGAAAAGGACAGCCCTGGGCTTCTTTGCAGCAATTGAAAAATGTCAGCACTCCTTGACTGGAAGTCCATGATTGTACGCTCCTGGCATAGGGGGATAAGAGTTTACTCCAGAGGAGCAGCTAACTCCATCAGCCACTGTCTTGTCTTGATGCTTCTTGACCTCTGACCACAGTCCAATGGAATGGACCCTTAGCTCGGGAAGCAGAGATTTCTATCCAGAACTACAATGTTTCTTACTGGTGGGTTCCTTGCCATTACCTTGGGTGCCATGGCAACCACAGGTATGTCTTATGGCAGGGGTGGATCTTATCCACCATGAACATTTCATTATTTCGTGGAACCTGCAGAAATAAATTGGATCCACAGGGAGCCTAGAGTAAGGAGTTTCCTCCTCAACACAACCACATCAGCCACTAGTTTTGAGAAGCATAAAGGTGTGTAGGAGATGAACTGGGCAAACAAAGAGAAAGGATTGTTAAATGGAGGTCAAATACGTTCATGGGAAAATTTCTCAAGCAACATATGGCTGACATTGATTTTCTTGTAAAGACATTTTTTCTAAAATAACTTTATTAGAATTTTAAACAAGAAAGGTAAAAACTAACAGATACTAATATTTAGAATAAGAGAGAAAGAGAGAGAAAAGAGACAAAGACAGAAGTGCAGAAAAAGAAAGAAAGAAAATATAAAGAAGTAACTTCCAATTTTCTTTTGCAGCGGTTATAAATACAAATTAACCTCTTACTCTATGGTTACAGAATGTCTTTCATTTTTTCTATAATCTATTATTTTTTCTAATCATCAAAACCATATATCAAAAGTTCATTTTTTTTCTATTTCACACAAAAAGTCTGTAAGGGGTTTCCAGTCATAATTAAACTTAATTAATGTCTTTTCTCCAATCAAAGCTGTCAACGGCCATTATTATTCAATAACGATATTGGTCTATACGTTTTTGTTAAAGCCAAATCTTGTCCCTCTTTAGGTATTAGTGCTATGTTAGCCTCTTTCCAGGTTTCAGGCAACTTTCCTCCCTGTAAAATAGAATTCGCCCTCAAAATATTGATAATAAAAACCCGATCAGCCATCCGGTCCTGGTACTTTTCCTGGTTTAATCTTTTTAATAGCTTCAGAAACTTTCCTTATTGTTATGGGTCCATTCATAATCTTTCTTTCTCTGTAAACTTTGTCAAATTTTGTTTTTTTAAATATTCAGCTATTTTCTCCAAGGAAATATCATGTCCTTTATACAAATTGGAATAATACTGATGAATCTTTTTTGTACAGCCACATTATCCATTAATATAGTGTCTCCCTCTTGCAGTTTCAATATCATTTTCTTTTCTTAATTTATATGCTAGCCATTTCCCTGGCTTGTTTGCAAATTCAAAATATTTTTGCTTTGCATGGTTCATTTGTATTGCCATTTCTCTTACTATTAGCACTGATAGCTGTTGCTGCAATGGTTTAATTTGATGAGAAATACTTATCTTTTCTGGCGATTTTTTAAATTCTTTTTTTCTTTTTACCTCATCCAAAATAGCCTGTGTTTTCTCTTGGCTGTTCTTTTTAAGTTCAGTATTATATTGTGTGAAATAACCTTCGATAGAAGCTTTACTTGTATCCCAAACCATTCTTAAATCAGTGCCTTTATTTAGATTGTTTTCAAAACATTCTGTTAATTTCTTTTTACAATCCTCCACTATTGCTTCTTTCTGTAACAACGTTTCATCTAATCTCTATCTAAAAGAAGTAGATGGAGAAGAAGAAGAAGTATAATTTCCCTTTATAAACCAAACTCACAGGGTTATGATCAGAAAAAGTCTTTGGTAAAATCTCTACTTTAGAAATCTTGGTAGCCAAATTCTTAGAAATCCAAATCATAACTATTCTTGAAAAAGATCTATGTCTTTCTGAGAAGGAGGTATATTCTCTAGAATTACCACTTTTCTGCCTCCATGCATTCACTAACTCTAAATTGTCCATCAAGTAAAAAAAAAAGCATTTCGTAATTTACCTTGGGTTCTTGTAAAGACATTTTTTCAAGGGTTGTACAGCATTCTATTTTTTACTGTCCTTGAAGATTTACTAATTTGGGAGAGGAAAAACAGACAGTGTAAAATAAATTACATCTTTAAAAAAAGGAAATATTTTTGCTACAAACGTGGATGAGGAGGAAAGTTACATTTTTTTAATAAAAAAAATCCACTGTTGTTTTCTACAACCAAAGCCCAAATGCCTGGGGAACCAGCCAGATCTCTGGTGCCTTATGAAAGCCTAGCAAGGCCAGGGCCATCTGGATCTCCAGAGAGACGCTTTTCCACAGAGCAGGCATTGCAATGGAGAAGACGCAACTCGTGGGTCCACCAAGATGACATTGCTTAATAGAAGGGGTCCAAGTATGGCCCCATTAATTCTGATGGGGCAAAATTGGTGAAAGGTAGTCCTGCAAATCTAATAAAACAAAGTAGAAGCAAACTAGTTGTGGCCGTGGCTGCCTGCTTTGGAACAGCAAGTATGCAAGGAAAGCAGGGAGGAGTTTGGATAGCAATTCCATTTGGCTTGCAGAAGCCTGATCAACTTTTTTTTAAAAATGCAATTCTTCTGTAAATTGCTTATCACTTGCCTGGGGGTCATACCCCATAGTCAAAGGACCTGTGGAATAGGGTGAAAGAGAATTTGCTTTCTCTTCCAAAACGAGATTTTTCTTTAGGCAGTAGTGGTATCCTGACACATTTGGAGATGAGAGAGCCACCAGGCTTTGTTTGACCATTCTGTCTTTCAGTGTCCAGCTCTCGGTCCAACAACCTATGCCAAGGGAAGGGATCTGGAGGGGTTGCCTCTTGTAAAGAGTAAGGAAGATGACCTTGAGGAAGATATGCTCAGGCTATTGCCTAGGCAAAAGGAGCCCAACCCTTTCTTAAGTCCAAAATGTTCAGATAACATTCGGGAGTGGCTCAGGCAGACACCTCCCTAATTCGCTGAAGTATAAGAAGGGGAGAAGGTACAGCAAAGTCAGACCTACAAGATTCTGTTATTAGAGCCAATCTCAATAAAAGTACTTCTAGCTTTCCCCTGGAGCTGAATTCATGGACTGGTCTATTTAGTGGGGCTCTACCAGGGGTATCAGTCTTCTCCATAGGGTGCTGCTGTTCTCACTGCAGAGAGGGAGTCCTGCCCTCCGTAGTCCCTAGAACATTTCTCTTTGCCCTGGAAAAAATCCAGAGAGATAGTTCACCCAGTTTCTCTGCCCACAGACTTGGTAGAAAATTTCAAAGACCTCTTGTGCCCAGTTCCAGCTGCAATCCTTTTCCTCCTATGCTTCCAGACTCAGTCCATAGGACTGATTTTGATCTTGAAGTCCTTCATGACTTGCAGTGAATATCTGAATGATTGTTTTTCTTTTCATGGGCCATCACTGGATGCTCAGAATTTCAGTAGGGCCCCCTTTTTGAATGTGCAGAGAACAGAGGGAATGCCCTTGAAGGAGAGGAAGAAGAGCCACTACCAAGGCAGCCATCAGATAAGAGGGTCTTGAGCCCAGGCCAAGTAAGTAACTTGAGTAAATGTCTTAGACGACCCCCTCCCTAGTTGACATGAAGATAAAGATAGGGAGGGGGAAGCACATTCAGATTTGAACAAGTCTGTTACTATAGCTGTTACACTAAAAGTATTACCAACTTACATGACATTGGTTTCTTAGTCTGGTCTACCCTGAAAAGCTGACAGAATGTTTCTCTGACTGAGAGAGATCACTTGGCTGCAAAGCCTACTTTGTGGTAGTCCAGTTATGAAATTCATTTCCCCAATAGGCTTATCTTGCACAGCAGGCAAGGATCTTAAATGTTTTAACAATTGTAAGCCACCCAGAGTGGTTGGGAATTGGGTGGCATATTAATATCATCATCATTATTGTCATCATCATCATCATCATCTCTGCTTTCCCAAGTTTGCAACTTTTTGTATATAGTTTCTATGTTGCACAGTATTGGTGCTGATTTCTTGGCTCACACACGTACCAACTTGTTTATACTGTGGAACTTCAGTATTTTTTATTCCATTTTTAAAACATATTTTATTTCCATGGCAGTATGCCACTCTAGGTATGCACTGAACAATGAGGATAAAAGAAATGTAGATGAAGTGAGGCTAAATGCAATGCATTTGCTAAGTGCTAGAATATTCAGAGAACATTTGTCCCCACAATTCATAGTGTGAAATGTGCATGAAAATATTTGATTCTTCTCTAATCCAAGCAGAAAACAATATGATTCAGATCTTTAATGTGCTTGTCACTAGGTGGGCAATGGCATGGCTTTTAATGTGCAGGGGTGGGGACTTATAGACCATCGAATTTTATAGGTTGTCCAGCATGGTCAATGATCTGATGATAGGAGTTGTAGTCCAGTAACCTATGCAGCATCATTGCTTTTCCATCCATGTTATGCAAACCGATGTTTCTGATGCAACAAAGAGAACAGAACTAGAACCAGTGATGGAAATAACATAGAGGTAGATTTTGGATAGGCTGAAGGAACATCTGGACAATGATATTTATTTTATTTTATTTATTTATTTAACAAATTTATAAGGTTGCCCATCTCACTGAACATGACTCTGGGTGGCATGCAACCAACAATTAAAACTGTCACAATTGTTTAAAAAAATAAATAAAAGCAAGATTGCAGGAGAAGAACATCCTTCTAAACACAGTAAAACCATCATGCAGGTTCTCCATGGGATTCCCAAGGTTGCTGGAAGAACCATGTTTTCAGGGCCTTCAAAAAGGCTAACAGGGATGGGGCTAACCTCACCTTGGGGGGGATGATGTTCCAGAGGATGGGAGCCACAGCAGAAAAGGCACGCCATCTGGGTCTGTCAGATGGAACTCTTTAGCAGATGGGACTCGCAACATACCCCTCCTGCTGGACCTGATGGGACAGGCTCCTACTTTGCACAAAATGTGGTTTCTTTAGCTTAGCATTTTGTGTCCATCTGGCCATTGTCACATCTTAATTATGGTTTATAGAACATTATGTGAGACCATGGTTAAACTAATTATGATTATGAAGTTGGAACAACAGAAAACAGTTGAATGGCGAACAGGCTGCTGAGGCAGGTGTTAGTCTCTCCTTCACTGGTGGGTTTTAAGTAGAAGCTGTGGTTGCAGAATTCCTGGACCAGCATAAACTAGATCTGAAGGCCACTCTTCAAATTTTAAACTTCTCATCCCTTGTACCACCTGACCACAATAGGACCATCCAAGCCTAGGTGGGGTCTTGGACATGCAGAAGTTGCTTATGAGATTTTTCTCTAAGGATTGGGTCTATTAAGGCTCCTCAAAAAAAAAAAGAAGGAAAGAAGGATTGTTACTAGGTAATGCATGAACAATCAGTCAATATAAAAATGAGCTCTGCAGAGCAAGAGGCTTTATAGAACTACATGGGACTCTGGCAAAGGAAATTAAAATATCTACAGATAAATTATCTGAAGTTGAAATTATCCCAGTAATACTTTCTGTAAATGGATTAATGTCAAAGAATTGTAAAAGATGTCTTGGGGAAAAAAAACCCTGGTACACAAACCTCAAATCACAGGGCTCTATCAAACACCAAGAGCTATTACCTTCGAAACAATGAAAATTGCCTTACTTTAATTCAGCCTTTGATGTTCATCATCTTAGCATTTTTCTCTCTTTGTTTGAACTCACTTTGATGATTCAGCTGAGAAACTGAGATGGCAGTAATTAATTATTATTACTCATTATTATCATAATGATCGTTATGTAAGATACAGAATAGCAATGAGCAATTAAACTCATGTGACTACAATCTTGTATTTGGTTTCCTAAATGTAAACTAGTAGATTTAAGCTAGATGTTAAACTCACTTACTTACTTTTAGGTAAATATGGAGAGAAGGGTACTGTTTAAGCTCCACTAATTTCTATGGGAGAGTAAAGTACATGTTTAAGAATTGGGACGTTGAACATTTTCCAATGAAACATTCTTCATCCTTCCTTTTTTTTTCAGCAGCCCTTGTCCTCATTTGTTCTCAGCTGCCTTCATCTATCTCATCATAATCGTTGTGCATAATCATTGTCCACCATAACCATTGTGGCTGAGCAGAGTAGTTGCGCAATATCATAGGGTATTACATTTACTGATAGAAAAAAAATCTTTTGGGGATCAGACAATGTTGCAGTAAATTTTGGGCACAGGGCACCAAATAGATTTAAAAAAAAAATTAAGAAGAATATTCAGTGCTTTGTGAAAACATTTGTACTCCATGAAAATTGCAATTGTTCAGCCTGTAAACTGAAGTCAGATGTGATTTGATGCCATCCTATTATTACTCTACACAGGACTCTACACAGTGGGGTATTATTATCTTGGCCATAATCTCTGTGTAGGGGCTGTCAAGCTTCGCAACCAGACTCCAATGTAAATATTGATTCTCCAGACACATACTGAGGACTTGCTTAATCGGCAGAAAGCTCAATGCCACCACTGGGCTAAATTAGTCTCTCAATTACATACAAAAATTTGAAGCCACATATGCACAGAAGATGTTCCCACTGCAGTAGACAGAAGTCAAATCTTTATATAGGCCTGTGCTCCAGGGTTTAAATGCTAGGATTTTTTTCCTCCCATTTTTATGAGTCCACAGATACTTGGCTGTTCACTTGGTGGCCTTGGAGTCAAACAATCTATGCTGTTTCTAGTTTGGGTCTTGCTACAGCTTCATTCCTTACAGTGTCACTCTGTTGAAGGAAACAGCTGTTTTCTTTCATCTTGGCCTTTGTAACTCCTTCCTGAAATGTGCAATTGCTCTATACTGCTATGGCTTTATTCCTCTTGGTGGTGTCGAGTAGGAATTATTGTAAAATTAATAAAGCTGGTCATTATGGTACATGGTTGCAATGATGGCCAATTGATTTTGGCTCTTAGGTGTCTACAGTAGATGCCCCACCACTGCTGGAACTGATTACAGGACAGCGTTAGGAGTGGAATTAGGGGGCATTAACCCACAACTCAGCAGTGGCCCCAGTTCTGACCTCTGCAGCACCTGTAGGGCTTAATGCTACACGTAGGGAGGGGGTCCTTCTTTTGGGTTTGACACCTCCTTACCCACAAAGGATGAAGTCCCAGCAAGAAACAGAAGCTACAGAAGAACCACAGGCAACAATGCCTGATCACTTTCTCTCTACACCAGCCGAAGGAGAGCAACAGAGTGCAGATAGAAGAAGCTCAGCTCATTGAGGACATTTTGCCAGGGGACCCCTTGAAATCTGGAGCTTGTTTTACATTTCAGAATCTCTGCAAGACCACCATGCTGCCCAAGGCCAAATGACTGACAATACCGAAAAAATCTTGAGAAGAGAAAGAGTGGAAAAATGGTATTTATTTGGTGTTCTGTAAGATGCCTCTGTTTTGTTTGGAAAAAAATGCTCAGCGAAGACAGATCACTATAACACCAATATTTAACTTTAATCAAAGATAAAGCTACGTCCAGTACATAAAGGCACCACAATGCAAAGTGCAAAAATGGGAATAAGGCAAAGAAATTAAGACATGAGTTAAGAAAAAGAAAAGGATGCATAGCTAAATCTAGTTTACCCCAATACTATTCACTATGCCGTATCGTTCAAGCCATGCTTCCACTGCTTCCTCCGTGGCCTTTTGTCTTTAAACTTCTTGCCTCTTCCTCAGGATCTCGTCAACTCTACCCAACCACAACTTTCTCAATCTTTTTCTTCCTCTCAACTCATTCCGTCTTCCTTCATATACTTATATGAAGTAACTGTCCTTGGGGTCAGTACCCGGATGACGCTCCCTTGAATTATTCCCCAACTTTCCATCTTGCTTGGAAGCTATTTATTATGAGGTCTGTTTTATGTTGTATTTTAAAGAATTTTATTTTTGCTGTAAACTGCCCAGAATCATTTCAACGAGATGGGTGGTGACAAATTTGATAATAAATAAATAAATAAGTAAATAAGTAAATAAGTAAGTAAGTAAATAAATAAATAAATAAATAAATAAATATCCTTCTTTTGCTGTTCTCACACATGCTCGTTTCATTCTCTTGAAATCACCCCAACGTATTTCTTTCATACAGGCCACACACTCTTGTCTTCAGTCCACATTCTTTCAGCACCCATTCGTTCTTGACCCTCTCTCTTCTTTGACCACACACCCTTCTTAAATGCCCCATTCCTACTGCATTCAATTTACTTTTATGTTTCTCCTGGCATATTCATCTCTCCCTTCCAAGTAACAAAGTAGCCAGAAGCAGCTTCATATGCACAACCCCACTTACATCATTAGACCAATGTTGGTTCTTTGCAATAGACCCCATACTATCCAATACCTTTCTACCTATATTTATGCATCTGTATTTCTACATTTTCCCTTCTTTAGCAAGCATTCTACCAAGGTACACAAATTCATATACTAAAACTAGATTAAAGTCAGAAGGCAAACAATAGGCCCTGTTCACACAAGACACTTAATCAGCTTCTTTGAAATCCCTGTGTGTACATTCACACATGTTCAAGTTTTCCCCCCTCTCCAAGCAGTTTCCACATTCTACCTTAAGGAATTAGCCATTATTCTTGCCAAACACTGCATCTTAGACATCATGGCTCAACACAAGTACTGAAATACCCCATAAACCTGGTTTGAAAAGATGCTGGTAATACCTGCATACATATCAATTGCTTTGGAAAAGCTGACAGGACTTGGGTGTTTGGAGCTTTTTTGCAGAGAGAACTGGGATGGGAATGAGAGACTTATAAAATCATGGCTTGTTTTGGGAAAATTGCTTAATCAATTTGATAACATACAATACTGTAGGAGGAGAGCTGAGCTAGTCTACAGTTGCAAAAAATCAGGAGTCTGATGGCTCCTTTTTCTGACTAACCAAGTTTATCAAAAGGCATGAGCCTTTGTGAGTGGCAACTGATTTCATCAGATGCACAGTGGCTAAATAGACACCTAGATATAAAGCATCTCATAGATACTACACGCGTCTGATGAGGCTTATTCCTTTTATTAAAATTTGCTAGTCAGAAAAGATGCTGCCGAATTCCTTACAATATGCAACCGTTTCCTGGAGGAGATACACACAAAACATGGAATTTGAGTACAAGAATGATTGGGCTCCAGAACAACTAGAAGTCAACCCCCAGTCTTCTGCCCACAATCCAAGGGAGCAGCAGTTGCCTTCCTGTTTATTGAGCAAGAACTCCTGGGTGTCCCAAAGCAGACTGTGACCTCATCCTTGCGCTCTTAACAGGGGATTCTAAGACCCCCCATCTACTTACCATCGCTCAGCTGATTTTTCCAACACCTGACACATTCCCTTAACCTTTGACCCTGAACTGGACTTTAGACATGGCCAAATAGCAAAGTCTTGGCAAACATCCTCCCTACTTCATTCTAGGAAGGTGGAAAATGGAAAGTCGAGAAAGCTACCGAGATTCAAGAAAAGCTGTTTGGAAGGATCTTGAGTTGAGAAGGCAAGCCACAGATTTTGTTACTAGTTGCAAGCAACTTTACAAAGTGTGACCCAACCACCAAAGCGAGCGTCATTTTGCTGCCAGCGTCAGCAGCGTCATTGGGCAGAAAAGTCAAAATGGTGGCTGCAACTGTGCAATCAAAGTCTTGCCCCTTGTTTATGTGCATCTTATCCACAACACATGTAAAAAGGGTGCAGGGCTCCCTCTCTTACCTTCTCCTTCCTTCTCCCCTCTATATCACCATCCATATGAAAGCCAGTTTGGCATAGTGGTGAAAGTGCTGGCCTAGAAACCATGACTTCTAGGCCTCCCTTAGGCATGAAAGCCAGCTGGGTGACTTTGGACCAGTCCCTCTCTCTCAGCCCAACCCACCTCACAGGGTTTCTGCTGTGGAGAAAAGAGGAGAAGGAGGGAGTATTACGTAATGTTCGCTGCCTTGAGTTGACCCAAATATTTAAAAAGGTGGGATCATTATCATCCTCGTCCTCATCATCATTGCATTATTTCTCATAGGCAACAGGGCCAGGTCCTGACACCAAAGAGTTAATAACCGAAGCGTGGCAATGAGAGAGACACAATAGCGTCGGGAGCAAAAACGAGCACTACTTTTCAGCATCTCCTTCACATACCAACTTAGATTTTGTTTGGACTGAAAGCTGGCAATCTTCCCCATGGGAGAAGGGGAAAAAAGAGTCCCTAACCCAGGATTCAGTCAGCAGATTGACACCGTGTTGGCAGCTGGTGTCCTGGGATTTGCAGCAAGAAGGGAGTGATTGAACATCTGGAATTGCTACGACGAATCAATGGGAGAGTGAACCTTTGCAATGCTGAACGAGAAAACATTTTTTCCTCTAATGGTAAACACTTAATTACCTGTTAGGCTTAGCAGGATACACAACAAGTGCTTTTATGCCCTCACTCAATCAATACCTATATTAAATTATCAGACAAGAATGCAGGGCTGGATTCTGTCTGCTCTTCAGAGCTCATCTTGAGGCTTGCATAGGGGAGGGGGATATTATAAAAGGATGAGGAAAGAGGGTTAGCATCTTTAAAAGTTAATTGCATGAAGTCGTTAGTGGTTAACTCATCTGCTTATTTCTGGAAGTCGTCTTGGCACTCAGAATCCATTGCTGGGGGGGCAGGGGGCGGGGGGCGGGGGGCGGTCTGGGGCTCCTCTCTATTTGTAAACCAGGCACCTCACGGATGGGGAAAGCTATTGGCTCCAGAATCAGATTTAATTTGAAAACCTAATTGCATTTGTGGAGGGTTTAACCTTATGCTGCAATTTTCAAGCAGTCCTTTAAGAAGCTATTTTTCAACAGTCGAGGGACCCATTTCCTACAGCAAACAGAAGATACGTAGTGTACTTGTTAGTGCCAAGGCCTTAAAAGGAAGTCGTTCTCCCCACCACCACCACCACCACCTTAATTCTCCTGCAAGATTGCTAGCAATGGACAATTCATCAAAAGGAAATGAGATGTGTCCTGGCTGTGCCTTTTTCTGATTCATCACTCCAAGTCTTGCTGGCTTTGAATGGGCTGGAATCTCGGAAACGATCTTAGATAGTTCAACACAGAGAGACTACACCAAAACACCCCCCAACTACAACAACAACCACATCAAATCTAAACTAGGGGTAAGCATGTTTAATGGTCCTAGCTGTCGACCAGAATGACTTGGAAAATATAATTCTAAGGAGTAGCAAAGTATCCCCTAGAAGATCATTCTCATGGCCTTCACAAAAGTGAAGTGTTTGCATCAGGAAGGGATGATGTTGAGGACGTATGTTGTAATCTTGAGGATGGTTTAATTTGTTTTCTTGCACATTGCACAGGCCTAGATTAGATCAGTGTTTCTCAAACTTGGGAACTTTAAGAAGGGTGGACTTCAACTCCCAGAATGCTGGCTGGGGATTTCTGGAAGTTGAAGTCCACCCATCTTAAAGTTCCCAAGTTTGAGAAACACTGAAATAAACAGTATTTCAAATTTCTGATTCTACTGAAGGCTACAATGGGAGGCAGGACTGAAGAAACCATAGGTGGAACCAGAGCAAAAGGTACGTAGAAATGGGCCCCTTCTCTCCCCAGTACCCCACTTCTTTTTTCTTTCTGAAATCTCTTCTCTTTCCCCACACCCCTATATCCCACAACAAGAAGCTGCAGAGAAGCAATAGATAGCTCTTAACAGCAAGTTGAATCCCCTTCTCTTACATAATTTTAGTTCCAAAATTAATCAGTGACCATCCACAGCCTACACAGGCCTACCAGAAGCCATTTTGCTACCACCCATGGAGTCAGTGGGGTCAGGTTTTTCTCAAGTTATTTAAAAGGTGGATAAGGTGCAAAACGGGTTCTTTCACCATGCTAACTGCAGCAGACAATCCCTCACAACTGTTTCTAGGAAACATAAACAGATGACATCAACTCCAACACATAGTTCAAGGGTTGGTGGGTTTTGCGGTATTTCTAGCATAAGTGTGTTTTCCATCTTCTGCCAGCACAAAACCTTGCTATTTGGATTTCTATAGCATCTTGCATTGAGGTAAAGGTACAGGCAGAGATCTGCCCTGTTCCTATTGAGCATCTGAGGCTGCTGAGGCATCCCCCCTCCCCAAAATTGTCAAGACATTGAACTTATTAATGCTTGATGGTTTTACTGATAAATGTAATGGGGCATTCCTGTCAGGAGTAGGCTCTTGCTCTGGAGACCACAAAATAGAATTTGGGGATGGCCAACCTTGAGAGAGATATGGTTTAGCCTCTGCAAAAGGTCATGCTAGCTAAGAATTAAGAGTTATAGTCCCAGAACATTTAGAAGGTGCCACGTTATGGTAGACTAAAAAGCTGATATATATTGTGACATCTTTCCTCTCTCCAACACAGAGAAGAAGTCAGGAGATCTGATCAACTGAACTTCTAAAAAACCATTGTTCAAGGCTGATTAATAGGGTGGTACAAACCCTATTAAGACATTTAAATGACTTAAACATTTGAATCAATTCAGAAGATCGGTCTAATTCAATTCAAGCATTCAGATTCAATGTATGCATCCAATCCAATTTGGACTAAATTTTTAATCAAACTGATCTGATCTGGCTTTATTTGGACTGATTCAGACCATTAGCACCTATGTGCAGAAGTGCAGAAAGGGCCTTCATTGACCTGAATCAGTTTGAATCTATTGGATACATCAGTCTGATTGATTCCAACGTCTGGATCAATCCCACAAGTTCAATATTCAAATTATTCTACAAATTAAGCACCAGCTGGGCATGTGTGAGCAGCTATCAGGTTTGTAGGCTGAACCTAGATCTAAAACCATTTCTGAGCCAAGACATTTAGGGCCAATATTTCAGCCCGCCAGCCAACGGATGGATTTTTCAAGCTTGGTGTTCTGGAAGAATGGTCATGTCTCACCCCAGTAGGCTGAATTGTGGCAAAGGCCAGACAGATGTGAATGGTCAGAAGTGGGCAAGCAAATAGAAATGCTACTGACAGTGATCAAGTTGGAGTCAGAGACAACTGGGTTCACATGTCTCACCAGATCAAAATGTGGCTTTCCTGGTTTTGACTCAGCTGTCTGAAACCTGTTGTTCACAACCCAATGGGCATATTTTCACTAGGATTGTCTGACAATAACTACTTCTTTAAGTTTCTACAAGCTCATGCTTGTGTCAACAGTGATTATGTCTAGCCACCTTGCCTTCTGTCAGCCTCTATTTCAGTTGCCTTTGGTTCTTCCAAGCTTTGCCATTCTTCCCTTCCCATTAGGTGTCCAAAATATTTAAGCTTTAGTTCCATCATTAGTGTTCCAATGAGCAGGATGGTTTTATTTCATCTACAATGAATGATTTGTTCTTCTTGCAGTCCATGGTATTCTCAATTGTTTCTCTAGCACCACAGTTCAAAGGCATTGATTTTATAATATGTATCTTTATTGCCAGTGTGATATCTCTGCACTTTAATATTTTGTCTAGATCTGTCAAGGTCTTTCTCCCAAGTAGCAACTATCTCTCTGTGTCACGGCTGTAGTCACCATCCCAGTGAGGTTTTGTGTTCATTATGAGCACTTCCAGCAAGCAATCTGGTTTGACTTCATCTGGGATTGAATGATCTGTTCTGGCAGTCCACGTTAACCTCAGCAGTTTCTCCCAGCACCACAGTTCGAACCAACAGTAGCCTATGAAGCCAATGGAAATTCAACTGACCTGTCGCATCACCAATAGCTCCTGTGTAAGTCAAGGTTGTCTTGATGGCCTCTGAAAGGAACCAGTTGCACCCCCTCCTAGTGAGTTGCTGCTATATTCATGCAAAAAATGAAATCCTGATCTGGGACAGCTTTCCCTACCTTGGTGCCCAGCAGATCTATCGTGATAACGACACCTCCAGAATTCATGAGCCATACTGGCTGGGAATCCTGGGAATTCTAATACCACAGACTGAGGACTGTCTGGTGGGGGAGTTTGGTCTAGATATGCTATATGAGAGATGCTAGATGAAGCCCCAGCCAGCTGCTTTAGAATCACAAATAGTAGAGGAGAGATTTTCATAACATTCATGTTCTCCCTTTATGCCGTCTCCCAGGAATCTTGATAGGACTCACTCTGTGGCCTGAAGTCCTCCAGGCGCTGACTGTAATCCTTCTTTGACAAATCCGCCATAGAACCCTTCCCCAGAGGGTTTTTTCATCTAACGGTGTTGGGTTTGTTTCAAGGAATTTTCTTCTGATGCCAGTTCTCCTGCCTTTGCACTCTATTACTTCCCCGTTGGTTCATTTGCACTTCATTAATCTGTAATTCATTAACGCGCCTGCTCTCTGTCTATTACAAACCATTTAGGTGTTACTAACAGGGGTTAAACAAAGTTCAGTGAAAGGAAGTGGAATTGCCAGCTGAGCCAGGCTAAATAGCAGGGGATGAACTGGAAGGCCCGGGCACAGTTCTGTGGCATCTGCTGCTGCAGAAGGTCACTTGATGGCTGGTGCTCTGATATGTGAAGGCCGGGCCATCACCAGATATTCTCTGAATGAGGACATCTTGCAGATTCGGCAATTGGGTCGTGATTATAATGGAACCCTATCAACCATCCTTCCCCAACCAGCGTGTAGAAAAGTAACCTTGAGATTGGGGAAGGATTGAGCAACCTTTAAGGGGGACTTTGTGAAAAGGTTACTGAGAAAGAGGAGAGCATGGGTGCGTTCTATTTGTTTAGGTGTTGATTGTTGTTTATATGGGCTGTTATTTTTATGTTTCCTTATCATGTGAGCCACCCAGAGTCAGTCTGGAGCTGGCCAGCACATAAGTTGAATGAACAAACAAATAAAAGGAGAATGAAACTTAAAATAACTCTGCCTTGATGTTGTCTTGTATAAGATGGGTCAGAGAAATTGGATAGGCTTCCAAGATACTGTTATTTTATTTTACCACAATGACAACCTTTCCTGGAATCACCGCCATGCCTGTTTCTCACCCTGGCCTATCTAGAATGGCTGAGAACATGGGATGCTCTGGAAGTTTGGAGTATTTAATGGTTCAGTACCCACAACACACTTGATTGGCTCAATGGCTGGGGGGGTGGGGGTTACATTGTGTTGGGGTATCCAAAAAGGGTTAACTGTCCCAGTCAGTCCATCTCGAGGTGATTAAATTTAGCCCCAAACAGATCAAGTCCTGCACAGGGTTATGCAAAGTCCATCCCAGTCATTGTGCTGTGGGAACAGCTAAACTCAGCCAGTTGGCTTGTTTTTCATATTGAATCCTTCAGAAAAAGTGTGCTTGAAAGAGCAGGTCTATCCAACACACCACCTAAATATTTATTCTCTACAGAGGCCAGGCCAATCCATGCCTATTTCTGCCTTGACCTCTGCTATGAGAATTTGAGATCTTAGGTGCATCTTGGAGAAAGTGTGTAGGGACTCTGCATTCCCAAAATGGTGGGCTTTGACCCTGTTTGTGTAATCATGTGCTTCCGTTACCAGCTGAGGTTTTAACAATTTGATTAGATTAGTGGCTTAAGTGTGGTCCACTCATACAAGCATGGCCCTGTTACTTCATGTTTATTTTACTTTTCAGGACATTAGGTTGGGTTAGTGTTTCCAAATTCCAGACAGGTATTAAAACTTTGGGATTTGGGAATGAGAAGTTGGAGGCCCCAGAAATTCCTGAAATCACAAGTTATTCTGTTTTTTCATAACATGGGACTCAAAGGGGTTGTGCACTTTCAAAGCCATACACTTGGTGCCAGTGCACACTGACAAGTGTTCATTCATCTCCAAGAACAATCTGGAGGGCCTGTGCACCTCCTGCAAGGCCCTAGCCCCCAGGGAGAGGAAGAGGAAGAGGAAAGTCAAGAGGAAGGAAGCAGAGGATCTGTTTGATTGGTCCCAGTTACTCCCCTTGTATGGCAGATCTGACAATGGTGGCTTTTGTGCCGGTTTAGATGCCAGCTGTTCTAAGTACAAAGCACTCCTTGGAGCTACGAGAAAACCAAGGTGCCCCAAAGCTGCAGCCGGAATGGTAGAGGGCCCCTCCTGGCCAGTATCCTCAGAGCTTACCCTGGCTAACAGCATGTCTTGACTGATTCTTCTTGGCATTCAGGACTTGAAAAAACATATACATTTCCTTAGCAATGCCAGGAAGGAATTCCCATATGGAAACACTGGGCTGGGTTCTCACCAAATGCTAAAATGGGGTTGAGTCATTTGTAGGTTAGTGTGGTGTGGGAACCCAGCAATTTCCTTGCATGCTGAGTATAGAAGGCCATCATGTGAAGCTATAATCTGATTTATTTGTTCAGGCATAGCATATTATGAGAACACAACAACTGAGTTTCATTAAGACAGATTTAGGGTATTGTGTATGTTGTGAAGATAGTAAATGTTGTTGAATCCAGCCTTATTGCCTTCCAATGTAACTTACACATCAATTTAATAAAGGAGGAGCAGGTTCAGATCCTCAAAGGCGAAGAGATACAAGGGGAAGAGGGTGGAGGCAAAGGGAAATGAGGACAGCCGAAAAGAAGTGACAAAGACTATATAATAGCACTGATATGCTTTTCAGGCTGCCCTGATCTTCTTAACGTCTACATTTCTTTGGCAGCATCCTAAGACATTGAACTTGAGAAGGATACCAGTGGCCAGGTTTCATGCTTCTTCTACTGGAGTCCTCATCGAAAGACAAGGACGATCCACAGTACAGGTTGAAGACCCTACTTGATTTGAAATAGGCCTGAAGTCCTCAGGAAACACAGATTCAAGGCTTGGAGTCACATGAGTTAGAACAGTGGTTTTCAAATTTGGCAACTTCAAGATGTGGGGACTTCAACCCCCATGCTGGCTGGGGAATATTGGGAGTTGAAGTCCCCACATCTTAAAGTTGCCAAGTTTGAAAAACACTGAGTTAGAAGGAGAGTTCAAAGCCCCATTAAGCTCTAGGGAAGTGTGAACAGAGGAGGAATAACTTGGTTGTGCACATGTCTTTAAACTGAAGTTTACAGTTACCATGTTGTGTGAGCACAGCCAATGTTTTAGTACTAGCATCTGACCTTCTGGGTTCCTGAATTGCCTTGGCTCTGTGTTAATCATCTGAGACTGATTCTGAAGAGTGATAGCCTCAGTTACCTACTGAGCAACATGTCCAAATGATGGCTTGAACCTAGATCTCTCATCTCCTCCTCCATTGTCTACCCACAATGTCACATGACACACTTGAAATAATACTTGAACAGACCAAGATGTTCTTTTTGCTTTACAAGTTTTCCTAAACATGTTTCAAGCAGAATGGGGGGGAAGTGGAAAAGCAGAAGGCTGGTTCTGCAATGATGCCCAAACACAGATGTTTTTCCTTCCCTCTAGTTCAGTGTTTCTCAACCTTAGAACTTTAAGATATGTGGACTTCAACTCCCAGAATTCCCCAGCCAGCATGACTTGAAGTCCACATATCTTAAAGTTGCTAAGGTTGAGAAACACTGTTCTAGGTCCTGGCAAAGCATAGGAAGAATTCTGTCTGCTGAATTGGACCAAATGGCCTACCAAGTTCAACACCTGGTTTTTAGCATGGAAGAAAAGATGCTGCTGAAAAACTATAGCCAAGCATGGAACTATAGCCAAAGAAGCCTTTTCCTTTCATTGTCCAGTAGGTGGTATGCGGAGGCATGCAGCCTTTGGATTTGGGAACTGTAGCTGCTGTTATGTTCAATACTTGGATTGATTTATCTGCCGTGACTTTGTCCAGCTCTTTGAAAAGTTATTTACACTAGTTGCTTCCATCATTACATCTTAGCCCTTGCACTGGGTGAAACAGGGCTTGCTTTAGATGTTTCTGAACCAACAGCTAAGGCCTTTTGTTTGATCAGCCCCAGACTGGCTGCATTTTAAGCAAGGTTGGGTCTGCCCCACAGCCCCTCGAGGAGACAATGGGGGCCTTCAAATGTTCCTCTTAATTGTTTGGAAATGCCACAAGGATTTTGCTAATCTTTTATGCTCAAAGGATGCAACTCCATGCCAACGCTCCCTGTCCGCCCTCTATCCCCTTCTCTCAAGGAGGAAAAGCCCCACGGGGAGAAATGGGGAAGTGGGGGCTAATTGCAAGACCTCCAGCAAACACAGAAGAAATCCAGCACAGGCTACAGAGTTGTGATACACTTAACATCATTTTTGAATAATCCTGTACTCTTGATTTTTCATAATACGTTGAACCATAAACTAACTGAACCAACTGGATTCACACAACACTTAAACTGCACAGGCATACCCAAAGCAAGTATCCCTTGTCAAGCTTAGCTTTTTGTGCTGATCTAGTTAAGCACACTGTGCAGTCACACTTTGTGTGTCTTATCTCACAATGGAATTATGACTACAGTCTCCATGAGCAGCGATGTCTGTAGGAAGGTTGAAAAAGTCAAGAGGGCAGGTATAACCTTGAAATCAAAGCCCCACTCTTTTTTATGTGTGCTGCATGTAAAAAAGGATGACTTTGATCATATGGTCACTGTTGCTATCTTGATCATGAATACAATCAGAAGAGATGCCCTGTACATCACTGGAAGACAACGGGGAGGCCTCTACCTATTCCTATCCTTTTCCCAGGGACGAAGTTTCTTCATGTCCTTGTGAAAGCAGAAAAGCGGGATGGTGAGGAACAGGTTGGAAACCCAGTCTAAAGGAGTCCCATCTGAGATGCGCCTCCTCTGTTGTAACTGATATAATTGGTGCAGAGCTGTTCACATACTTGATTTCCCCCCCACCATCCCTGTGGCTCTGTTAATGAGTAAAAGCCAAACTATTTTGCCTTTCCATGCCATCCATCAGTTTTAAAGTTCCATCTGCCATCTGTTTCATAAACAGCACAGCCACAGACAGGTGATGAGTGATTCCTGCTAGTGCTGCTTTGGAAGGGGTGAGATTCCAATGAGTTCACCTGGGCTCATATCAGTTAAGAGCTGGATTAGCTCATACCCGATTTCATTCATCTTCCATTGACCCACCCATCCACTTCTCAAGAGACTCTGAGAACAAGATCTCTCCTCCCTCCTGGGGTAAATGGAATATTGTTGTCCTTAAGATGGGGGCACTGTTTTTAGGGAGCTCCCCATCATTAGATCACTCTTCCTCCAAGTTTGGCGAGGTGGTGCAGAACTTTGATATGAGTTTGATGTATCCGTTGGAGTATCTTCCAAACCTTCTTGAATGTGAAAAAGGTTTGCGTCTCATTTAGTGGAGGGGCAAGGTTGACCCTAGAAGGGACAACCCTTCTGCTCACTTGTCTTTGTTCACAACAGCGAACAAAAAAAAAAGCTTCCAATGGCAACCAGAACTTCTACTTCAGAGATAGTAGAAATCAGTCAGGTTCATTGGTCTAGAACTTTGTAGACCCAGATGCTAATCCACACACAAGCACTGAAGCCATTCTTTCTCCCTTGCAACTTCCTCATGAACTAGTTGTTGTTAAAAGGTCGTGTGTCCCTTAAATCCAGCTCAGTAGTTATGAGCATTTGGTTTTCTTGGCCACGATATGGAAGTAGATTGATGTTGACTTCTTTTAGAATATATATCCCCACCACCCACATCACTATTAGTCTAGTGGCAACCTTTTGTCAGGTTCAGCCCAAGAAACTCAGCAGGACAATTCAGGAACAATTCAGTTACTTTATTAGCTTACACCTACTAGACAGCATCTTGCCAGACTAACTCTAACTCCCAGTTATAGCAACTAAACACTCTGAATTCCTTAGGGTGGTGCCAGTCTCCTTCTCTTCACTTTCACACGCTCCAGCTAAGGGCTGAAGAGATGCTTGGGATGCCTCTCCCCCTCCCTATAACCTTGGACCTCCGTGCCATGATCCTCCTCATTCATGCCTTCCATTGTAGATTTCCTGGTTAGTACTCATGCAAGTATGAACCCCCTCCAACCTGGCTTAGATTTTTGTGGTCAGCCAAGGTCATCTAGATGCAGCCACCTGAGTAGGCTTAGCATTTCCCCTGTGTAAAGCTCAGTTTCTGGTAATTACATGGACATATTCTTGGGAACAGTATGAAAGTGGTTTGTTTTTGCTTCCTTCTGGGTTATTTTTTCAACTTTCCAGTCTAGCCTAAGTCATCTGTGGTTTTTGCCAGTTTTCCTTTTCTAAAGTTGTCAAGCTTACATCACTGAACCTGAGATTTTCAAAAAAAAAGCTTTCATTTAAAGTTTGTATCTTTTGGATGCAAATTTTTCCAGATCTACCATCTGCAAATTTTGCCCCGTATGCATCGTTCTTCCAAGTTTACCCACTATAATGAATTCTGTGCAATACTTTCATGAATATCCTCATGCTTCACCAGACTTTTCCCTAATCTACTTTTTTTAATTGGCAAAGTACAATGTAAAATTCAGAAGAGTGTGAATTTAAATCAACAATCGCATTTTGACTCATGTACTAATTTGGAAATGCAAAAACAGGTAAGTTTGCATTTGAATGTTGCACGATTTTTACCTCCATCTGTAAATGGATAAAATTGGAAGACAAAATACTACCTTGAAGTCATGCAGGATATAAAATACAGGATACAAATTTTATTAATAAACATGAATAAAGGAAAATGATGTTCTGGTGGTTAGAAATACATCAGTGCTTTGTCTCAGGCCTTTCTTCAGAGCAAGATCATTTCCATCAAACCACACTGGGAGGTGCCTGTTCGAAAATGAAGTTGGGAAGAAGGAAATGTAAAGCCATAAACATGTTCAAGCAGGAATTTCAAAGGTCATCTCTGACTGTGAATTTTAATTTGTGCTCACAGACATGAAGTTCATTTGTTAATCATAGTTACATTAAAAAAAAAAAAGATCTCTGAAGCAAGCTGGGAGAAAAGAAGGACAGGGCAAATTTGAATTTCAAAGACAAGCTGTTTTCTGAATCAACAGAGGGGAAACTGATATCCAGGGAGAAGCAGGAATCACATTAGACCCTTGGGCAGCCTTTCTGCTTCCTCTGCCAGGTGGTGGAGGGGCATGATCCAATGTGAAGAAGGCGTCTACGCACCGTTTTTTTCCAGAGATGATGCATGTCTTGACAAGGATGATGGGCTATATGCTCAAAGCAGGACCTGTAAGTCACTGATTGGTTTCTTAGTTGTGGGGGGAGCTTCTAGAGAGGCACACTGTTCCCTCAACGAATTTGCCTGTCTGATTGAAAGAGATTTTACCCCCTTGACGTTTCTTCACCTCGGCACAGCCCCCCTTTCCAATGTAATGTAAATGTTTATATACGTGAAATTTTCTGGCCACTGTAGCTGTGAATACATGTAAAGGGGTGAAGGAGGCATACAGAATAAAGGAACAACATGCCAAAGGACCAACACACACACTCACTCACACACCCCTATATATATGTATGTATTTGTGTGTGTGTGTATATATACATATATATATACATACATACATACATACATACCAAAGGACCAACACACACACACACTGTGAGTGAGTGAGTGTGTGTGTATTGGTCCTTTGGTATGTATACACATACACATACACAAATACATTCATACTATTTTCTGTTCTTACTGGAAACTATGTTTGATTGATTGATTGATTGATTGATTGATTGATTGGTTTTGATGCTGCCCAACTCCAAAACAACTTAAAAACAGCAGGTTAATAAGGCTACAATAAAATTAGTACCCCCCCCCATGACAAAATCCTTGCAAGACGGCAGTCCAGACAGCATGCCAATCTTAAGCAGGAGGATCCTTCCATGCTACCCCAAGGCTTGGGAGAAGAGCCAGGTTTTCAAGGCCTCCAGAACGTCATCAGGATGGGGGCCGTTTGGCTCTCAAGGGGAACTGCTCCAGAGGAGGTGTGTTTCTGGGGTCCTGATAGATGGCATTGTTTGAATCGGCTGGGCGGATAGAATGGGAGGCAAGTGGTCCCTCAAATAACCAAGCCCCATGCCATGTAGGGCTTCCTAGGTAACAACCAGCACCTTGAATTGCACCCGGACATGTAGTGGCAATTGGTGTAGCTCACACTCTTTGAGTATAATTCCTTAAATCAGCCTTCAGCTGGAATTTTCAGGTGTGCTGGATCCTGCCTGCTGGTGCTGATTGAGAACCATAATCCAAAAATGAGATGTTCCTGAAGGTTGGCAGTTGGAGGCATTTACTGAAAATTTAAATGGGGTGGGCCAGGGTGACTTACTAAATGAGACAGATCGCCCAAAGGTTTTGGTTTGCTTCATTTTGCCCAGGTTTTAAAAATCTTCCTGCCCAATGAGGGCTGTGCAGAATTCCTTCAAATGTATTTTCCAAGTAAGAAGGTTCAGGGGAAGAAATGTCTCCATCTTTTTACTCCTGTGGATATTTTCTTTAAAAATACATGCAATCACATTTATTGAGTTTTACTTAAAAAGCATACTTAAAGTAAAAGAGAATAAAATAAAGCCCACACACACTTCATATGGACAACCTGGAGTTCAGTGACAAGAAAACTGATGTTAGCATGGAGAAAGTTCTCTAAGACATTTATCTATACCAGTGTTTCTCAACCTTAGCCACTTTAAGTTGAGTGGACTTCAACTCCCAGAATTCCCCAGCTAGCATGGGTGGCTGGGGAATTCTGGGAGTTGAAGTCCACTCAAACTGGCTAAGGTTGAGAAATACCATGTGCAGCAGAACAATAAGGCATGAATAAGACTATCTGCTGCATTTTTATTGTATTTCATTGTAGGTTTTGTTGCAAGTTCTTCTGTACGTTGCTTCAGTAGTGGAAATGGAGAAATCCCATCCCAGAAGATTCAGACATGAAAGACTGAAAGAAAACCTAAACATGTTAATCTAGATGGTGAGCAGACACGATCAGAGCTCAGGAAAATAAGACTCTGAAGAGCTAATCAAGAGCGGGAAAATTCCCCTCTCAGGTGAGATGTAAAAGTAGGAGGATCTGTTTTGCCTTTCTTGTACCTTTTTCTCATGGGAGGAGCCCAGCAGCTCTTTTCTGGTTGGTTCAGAGCCAGGTAAGCCGGTGTTCCTCAACCTCAGCGACTTTAAGATGTGTGGACTTCAATTCCCAGAATTCCCCAGCCAGCATGGCTGGCTGGGGAATTCTGGGAGTTGAAGTCCACACATCTTAAAGTCGCTGAGGTTGAGGAACACTGGGGTAAGCAACACCCCAAATCCTAAAATTCCAAAAATATTAAGGAGTGTGCTCAGTGGAGGGTTGAAAAAAGTCAAGATGGTGGTCCAAGCCCCACCACGTTTAGGTGACTCTCACAAATGCAACATGTAAAAATAGAGGCAGGGCTTTATCACATCCAACATCTTGATTTTTTGAACACCTCCCCCCCACCCCATGTCCCTGCTGGAGATCTAAGAACAATGCAGCGCTTTCAAGAACAGTCAAACTTGATTTAATTTGTGGAATGATCTGAACCATTGCTTGTTTTTGCTTGCCCGCGTTTTGTTTTGTTATCCCTTTCTCTGCCGTGGTTCTAGGGGTGTGTTCCTGCCTGGAGGGGCCTTCTCAATAAAGAAGCCTGTTTGAGTGAGTTGCCCACTTCTCCTTTTTGTTCTTTGTTCCCATTTCTTCTCTCACTCTTGCTCATTCGCTATCCTTGATATACATAATAAAATATTTAACTTCTTTACTGAAGCAACCCACTCATCCGGAGAGGATTTTAACTTTAGCACATTTCCTGTTAGGCTGACCTACTAAAGAAAGTCACAGGAGGTGCTACTTGAGGACTCCCAAATTAAATTGGTGCAGACAGGGACTTTTTCTGGATTACAGTGCAAGGGGGTGTCATGGCCAGCTCAGATTTGGAAGAGTCTGAACTAGAAGATGATGCTCCTGATGCCCTGAACAAAAGCCAGGAAGAGCTGGAAGACCCTGCTCCAGAAGACCCAGATGAACGCCAGTCTCAGGAAGAGCCTAGATATCAGGCACTAGAGGCGGACAAAACCAGGCAACATACAGGGCACGTGGCAGCATCTAGGATCCCTCCCAACCTGACAACACATCACGCAGTATGCAGAGGAGCGCAAAAGCATTCCGCATGGCTTCTCACCTGTCAAGGGTATTTCTGCGCTGACAGCCAGCTCTATTTAAAAAACATCGCCGCCCATCAATCTTTCACTGGGGACAAGCACTCCATTTACTCGACACTCTGTCGTTTGCTTCCTGAGAACCTTGCTTGTGGAAACTCTGCTCCTCTGCAACCCAGACAGGCTGACAACTTTGCTGCAATGCCTTCCTCCTCAGACTATGACTCAGACTATGCCTCTGTTTGATCTTCTGGATTCTGACTACCAGCAAGCTCAGCCTGGCAAGCTTTTAAGGACTTGGGAACTCCTTCCATGCCCTGCCTGTTGCTATCTAGGTTTACCACTCCCAGGTAAAACCCATTTACCCACAATGCCTCTGTGTGTGCACATGCTTGACCTGGGACAGGAGAAGTGGCAAAGTGAACAGGCTGTCCTCAAGGAGTATAGCAAAATACAGTAGGGGAGTTGGGGATAGAAGATCCCTTCTTGAGACTCCTTCATATGTTCCAGAGGTTTCTGCTTGTGTATGTCAGCATATGCCCTATTACTGCTCAGTTAGGAGGGAAATCCTTATACCAATCATATAGATAACCAAAATATTTATTCAATAATTAAATATTATACCACCTTCTATCTATGTATTATAATAAACCTTAGCCAAATCATGAAAATTAGTAGTAATCTTCATGGGGCACATTTCTACTTCAGATTATCCAGGGATCCTCCAGCAAATGAAACCAGGGATATATAGTCTTTGTAGGTAAGATCTAGATGTTTTAGACATGAATTGTTCAATTGACATTATAGTATCATTTGTGGCTTCCACTGATGCTTCATATCTTTCTTTCTCTTTGGCTTGAGTCTCTATGAAAGCTCTGTAATTTGATAAAATGAATAAATGCATGGACAAGGGATGAAGAAAACACACACTTAATCAATATTTTACTAGTCAAGTCAAGCTATATTATATCTACAGCATTCCCTCAATCTATGAAGAAAGTTACCCAATCAATAATGACATAAGATTAATCCGGCAACATTTGTTCTTGACCAATCCATGCTAGCTTCAGGTGATTATGGATTAATCTCTCTCTGATTTGCTGTGGAGTCTTCCCAGATAGTAAAGTCAGATTGACTGGTCTGTTGTTTGCTGGATCTTCTGTTTTAAGGACAGGATAGAGACAACTTTTGCTCATCTCCAGTCACCTGGCACTTCTGTTCTCCAGGATTTCTCAAAGATAAACCATAAAATTTCAGCCAGAACCTCAGTGGGGTCCTCCAATACATTTGAATGGAATCCCTCTGCCCCTGTCAGTTTAAACTAAGGCGTATTTCCTGACCATGTTACTAACGATCCAATTTCCTGGTGGCACGTATACTTTTTCATTTGAGAAGGAGGAACAAAATAAGAGTTGAGTCATTGTCTTTTTTGTTGTTATCTCTAAGCAAAAATACAGATATTATGATAAATGCCAGCAACTGCATAAAAACATATGAACTTAAAAAGAATACAGGATAATACTGAAATTGTAGACTATCATATTTGTCCATCTAAGATTTAATATAGCTTCCAAATAACAAGTTATCTAGTCAAAATATTCCTTCCATATTGCACCATATGTAATGGGAAGTACATATCCCATCAATTATGCATGTGAATGGGATATTTTGAATCCTTTTTTTCCTTCCCTGAAAAACTTCATTTTATCCAGTCCAAGTTTCTTTCCTAAACTATCTTCCACCTTGCCCCAGGAATCAACACATCACACCCATCTGTTGCTTTTCTCTCTTCTTTTAGTATTGATTTCCTACTACTTCCACTTGAGACAGGAATTCACAAATGTACTGTGGGTTTTATATTTGGAGAAATTTCTCTAACAGCTTGAAAACCCATCTTTACCTCCCAACAGCCATTGGATCAACTTCTTGACATTTTAGCTTTGTTTTTCTTCCCATGCCTCCACCCCCACTGGGCAACTCACCTTTATCTTTCTCTTGCTGTCCCAGCTACTTTCTCAGCTTCTAAACCAATCTGTTTCTCATCAAAGCATGTCTCTCCAGGCCTCACTCGATCTCTTTGATCAGCTCCCTTTCCCTGGACATGGTACCACTCACCTCTTGTTATTGCTTCAGATCCTCTCCCTCTTTCCTCCCCCAACCATCTCCTCCCCCAACTGCCAAGGGGACTTAAGGAATTCCCATACATACATCAAGAATCAGCAAATGTTGTTCCCTCACCAGGGTGAATTAATTAGATGTTCATATCATGCCAGCAAGCATTTCCCTGTTAGGTACACAAAGCCATTAAAAAGTCAAATCTGAGCAGCTTCCAGTCTCATTTACTGGCTGGGTTCACATAACACATTTAATTTTGTTACTGAATTAACCCCATATCTGGGTTCTTTCAATACACTGAACCATAAACACCTTAAACCAACAAGGTTTGTGCAGCACATCTGCCACATACACACACAAAGTTGTGGAGTCCTTGGGGTTCTCTGAGCTTGGTTCTTTTCTTGCAAACGTTTCATTACCTGGCTAGGTAACATCTTCAGTGCACTGAAGATGTTACCTAGCCGGATAATGAAACATTTGCAAGAAAAGAACCAAGCTCAGAGAACCCCAAGGACTCCACAGTTCAACCCCGAGCTACACATATTCACCTCCATTGCTACACACAAAGTTAAAACTAGCCAAATTTGGAATGTCACGCAAGTTCAGTGGGTTGGCTTTTCTAATCTGGTTAAGGCTGTAATAGTAGCTCAATATGGGCAAGAAAAAAGAAGCTTGCAAGGAGTTGAAACAGTCACTGAACCCCCATCAAAGCAAGGCTGACATCTTCATCAGGGAAGGATTATGAACACTTTCAGCTGGGACCTGGGGCTGAAGCAGCTTGAAGTGGAGGAAGGGCAAGCGTAGGCTTCCTTCTCAGGTTGTGAAATGACAAAGAATCAAAGGCATGCCAACCCCTGATTGCCCCCCCCCCAACAAACATCCACTCCCCAAAGAAGGCTGTTTTCAAAGTCAGATCAATGAAAGCTTCCTTCCCCTTAGGATTCAGAAGTTAATGAAAAGATCAAGGTAGCTGCAAATTATTCTGCAGTTAGTATATGAATCTCTCATGCATTCAGTGCTTATCAATGGTCCCAGTTTTGGGATGCCCCTGAATATCAGGAAGGTTTGCACACATGTACACCTGCAAAAAAACCTTTATGGCAAGATCTAAAGGAGGACATCTTTGACTGCACAGCGTCCTGATTGATCTTCCATCTCCAGAATTTTCTAGCCCTTCAATGAGAGCATCATCATTTGGAGAATTTGCACAGTGCAGTTGTTAAGACCAGAGTTGCATCAAGCCATCCTAACGCCAACGGGGGACACAATCCACCCTCCTGTCCCTTCCCTGAGCTCAGCGTCACAAATGGTAAGATCAATCCCCTTTAGAGGGGATCTCCTTTAGAACAGAGCAGATGACATCTCTTGCCTTTTTCCCACCACCTCTCATTCAACTTGATGGAATAGAATTTGCTCTTTCAAACTCTTTCAGAGGAAAAGTGAATTCTCATGGGCGAACTGTATGATTAGCCCACTTGTATAGTTCCACAGTGACCCAAGTATCCATGTACGCAGGTGAATGTCCCATCTTTCCTTGTTCCAGCCACAGATACACCATCTCCCTGGCTTTCAATGCTTCCATTCAGTTCCATCTGAATACCACAAAAGCAAACATCTCCATGGGTGGGAGGAACACTTAGGGACTGTATCTCCTGGCATTTCCACCCAGCATGCAAACCTGAGAAATAGTTGGAAATGCTGGGTGCTGTAGTCCCGTCCCAACACGTATGGAAGGCTCTAGCTTGGGGAAGGCAATGTTCTTCCATGCAGCTGTGTTTGCAAAACGTTGCCAGCCAGCCCTCCTCTGTCAATGCCGAAAACGCAGCATTGCTACCAGCTGGAAAACCAAACATTTATTTTTCTGCAGGGACTCAAGGAACAAACCCATTGTGAGACAATGAAAGAGAGAGAGAGGATATGAAGAAGGGGACTTAAGGGGTTGGTGGGTTGATTAAGTGGGCAAGTTGATGGAGTAAAGGGTTCATTTCTTTTGTTGGTTTGTGCAGAGGGTTGCCAGTAAGTCATGCCTGAGGTTGCCAATGAAAGATGAAGGAAGGGAAAGTTTTAGACTGAATGAATGAATGAATGAATGAATGAATGAATGAATGAATGAATGAATGAACCATGCCATTTAGTATTGAAGGCTTTGGCTCAACATTATTTAGTCTGTCCAGAGATTTCTCAAAGTGTTCTTTTCAGGATTTTGACATGATTTGCACAACATACCTTATGGCTGCAAAGCATGCAGTGGTGTAAATACAGGCAAGGTGGGGGGGGGAGGAGAGATGTAATTCCCTAGGGCTTAAGGGGGCTTTGAACTCTCCTTCTAACTCAGTATTTTTCAAGCTTGGCAACTTTAAGATGTGTAGACTTCAACTCCCAGAATTCCCCAGCCAGCAAACACTGCTCTAGAATATATCTGCACCCTAAAATGTAGCCAGTAGCTTTTTAATTGCTAACAGTAACTAATATTGGGATGACAGGTGCCCTCTGAGAGATTTGCCTTGGATTCAGGGCATTATGAACACCCACAAAACCATGATTTATGGCTAGGCTGTACAACCTACAGCCTGCAAGCTTCATGTAAACTCTAATACCCCATCTCTGCCTGCAGTATCCTCATTTTCAATGGGATATTTTAGGGCTGTTTGGGGGAGGGGGATTTTAGAAGATATAAATGAGAGCGATTTGCCTCCTCTCACTTCCTTGCCACTGCTTAATGCCCTCCCCTGGTGGCATGTCAAAGTGAATCAGCCCTACAGCTCCCAACCCCTTAGTTGCCAATCCTCAGTTTATGATTTTTGTCTGTTGTGTGAACCCAACCAGTTATGGTTCATTCCATAAACCGTGGTTAAACAAACCTTGACTTTGCCCCAGATGTGAATCTCATCATTGCCATAGATAGAAAGAGAACTATTTTATTTCAGTCCAACACCAGGAATATAAAAAAGAAAACGTAACAAAATGGCAACAAACCACAACATTGCCTAAAATAAATCATAAAATGTAAAATACAGCAGCAGAATTGGATTTAAGCCCGTGGATCAACCTTTTTATCATCTGAGGTTCCATTTCCCAGTAAACATGGTCCCAGAAACAAATTCTGCCATCTTATAATGTCTGGATTTGATTCAGATATGCGTTTGATCTACCAAGGTAATACTTAAAGGAGGTGTTATTAGTGGATAATGGGAATCATTAGAAAAGGAACATGTGCCATTGGCTGGATAGACCCTTAAAGATACTGTCTTGCAGTTTTTACAAGACTGTAAGGTAGACCAATACTAGCATTTTCATTTTGCAATTGATGAGTCGAGAGAACATTAACTGTCTGAGCCAAGATGGGCCACCTGGAGCTCTCCAGATTTCTCATCCTCACCCTACAGGCAATCTCTGCAGGGCCAAATTCCCAATCAGTGACTGAAAGCTACAGAAGTAATTCATGGCTGAAGCTTTCCGGGGTATTGGTGAGCTCTAAGCCACCAATGCCTGCCTGAGTTTCAAGATTTCATGTGGCTCCCAAAAACCTGGGCACTAAAGAAAAAGAAGGACATGCGTGACTTTGGAGTAATCATAGTAACAATGTTTAATTAAAGGGAAATGGAAACAAAATGGAATGTAGGGATCTTCCTGGCGCTGTTCCCTGCTTTCTGGAATGTCCTCAAAGGTCTGTTGTGGGCCTCAGCCAAGAATAATTAGGCTGAATTCAAGAAAGTCTGTGTTCAGAGGTTTCCCTATTTTTGGCTCTCTAACAAATTGTCTAACTGCAGAGTGGACCTATGGAATTAAATATTCAACAGTAACTCCAAGTGTTTCTATGGAGTTCATTCAGTGTTACTCTCAACTGAGTATACTGAGGTTTGGGGATCTGCAGGATGTCCTGAATTGGCATTGGTGGTTGTAGTGAGGACATGGCTCCAAAACTGCTATGTGAATATCTTATGGAAATCCCAGTAAATGTCTCCCAGCCGTTGCTACCACTAGAAGCACATAAAGAAAAATCAAGAGCTGTACCATGATCTAGCATGGCACCATGTGGCGTTCCCCGTTCCTGTTCCAAGATGTATCCCAGTAGCTCCATAGCCCAACCCACAAACCTTGGGCTTTTTATATACCTCATAGATATATGTGCACAACCTGTTTAACTTGGTTACTGAATTAACCCATTTTCTGTATGGTGAAATGGCCTCTGTTGATGCAGCACCCTAGTTTTAGAAAAGGTAACCACGTTTAAAGCAAACCAAGCTTAGCAAACTGTGCAGATGCAGCCACTATGCTTGTATCTGACCTGGCTAAGTATGTTGTGTGAACCCAGCCATGTAGCTAGATCTTTTCCTGCAGCAGAAAGTTGTCGTTGAGTACAGAAGCAAAACATGGTTTATCCCAGCTGCACACGGAAGATCCAGCCTTAGCCCCAAGCATTTGCAACCATGAACTCCCTGCAGGTGAAACAATGACATTACGGCGATCAGACTTTTTTTCTCACCGATATGCTAGATTTTTCTTTTGTGTATGTGTGTGCACACACACATCAGTAGTCTCTAGCAGCAAGATTTGCTTCACTTTATTTTCTTTCAAAAACGTTCTTCCACTCCTGGGCAGTCCAGTCCCCCTTGCCATCTCCATGGGTCTTCCATTCCACCTTACTTACATGAAACAAGGCCATGACCTGTAGCCACAGGATAACATCAGCCTTTCTATATCAGAAAGAAGTAGGTTTTCAGTCAATCCATGATTCTCACCTTGGTGGTCAAAAAATATCTTTCAGCACTACTTCCCCAATACATTCTTCATGTGTCTCAACATCCTGCTTGTATTTTCCAACTAAGCTACTCAGAGTCAAGATCTGGTCTGAGAATTTTACAGCTGGGCCAAGCCATCTCCTCCTCTAACTTCCACTCCATGCTTACCACTCCAAGTGACAATGTTCCTCCCTTGTCAGAATCAGGAAGAGCAATAGATCAAGAACTACTGTCAGCCCTTTGGAGACATTGCAATAGATCAGTAAGGATATTTCATGAATCTTTATTGATGCACAAGATTCAAAACCCAACCATTCCGCCTCAGAATTGCACTACTGAAATAAAACTAGCTTTGAGAGGGAAGCAGGAACAGAATTTTTTCATGGAGGACTGTGAGTAGCTCTGGCACAAATGAAAATAAATAACCCCATAATTCTAAAGGTAAGCATTACTCGTTGGGCAGCTAATAATGAGATAACTTGAGCCTGGTCATTTGTGCCTCGAGTGAGAACTCAATTCAGATTGGTTTTATGATCCATCTGTTTCTTTTCTTCTCTGTCCAACTTTCAGTTCCACAGAGTGTCATGGGGAAAACCACTGTCTGCACAATTTGTTGATGAAGATTCTCAGTTATCCAGGTGGAATTATCTGGAGGCTGAGTCATGGCAACTGGACTTCTTTTCTTTGGTTTGATATGTTTCGCTGCTTCTCCAAGCAGCTTCTTCAGTCTAGAAAGTTGGTTACGGGGGACCTAACCAACTTTCTAGACTGAAGAAGCTGATTGGACAAGCAGCGAAACATATCAAACCAAAGAAAAGAAGTCCAGTTGCCATGACTCAGCCTCCAGATGTCTGCACAATTCTGATCTTTGTAGGCATAGACACAACACCTGAACATCTTTTCCAAGGCCTTCGTTGTTACTCTACCAATAAAAAGAATAGGTGAACGTTCAAATGATCAGCCATTGCATGTTCAAGGGAGCAATTGGTGGTTGGTTTTCCTACCAGTAGATGATGCTGAGTCAGAAAGCCAGTTTGGTCTAGTGCAGTGTTTCTCAACCTTAGCAACTTTAAGAGGAGTGGACTTCAACTCCCAGAATTCCCCAGCCAGCCATGCTGGCTGGGGAATTCTGGGAGTTGAAGTCCACACCTCTTAAAGTTCCCAAGGTTGAGAAACTCTGCTCTAGACTCATGGAAGTTAAGGCAGGAATGGAAAGACATCTGCATTTCAGAAAATATTGGAGTGCAAAAAGGGGGGTGGGAGTAGGGGAATCAGTTAAGTGAGGAGCATAAATTTCAAAATTATCATAACACTGAAGAATAAGTGCAAGGAGGTGCCACCAATTTCTTTCCTTTACAGCCACTTGCGTGAAAGATACAGGATCCGGAATGGCCTTTGGAGATTACAGAGCTGAACAAAAGCCTCTTAAGTGCTCCTTCGCCTCTGTCTTTATTTAAAAGGAAAACAATAACCCCACAAACTGAAAGCAGAGCTATAAAACTTCAGAAAATAAGCCCCCTGGATGCTCTGCAATACACATCCCTTCCCACCAATTGTAGCTGAATGTCTCCCACTATAATGGAGTCTATAAATATTTATACCGTCACAGGCTTGCAGAAATAAATAGTGTTACTCTTTCTGCCATTGAGATACTTCTTCCCCTTCTTCCTATAGTCTTTGCAGGATTCTCCTGACATAAGGGGAAGGAAGGAGGGAAAACCATGCAGCAGGGTTCTTGGATGTGTGGGGCAGAAGAGGCTAGCCACGGCCTAGCCTTCAAGGGCTTCGTGGCAAGAGCTGGCCAGGCTAGCTCATAATACGATAGATCCCTGACAACCTGCAGAGGAGCTGCTTGGATGAATGGCAGAGCTTGCAAGTTAACACTTGAACTAAAGTCGCTGAATTAGAGCTAAATGAGTGCAGAACAAATACTGCAAAATGGTCCATCTATTTATTCTTTAATCAGGTTCCCTGGCTTGCTTGCTTTTCTATTATCACTGGAACAAATTCTGCATTCGAAATCCATCAGATATTGTCGAGATGAGCGTTCCAAGCTAAACCCAACTTCGGTCCCATTAGCATTCCAGAAGCTTCAGCTCCATTTGAAGTAGCAGAAGGGAGGAAATCAATGCTGGACATTGCTTCACTGCTACAGCCAGGGACCCACCCCTAGGTAAGCTACATTTGTGCATTGTGTTAAGCTATGGCTCATTTAACCATGGTTTATTGGATAAAGCACAATTTGCTGGGTTCATATGACTAAACACATTTTTGTTTGTGATGGGTGGGCAACTTTTAGGAGCCAGGAGTCACACCTGATTTTCTTGGAGAGGCAAAGCCCAGTAGATGAGAAACAGATGGGACAATGTGAAATTGGGTATCTCTTTCTGTTATATCTATTCTGGAGCTTATGCCTACATGTTTTCTCTAAACAGCAGACAGTCAAGACTCAAAAGTGTGATAATTATTGATCAGACAGGGTTGGGGGGCACACGAGACTTAGCGTGGTGCTTGATCGCAGACATTGTGACTTGTAAATCATGATTTATGGCTCAATATTATGAGTGAGCTCAGCCAGTAGGGCTTCATTGACAAACCATGGTTAAAATATGGTCTGGTGTTATTTCTTTCTTTCTTTAGACTTTGGCAGCACCTGACTCTAGGCCAGCTCTGGGTGGCTCACACTAGAAAACATCGATCTAACAAAATAAACAAAAATACACAGAAGAGAAATAAGCACAACAGCAAATCCAGGCAACTACATCAACTACATATATAAAATATGACAAACACCTCTAAGAAGGGGATTCCACCCCACGTTCTGGGAGAACGGTCAGGTCTTTAAGGCCTTCTGAAATGCCATCAGGGTGGGTGCTGTCCAGATCTCAGGGAGAACCTCATTTCAGAGGGGTGATGCCGTGACAGAGAAGACACACTTCTGGGGTCCCAAAAGATTACACTGTTTGATTGAGGGGACCTGGAGCACACCTACTGTGTTGGCTCTTCCCAGCTAGGCAGAAACCATGGGAGACGAGAGGTCCCTCAAATAATCAGGCCCCATGCCATGTAGGGCTTTCTAGGTGATAATCGGCACCTTGTATTACCCTTGGAAGTACACTGGCAACCAGTGCAGCTTGCAAACATGGGTGTCATGTGGACATGCTGAGGCAAAACCGCCACTGCATTCTGGACCCGTTGAAGCTTCTAAGTGGTTTTCAAGGGCAGCCCCATGTAGAGTGCGCTGCAGTAGTCAAGCCTTGAAATACCAAGGTCATGAGTGATTGTCAGGAGGGCTGCCCAATCCAGCAAGGGGTACAACTGGTGCCCCAGTTGGAGCTGTGCAAAGGGGGGCTTGGTGTCAGCACTCCAAGATAGACCAGACTAGGAAACCAAAGTCATGAATGCTAATACTACTTTTATTATAAGGTTACAGTAACAGAATCTCTGAATGTGCTTCCCCCCCCCCCACCTCCTTTTATCTTCAGGAGAATTAGGGAGGATCAGGTCTGAGATGCTTTTTCAAGTTACACTTCTGGCCCAGACTCACGTTTCTTTTATTTGAAGGTTATCTTGGTAGCTGGTAGTAGTAGCTCCTTCTCCTGTTCCTCAAGGTTATTCCTTCTACCCATTACATCTGGCCACAGCTACCACCTGTTCTTTGAGTAGGAGCTAAGAGTCCAAGAGACTCCCAGATTGTGCACTACTCCTGAATGGGGAAAGGCAACCCCATCCAGGAGTAAGGATGGAAAAAAAAAAAAACCCCAAGACCCAAGTAGTCCTAACACCATAGTCATTCACACTTGGTAGGATTGAGTCAGAGTCACTTCTTCTCCAACCAAGCTTGCACAGCCTCCAGGCACTAGCACAGAACTTCAACAAGATTATGTGGAAATGAAACCACAGAATCAGATGATTGGTCCATAGACAAACATTGTCCCCAGTGCTAGTCACCAGTTATGGGATTTCAGATAGAGAAGTCCTTCCTAGAATTGGGCAGATTGTTAGGGACTGAAACTGAGAACGTCTACATACAAACCCCTCTGCTATAACTCTGTGTTTCAGCTTCTGGCTGTGGTCCATAGGCCTCAGGGACACAAACTAGGAAAAGATACACCTGCTTTTGGGTCAATGTCCATGGAGAAATCACGAATAGTTTGAAAGGAGCTGGAAGTAGTTAGAGCTGGATTTTGTTTCAGACCACATATACACATTTCTTTTGATCTACAATACACTCCTTGTGAATCAAATCCTTTTAGATGGCTTTGAAATCACAGAGAAAAACGTAGCCAACATATCTGACAATCAGGGTTGGTGTGGAATGGTTTTCTGCTTTTGACATCAAAAGCAGAAATCTGTCATTCAGTTCTTCTGTGCATCTTTCTCCCGCCTATGAAGACCTGGGTCTGAAGCAGACGTCAAATCGGGAGATTCCATTTCCTTCTCAGCCAGATACAAAGCGCGTTCCTTAGTGTAAATCTTCCCAGCCTTTTAGGGATCAGTGGGCCCATTTCAGATTTTGAGAACAAGTTGTGGGTATGCAAAAAAAAAAAGCAACTCTGCAGGAAGGGAAGAGAATTAACCTTTTCATGAAATAGTTATCAAATCAAATCTTTCAATCATAGGCCAGTATAAAATAAGAATTACAACCTTACAATAATAGCAATGAAACCCACGAGATATTTTAAAAAGAATGCATAAAAGCTAGCATTGCCAACACAATGCTATAATATCACACTCGGATCTTTATATAAATGTTCTTAATATTAAGACTAAGCCTATAAACTAAGAAGTGAAAGTAAAAGGGAATATAAAGTAGAATAGTGTAATGGCAAAATGATTAAAATTAAACTGCAGTAATATGAGCATATGAAAATGTAGGAAGAGTTCTCATCTATTAATTTGCCACAGTGAGCGCATCCAGTCACAAAAGCCCAATTTACCAGAAGTGGTGTAGTGGCTAATTATTTTTTTTATTCAATTTAGACAGCTGCCCATCTCATACGCGGGACTCCGGGTGGCTCACCGAATTAAAAATAACAACAAAAAAACCCACATATTAATAAATAACCAAAAACAATAATAACAAAGACCATTGAAAACAAGTTAAAGGGTTAAAACAATTAACCATAAGATATAAAATTCTGGAGAGTGCCACCCAGCAGCTTATGAATGATAAATCCACCTGGGATGGCTCCACACCTCCGCAGGATCCCCGGACCTGATGGCAAAACCATGTCTTCAGGGTCTCCCAAAAGGCCAGTAGGGTCAGGGCCAATCTCACCTCAGGGGGGAAGATGTTCTACAGGGCAGGTGCCACAGCAGAAAAGGCTCTCCTCCTGGGTCCCTTCAGATGAAAGTCCTTAATAGACGGGATCCATAACATGCCCCTTCTGCCAGGCCTGATGGGATGGGTAGATGTAACCAAGGAGAGATGGTCCTTAAAATAACCCAGCCCCAGGCCATGTAGGGCTTTATAGGTCATAACCAGCATGTTGAACTGAACCCAGAAGCAAACTGGTAACCAGTTGTCAGAAAACGACAGACACGGGTTCGGTTGTCCAGTAGACAGAAGTTTTTATTGGGCACGTTTGCAAAGGTGGGTCCCTCCCGCAGCAATGGAGGAACCCCGAAGCAAGGTCTGACAGGTTTTTATACCCCCTATCTGTCCTCCCCCTCCTACGAGGGCTTGGCTCACAATCTCACCTTTTTTACCGCCCCGGAGCGCCGCTAATTAACCGCAAAACCGCAGACATTCCACTTTCCGAATCCAATCAGCGCAATACACATTGCAATACCCACTTGACCCGACAGCCGCCCCTGCCGTTTCTCTCCACTCTGGTGCGAACGTGCCTCTTGCCTGCAGTCTTTCCTCCCTCCTGCCGTCCCTCTCCACTCTGATGCGAGTGTGCCTTCTGCCCATCCTCCCTCCTGCCGTCCCCCCAAGGCTGCCCCATGGTGCACAGCGCTCTCCCTTAGCAAACATGGTTCGTTTGAGGCCCTCACTTCTCCCTGCCTTCTCACAATCCCCCCTTTTTCTTTTCACGCCTCTGTTGGGCCTCAAACCTGGCTAACAGGATTGCTCCCTCGTCCCGGACCCGGGGCTTCACACACTGGGACAGGTAATTCCCACAAGCAGGGAGACATTGCATTAAGCAACATACTAGGACCAGTAAGGCAATGAAACCAATGGCTAGTACAAAAAGTTGTTTTAACCAAGCAAAGTTAGGTAACCAACTAGTGAGCCACGACCAATTCCATCCCTCTGGATCCTCGGATATGCGAGAGGCTAAGGTCTTCAACTTGGCTAGTTTTGCTTCAATATAATTCTCATTGTTGGTTAGGTTAAAGCAACAAAGACCTTGAAAAGATTCACAGCCTTGTCCTGCCCTTAATAGGAGATAGTCTATAGCTATCCGATTTTGAATGACCGCCCTCCTGATCTCAGTGACTTCTTCAGTGAGGGCTGCAATGAGAGAGGATGTAAGGTTGACACTTTTAGCCAGGAGGCAGGCCACCTTCCTTAGGTCCAGGTAAGTTCTTCCGCTTAGTGCAGGAACCCCTACTAAGGAGAGGGCCAGAGCCATGGCTTCTGTTTTGGACAAGAGTGTCACATCACTCTCACAATCAGATGGCAGCTCCCTTTTTCTTTTTTCTTTTGATGGGTGCGCTTGCATCGGAGGCAGGGCATATAGAGAGGTCAGGCGCCCTACGGCACAAGGGCCCCCTGAACTATAGGCTGGAACATAGGTATAGGCTTCATGTCCACATAACAAAAAGAAACCTTTAGGTAGGTATAGAGGGGTTGAGGCGTAAGGGATATTATAGACCCTTCCACAAGTGAAAGCAGGACCTTTTGAGGGCAACGGGGGGGTACAGTTCTGGGTATTGTTGAAATATACACATTGAGTTGCACTGGTTGTCCCCAAGAGATTTAGAGCCATTTGCCTTTGATTAGTCCAGGGTCTTGGTATGGGAGAAGACCCAAAATGATAGAACATCCCCCCCCCCCACGGGGATCATCCCCAGTGATCAAAGCTGTCTGTGCCAATTCTACGCCTTTATGTTGGTCATCTCCTCCCCTGCCTTAGTTCAGTTCCTTTTAAGTTTTACTTTGAGTCCGTCTCCCGGTTGGGCAGTCCATGGTCGGGGGTCGGGAGCTTGCTTAACCCGATGGTAGTGGGTCCAACCCCCCTGTCAGGTCCGAACCGCTGATTCAGTTGTCAGGAGAACTTGGTATGGTCCCTCCCAAGACGGCTTCAGCTTCTCATCCTTCCACGTCTTTATCAGGACCCAATCCTCTGGCTTGTGGGGGTGTTGGTCTTTCAGCAAGGGGGCCGTTGAGCGAGGAGTCCCTGTTTTCTTAGAGACAAGAGAGATTGTGACAGTACCAAGAGATACTTTCTTAGGAAGGCATCCTTTAGCTCGGGGATAGGCTCTCCCATTGGAGCCAGGAAAGGTCTTCCCATCATCAGCTCGAATGGGGAGACCCCCACATCCTTGCGAGGGGCTGTCCGCATTCGAAGCAGGGCAACCGGAAGTGTCTTTGTCCAAGGTAGCCCTGTTTCCAGCCCCAGTTTGGTGAGATGTTGCTTCAACACCCCGTTGGCCCTTCCCACAGCTTTACAGTGTCTACCAAAGCCTGCACCCCCCGTGAGACCCTTCGTGCAGTTTCTCCACCATCCCCCTCATGTCAGCACGGCTCACTACTGGGGTCCCCTCAATTGTAACCCAATGACCTGCTTCCTCCCTGCAACCTTCCCTTTCCAGCAGCTGTGAGTAAACCCCGTTCCAGCCAAATTTTCCCGAAAGTGTGCACTACTCCCCAGGCATATCGCGAGTCTGTGTAGACGGTGAGGGACACTCCCTTTCCCAACTCTAGTGCCCGTTTCAAAGCGTGCACTTCACACAGCTGAGCCGACCAGTCCGCTGGTAGTGCCCCCTTCTCTATTGTCTCTCCCTCCGCCGTCACTATCGCATATCCTGACTTCCTTTGTCCCTGCTCTACTCGGCTAGACCCATCCACAAACCAGACCTCACCCTCCTCCAGCGGGACCGCCTGCAGGTCCTCCCGGGTCTTTGTTTGCAGCTGCAACAGGGTGGAGCACTCGTGCTCCGCCGGCTCCCATTCTTTCCGCTCCCCCGCAAGAAACTCCGCTGGGTTCAAATTCCTGTCTGTTCCTACCACCACATCAGGACTTATCCGGAGAACTGTCTCATATTTCAACATCCTTCCTTCTGTCATCCAAGCAGCCGCCTGCTGACTAAGCACACTTAAGATCTGATGGGGTGAATGGACAATCACGGGGCTCCCAAAAGTCAGTTTTTTCCCTTCTGTCACTAGCACAGCAGCGGCAGCCACTGCCTGCACACAAGTCGGCCATCCCCTCACCACTGGTTCTAGGGCTTTGCTCAGGAAGGCCACTGGTTGATATTTCCCAGCCCGTCTCTGAGTCAGCACTCCAATGGCAGTTCCCCCATGGGCTGTAACGTATAGGTGAAAGGGGAGGGCCAAGTTCGGTAGAGCCAGAGCCGGGGCCGTCACCAGGCTCCTTCGTAATTCCCGCCACTTCTCTGTGTCCCTGTCTGTCCATTCTACCCTGTCAGATGATCCTTTCAACTTCTCATACAGAAACTGAGCCTTGCTCATGTACTCATCTATCCATAGCCGGCAATATCCTACTAGACCCAGAAACCGCCGCACCTCCGTTTTAGTATGAGGGGGCTTCAACTGCATTATCCCCTGTATCCGAGAAGGATCAATCAACTTCTCGCCCTTCCGGAGTACATGTCCTAAATACTTGACCTCCCTTTCCACAAATTGGACCTTCCCTTTTGACACCTTCAATCCTTCCTCAGCCAACCAGTTCAATAAAGCCACTGAGTCTTCTCTCACCTTTACTTCCTTCTCTCCAGACACCAACAAATCATCCACATACTGCAGCACCCGAGAACCCCCAGGGGCCCGGAACCCCTGGAGTTTCTCTTCCAATGCCTGTCCAAACAAGAGGGGGCTCTCGGTGTACCCCTGGGGCAGCACCGTCCATCTCAGTTGTTGCTTCAGCCCGCGCCTCCCATCCCGGGACAGCGGGTATTGGGCTTGCCGCAAACCCGTCACCCCTGGTTTCAAGGGGATGCTAATTGGGGCTATGCGAAACCGCCCCGCCCCCCCCTCCCCTCCCTCAGGGTTCACAACCTCCACGTCCGCCTCTCGCAACAAACACATCCTTTCTGCCTGTTCCACATTCCACAGCTCTACTACTAGACTACCCATTAGATCCCTTCCCAGCAAGTTCACTCTCGCCTGTGGGATCAGTAATACATCTGCAGTTACCTCCTTCCCATTCCACTCCAGTCTCACTCCCTCCAGTACGTCTGCCTTGACCGGAGAGCCTCCCACCCCCATCACCGATACCGACGTGCCCCGGGATTTCGCAATCCCTGGGATCGGTTGGCACAGCGATGTTCGAGAGGCTCCGGTGTCCACGAGGAACTGCTGTTCCTCGCCGGTGGGACCCACCGTGATGTTTACCAAGGGTTCCCCGTGGGTCCCGGTTGGGGAACCATGACCCCCCTAGTCGTACAGGGGGAAACTCCTCTCATGTTCTCCCGATGTTCAGCATTATTGGGATCCCAATTTGGGTCTGCCAGAGGGAATTTAGTATCTGCGGCCGGGGCATTTGGGACATTTGCATTCCTTTGCTCCCAAGCCCCGAGCGCAGCTCGCCGAATCTGGCCCCTCTCTTCTGGCGTATAGAGGTGGGCTAAAATGTAATTCAGTTCCCCCCAGGAGTATTCCACCGGGCCGAGAAAAAGTTCCAATTGTTCGGCGGCGGTATGGGCGTTCTCTTGCATACGAGGGAGGGTCCTTTTTAATTCCCTCAACTCACTGGGTTTGATGGGAACCGTTACGTAACTGGTGACGGCCACCCCCTGTGCGTTCGTTCCGTTCGGGACTTCCCGGACGGGGAAGGCACTGGCCAACCTTAGAATAAAGGGCACGTTCTGAATGTCTTGGTTCAGCTGGTCCAGCTCTTTCCGCAGCCCGGGATAGGGTGGGGGCGCCGGAGGGGGAGCGATAGGAAGAGGAGGAGGAGGAGGAGGTGGCGGCCCCCATTGAGGTCTAGTCAGCCAGAGGTCCTCCTCATCCTCCTGTTCTTTTTGGACAAAAATGTTGGCTAACTTGGGTCGAGGCCCCTCCCAATGAACATGGAACCAGACTTCCACATAGGGTTCCTGTGTTAACATTTTATGCTCCACAATGTAGTTTTTTAGTTGGGTCACCCAGTAATTACTGGGGATTCCAATGGTAGGGGAATTCGGGGTCCACTAGTGGATATTTTCGCCATTCTTTAGTGCACAAAGTTATCATGGTCGGTTTTTCCAGACCCCTGGTGAATGGACACAACCAGGGTGTCTCCCACTGTTGCAACAATTGTCCTAATGGAGAATCCGTGGGGATTCCCCCTACTGCGTTTTTCCCACTGGCCCCTGGCCTTACACTCTTACTCTGCGCCTTACCCATCCTTCCTGACTACGTTTCCCACCTTACAGAAGGTCCCGGACTCTTCTGTCCCCTTGCGGCGTCCAACGCCTCGTAACCACGCTAATCTCCCCGAGATTATGGGTAGGCTGTACTCACCAGACCTCCCGGAGGTCTCCTCGTCGGCCGACTTCCTCTTTACTTCTGTCTGACTGGCGATTGGAGTCCCGTCCTGGACCCGACTCCGGGGAAAACGGGAGACACCTCAACGGGGTGTTACGGCCGATTACTCACCGGTTCCCCACAGTCCGGTCCACGTCGAGGACTCCTGGCTGGCTCGCCAATTTTGTCAGAAAACGACAGACACGGGTTCGGTTGTCCAGTAGACAGAAGTTTTTATTGGGCACGTTTGCAAAGGTGGGTCCCTCCCGCAGCAATGGAGGAACCCCGAAGCAAGGTCTGACAGGTTTTTATACCCCCTATCTGTCCTCCCCCTCCTACGAGGGCTTGGCTCACAATCTCACCTTTTTTACCGCCCCGGAGCGCCGCTAATTAACCGCAAAACCGCAGACATTCCACTTTCCGAATCCAATCAGCGCAATACACATTCCAATCCCCACTTGACCCGACAGCCGCCCCTGCCGTTTCTCTTCACTCTGGTGCGATCGTGCCTCTTGCCTGCAGTCTTTCCTCCCTCCTGCCGTCCTTCTCCACTCTGATGCGAGTGTGCCTTCTGCCCATCCTCCCTCCTGCCGTCCCCCCAAGGCTGCCCCATGGTGCACAGCGCTCTCCCTTAGCAAACATGGTTCGTTTGAGGCCCTCACTTCTCCCTGCCTTCTCACACAGTGCAGCTTGCAGAGCAGAGGTGTAATGTACACTGATCTTGCAATGCACATAACTGCCTGTGTCGCCACATTTTGCACCAGTTGTAGCTTCCAGATGCTCTTCAAGGGCAGCCCCGTGGAGCGTGCATTACAATATTTTGCATTTTGTAGACAAAGCACAGAAGAGCAGCCACCCTCCATGCTTCTTTTCTAAGAATAGTTATGGGTCCTATGTGGAGTCTAAGGATAGAAAAAGATTCTGGAGGCTTTGCATCATGCCAGTTTCCTGCTGAATTTTGTTTAAACTTTCAAAAGCAAAAAGCTAAACCAGGATAGTGGTAGCAAATCAAATATCAGTGGCCTAGCAGCACCAACAGCAAAGCTCCCTGTTGGGGATCCCAGGCTTTGTGGACAGAGTAGGTCCCACCTTGGATGGGACTGTCACCCTGCTGTGATGAGGATCAAGGGTTGGAGGAAGTGTGTGAATGCTTGGCTTTTTGATGGAAGTGATCTGCTACTTGGAAAGTCCTTCTTCAGGTGGCAGCTTGGCTTAGAAAATAGAACCTTTCTGAAAATGCGCCAAATAGGAACTGCAAAGGGGATTCCATGGAGACGGTCACCATGCCTTTCCCAAAGGTCTCTTTTTTTAAAAAAAAATCCATTTTCAAGTTGCTTTTATATTCTTTTGCAAAAGGAGATTCTGGCGGCAGTTTTCTCAGTTGTTACAGTTTTGTCTGGCTGATTGGTGAGGAAGAAGGAAGGAAGGAAGGAAGGAAGGAAGGAAGGAAGGAAGGAAGGAAGGGAGGGAGGGAGGGAGGGAGGGAGGGAGGGAGGGAGGGAGGGAGGGAGGGAGGGAGGGAGATGGGTGGATGAGTGGATGGAAGGGAGGGAGGGAAAGGGAAGGGAGGAAGGGAGGAAGGGAGCCTGGCTTCCCCGATCCCCCACTATGCCCCTCACACCTAAAAATAACTGCAAAAGACTAGGCAGAAATCTTACCAAACCAATATATTGTCTAGTACGGGCTCATTTTCTCAAATGCCCTGGAGAGCGTACTTCAGAAATGAGATATTTACATAAGACCTGATTGAAATAAAGTATCACCAAGGACTTGCAAAGATTTGAAATCTGAACAATCAAATCCCCTGCTGTCATTCTTTTTTTCTTTCTCTCCAAACTCCAGATAGATAAATCACATGTGTTGCCTCTGTCAATACTGGGAAGAACAATTATAATTCTAGAGTTTTAATTTTAGGCTGGATTCACACAGGACTAGAATCAGGTTAGAAAAGGTCAAAACAGCAGCCATGGCAGCCACAATCTCAAACCAACCAACCAACCAACCAACACACACACACACACACACACAGAGTGGCATCAGCAAATAGCCACATCACAGCAGCCCTGCCAAATCAGGGAGGAAGGAAGAACTTTGGTTTGATTTTTGTGGGCCTAAAATGCTTTGAGGAGGGCAGGGGGGTCTGTAGAGTATGGTAAAAAAACAAAAAAATCAAGATGTTGGCCACAATGGTGCAATTGAAGCTGTCATTGAAGATGTGGGTTTTTAATTTATTCCCCATTTCCCATTCTAAGGCTGAGTTCACACAACTGAACCCTAAACTCAGGTTGACAAAACAGAACTGCTTGGTTTGCAGTTGCGCAATCCTCAGTTAAATATTCCAAATAAACCACCTGGGGTCTACAATATGCTAAACCATACATTAGCCAACCTCATTTGATTCTAGTCATGGGGGGGGGGGTAAAAAAATATCAAGATGGCTGTGCAACTGGAAGGCCCCCAGATCTGCTACAAAGGCCTGATCCAGGCTTCAGAAATCACTTGCCCCGCTCACCATGGCATATCTGGGAATAGTTATCTCAATAGAAGAGAATATGTGTAGCTCAGGGTTGAATCGTAGAGTCCTTGGGGTTCTCTGAGCTTGGTTGTTTTCTTGCAAACGTTTTGTTACCCGGCTAACGGTAACGAAATGTTTGCAAGAAAACAACCAAGCTCAGAGAACCCCAAGGACTCCATAGTTATCTCAACTTATTCCCTGTTCTGGAGAGCAAAGGGGGGGGGGCGAGGGGGCTAAAATGACCCTCCATTCTTGCAGGGGAGATTCTCTTTGTATGTCAGGGGTTAACCATTGTGATCTGACCATCTCCTTTTCATTGTCTCTTCCCTTCTGGCAGCCATCTGGTTAGAATTTCTCAGGTGAGAAGCAAGCAGGTAAGTTCAAGCCTACAGAACCTCCCCCAACTTTCTACGGAGGGAAGATCCAGATGATTGCCATTGGCCTAAGAGGAGAAATAGAGGGGACTTTTCTCTTCTGAAGACCCATCACAAGCCAGGTTGCCACCCCTAGTCCACCACATCCTGTCAAAGGTCTTTCATATTGAACGTTAGGGTTTTTTATCTTTCGACAATGGCAATCATTTACTCAGACAGGTGTCAACTGGCAGGCAGGACGGGAAGCACCCAGCTGAGCTCACAAGAGTCCGTGCACTTCTGATCAGTAGTTCTTGTTGAAAGTTAGAAAGCCATCATGAAAGAATGATAGCAACTGCAGAGTTTTAGGAACAAGGCCTATTATAGAATCATAGTCAACTTTTGCGTGCCTTTTTCTCTTGCCTGCTTTCTATAATGGGCTGTTTCACTCTGCCTTTGAGACGGGGGCCCCTGGAACCATCTGTCCTTTATTTCAGTAGCCGCGTATTGTGCTATCAGGTGGTTTTCCCCTGACCGTGTTAGAATTAACTCTCACAGCCACTCCTGCAGCATTTCCAATACTCACAGTAATCCTTTGTGCTTGAGTAACCTGGAGACTCCCTCCCTCCCTTTGAGTCCCTTATCTCTCTAGTTAGTCCCTGCGTTCCTAAACTTTCGCCCAAGGAATCCCATCTTGACGATCTCATCATCCAGATAAAAGGCAGTGATTGGGCGACCAAGGATGGGCCACTCTGTTGAGCACAGACCTTCTCTTCTTTCTGCCCCTCCAAGGGTGTCTGCAGGGTTGGTCAAAAAAGTCAAGATGGTGGGCACAAAAAAGGTAAGATGGTGGGCTGGTTTTATGGGCGTCACTTTGATCACTCCGTTGCGGCTGCCATCTTGATTTTTTTTCACCACACCCTGTGGACCCTCTGCCCTCCTCAAAGGATTTTATACCAACGAAAGTGGCAATGTTCCCCTCCTCCCTTGTTGGCACGGCTGCTGCAGGGCAGTGAAATGCTGCACTGGGGATTTTCCCAACGAGAAATTGGAGGTAGAAGAACTTAAATGTTAAATGAGGGCAGGGTGTTAAAGCTCTCCGCTCTGCCTCAGGGAATTAAAAATCTGTCCTGAGCTGACCCAATTGTCCCTGGTTTGGGGCTTTCCTGAGTTATAGAAAATCCTTTGTATTGCTTACACCAACACTATTAATTGATTATAGATTTCAGCAAATCATGGGGTTTTCTGCCAGCAGCACCCTCAGGTGGCCCAACCTGTCCAACTGGCAAAAGTCATATCACTTTGTCACGAAACCAACCGCACCCCTTTTATACGCACATTATAAAGTTGCCTGCACGTCCAAGATGAGTGGAGTTTGTTGCACAACAGCACAATCTGTGGATGTCCAATGTTTTCTGTTCATTTCTTTGCATGGTTTTTGGTACATTATTCAAAACTCTTTGGGTTAATTAGCAAGCTCTCAGGCTGGAAAAAGGAAGGAAACTTAATGGATCGATGAATTCAAAGTAAACATTTACACTGAGCTTACAACACCCCACTTATACAAAACACAGAATTCATCTGTGGAACTTTAGCCCTTCAGCTGTATTCACAGATCAGCCAGGTAGCTAGAATAAAAAGGATCAGCTTTCAACATATGTTAATGAAAGAACTTGTCTGTTATTAACACTGGCCTGAATAAAAATTTACAAGATGCATAAAACCGTCTACTTGTACCACTGTTAACTCAGCCACTTGGAAACATTGTCTGCATGCCCTCTTTGCTGCAGAGATTAGAACTGTGTTCTATTCAAAGCTGTCAGGAAGGATTATCTTGAAGCATGTCAAAGCTGTTGACGTCTGTATCTGAAATACACCCCAACAGTAGCTGGCTTTCAGGTGGACCTGAAGATTTGGGTCGAACGATGAGCCAGATGAGTCTCTCCTGGGTAGATTCAAGCTGTGGCTTCAGCTCTCCAGTGTGTTGCATTGTAAGTGAAATTTAGTTGCCCCCAACTACTTTCGATCTGCTTTACAGATTTACTGTGTAAAAGAGACTTTGGCTTTTCTACCTTATTCCCAGGGTCTTGACAATTTACTTTGACTTTCTCTTGATGGTATTTATTGCTGGAGGAATAGTAGTAGGTATGGCTTTTTTTTAAATTGTTGTTATTATTTGGTTGGTCACACAGTCAGCCAGATGTTTAGACTGGATTTTTATCCACCTATCAAGTCCTTCCCAAGGACCTGGGATAGGCAGATGTTGTTTGAGGGTGTTAAAGGTATCGTCGCAGGATGGAGCTGTTCCAAGCAAAGCTGCCTTTTGCAATGGACCGATAATGATTTTGTCAGTGCCGAGGGTCTTCAAGGGGTGCTCCAGATGCTTTGGGATTGCACCCCAGGTGCCTATTACTATTGGTACCATCTCTGCTTTCATTTGCTTCAATCGTTCTACTTCTATTTGCAGGTCTTTGTATCTTGCGATTTTCTCCAGTTCTTTCTCTTCTATTCCGCTGTCTCCTGGTATTGCAATGTCCACTATCCAGACTTTTTTGTCTTTCTTATCAACAATTGTTAAGTCTGGGGTGTTGTTGTTGTCGTTGTTATTCCTGGCCTTTCCACATTTCCCAATCTGAAGAAGCCCAGGAGGGATTTAGGAAGTGGGGGAAGTCAAGGAAGTTGTAGACCAGTGCAGAACGGATTGTTCAATGAAAGAAAGACCAGGCCTATATGGACACTCCCTGGCAGTGTTGTAATAGGTAAGTGCAAGAGCACTACCCCATCCTCACACTCAACCCACAATTTCTTTTAAATACTCTTCTCCTTTGAAGGTAATGTTAAAGAAGGTTCTCTCCTACCTGTTGACTGACAATAATGGGAAACAGCTTAAAGTTTTTGAGTGATAGGGTAATTCCACCTGCACATGTTTAGGGGCTTTCTACTTCTTCTACTGTCTCAGAGAGAAATCTTGGATTGAATCCTTTGATAGTTCTCATGTGAGTTGCCAGCTGAAAAGTTAGCACCAACCATGAAGGATCTTCATAAGCAGGATCAGGAGCCTGTATCCCCTGGAGGAAACAGGTTTCGGGCCAAGGTTCAAGATAATCGATAGGAAGAGCCAATCCAAAACTGCATTCTTCCTTTATTGGAAAGGAAGCTATGGGGTCTCACCAAGGGTGATGGGGAAAAGGGCGGATGCCAATTGGTGGGGTTTGGGAAGCTGATTTGGAATTGTGAGAGTAGCTTGTGGGCACTATCACAAATGGCTTGCTCATTTGTGGCTTGCTCAAAATGACTTGCTCAAAATGATTCTCATAATAAAGGTAGCTCATGACAAAATACCCATTTATCTACATAGTACAGTTGCTCCTTAATGCAGCTTGTCTTTTACTTCCCCAGAGCAGGTTGGCAAACTCCTGAACCTGGGTCTGCAGCCACTCACTCTTTAAAGAAAGCACAGTTGCTGTGTTCACAGAACACAGGGTGGCTCAGGACAGGAGTTGATACAGACACCACACGGACAGGACTTAAATGAGGGAGCTCATTCAAACCATTGAGATACAAATATAACAGTGTGAGCTAATATAGACAAGTGCAGATACAATTTACAAAGCCTTCTCTTTCTCTTCTCTTGGTACAAAGCCATATGTACAGTACCTACCTACCTACCTACCTACCTACCTACCTTCCATCCGTCCATCCATCCATCCATCCATCCATCCATCCATCCATCCATCCATCCATCTATCTATCTATCTATCTATCTATCTATCTATCTATCTATCTATCTATCTATCTATCTATCTATCTATCTATCTTCTCCTTAATTCTCAGCCTCTCCACTCTCGCTTTCGCTTGTGCTCCTATTTGGCTTCCTTCTTTCCTTCCTCCTGATCTCCACGGCTGATGAGGGAGTGCCTGTGGGTTCTCCTGGCTGCCTCGCTGCCAGACAAAGCTTGGAACTCCTGCAGTTCCACTGACCAGGATCTGGAACTCCTGAAGCACGACGCAGTCCGCTCTCCTGGTCTCTCCACGCACTCACAAGCCACTCCAGAATTTTCTCCCCCTTTGCCCTCCTTGTCCCAGGGCCGGAATCTCTGGACTTGCAAGCTCCACTTCACATTTCCCAGGTGACATCTTCTCCAGCAGCAGGTCCTGCAGTATCTGCAATACTAAACCCCCCTTTCTCTACTTTTCCTCTTTCTTTTTATATCCTATATCCAGGACCTATATGTGTCACTGAATAGGTATCTTCCAGCAATATCCCCCCCCCCTTTTTTTTTTTCCTACATGGTTGTGGTTTTGCGCTGAGTCATCTGCCTTCCCTAAAAAAACAATGACCTTGGTACAAATTCAACCACTTTCCTTCCGCCAGGCACTTCAACCTGCCAGACATGCTAAGTTCAAACAATACTCCCATCCCCCAATGTCATGGCTGAAAGTGTTGATTTGCTTCACCCAACATGCCAAGACAAGAGATGGGTTCCCACGACACGTGAATCATACACTACTAACCTCTCCCCTCTAGCCCAGCTGAGGGTGTCAGGTGAGCCAAGCCAGAGAGTTCCAAACTGGCTATTGGGTCCCTTTAACAGGCCATTGCCTCTGTTTGCTTTCATGTTGCTGACCACCCAACTGCCCCCAACCCACTGCAACCCTCTTGCAACCTTTGAACAAGCCACTAGCAACTTCTTTGATGTCTTCAGAGGAAAATAGGAGGGTAGACCGTACCTTCTTGGAGAGAAGTAGTTTGCTAAGAACAAAAAAATGGGGAGCTTTAGAGAAGCACTAATTGAAAGCTGTCCACACCCTTCTCCAACCTTAGGCTCCTCAGCAAACGTCTTTGGCAAAGCTGGGGTAGTTAATCGAAAGGGATATGTTGTGCAAACACTCAACGAGCAGCTCCTAAAATGGCTTCTTGTGAGAAAATTCTTCAGAAGTCAAAGCCTCTTTCTCTTGCTGGTCTGGAGGAAAAGCTTCATAAAATGGCTTACAGTCAACCGTGAAAAGCAGTTGCAAGGTCAAAAGCTATTCATGGATACGGGAAAGCATGCATTTAATTGGAATAAATGGGGTCAGATTTACACACTTTGTTTCATCTCAGTGAAGATGCTTCCAAAGAGGGGAGCATAACAGGAGTAATCCTGATGGACTGTGGCAGAAGTTATGGCTCTCTGCAGGGCAGCTGTTCTCTGAAAAACAACACAGTCCCTGTGAGTAAGGCCTCTCCAGTGGCTCCACCTAGATTGGTGACAGCCAGAAGAGCACAAAAGCACTGGTTGGCTAGATTCACACAAGACGTTTAACTTGGTTCCTGAATCAACTGATTTTCAGGGTTTGCACCATACCTGGACCATAAACAAACCCAAAGGGCTGAGTCTGTGCAATACAATTACAAAATGTAAAAACACCTGAAGTTAAAATGAGCCAAGCTTGTGTGAATTGCAATCTCTCAGTTTTCAGCTAATCTGGTTAAACAGGTGGTGTGTATGAACCCAGAGAGTACAGGGATATATTTTATGTTGCAGGCATGATACCTCTTTCTTCATCAATGCTAGGAGAATATAAATTCATGATGGGGAATGTTAACTCCAAGTCTGTGAGTCACATCTACTGACATCCCCAGTTGAAGCATTAGAACTTTTCATCACCTAAGTCAAGTAGACATCCTGTGGACCTGCTGATATTATTGAATTGTAACTCCTAGCTGTTGTTCAGTTGATAAGTCATGTCCAACTCTTCGTGACCCCATAAATCTTATCACACCAGGCCTTTCTGTCCTTCTCTGCCTCCCAGAGTTTGCTCAGTTTCATGTTCATTGCTTCAATGATGCTATCTAACCATCTCATCCTCTGCCGTCAAGTATCTGAACTTGAGCTTCAGTATCAATCCTTCCAATGAGCAATCAGGGTTGATTTCCTTTCAGATTGACTGGTTTGACCTCCTATCAGTCCAAGGGACTCTTAGGAGTCTTCTCCAGCACCACAGTTCAAAGCATCAATTCTTCAACGCTCAGCCTTCCTTATGGTCCAGCTCTCACAGCCATACATTACAACTTTACATACATAAACCCCATGGACAATATCAAAAGGCTAAAACTCCTAGCAGCTGTAGCCAGATGTGGCCAATGCTGAAGGAGGCTGGGAGCTGTAGCTTGTCAAAACCTAGAGGTGATACCTTGTCCTTCTAGAAAAGTGCTTCAAGGAGGTATTTGGGAGTTTGCTGGCATCTCTTGAATGGTCCCTTTCTGGCATTTTGGGGATGAGGAGGGGGGTTAAAGGACAAAACTGGTACCTTAATCCTTTGCAGATGCTGAAGTCTACCTTTGTTAAAATACTTGAACCCTTCTCACCAAGCAATCCCTGTCCTTGCCCATTCTGGGAGCAGCAAGCCAATTTCAAACCCCCATTTGCTTCAGTCTCTTGTCCTGGAAAGCTAGTTCTCTCTGTTTTCATTTGCATAACTGAGGATTCTCTATTCTTTCATTCGGACAACTGGATGAATGTCAAACTGTTCCTAAGATGACAGACCTCCTCCCACTTGTGGAGACTTGCTTCAAATGATACTGCTGATTTTCTGTATTTTGTGAGTTTCTTAAACAAAAGCGAGAGAGAAAGAGAGAGAGAGAAAATGTAGAGTTTGCACAGATGAAACACATTTATATGCAAATGATGATTATTTTTGTCTTGAAACGTGTCATTAGTACTTTTTTTAGCAATTTGGGGAAATCGGTGGCATATGCATGCCATCGATTTCCCCAAGTGCTAAAAAAATACTGAGAGAGAGAGAGAGAGAGAGAGAGAGAGAGAGAGAGAGAGAGAGAGAGATCCATTAGCCGCTGATTGTTGATGGAGAAAGCATAGAGAGGGGGAAAAATGCAGGAAGTTGATCAAGCTCTGAATCTCTTTAGGTTCTGAGGCCTTTCAGAGAAAAAGGTAGCCATAACCAACTCAAGGAAATAACTTGCATTTGGTTAATCTAAAGAGTGATGAGAAACTCCTTCCTAGATGGGTTGTGATTGTGAACCTTACATGTCAGAAAATACACCATGCTTTAGCCACTGTTGGGGCTACAGCTTCCTGACTTGCTAAATAAGTTCAGACATTGACAGCTGGCCAGTCATAGGCATCTCCATGGAGAAGAGATGTGCTTTGTCATGGATGTACAGAGTCATGTTGCCCTAGCCCTCCTCTCTCCCATCAAAACACCCAAGGGCAGAATTGCAGAAGCTGTGCATCGGGGCCAAGGAAACACCTGGATCCCCCCCCCCCCGGCTCCCCAGCAGTCTCAAAATTCACTTATGGGAATCTGCAGGAAGCAGGAAGTCCAGGAAAACTGAAGCAAAGGAAGATATTTGTTAAGTCATCTTCTTTCAGGGATGATGTTAAAAAGTCTAGCAGGATTTTGTGCTAATTTTTTCTTCACTTCTTCTGTGTGGTGGTTAGTATCTCTCAGTTTCTCTTTTCTTTTCTGTTTTCTTTCTTTGAATAATAAGCAGTAGGGGATACGTTTGGGATAAATACAGAAAAATACAGAAAAAAAGAATCAGACCAGATCTCTTGCCTCTGTTCTACATTAAATATTTTATATTTTATATTCATGATGGAGAATGTCCAAAGAAATTTGATCAGCAGAGGGACAATCATTCACATAGACTGCAAGAGTTCATTATTAATAAGAGAAAGGTGGAATTCTTTGAGATTCTGTCTTCATGGTGGCTGGAGTCACTTTATTGGCTTCAATATCTACAAATAAGCATAGTTCAAAAAGAATAACAAAAGCAAGGTTTTGACGGAATTCAAAAAAATTATCATGCAAAATTCAGATAATTCATTAGACTTATAAGTAGATAGTGAAATCTGATTCAGAAAGTTTCTTATGTTAGGAGAAACCCAGACTAGATGTGGCTGACATGCCACAATGGAAGAAAAATGACAAGTTTATGCTTACAGAAAATTGTTATACAATGTACTATTGATGGTATATTATTCCAGTATTGAATGTGAAAATAGAGAATTTATTCCCTAATAATCATGGGAAATGTAACATTCAGATGGGATAATTTCTCATATTTGGTGACAATGTTCTAAAGCTCAAGAATTTTGGAAAATGATTTTAATGAGTGAAACATATTTTAAAGATGGATTTCTCGTTTCATTTTAATTAAATATTATTTCCCGTTGTCCATCAAATCTAGTGCCGTTAACCACTATGCTAAATTGACTTTCAAATATTACTGAGCCTTATATTTCTACCAAGTATACAGAACTGGCTTTGTGCATAGTAACAACTGCAAGGATTCTGTATGCTTCTCACTGAAAGTTATGAACAATCCCTTCCACAGAAAAATGGCAAATTAAATTATGGGAGTACATACTGATGTCAAAACTAACTTCATATTTGAAAAACAAATCGGACATAGAGTTTAATTCAATATGGAAACCATTTTTGGATTACAGTCTTATAAATTCAGATTGATGTAAGACATTCCAATAGGCAGATTTATATCACTGATATTTTGAAATTCTGTAACTTATTTTGTAAATCTTTCCATTGTTTGCTTTTTCTTTCCCCCTTTTAATTCTACTTTTGTCTTTTCTGATTGTACTTGTAAAGTTAATACAATAATAGTAGTAATAATAACAACAATTATTAAAAATTATGTAAAAAAGAAGGGGGTTGAAGTTGAAGTTATATTATGTTCTTCTACTAGGGTGACAGCTGGTTGATATGCCAACCAAGAAGAAGAGCATGTATTTACTTGAACACGGAGGTTGAATCTTTCACCCATCCTTTTAAAGTGCCCACTGTACTCACACTGGTGATCACAGCCCACACACCTGATCAACTCCACTCATGATTGAGGTATTCTTATTAAGTGACCAATACTCAGGTATTTCAAAGGCAGCAGCAAAATTTTTATTTATAGCTTTACCTTATAGCAATCATTTGGTGTCTTCAATGAAACATTAACTTTATAGGGTTTCTTCCTTTGATGTATGTATGTAATGTTACTTATGCATGTATTAATGGTGTGCCATATTTTTAAATTCTATGACTGGGTCTTTGGCTGTAGATACATAGATAGATAGATAGATAGATAGATAGATAGATAGATAGATAGATAGATACTATGAGGCCAGCTGTTTGATTTGCCTTATGGGCTGAATATAGCTGGATTGCATCTATGGAAGAAGCAAGAACCTCAGGAGACCCATATAAATAATGGATTGATATGAAATAAAGCACTACAAGGATAAGAAATCACTTGGTTATAAGCTGCTGATTAAAAGTGTGAGATAAATACAAAAATAAATAAATAAACTCAAACCTCTCTCTTCTGGCTTCAATATTAAGTAGATATTTTCGGGAAGAAGAATATACTAAACATGTTGATCAATGGAGAGAAAACTCTTACAATTTGCATGACTTAATCATTAACAAAACAAACGTGCATTAAAACGTGTAAATTAGGAGAAATGAACAGGAAAATGGATATCAATGTTCATGTATTTATGTGGCATTGAAGTGGCAAAAACACCAAGGTATGCAAGTGAAAACTTCAGATTGTGTGCGCATTCTTTCTTTCGGTTCTTTCTTTCCTTCTTTCCTTCTTTCCTTCTTTCTTTTGTTACAAAGTGTCCAAGCTTAGTTTATTTTTACTTCCTCTAATCACACAGCCTGTCAAGGCACAAGGATCCCACAGTCCTCCTTGTTTTCTCCCTGGGTGCTCCTGATAGGTTCTGTTGAAACAGGCCTGGTCAACAGTGGGGAAAAGGATAAGGTACATTTGCAAACTACTCTCAACTAAACACTGAGGCTATGAAGATTCCATTGGGGTATAAGGAGGCTGCCAATTCAAAGCCCCAATAAAGCTTTATTATTTAAAAAAATGCAATTGCTCTTGTATTCATGCATTTATCACTCACCCCCCACTTACCCCAAAGCCTCCTCAACAGAGTTGGCCAAGCATTGGCTAGAGGAACGGTAGCCACCAAGTCTGCATCCAGATGGGATGTGTTCCAGGACCCCTTTTTATCTCTAAAAATCCTTGTTTAATTGATTTGTTAAATTCAGCAGCTGTTGATGGGATTAAGGTTTTCTCTGGCTTGGCTCCCAACTTCTCTTTGTCCTCTGCTGGCATTTCTTTTGCATTTCCTGTGGCTCTTAATGATTTGGTTCCTTCTTATCTTTTTCCAAAGGCATCTTTTGACAAATTTCCAGCTTTTGTCCTCTCTGTGTACCTGTCCAGTTCATTTTTAAGCTACAGCTACAAATGTCATATTCAGCCTAGTCTCACAAATCCTAGGTTTATTTATCTGTTCCTTTTTATTTTCTCCCCTAACTTTTCAGATTTTATTTTTACCTTATTTTTGATGTGTGTGTCATTAAATAAAAAAGAAGAGAGAAAGGAGGATCTTACATCTCTTGGTGAAGAAAACAAATGATAGTTTCAAAATTGATGGATGTTAGGTAGGTACGGAGAGACAGACAGACAGCAGAAAAAGAGAGAGATACATGGTTTTTGCTTTATATTAATCCATTTTTTTGAAATACTGGTTAGTGTATTTCTGTAACTTTCTTCAGGTTGAGAATGTCTCTAGTTTTTTGCTTCTTGTCCAAAAGTTGTATTCACTCCCATCTTTCGTATTGTTCTTTATCTCCTGAGATGTTTGTGATTCATAATGTCCTTGTCTCCCTCTCTCAAGACCTGCCTGAGTCATGGTTTTGAAAGGCAGGAGATTCAGGTTGCAACACTTGCTCACAGCCTATATGGAGGTGGAATCATTACTCATGCTTGCCCACTGCAAGAAGGAATTAACAGCTCAGTTCACGTAACAGGAAAAATAATAGCTGTGTTTGTACAACATGATTATCTTGGCTAGTGGTGTGTGCTTGTGCATGTAGAAGGAAAAAAGAGATTGGTGTGTTGTGCAAATTCAGCCCATTTTTATGGCTCATATTCAACGTACAATACTGTGCAAAGTGAGGAAATGGGTCAGTTTGGTAAACTACTTAAGGGTGTGTATGACCCCAGCCTGGCTACCTCATTTACCTATTTAACTTTTCCCAACTTGGGGGTATGAGAGGGTGCTTGCTGTAACTCAGTGTGACTCCCTGCTCTAAACTTTCCTCCTGTCATTGAAAATGCCCTTGGAGCCTCACACCAAAATAGAGACTGTGGGTGCATTTGCATGAGGTATCTCCTTTTATTTGACCTTCTGTGATGATGATGGTGGTGGTGGTGGTGGTGGCGAGGATGATGACAATGACAATGAATCAGGAGAAGAGCCATTCCGGTTTCTAAATTCAGATCCAAATACCTGGGATACCAGAATTGGGAAAACCCTGCAAAAGGACTTCCGAAGCAGTTCAGATGCACCAAATTGTGGGGGTTGGGATCTTTATTAGCAAGGATACTTTTCAGCCACCTTCACCTGTTGTTGAAGTTCCTGTTCTTGCTCAGTGCTCAACCAAACAGCTTCCACACTGGCTGGTAGAGACTGTGTAACAACCATTTTTCCCCTTTTGATATCCTGTTCCTGAAGCTTTCTGGATGCTAGATAGACACGGTGGCTCAGGATTCTGAAGGAGAGTTTTTGCTTCAGCTTTCATTGATAGTTTTGATAGACTTGGAAGCTGGAGGAAAGCAATGAAAGACGCCTCACAATCGACAGATTTTTAAAAATGAGTTAATTGAGAGTGCCCTTTAAATTGACCAAGGGGTATTTAGTCTATCAATCTAGCCTACCTATTGACTAAATGTAGATCATATCACTCCTTTACTAGTGAACACAGGCTGAATGGTGACAGAAAAGGAGTCAAAACAAGGTAGGATCAAAAGGCTAAAAAGGATTCTAAAACTAAACATGTTCAATAGCCGAATGTGGAAAAAACAAACTTGTAGAGGACAAAGTCAAGTGGAATGTGGCATCTTGGAAATTAGAAGCCAAAATAAGAACCATCCCATTAAAGCAGGGATGGTGACCATAAGGTGCACTTAATATATTGGGAGGCAGAAAAGGCTGCAGTGATTCAGAGGGATGGGGCAATTCACACACATGGCTGGGGGCAGAATTTACTTTTTTCCTTTGTTTCTTGGAGGAAGGGGTATCTTTTTTGAGAAAAAAACTCTGTTATAAGAGTTAACATCATAGTTTTTCAGCACACCCTACCTCAAAAGCCATGCCACTGATTTCAGACATTGCAATCAGAGAAGACGGTTTGGGACAGGAAAGGCATGTTGAATTGCACCTGAAAAGTGGGGTCATTAGTTTGTCCAATGGTGAGAATCTCCTGAAACACTGGGGGGGGGGGGGGAGAAGGTTGGAGAAGAACACCTGCACCATTTTACATCTTTTAGGTGTGATGCCTCTGCTGCCTTAATAGCAAAAGAAAAGGAGCTACAGGGGGCATCATAGGAACTGAAGAGTGAACTCACCTGTGAGTTCAAATGAGGACCCAGTCTTATCTGTTTCATTTGACCAAAAGCAAAGAGCAAATTTAAATAACACAGCAAGTACTCATTAAGTGAGAAAGCATGTAGGACCAAATGGAACTACTGGAAAATGTCATTTCATCAGGTAACTTACGTAATAGATTGTGGGAAAGCTGTAGACATAATATAGCTTGACTACAGCAAAGAATTTAATGAAGTATTCTGTGAGATTCTGGTTAGCAAGCTAATTGTGCAGGCTGGATGGCATGAGAAGCGGATCCAAAGCTTGTTCAAAAATCATATTCATTGCTCATCAATGGTTCTTCATCACACTGGAGGGAAATGTTAAGTGGGGTGCCACAAGCTTCAGTCCTGGGCCTTTTGTTTTTCTAATGGTCTTAGCGACTTGGATGTAGAACTGGATGAAGTGCTCATTACAGAGGCCTGTGGCCTAAAACTGAGTGTGACAGTTAATACCCTAATAGACAGAATAACATTAAAACTGATTTTGGCAAGTTAGAGAAATGGGCTGAAAGGAGTAGCATGAAACTTAACAAAAGCCAGGGGACAATCACTTTGAAATGATGTTGCTTTAATCTTCCAAATGTCAAAGAAAGGGAAATGGGCATTGTATCATCCTATTTCAACACTGGCAAGTTCCTAAGTGGAAGCAAGAAACTGGTATTTAGTTTCAACTACTGCCAAGGGTTGTTTTTCCTTTATACCACTCGTTCAGTTTGGTGGAAGAAAATTCACATCTGGCGTTCTTTCAAAGAGTAAGAATTTTGGAGAATTCTCTTGCATTTCCCAATGATTTAGTAATGAGATGATCACCAAAGGAAATGTTCTACTTTCCATTGTACAATCCTCTCTCCAGTGATCTACAATCTCTCTTGGCTTCCCACATTTCCATTAAATAATCCTAACGGGGAATGAACGCCTTTCAAAAGTGGTTCTATTGTCACCTCCAAGAGAGAGTCCTGACCTTGAATTTCTCTACACTCCTGGAAATATTTGGGAATTCTTCCACTCAGCTCCTCTGTCCACAGATTTGGGGGAAAATTTCAAAAGGTTATTTGTACTGTGCTCAAAATAGTTGAGAGATAGAGGACTGCAAGAAGAGAAGGAATGATCACATACAGTGAAGTCTTGAGTATGGGACTGAGAAACAGCAGATGAACACATCCTTAAGGAGAAGAATAGGTTTTCTCCTGGACCTCCAGATTAAATCTTGGAGATGAAAAAAAAAAAAAAGGATCTGGTATTTTTCCCACCAGTTCTCATTTGCTTTCATGCAGCAGGACTAGTTTTCTGAGTTTCTTGAGGGTCTTGAGGGAAGACCCCATTGGTGGCATTCTCTTTTAGCAAATGGTGTTCCTGCCCTTCCAGAATGACAAGGTGACCAAGGGGAATGTCCTGTCTTTCACAACACAACCTTCTTTCCAATAGAACACAACCTCTGGGAAGTTTCTACATGCTTCTCTACATAATCTACATGCTTCTGCTAAATAACCACAATGCATTCAGTGAAATTAAATCAGGGCAGAATTACTTCCTGGGAAGTGTTTAGTAGTGCTGTACTTGTCCTCACTATGGAAAAGTCCTCTCCTTGAGAAATCATTTGAGAATGTCTCCTTTCCTTGGAGAATTTCCTTTTACTTTATTTTAATTTTTTGCCCATGAATGTCAAAAAGAACTTCAAAAGGCTACTGATGCCCAGCTCCATTGTTCAGCCTGGGCAGTATCCAACCTTGAGCTTGAAAGCTTAGAAGCCAGAAAGTTCTTGGAGTTTCCATTGTGCTCTTCTTATTTTCTTTTCTGTTCATTCCTTTTATACTGGACAAGAGATATTACAATTGCAACATTATATTTATCTTTGACTCCACATGCAGGCAGTCATCTATTATGGGCTGATGACATATGTAGTGAAATTGTTATTGCATTTATAATTGGTTTTTGTATGATGTACCTCTCAATGAATTGAGGATTGATTTTGGCCTGCTTATGTACATGATAAACTTCTCTATTGTAGAAGATGGTCTTTATTACAATATACTGCATCTGGTGTTTGAGTCATGTTCCAGCATCTGCACGTTGTCTATTACCCAACAGATGGCTTAGTATTAACACACATTGGTAAGCGAAGCTATGGCCAGGAAGTAAATTCCCAAAAACCCTGATCGGTTCTATCCTATCAGACTTGGAAGTTATCTACCAATGATGCATAATTCATATTGTACTTGGTTTGCAGAAGAAGCAAGATAGAAAGGAGACTGACACTTCTGAACTCTGATTTTGGAGAAGTCCCCTAAGAATACCATGGATAGCCAAGAAAACAAACCAGTGGATCATCAAGCAAATCAACCCAGAGTTCTCACTCAAGGCACAAACAACCAGGCTCAAATTATCTTACTTTGGACACATGATGCGAAGACCCAGCTCTCTGGAGAAGGCTCTGATGCTGAGAAAGGTGGAAAGAAAGAGAAGAAGAGGACAACCAGAAGCCAGGTGGATGGATTCAATTATTGTGGCAATGGGTGCACCATTGCCTGAAGGACCAAGTTAGGGACAGATTGTCACGGAGAAAATCTGTCTATGTGGTCGCTAAAAGTCAACATTTCCTTCAATCAATCAATCAATCAATCAATCAATCAATCATTTTAAAAAAGTAAAGGAAGCTGAACTTTCTTGCATCCAGAGTTGGACCATTAAGAACAAAAACAAAATGCTCCAAAATGGAGCTAGTTTTTGACTTCTCCATACTGTTAGGTCAACCAAATCTCTGGGCAGAGAAATGCAGTGCGTGATTTCTCTAATAAACCCTTGACCTTAAATAAGAAGTGACTCCATACTCTCCCCATAAGAATTTCTCCAAAATTCTCTTCCTGTTGAAATAATTTGTGATGGGGGGGGGGGCTGCCAATCACAACCAATCTGCTTCAGCGAGGCACTTCACCTCCCCAAAGAGTCCTAGGGATGCAGATATTCATAGGTTCAGATGCAAAGATGCAGTGCGTCTTTAAGAGCAAATATTCTCAGAAGCGTGTTTATAAACATGGTGCTAGTTTCAGTATTAACTTCTGAGCATGCTGTGATCCCCCATACACCTTTTTGTGGAAATTCTGACTCTGGACTCTTGGACTGACCCTCGATCTTCCTTCTGAATTAGTCTGATGCCTCTTCAGCTGTTCTTGTGTAATCCAGCCTGATTGGATTTGAAGATTCAACCTTGTGACTGATTTACTTTGAGCCACACTGAGATTTAATTTGAAATATATATATATATATAGACTGTAATGGGGAAGCTTAAAAACATAAGCCTCACTTTTTGTTGAACAGGATGAAAGCAGCGAAGATGGTGGATGCTTTAGAGGACATTAATCCTATTTACTTTGACCTGGATACGTGAAGAATTCCTGGGATGCTCCACTTAGCATGACACAAGAATCACCATTCCTCTGTTGCCTCCGCTTCCAAGGTTCCATGGAATGCCCGAAAAGATGGCACAGCTGATGAACGTCTTTTTTTTATAATAGCTTTATTAAGTCTTGAGAAAAAACAATAAAAACTAGCAAGGACTCATATTAAGAAAAAGAAGAAAAGTTGAAAAGAGAGAAAATGGTAAAGTTTAAAAGTGCAAAAAGGAAAAAGAAAGAACAGAAGGAAAGAGAGAGTTGACTTCCGACCCTTCTCACAACAGATATCAGTAACAATATACATCCAACTCTTATTCTGTTTAAAAAAACAACTTCCGCTATTTCTATTAATCCATATTATTTCTAATCATCAAAGCCATATAACAAAGCTTCATTTTTTTTCAGTAACTCACAAAAAGTCCCAAAAGGGTTTCCAGATAGTATTAAAACTACACTTTGTCTTACCACGAATCAATGCCGTCAATTTCGCCTACAGCAGGCGAACGTCTTAAGCCCCTCCTTGGATGGTCCCTTCCTCACTGACTTTGCTGGGGAGACACGCTGGACAAGGAACGTTGGCAAACCTGACCTTCTCTAGAAAGAACTTGATTGTATCTTCTTGGCAATATTCTGTGTTTGGTAGCAGAAGAAGGGTAAGCAGGCCAGCACAATGATATACGATGCCATAAAGGTAGACCGGCCACAGTAGAGTTACAAGTTCGGGCTGCAAAAATCTATCCCACCACTAGAAGGCAGCTAGGAATTAGAGATTTCTGTATCTCCTTTCCACCATCTAGTGGAGCTCCAGATTTGTGCAGCCAGATCTAAAGCTATAGACAGAGTCAATGGCGTTTGGAACCTTGCCATTGGCTATTTTTTAAGCAGTAAATGTTTGTGGCAGCACTTGTACATATGTGTTAGACTAACACCCACTCATTTTCAGGCACCTTAACCCAATCATGCAGAATGTAAACATAAGGGCTGTCTTGGACCCCTGTTCAGATTGCAGAGAGGTCCGTTGAGCAGAAGTGAGTCCATAAGCACAAGGGAGAGCAAAGAGGAGGCTGTGGCTGAAGTTGAGAAAGGGGATGAAGGCCAAAGGAAGGCCAACTTTGCCACCCCAAAGAGCTCTGATAGGTAAAGAGTTGAGCAAGGCGATAAATGTCATTAGGTACTGCTCCTGCCGGCGTTCACACCATTCTGTCCCCCGGCCTTCTCCGTATAAGGAAACGAAATTGCAGATTTCCAGAACCACTTCAGAAGCAGCTTTTTTATGCCAGCACAGCTGGCTGCCTGCCACGATCCAGAGATATGCCAACTCAGGCAGAACGTTTAGAAGCAAAGAGTCCTTTCTACCTGGAGCTAAAAACAGCAACTGTAACGTAGTCAAGGCTTGGCATGGGTTGAGGCCAGGAAACTGATAAACCAGCAACAAAGCCAAGGGAAAAGAGGAGAGACATGGTGAGGTGGAATCCAGAGTTCAAAGCACAGCACAAGGTAAAGATGGCAGAGCTGAGGCTTGAAAAGTTGTTCTCAGGGTTTTCTTTCAAGGAAGGAGGCTGAGAAAGAAGCCAGGCTGAGCCATCACCCAGGTGCACAGCTGAGGTCCCTGACTCATTGGAGTCTCCTCTCCAGCAAGATGCTTCTCGGCCGGTCTATCTGACCTGCAGAGCCCAGCCCTCTGCTTTTGTATCTTTAAAGCACACCTCCACTTGGAACTGGGGGGGGGGGCAGAACCTCAGAGTCTGAGGGGTTGTCAGTGGGTGCAGGCAGGAAGTCCAGGGGGCTTGTTGGATCTGCCTCAGCCAGAGCAGAGTTATTCAAGGTTGCTGGAATCACCCCCTCCAGGACTATGATTTCTAGAAGCCCCTGGCTCTACTTCCTCCTCCTCCTCCTCATCAAAGGATGAGTCCAGCAGGGCCATAATGGCAGCAGAAAAAACATTGGATACACTTTGCATGGCTACAAAGCGATTCAGAGCCCCCGGAGATGGTGCCTGACATCAAAGAGGCTCTCCAATTTTTCAATCAAAAAGTAGACGGAAGCTCTGCCAAATGGAAGCACCCCTTCAAAACTTTATAGAGCCAAAGTCATGTGCTTATGTGGGACTGTCCCTACCACCTGCGGTGAGCTACTGACTTTTTGCATTAGTGAATTAGGAATTGGTTTATTAGCTCAGTAGCTCTATCCCACTTCAGATACTGTAGGGTGGGAGAGAAGCCCCAGCTAACAGCACAGAAGAGAAAACTGATTCGAAACCATCCTGACAGATCTGTATGTTGGGCTGAGGTCTACATAGCATTCCACATATAATCCTGTCGTTAGATGCACGCCATCCTTCAAAAAACAAAACAAATGCAAGACCAATGGAATAGTCTACCTTGAGAAGTAACAAACTCTCTTTCTTGAATAGAAGAAATGTTTTTAGCAGAGGCTACATTGGAAGTGCACAACCCTTGGGCTACAATACATCCCCCCACTCAGGCCCTCAAATAAGGCTTCACCCCGACCAACATTTGACCTGGGTGCTTGGCAGGCAGAAAACCTTGTTTTATCATAGATACTAGAAAAACTCTAAAGCAGAAAGCCAAGAACTATGGATAAGACTCAAGACTATAGTAGTCCTAAGGTTCAAGTCTTGTCTTTCCTCCTTCCTGGGCATCTTAACAGACCGATGAAGATTGTTTCACTAGGGAACTGTGGTTTGCATCTTTGCTTTGTTGTTGTAATGGAGGTGGGACTGGACCCTCAGACCAATGTTATATGGTTTACAGTCAGTGGCAATGATGTCAGTTTGTGGTGTTTCAAAGAAATAGCAGATTAAATAGATGAATTAGATCTTTGGTAGCTTAACCCCTTTGTTTTCTTTTGAGACCATCACATTCCTAGCCAAAAAGTAAACAGAGGGCAACAGGCCTTCTGCCCCTGATTGCCCCGTGACCTCGCTGGATTATCATAATGCCCCCTTTGGCACTTGGAGTCCCAGCTGCAGAAAAGTTGGCTCTCCCTGGATGATCAGCACTGCTTCAGGTGCCCTTGAAGTCTGCATTGCTAAGGAAAAAGGCCACGGCTCACGTGATCCTCTTCAGTTGAAGGACCACTTCACAAAGCAAATCTTTAGCAAATGCCACAAATGGGTGTTTGCAAGCACTTGTATCACAGAGGGACACTTGTTAGAGACCCCTGATTAGCAGAGCTTCCCTATGCTCAGCAGCCAGCCCAGGTATGTGCAGCTTAGTATATAAAATGGCTTTAATCTAAGCATCTCTTGATATTTTTTTACCGGAAACTCTGAAGAACTCTAGGAAAAAAATGAACAGAGGTTTCTTCTTCAATGCTTCCTAGAACAGTCATGTGACCCTACTTTTCAACATCCTTGGCAGTGCTGCAAGGTTACAAAACTTTTCTAAAAGTTAAGGAAAGACAGGCAAGGTCCCTCAACTAGTTTCTCTGTAAGAGAAAAAAAATGCAACTTCACCATCCTTCTTGGGTCCAACCTGGTCAATTTTTCTATGGATTTTTAAGGAAAAATCAGCTATTTGAAATGAAGGGAGATCAGGATATGGGGCCATCCAATCCAGGCCTATTAATCTTGGAACAAGAACCTGGGGTTGTGTTTTTTGACCTCTCGGTGTTTTCGGCACAAACTTTCTGAGCAGCTGGCGTTTTCCATCTGCTTTCCCCATCATCTAGTGCAGTGTCTATGAGGGCAGTTCATTTTGCTGTCCCCAGAATAAGCATGCATTCAAGAGCCTTTGTTTGTGAGTCTATCGTGTTTTGCTAATTTGTCAGCCAGGGCTCGATAACCATCCTTGGCCACTTGGAATCCTGCAAATTGATAGTTAGGCACTCGAGAATGCTCTAAGAGTGCGCCTCGTCTCTTTCCGTGACCCTTACTTCCTGTCTGAGTGCCTCTAGAGAGGCAGATTTCATCATCTCGCCCTTCATTTTCCTCGTTGAGAATTACTTAATAGTTCAGCACAGTCATAGCCGATGAAATGCATTCCTAGGTTTGTTAACCATGATTGGGCAGCGGTTCCTTGGCAGGGTGTTTTTGTTCCATCGCTGTGCCTGGCATCTTCCCCAGCCCTACCTGGAAATGGTGGGACCTGAACCTGATCACCGGCACCTCTCTTTCCCCAGAGGGAAAATGCTTTCCCAACTCCTAGACAGAGTCTTCCTGACCTCCATGCCAAGCATCCTCATTGTGTTCATTGCTTGTATCAGTCTCGGGTGGATACTTTTGTAATCAGTGCCTGCATCAGTCTGACTGTGCCCACACTCCTGGGCCAAGCAGAAAGAATACTTGCTTAGCAGGCAAAAGCAGCACTGTAGAGCCTTCTGCCTGCACACTCCTGCCGGTCTGGTGCCTCATCCTTCTTGGGATAATTAACCCACACATATGGTGCCATCTGCAATGTGTCTGCCACCGTGTTTGAACCACTCTGGTTTATTTCTGGCACAAGCCAGAACAGAAGCCAAGAACAAACTGTGCCTTCTGACTTTAGCTCATTCCAAGATATATAAACTAGAGTCCCGGGTTCAGATGACATCATAAAAAAAAAAAAAAAAAACCACAAATAGTGCCAGTTTGTATGAGGAGCCAAAGGGAATGATTGCAACTGAATGGATGTGGCTCTTGTATTTGCAATATAGGTTTTAAAATATTGGTTCAGTGGGGCTTACTCCCAGATAAGTGTAAGAATGTAGAATCATGTTTTAGAAAATAGCTCTTCATTCCCTTCCCTTCTTCTGTGCATGCAAGTGCTTACTGTCCATGGGTATTTCTCCTTCGTCTCCTCCTCCTCCTCCTCCTCCTCCTCCTCCTCCTCCTCCTCCTCCTCCTCCTCCTCCTCCTCCTTCTTCTTCTTCTTCTTCTTCTTCTTCTTCTTCTTCTTCTTCTTCTTCTTCTTCTTCTTCTTCTTCTTCTTCTTCTTCTTCTTTGTAGTGCACTGTAGGTGAAGTTACCACTTCTTTTTTTTTTTACTAAATTGTGTTTTTATCTGCCACTCGTGCACCATCTCTGATATGCTTTCTTTTAGAAAAAAGGGGAAATTCAATTTTTAAGAAAGAAGCACTGGAGAAAGAAATCTTCCTCTCAAAATTAATTGCATTATAACTGATCAGAAGCCACAGTAATATCTGGGGAGTGAGTGCCGCTGAGCTGAATTTGAGAACTGTCCTTCCAGTGTTTTTCTCACCTGGATGAGTCTCTAAATTCCCGTTTGCTTCCACACCAGGCTGTAGAGTAACATTTCTTCTCTTCTGTCATAATGAAGACCAGGTCTTTCTTGCTCAGAAATCTATAAAAACTGCCTCTTCCTGGGGTCATTTCCATCCTTTGGCTGCTCTGAGTCTCTCTACATACCAAGCCCAAGACATTTTCTGGCTGTGTACAAAATAGCAGTCCTTTTACAGTCCAACTTACCTCTCCAGATCTCTCTGCTGAAACTCGTCTTGCTTTTTTTCCAAACTTGCAAAAGTTTTTATGAGTTCACTTGTGTGACTCCAGTCAACATTCATTATTAAACAAACCATGGCTTAGTGGCCTGAATCAACACAGCCATTAAGCATGAATCATTTCCTATGCTTATGAATTCTTCCACTTCTTCATGTATCACCTATTACCTCAGTTGGAAGCTTTGATGTAACTTGGAAAGAGGTGACAAGGACAGTGATAGAATGCTGAGAGTTCTGCTGAAGCCATCAGTCAGTCTTTTTATTTCAGTCATTGACCAGCAAAACCGAACCACGGTTCTTTGACCCAGCCTAATCTGGGTTGGAATTGCAATTCCCAGAATTCTCAGCCAGGATGACCTTTGTCTGAATAACGACAATGAATCTCCCCTCCCCAAAGTGCCAATCTCATATTAAAAGTGAGGATTGGAAAGCACAGAGTGACATCTGAACATGACAAGCTTTGGGCACCATTGTGATAAAAAGGGAGACCTACAAATCCAGAATTTTCAGTGGCTGAAATCTTGTCTTTGTCATGAACTCCCTTGCAATAGGCATGCTCTTTGACAGCCCAGCTCCCCCCAGGAAGAAGGAGAATCATGCCAGACTATACCATAGGGTGGTCGTTGCAATTAAATAGATTGCAAAGTCTTTAAATGCTTTAAGACTGGCATGTAAGATCTCATTAAGAACGCAATAGATAGAGCTTTATAGAGGACTGTAGAATATTTTGGTTGTGATCCATGGATGACAGTCAGTGAAAGCCCCAAGGTACTGAAGCCTTCTGCTTGTCTACCCACCAGATTCTGGAAGTGGATTTTTCAAACTATAAAAAATCTTGATGTTCAAAGGGCTCAGGAGAGGCCAAAAGTTCTGAAGAAGAGTTTTGAAGTTAAAGAGTCCAAAGCCCTTCCAGTCTTCATTCCTATCACTGACCAAAACTGGAAAATTATAAACAAGATCATCTTTCCACAGTGGCAAGCAGTTTGGGCATTCTGAACAGTAGGTTTAGGCTGCAGTACTCTACTGACTACTAAGAAAACAGTGATCTACTAGAGAAATAAGATATAAAGAACATATATAGAAATACTGTACAAAATAAATCCCCAAACAGATGATACTTATGAAGGCTTGATCCGTGAACTAGAGTCAAACATTCTAGACAGTGAAGTTCAATGAGGCTGTATATGGTGCTGCCCTTGATGAATACTCAACTAGTTTCAAAAGCAGAGAGCCAGTTTGGTGTTGTGGTTAAGACACCAGGCTAGAAACCGGGAGGCCGTGAGTTCTAGTCCTGCCTTTGGCACAAAGCCAGCTGGTTGACCTTGGGCCAGTCACCCTCTCCTAGCCCTAGGAAGGAGGCCATGGCAAACCACTTCTGAAATCTTGCCAAGACAACCACAGGGAGCTGTCCAGGCAGTCACTGGGAATCAACACTGACCTGAAGGTGCCCCCCTCCCCAAAAAATGCAGTGGCAACTCAGTTTGCACTCTGGCATTAAGGCTGGGATATCAAGGGAGTCCAATATACATGTGTCTGCAAGTTTGTTACATAGTACGTCCTTTTTTTTCTGTTTCGAATATTTTAATTTTGTCTGGTTATAGGGTTCTTTTATACTGTTTTTTGCAAATGGGTTGTTCACTGCCCCAAGTTTTGTATTTAAGATGGGCAGCCAAATAATTTCTCTAAATAAAGAAATGGCCCTAGAAAACATTGCTAACAAGCCTGCAGAACCATTTAGACTCTTACAAAATGATGCAATTAAAGTGTTACGTGTCATTTGTAAGCAGGTACAGAAAACACAGCAGTGGCCAAGAGACTGGAAAAGATTATATTTCAGGACCAAAAAAGAATAGTGCTAAAGAAAGCACAAACTACTGAATTACACTTGTCTCCCACTCTGTTGAGATAACAGTCAAGATTTTGCAGTCCATATTTCAACAACACATGGAATGAGAACTGCCAGATGTACAAGCTTTGATTAAGAAGAGGCAGAGGCAACTGAGAGGTGTTCATGCTTTGCTGATTATACAAATGCTTTTGACTGTGTAGACTGCAATAAATTGTGAATAGCTCTTAAAAGCGCAAATGTAACAGGCCAGTTCATCAAGCAATTGGTATGAGGGCCAAGAAGGAAAAGTTAGAATGGAAGATGGAGCAACAAAATGATTCAAAATTGGGAAGGCAATACACCTGGGTTATTCCACCTAATTAATTTAACTAATATATTGAATATATCATTAGAAATGCTGGACTAGAAGAAATAGAGATTGGTATGAACACTGTTGGGAGAAACATCAAGAACTTCAGATAATGCTAATGATATGATGGCTGGAAGTGATGAAGATTAAAAGAATGTCTAGTTGGATGTGAAAAAAGAGAGTGCAAAAGCTAGTCTTCTGCGCAGTCTTAAAACAAACATATATGTCAACAGGCAATGCCAACCCAATGAAAATAGGAAAAGAAGAAGCTGAAGTAGCAACAGGCCCTTCCTAGGTCAAAAATTCATAGGAATGATGATGATGGCCATGAAGTAAGGAGATGTCTGCTTCTTGGGAGGAAAACTATGAATGATTGAAAAACAAAATCACAGTGATAACTAAGCTATGTGAAGGAGATGGTTTTCCCTCTTGTAATGTATGGCTGTGAAAGCTGAACCTTCAAAAAGGCTGAATGAAGAAAAATCTATACCTGGAGGTGCTGGAGAAAATGATGGAAAATACTTTGGACCACAAGTAGAACAAATCATTCAACAGCAGATGAAGTAAAGCCAGACTGCACTACTGACAAAGCTAAAGCTTAACAATTTAGGACACATAGTGTGAAGACAAGAGTCATTGGACAAGACCCTGATGCTTCAAAGAATGGAAAGTTATCGAAAAAGAAGCCAATGAGATAAGGTTACTAGATGCTATTACTCATAGCACAAGAACTCAGAGAAGCAGGTCCTTCCAAAGAGGAGACTCTTGTCAAAGTGGTGTCCTTCAGGTCACAAAAAGTCAGAAGTGACTGAACAACAACAAAACCTTTTCTACTTATTTGCAGGTTAAATCTCAGCAAGCAGTGATGGGGAAGATTTTTTATGTGCCCTCCATTTTATTTTGGGCCTCTGAGGGCTGGGGATGGTGTTCTCAGGGTTGCAATCACATTTTTCTATCTGTTCTTCTTGAATTTCAGAGGGTTCCTCCCAAAAGGTAGGTGCAAAGACTCCCACATTTAGATAAATCCAAATGTTGTAAAAGTGTCAAAAGCTTTTTTGAGATGACAGTGGGAGTGTGGGAGCAGCAACAGCTACCATTCATTTTTAGCAAAGCAATATTTAACATTTTCTGTTTTGTTCTTTACAATATTAACATACTGGAATAGCAATAATCCTACAAATAAACAAGTGGGCCTTTGAGTCGTAAATGCACTGATTAAAATTTGCCTTCACCATTTAATCAACTGAGGCTTTAGTTTGCTAATCTGCCAATTAAGCCAATTAAAGCTTTCAGTCCTAGAAATTAACCACTGCACCACTACAATCCGGTTCTCTGTCTGCCAGTCCAAGAATAATCGCCGAGTTTGGATGACTCCAGCTTCCAAGAAATTAAACGAGGCATGTGCTCTTTAGCAGCGCCTGAAAGTATATTATGGGCCAGAAAGGAAGTAAGCTTGTGTCTAAATCTACAGATACAAAATCCAATGGTTCACAACCTGCAGGCTTTCAAGTCTTGGCTGTAGCCCAAGGACCCCATAAAAACTGCTGTGAAATCATCACTTTTAATGTGATAAAATGAAGGGAAGTGACGCATGGGGTGAAATCATATTGACTACTTATTTATTTGTTTACAAAACTTGCATGCTGCCCCCCCTCTAGGGCCCCACACACTTTATAAAATAATACAGTCCATAAAATGACAAATCTGACACTATATGCCTACGGTATGGCATGTTCACGACGTTTAAATGAAATCAACATTTTTTCCTTTTTCCTCTCCTGCTCCTTTTTCGAATGCTGCAGCACGATGCTCAAGAGCCGTGTGTGGCCCTCGGAATGAAGGAAGGGAATGGAAATTTTAGCTTTTGCTTCTGGAGAAGAGAAAAGCGAGCCTCTACCTCTGTTTGTTATGAAGATCCCCAGCAATTCTGCCGTTACCCAAACTAAATCAAACATTGTGTGCGTGTGATGTATTTATGTGGGTGGGTGGGTGGGTGGGTGGGTGGGTGGGTGGGTATGCCAGAAAGGTGATGTAAATCTGAGCTTGCAGTAAGAAGGAAGTAAAAAATATGACAATCTATGTTATAAGCCTGTACCACATCAACCGTCTATGTTGAATTAGGTCTCTGGAGATGCTGCTGCAGTGAATATTGGGGGATTATCAAAGCCTACAGAAACAATGACACAGGCTGATCTTGAAAGAAAGAGCAGAAGAACTGCGGTATCTCTCTTGCTCTCCATTGCAATCATTGCCACAATATAACCTTTCTTTTCCAGTTACAGCACATATTTCCCAACAGAAATTGTACCAGGAGGGGAACTGGGGCATGAATGCTGCTTTCCCCAAAGCTGTGATTTCCTCCCACTTCCACCCTTCTTTGAGGAATGGGGGGAAAAAATCCAACATAGTGTCATAATTTATATTTAAGCAGCTTTTCATTGGGTTGAAATTTAGAATGCATTAGCCTGCAGGAAGAAATAACATAATGAATGATTTCAATAAAAGTTAGGGGCTAAAATGCTGCATTGAGGACTGGGAAATCTGTACTCAGAGTTTCAGCCAGAAGATCACCTTTGCCCATTCACTGGCATCTTTGAGACTAATCTAACTCACTGAACATCATGTTCAAAGGAAGCAAGCAAGGTGATAAGCATGGACTGAAATCCTCTACAATGCAGTTTCCCAATTGTTTCTTTCTGTGAAAAAGAAACTTTGGTTTTTCTGCTTCATTGTCAGAAGCGTGCATGAGAATTCATTTCAAATTTATTTTGAACGTACTTTTTTCAACAGACGTCATTGCTGCAGAAGCTTGGAGGGTGGTACAGGAGGGCCGTATGTGTCTCTGCCACTCCATAACCTTCCTGCTGTCTGTACTTTCTGATCTGAAAAAGTCCAATGAGAGAGGTTTCCATGAGGGTTAATTGGATGGAGGATGGAGACCATGGCAGTCCTTATTATACAGTGACCGAGGGGACACACACCCCTCTTTGCCATCTCTTAACTAAAGTAAATGCAAGGATGCCACACTCCGTCTATGAGAGTTTAATCAGATTTCTCTTCTTTGAAAACAACAGCCATCGCTAGCAATTCATTTTCCATCAAATTGAAGGAGAATGACTTGGAGAAAAATCCACGAACTTTATGACACAGCATTAGCTGTACATGTCTCCTTCTGCTGTCAAAGATCTGATTGCTCCAGGTGAATCACTCTGCATTTTGAGGCTGTCTTGGAGAAACGCCCTGAGGTATCTTCCTCAACGGACTGATTTATTTATTGCTGCCACGATAGACAACCGCACTACAAGCAGCAGCAGGTAACTTCAAAGTACCTACGGCATCCCTTGTTCACGAGGTTCAAAGAGGGCATTATTCTGAGGCATTGTGGGTAATGAAAACCCCTACCTTGCAATGGAGGTGATGCTTTGAAAGGAGGGCCTCTCAGATCGCTGCTGGCCCATTTGGGGAGAACGGGGAGCTGTCCAACATGTCCAGGTGCTGAATTCAGCACTGACCACCATGCTCAGAGGATACGGAGGACTGTTTATACTCATGTGCATCGCCTACCGTTAAAGCCTAGCCATTGTTATTCTTGCCTTATCAGCATCATATTTAGAAAATCAGAATTTTATGAATGAAAGGATGCAGAGGACGGAAATTCTCAAGAAAAGGACAAAACTGGTGAAAATAAGAATGAACAAACTGACATGCTTCCAACTCATGTTCCTTTTTCACCTGCTTATACATTCATTACACCTGACGTTCATCTGAAGCAGCACATTTATTTTGAACCAAGTCAGCACAAACCTTGATGTTTATGTAGCTATTAAAATACACATTTAAATGTGCATTTTTTTCCAAATGCACTTTTTTACTTCCATGTCTTTTAGTCTCGTCAGATTGTTTCATTTATCTTCACCGATAACATGCTTTGAGGCTGATTTATAAAGGGCATGTTATTAATATTTTAATAAATTAGTTTCTCTCAAAACCGACTTCCATACTTTTGGACTGTATTGGAATGTAATTGCACTGGAATCCTCAGGAAGTGTGCAAACCTTATATGGACATTTTGCTGAAAGAAAAAAAATGATATGATTTATGGGTTTGAGGATTAAAAAAATATAGACTAAGTGAGGGGCTGAAGGGATCTGTGTAACATCTTAGAGGGACAGAAGATTATAAGATTGCAATTATCAATTATCAAGGGAAGGTCAGAAGTCATTATATTTTATAACTTTAGTTTCTTCTTCTTTTTTTGTCTTGTACTTTTTCCTTTTCTTTATTTTCCATTTCTTGCTTTTTCTTTATATTTGCCTTTTACTTCATGAAGACAAACACAACCTGAGGGAGGAAACAGCATTTTTTTTTTCTACTCTGACCCTGATAATTTGGGGCAAATGGATGCAGATTTCAAATAAACACTCTTGTCTTGAATCACACGCAGCTCTTATTGTTAAACAGGAAATGAAGTACAAATTGCTTGCTAGTTGTATAAGCGAGGATGTTTCCCAAAATATGTGCAGGATAAAACACATTTTCATAAGGGTAAGCAGAATTCTATGTGTGTGAATTCTAAAATAAGTCAAATTAAATTTAGTGGGGCTAATTCTTAGCTAAATCCATACAGCTTTCAGCCAGAAATGAGAATCAATTAGCCTCCTTCTCTCTCTTATCTCTGAAGGCGGCTGCTTTTAACTGCTTTTAACTTGGAAGGCAAAAAACCAAGAGCCAACGAGAGTACCCAAAAATCCACATAATAAAGCCCCCAAATCCGCATATAATGAGGAGGGTGATGTTTACACAACGCCTTTAATCTGCTTATTGAATTAACCCATTTTCTAAGTTTGTACAATATGAACCAGAAGCTAACAAAACAGACTGGGTTTTTACATTACATTCAACTATGCACTCTCATACAAAAAAATCCTAAGTAAAAGTGAGCACTAGGCAAGTTAATTCTGGTGTGTGAATGCATCTTCTCAGGTGAAGATACCCTGGATAAAGAAGTTGTGCAAGCAGAGGGTATGGCCCTCAGGGAAACAGGGTTGAGAAAGAAGGAAAAGCAGTTCTCCTGAGAAAGCAGCTTCTACAGATAAGGCATGGGAGGAGAGAGAAGAAGCGGATAACCGGCAGCAAGGTGGGTGCAGTCAGTTAGAGCCATGATTGGTGTACCATTGGGAGACCTGAAGGACCAGATTTAGGATAGATCATGCTGGAAAAAATTGATATGGATGTGTTGCTAAGAGATGGTCACAGATCAAACATAATAAGACATATGCTTCCTTCCAGCAACTTCTGCTCTTGCGTCTTCCATCTTTTTCTATCAGGCTAAAGCCATGATCTGTTTGTGGCCAAGGGCCCACAAGGGCCTTTGATCCAGCAGACCATTCATGGTGTATTAGGAGGAGGCACAGAAGAGACAAAGGCACTCTGGGAATTAAGGAGAAGCATTGTAGGAGGGTACTTGTCTGAGTGTCCCCTTTCTGATTTCTCTCTTGTAGCTAGGATGAAGCAACTTGCTCCATGGTAGCAAGGATTATGCTATTGCTTTCTTAGGCCAGTACTTGGGGCGACCAGTCCATGGTATCTCCCAGAAAAGGGTCTGAGTACGAGAGGTTTCTCAGTCTCTGCTGACACCTGAAGAGCCACCAGAAATCAGAGCCAATAATATTCAGCTGAGATGGACCAAGAGTCAGTCCTAGGTCAGGGCCTCCTCTGGCACATAGCAGAGTAAAGCAACTATGGTTGGAAGGGGGTGATTCAGAGCATGAATTTGTCTAAATGGACCTGGTGATGGTGAGGTACTACTTAGATTCCACTTCAAGCAGCAACATGTTTTGGGACTGACATCTACAACTTTCTGTAAGATTCTAGATGCTACTAGGATGCTGCAAATATTCAACTTGTTGATTTGATCCAAAGGCAATTTGAGCAAATGTCTGAACTGAACTGGCAGTTCAGTTCAAATCACTGAATCAACCTGCATCTTTCTGGATTGATTTGGGCAACTGTGAAGTTTTTCAAGCATGCACAGAAACACCTCTCTCTCTCTCTCTCTCTCTCTCATTTTCTCTTTCTCAAATTGATTAGAAAGTCTGAATTGAATCTGTTTGATTTGACAGTGCAGTTTGGATGCCTGAATCAAATTCAATTGATTTTCCAAATGAAATTTGAACTCCAGATTGAATTAGATCCCTCATCCAAATAGATGATGCCAATCAGATTTTGTAGGATGCCCCAATTCTTTGCCTGCATTCAGCAGAGCCAATGCTATTTGGGGAAGAGGGGAAGAATATCTTCCAGGAGATGCATCCCATCTCTATGGCAACTGGAATGCAGTAAACCCAAGAATGCTTCATTTAAAAAAAAAAATCCAACTGTATTCCAGCACAGTACTTTCCAGAGCACAGAGGGGTCACTTCGCACAAGTCCCGGGAAGCCTCAGAGAACTGTGTTAACAAGAAAGGAAATTAAGCATGTAATTCTCAGGACATTAGCAAAGGAGAGTCCTCCAGAACTTTTATTTTTCTTTGCCTTGGCTGGCACCATGCTCAGTAATGAAGAGACAAGGGAAAATATCTAATGAATGGAAACTGTGGACGGAGACATGTTGGTCTTCCCCTATCCTAACCAAGAATGTGGGGTCACCTCATTAAACTGGCAGTTTAGAATCACTGAATGGAAGAGATGGAAGGGATAAGATAAGATGGAGATAATTGAGTTTAACTTTCTGCCCAGTGCAGGAATCTACTAACATGGCATTCTGGACACCAACCCTTCTTCACATGGCCCTGTAATTAATGTATGACATTGCCTACCACAAAATGCCATGGACCTAGAGGATTTTCCAAGGTCCCAGCAGAAGCTCCAAAACCACACTGTTCCCAAGTCATTCTGGCAATGTCCAAAAATTGAGAAGTGCCTCCTATCTCCTCTGGGGGACATCTTGTGGGATGCTGAGGATGATTTATGGGACATGCTACAGGCTCTGGACAGCTCAAAATGGAGACTGGGTCTCTGGAAACCTATTTTCAGACTCAAACCACTAGGAGACCAAGAGTGATTCTATCAGATCAGAAGAGCGAGTTGCACCAGGAAATGAAAATTTGGGGAGGGGCTAAGCTTGTGATAAAGGAAAAAAATAGCTGAGCAACAATGAATGGCTCATGGCAAGGATATGGAAATCAGTAGAGAACTGCTCTGTTTTACTATCCATTGTAGAACCGTGGTGTTCCTGTCTGTCATAAGGTTTTAATAAAATGTTATTAATAGAACTGTTCGTGTTTTCCCAATACACTTCAGAAAGCTTTTCAGAGCGTGGGCTTGCTTCTTTGTGGTTTTTGAGGGGGTAGGAGTTTGGGAGCAATATAGCTTCCTCAAGCTTTGCAGAGGGCAAAATACTCCCTAAATGAAAACAAATGGGCCCTTTCTTCTCACTGAGGAAGGAGGTTAAGAGAAGAATGGGTGTCTTAAGTCTCTGCAAGGTTTAAGGAGCCCATTTCACCTCTGAAACTGCACAAGTGTCACCCCCAACTCTCCCCCAAAGGCCTCTACTCATGTCATGGATGTCTGGACATTACTGCTCTGGTCCCAGGTGGTCCCATGAAAAGGCTGTTTCACTCAGCAGCCTTCACCACTGAAGCCACGCTGGAACAGAGGAGGCCCCCCCTCACCCCCTGCCTTGAACTGGAGGTACACAGATGCCTAGATTCCTTCCAACTCGCAGATCTGCCCTTTAGCAAGAACATGCCGCAAACAAGAGCTTAGCTGGCATTACCCGTGATGGGACTCATCCAAATTGCCCACGGGTGGTTGGACTGTTTCAGCAATACCATTTGGTGATTCTAGTCGTTGTTGTCTCTCTTTCTCCCTTTTCAGTGTAATTTTAAACCGGTTACCGTTAAAGAGACACTTGTAAACCCAGATAGAAACTGTCATCAATGCTGTTTAAAAAAAAAAAGTAGGTTTCAGCTGGTTGTTATTTGTCAGAGACAAAAAGGACCAAGATACAATCAGAAATGAAGCTCGCCATCTTCTTGTGCTTCCGTTTCCTTAACAGTCCATGAGGACTAGACTTTTATAAATACCAAACGGGGAAAAGAGGAGAAAAATGCCAGTAGAGTCACAGGAGATATTAGGAGCTGAATAGTATCCACAGGTTTGTTTTGGACCACAGGTTTGTTTTGGTTAAATTTATTTTAACAGGCACATTGCAGGGGTGGGGGGAGTGTCAAAAATGTCAAGACAATGCCTGCAACACATGATGACAGTCACAACCCTTTTTTACAAGCATCATGCATGCACCACCTGTAAAAAAGGAATGGGGGTCCATTTGCCTTGTTGCAGCTCCCATCTTGATTTTTTGACCCCCAGTCCCACAGACCTTCCTGCAACATGAATGTAGACAATGACTCTCAATAGGAATGGAGCCCAAAAGGAGAATTTTGTAAGAATTTTGTAAGAATCCTCCAACATTCCACGTGTGCAAAAGTATAAAACCTACCGCATGTCAGATGTTATATTAGCTAGTGACCGGTAGGAGGTGCTGTATAGTCCTTATGGAGAGGCTTCAGGGACAGATGTCCTCCATACTGGATGTTCTCTGTTCAGCCCTTTGACAGGATTGGAAGGTGCAGGCCTTGCCCTTGATGACTGTACAGGGCATGTACAGTAGCTTTAGAGCCATCTTGGTGGGGCTTTCAGTCACTTGCCTCCTACTGGTCACTAGCTAATATAACAACTAAAGCTATGCAAGTCCCTGCTTAAGGGGAGGCAGTTTTGAGGCCTCTAGCATGAGTCCCAGACCAAGAAAAATCACAAAAAACTCTCAAGCATAAGAGCATATAGGACAAAAGAAGGCATATCTGTATAGCTTCTATTGCATGTCAGCTAGGAAGAAAAGATGGGAAAATCAGAAGGAAGGCTGAAGAGTTGATGGAAGCTGGTATGGATGAGTGCTAATAGACCTGGCCTCCATGAATTTATCCCATCCCTTTTTCAAGGCATCCAAGTTAGTTGGTACCATCCACACCTCTCACCATAATGAGATTTGAAAGGCTCATTATGCGCTGTGTGAAGAAGTGCTTCCTTTGTCTGCTGGACATTTCCTTCCAATCTTCTCCAGCAGATGACCCTGAGAGGAGAAAACTTCTCCCTGTCCACCTTCTCCATGCCAGGCATGATTTCATATACCCTTGACCATGTCTCATCTCAGGCACCTTTTTTCAAAGAGAAAGAGCCCTACCCTTTCTAGTTCTTTCTCATAGGGAAGGTGTAAATGTTGGTGAGACGTGTTCTGCACTCCTCCCTCTCCATACCATCTGACTGCTACATAGTTTTGGAACCATCTTCAAACAAAGCCCCCACACAATGCATTACAAAAATCCACCGAGGCATGAATCTTTAGTTAATTCTGCCAGTTCACTGTTCAGCCCCTTGAGTGACTATCACGTTAAGTGAACCTTTGTCCTAGATATTTTATCTTCTATGACTGTTTGTTTAAGCATCAGTTGGCCCCATCTTATTTCATCCCAGTTTACACTGGAGTAGAGACAGGTAAAATGTCTGCGGGAGCATTTCTATTCATTTTTCTATTCATTTCTCCAGATACTTTTTTTTTTTTTTAGCATTTCTCTGAAGATACTTATTTTTGAATACATTCCTCCTACCATACATATTTTACAAGTAATTTCCCCTTTTTTCACACACAATTTCTGATTTTGAAAAACTACCTCCCAGAACCAAACAAGTATAAAAACCAAGGGATAATTGCATTCTGGTTTGTCTAGTTATTCAAGAGATGCAGGTAGGTTGGTGTATATTAAAACAGGAGCTAAAGCCTTAGTGAAACATACATTCCATAGCCACCAGTATATTTGTTCAGATTTGGCATGGGGATCCATTAGAAACCACAACAACATGTATCATGACCTCATGGTGTAAATAATTAACTGTATGCAATGACATCACAATGAGCTGACATCATCATTTGCCTCCCATTGCTCCCATCCGCAGATGTCCATTCACTTTTGCTTCATTCAACCTGGTTAAAAACAAAGAGCAGGTAAGAAGAAGTGATTTGGAGGGGCTTATAAGCCCCAGCAGGTGGCAGCACACAGCTGGCGTTGCTGAGTTCAAAAAGCTAAGCAGGACTATTCTTGGTTAGTACTTTGATGGGAACCACCAGGAAATTTCAGGACTGTTGGCTAGATAGACTGGGAAGTTAAAAAAAGGAAGGAAAATCCAAAAAAATCTTAGAAGAAGGCAAAAGCAATCCATTTCTGTAACACTGCCAAGAAAACATCATCACCCAAGATTCAGGTTCAACCTGGGGGAGATTTTACAGCTTGGTAGCAACACCAAGTTCACCCCTGGTTGATCACAAAAAGCCAAATAGAGTTTCTGCTGATTTGTACTTGGATGGAAGACAACTGGGAAATCCCAGGGCTATGGGCTAAATTGGGAAGTTGAAGAAAACATCTCAGAAGAAGATAATGGCAAACCATTTCTGTAATATCAAGAAGTGAATAAATGGAAGAGAGAAGATAATGAGGAAACTGATTGGGAGACACTCCTTGAAATGATGTGAATTGCTTGAAGGAAAAGCAGAGTGTCATTCATTTCTGTCTTTCCTTTGCAGTCCCTACTCTTCTAAGAACGTGACCAGAACAGTGCACATGGATGTCTTGATTCTTGGGCTAGGTACATTATGGCAACTCAGACACGGCAACTTGTAAACCAGGGCTTGCTTGCTTATTTGTTTATTATTTTAGTTATTTGTTTAGGAGTGCAAGACGTGCACATAGTGCTCCCTCCTCCTATATTTCCCCATAACAACCTCAACCTAGGCTGGGAAAGAGTGGATGTCCCAAAGTCACCCAAGGCCTGAAGGTAGATTTGAACCTGGGTCTTCTCCCTCTAGTCAAAACCTTAACAACTACACCACATTGGTTCCCTTCTGACTTAGAATCTTCTGCAAACCCAGCCAACTGGGGCTTATTCAAATCCATAGAATTATGGAATCAGGGGGACCACAAGGATCATCTAGACCAGCTCTCTGCAATATGCAGGAAAACCATCCATGAGAGGTGACCATGTAGCCTCTTCTTGAAAATCTCCAGAGATGGCGAACCCACAGCCTCCAAGACAGTTCCACTGCTGTACAGATCATCAACTTCCATCAGGATGTTGATCAGGAATTTCAAAATCCAGGCAATTGCAATGTGTACCTCTTATTTCTGATCCTATTTTTATTGCGATGAAAAATAGTTCCTGACCATCGCACCCTTTATGTACCTGAACATAAATACCATATTTCTCTCAACCTTTTCTTCTCCAGATTGAATATCCCAAGTTCCTTTAGTCTGTCCTCAGATTCCTCCTCCTCCGAACCTTCTCTAACTTGTCAACATCCTTCTGAAAATGGAGCTCCCAGAACATGAAGCACCCAGGACTCCAGCCACAGCCTCACCAGTGCAGAATCGAGGGAAATGAGGACTTACATACCTTCGATACAATGCTTCTTCTAATGCAGCCCTGATGCAAAGCACAGCTTATTGTGCTCCTGAGCCATTTTAATCTTCCAACAACCTTTGAGAATTATCAGACAAACTTCGATCATTAAAAGGGAGGGCTGAACCCAAACCTGCCTGGTCAGATTCAAGCACTGTTCTTTGCTCACAAGTATCAATGTGATGAACAATAAACTGGGTAGTGATTCTATTCCATCACTTTGAGGAGGTTCTGTTTGCACAATGTGATGAGAAGTTCAACTCTGAAAACACTTAGCCAAAGCTGGCAGGACTGTTTTTTTGCTTTGCTTTGCTGACTATGACGGACTTGGACAATACTCCTTCACATATTCATCTCCAAGGAGAGAAAAGGCCGGTGCAGACAGCAGTGTTTATGATCTCCTGGTCCCATTCCTCTGCCCCATTATTGGCTTCATTATTTCTTTATGCATCTCCTTCAGTTGTCTCCATTTCTTTTGTTCTCTCCTCTGTTCTCTCTCCTCTCTCTGATCTGCTGTCATCGTGCTTGGTACAATTAAGGCAACTAAATCAGCATCGGCAGGCAGCCCGAGACCTCTCGGCTCCTTAATTCTCTTTCAAGACTTGAATTTCATCTGTAGTTCTGGCCTTTTGTTCTCGGGTGTCTTGGAATTACTCAGGAGCTGTGTAGCCCGCGTTTGCAGTTCTCCTGGGTTTGGGGGGGGACGTTCCTTTAAAAATTAAGATGCAAATCTCGCCAGTCGTTTCCTCGTTCTTCTAGTCCAAAGAGGCTGAGTTGAGGGCAACGCAAGGGAAGAGTTTGTGCTTGGGAAATTTCTGTTGGCAACCTCAGCCCCGCGCCCTGTAGACGCCTTGCACAGTATTGTCTCCATTCCTTGCCGGTGCCATTTTGATGGTGCCAGATTGGAGAAGGCTGAACTAGAATATGAGATTTTTTTGCCTGCTCATTGTCTTCCATGTGGACAGACCTCTGCTGCTTGCTGTCTGCATGTGCACGATACGCAGCCTGAATTTGGGAAGGGCTGTTGCTTGTGACAGAGCACAAGACTCCCATGCAAGAAACAGAAGGCTGGATATCCTCTGAGTCTTGGCGGTTTTCGGTAAGACTGGGCAGAACATCTGATAGCAGTGCTCAGAAGTGTGAATGAGCACTTCTCGCTGAATTGTCAAAAGCCAGGCAGTTGCTTCAGAAGCTGTTCCCTGCTGTCTGTGAGTGGGTGTGCGTGTGCATGTCCAAACCACACTCCTACTGGGATTGCTAGCGAAGCATTGGGAAACACCTACAAATGCTTTGCACAGCCCTGATGTTTGGCCCTGCCCTCTTTGGGGAACACTTTTCTATCAAAGTCACACCACCGAAACTCAAAAGGAATCCACTAATTTACAACAGTGCCACTTTCCATTTATTTCTTTAAAATAAATCCATTACGCTGATGGTTCTCTCACCTCGTTGATTAATTTTCCCAACTCCAAAAATGCAGTGTGAAAGCGGGAGGGGAGAGTTGTTGCATTCCAGCGCTGTTCTGTGCCCCTTTGGAGACCACAAAAATGAATAAATGGGCTTTTCAAAATGTCTCCTTCCCACCTGGGAAAAACCCACCATAGATTTAATCTCTGGTGCCTTCAGGCTCAGCTAAGGAGACCCTGCTTGGAACCTTAATGAGCCCTTGCCAAGCCTCTGAGCCAGTCCCAGGGAACTTCTCATCCAATTTCCATTTTCTCCCTGACACTGCTTGAAAGCCGGACGAACCCGTTCAGCCATCCATCAATTCCCGTGGGGTGACCCAGTTAGTGGTGAACCAAGCAGCTTCTTTTGCATGATGCAATGACACCTCACCCTCCCATCTTTTGACCCCATTTCCCTCTTCGGCTTTATTCTCATATTAATCCGATATCTCTTTCCAGCCAAGGTAGCTATAAAAATAAAATATGGGGCATTTGCTGTAAAAGTTTATTGATGGCAAAGGGGGGGGAGGGGGGGTTGAGGATGGATGCTGCCTTCACAGAGATGTCTCTGCTTCTCCATAGATGTTTATTTCTTTGTTTGTTTGTTTCGATAGGAAGAGGAACAGTCCATTTCTGGAAACCATACGTTCATTTATAAACGTTCCCCTTGACATTTCCAATCATGCAAACTGAGTAGCAATCTCTGAAGATGCCCAGGAGTTTTGAATATTACAAGATTTCAAAGGAAAAGTGCTATTTATAACGGAAGGAGGAAATACAAATGGTTTCCCCCCTTCATAATATGCATAGCAGCGGTCTTTCTCTTCCCCAGGGACAGTAGGAATGCTGCGATCTAACGCTACATCAGGGTGTAAGACTTGAGTACACATGATTTACAACCTGTTGAATTTATAGGTAGAAAGACCCCACTTTCAAAGTAGCCCAAGTCAGGGACCCATAATAAAAGTTCACCCAAAGGAACATTCAGAAAATACACAAATGATAAAAAAGGTTTAAAAAACCAAAGCAAAACCAAATCAGAAAGCTATTTATTGTAGTAGTTATTGTCCTCTTGGGGCTTTTTTATTGTTCTCCAACCCAACAGAAAGTTGGACTGAAGTTACGTAAAGATGTTCAGGACTCTGTCCATCTATCCAACAGCAGGATAGCTCTCCAAAATCTGAATAGTTGAAGATCCAATGAAGAATTGGGAGCGGGGGGTGGTGGTGAGAAGCTGGCAAAAGAAAGACTGATAGAGGTGAATATGTGTAGCTCAGGGTTGAACTGTGGAGTCCTTGGGGTTCTCTGAGCTTGGTTGTTTTCTTGCAAATGTTTCGTTACCCGGCTAGGTCACATCTTCAGTGCTAGAATAGGATGGGGTTGAGAGCAAACCCCCCTCCCTTCTAGCACTGAAGATGGTACCTAGCTGGGTAACGAAACGTTTGCAAGAAAACAACCAAGCTCAGAGAACCCCAAGGACTCCACAAAAGAAAGACTGAGTTTGCAAATGAACTGGATCTAGCCAGGGGTTGCAGAAAAAATGAAGAAAAATCCACCCCCACTTCCCCCACCCCCACCCCCACCCCACGCACAATGCATCCTTCTGGGAGAGACTGCAGGTGGACAATGGCTCAGAAAGTCTCCAAGTCCTCCCTTCGAAGCCCTCCTCCCTCTTCCTTCTCAGTCATGGGACCCACCATGGAGACCTTTTAAGGAACTGGAAAGAATTCCAGAAGCCCTGCTCTGTCTCCCTCCCTCGCCTTGTGTGGAACAGCAGTCAAACCCAGGATGCAGCAATGCACAGCACTATTTTTAGTAGAAAGGCGGGCTCCAAAGGTAACAAAGAAATAAATATATATTACATGCAAGGGAACTTTAAGGCAGGATTAAAAAACAAAAACAAAATACCTTGTTCAAAAAGTTTGCCAAATGTGACCGAACCTGATTTAGCAGTAAGTTGCATGGGGCAGGTCCCATTTCATTACAAGCTCTAGGGCAGTGTTTTTCAAACTTCGCAACTCTAAGATACGTGGACTTCGGCTGCCAGAATTCCCTGGGGAACTCTGGGAGTTGAAGTCCACACATCTTAGAGAATTCTGGGAGCTGAAGTCCACACATCTTAGGGAATTCTGGGAGCTGAAGTCCACACATCTTAGGGAATTCTGGGAGCTAATTACAGCTCTCATCACCTCCCAATTATATAGTGTCCATGCTGGGGAAAGTGACCGTAGATGGTACAAATGGAGGAGATCTAATCAAAAAGGCATCTCCAGAAAACCTCTAATGCCATCTTGGTTTCCCCGACCTCAAGAAAAATTGCTCAGGTAGTTCTCCCATCCTCTTCTTCACATGCTTCTCCATCTCACTATTTCACACTTCTAACTTCACCTAAATAGGCGACAAATGTACTTCTGACAGGCCTTTGCTTTGAGCTCTTACAGAACTATTTTATCTGAGGTCACATGTGTCCTGGGAACACCTTCAGCCTCACCTAATCTATCATTGCAATATGAAGAATGGGCATTTGTCAGAGCCCACTGTTGTTTTCATACAATAGATGTTTTGTCAGAATTATTGGGAGATGAAAACCTAGCTCTTAGAAGAAGCTTAGCCATTTCCAGTGCTGTGTAAGAATGACCTGACCCAACTTCAATTTCTGGATAAGGCCCTTGGTGTAACTCTCAAAAATAAAATAAAGGAATATACAGTTCAAGGGAGAGCCCAGGGCTTCTATTATTTAAAGCAAAAGCTACTTGGTAAAAATCTCTTCCACCCTGTTAAAACATATACCAAGTGGATTTCTTAAATGTTGTTATTGTTATCATCCTTCGAGTCAATCTTGACTCTGGGTCACTATATGGCCAGGTCTGTGCAGTCTTCTTGACAACATTTTCCGAAGTGGTTTTTGCAAGTACTTTCTTCTGGGATGTTCTTCCCAGTCTAGGGCTGATAGAGTGATTGGCTCAAAGTCACTCAGTTGGCTTCTGTGTCTATGGGAAGACTAGAATTCAGATCTCCTTGCTCCTTCTCCAATGCCTTTAACGACTACATCAAACTGGCATGTGGATAAATCTGTATCACTAGAACTGCACAAAATTTCAGAGAAGCCCTTTAAATCAACAAAGCTTTACTCAAATTGCCTCACTGAGTCATTTTGAAGAAACAAATCAAAGTTGGAGAACTTCAGGGAACTTCAATGCTCTTTACAGTCTCTCAACTCATTCACACATTCCATGATTTTTCTGCTGTCTCTCGAACAGTTACAGATAATATAGAACATTGCATCTTCACTTCCATATATGAGGATCACCGGGTTGACTGGATGTGGAGCTCCTGGTGGTTGACTTAAGAAGTCAAATCATATTTTGTCCCATCATTAATTCCCTGTCTGTTAGAGCTTTTTTGGGTCTCACAGTTGACCTTACTTTGGGCTTCATTCCCTTCCTCAGCTTCCAGCTTCAGTTATGCGGTCAGCCATGGGGCTCACCCTTTGCTCTCTTTTGCACTGACAAAAGATCACACTGCTGTGCTTATCCTGTCAGAGCAACATCTCCCAGCATGACTGGGCTAAATTTAAACCATTTGACAATGAATGAATGAGTAACTGGCTAATTCGGAGAGGCATTGGCAGAAATGCTTCCTGCTTTTAAGAATAATAGATGGGAAGGTGAAAATTACTACTTGCTCAATGACCTAAGTCTACCAGATCTGGGCTGCCAAAACCTCAACCACCATGAGGTGGCAGAAAAGAGATCCAGAACACTCTAACTCTTTGCTACCATCTAGTGGTCATCTCATAGCCTTAGCTCTACTGTATCCTGCCTCACTCTATGGCAATATATTAAAATGTCTTCCAATTGTCTTTAGGGTCCTCTGAAAGATTGTTAGATAGCATATTTGTGAGCATTTGGGTAGGTAGGCTCCAGTTAACAGGAGCTAGCACAAGCAGATTATGGCAGACTAAATTTATCTTCTTGTTTGATAGTTACTAGCTGAGTAGATCAGGGGATTGCCATGAACTTAGTGCACCTGGACTTCAGGAAAGCCTTCAACATAGTCTCATGATAAAATAGGTTGATGATTGGACTTGATGATACTACTGTTAGATGGACTCACAATTGGCTGAATGACTGCACCTAAAGAGTGTTCATTAATGGCTCCACTTCATCTTGAAGTGATGTATCAAGTAAAGTGCCACTGGGCTCTGTCTTGGGCCCTGGGATACTCAACATTTTTTTCAATGGCTTAGACGAGAGAGTTAAAGGAACACTCATAGACAGATGACCCAAAACTGGGAGAGGTGGGTAATACTTTAGACAAAAGAAAGAAAATATCTACATAGGCCTGGACACTGAACTGAAATGAATAGGATGAACTTTAAGAGAAAGAAATGTAAAGTTCTGCATCTAGGTTGAAAAAATGCAAGGCACAAGTACAGAATGGGGTAGATCTGGCCTGGCAGTTATATATGGGAAAGTGATTTGGATGTCTTTGTTGACCACAAGTTAAACATAAGCCATCAGTGTGATGCAGCTACTAAAAAGGGAGTACATAAACAGGAGCATAGAGCCCAGGTCACCAGAAGTAATTGCTCCACTCTATTCTGCCCTGGTCAGACCCCATTTGGAGTCCAATGTCCAGTTCTGGGCAACAGGACAATGACAGACTGGAGAAAGGTCAGAGGATGGCTATCAAGTTGGTGGGAGATCTGGAAACCAAGCCCTGCAAGGAACAGTTAAAGGATCTGGATAGGTTAAGCCTACAGAAGAAGTGACTGAGGGGAGATACAACTGCAGTCTTCAAATATCTGAAACGTTGTCACATAGAAGAGGGACCTGACTTAGTCTTTATTGCCCCAGAGGGCACGACCAGAACCAGTGGGTTAGAACTTCAAGGAAGGAGCTTCAGGGTAGATATCAGGAGGAACTTTCTGACTGTATGAACTGTCAGCCAGTGGAATAGGTTGCTGCATCAAGTGGAGAGTTCGTTGGAGGTCTTCAAACCAAGACTTGATGGACATCTGTCAGAGACGCTGTAGTGGATCCTGCACTGAGAAGGGGAATGGACTTGTTGACCTCTAAGGGACCTTCCATCACTATGATTCTATGAAACTACATGCTCAACCTGATTCTGTCCAAATGTATTGGATTGCAACTCCCATAATCCTTAAAATTCATGTCCAACTGCTTATCTGGCTAAAGATGATGAGAAATTAAATCCAATATATCTGGAGGGCAACAGGTTGATAAAGGCTGTTTATGATGACCTTAACTTGCTCTCAAGAAGTTCCCCCCACCCAGGCAGAATTGAAACAGAACTGAAGCAGAATATATGAGCTGCTATTGAAATATAGCTCCATATTTTCTAATCCTGTACCTTTCCTTGTTTTAAATTGGATGTGTGTCTCATTGAATTGAACATGAGACCTACTGCACCCACTGCAAGGACTGTATTACTCAGACCAATATCTAATTTAGAGGTAAAAAAACAGACAATGGACACAACATCTCATAAATGTAAGGGCTAATGAGGTAGAGGGGAACGCAGCTCTCTTCTAGTAGTGCTTCTTTCCATCATGGGTTCCTGGAGATCTTTCCATTGGTGATGGCAGGGATCAAATCTGGGAATTTCTGCATCTAAAGCATGTGCTTCACTTGTGAGTTATAGTAGGAGAAACATCTTGAAGTTCTTCTAGGGAACAAATTCAGCAGATAAAGTAAAGTGCCAGTATTACCAACCTCTATAGGAGGAGAGATAAATACAAATTTTGGACTGATTGCAATTAATCAGTCAGATTTCTGATGTATGTGTGTGCCTATGTGTATGTGCATGTATGACGGAGCTTCTGCCAGCTTCAGATGTTGACCTCTATAGTCTTTAAGACACATTGACTATGTCACTCAGAATTTATTTGATGCTAGGGGCTGATAACCAGACGTTTGTCCCTGGTTATAGACATCTGGTGAAACCTCTCCCAGGGCATTTCACCTGCCTTCCAAGAAGGTGTGCCACTAATTGAATTACAACTAACTGCAGCCCCATTACAATTAAAATGCAATTACATGGACAAATTGCATTTAATTTAGCTGCAACAAACAAACATATTTTATCACTCAAAAGAGAAAAATGGCATTTTGTGGTATGTCATTTTCAGCCTGTCTGAAGAAACACTTCATCTTATTTGGGTTATATTTAACAGGGAACCTCAGGGTAAACTTTACATATGAAATATTGAGCAGCATTTTCAATCAGTTGCAAAAAATTTTTTTTAAAAATCAACAACAACAAGAAAAACCCACGCTGGTTTCAGTAAACAAGATACTTCAGCAATAATTGCAAACAAGCAATTTGGAATCCAATTCTGTTGGGAGGGGGGAAACAAAATAAGACGTGAACTATACAAAATACTGTGTGTGTGATTTGAGTGTGAAAATGTCTCAGTGTGGAAAGGGGGTGAGAATAACTTAAACAAGGAAGTATAAAATACCGTAAGGCTAAAATGTTGGATGCATTGAAGTGTAAATCCAAATTTAGTATGAATGAATCTATTCAAATGTGTATTTAGCATCAAGAGCTTGTATCCAGTTCAGACAAGATTAGCTCATGGTAGTGCTGGATATGGTGGATCAATTATTTGGGAAAATATTTCTGGGTGGACTCCTGACCTTTTTGAAGTAGGGGGATTGTAGTTTGGGGATTCATGCTGGTGAATTCATTCCTGATGAATTTCCATGTGAACTAACCAGGTCTGTTCCTCCCAGGCTCATAGACAGAAGACCTTCAGATTTCACACTTCTCTGAACCTGAGGATGCCTTGATTGCCCTGATCAACGATCTCTGCCAGGAAAGAGAGAGGTGAACTGCTGGATATCTCAGTAGCCAGTGACATAATTCATCATGGATATTGCTGGATGTCTTAGTGGGCTGGGAATTTAAAGTACAGGTAGTCCCCGGGTTAGGAATGTCTGGTTTAAGGATGACCTATAGTTAAGAATGGAGCCTATTCTAGCAAAATTTGAGTTAAATACACAATGATTTGAGTTAATTACACAATACTACTTATGCAGCATTATACAATAATACTGTTCCAGCTTACATACAAATTCAACTTAAGGGCAGACCTTGAGAACGGAACTTTTTCTTAAACTGGGGACTCCCTGTACAGGCTTACATTGTGGTGATAAGGACAGCAAAATGACATTATTTCTCCGCCCTTATTGCATCTGCCAATAGCTACCCAGGGGTCAGGTTGAAGGTGACCCAGTCCCTGATAGGGAGGGATGGCTGCAGGACCATCTGCATGGCTGCTATGAGGAATATTCTTGCTATTTGGCATATAAAGTCACTTGGATTCACTCAGAGTTGGACTCCAACTGGACAGGTCCAGATCACATGCCTTATAGGTAAGTTCTTGTAGTGTTATCTGAAATGAGCTTGACTCTGACTCCTGAGGAAGAGAACAGGTCCTCCAGTCTGTGAGCTCAGCCACCTGTTTGTTAGATCCAGGGTCGTCCTGGATGGTTAAGGCCACCTGGGAGGTGACCTGAGGTTGGGTCCATGAGGTGCTCCCTGCTTCTCTGTGGATTATCCCTTCAGCCTTGAAGGAGGCTGTGGTGCACCCTTTCATCCAGAGATCATTGCTGGACCCAACCATCCTGGACAATTCCATCCAGTCTCTAACCTTCCCACCTGTACAGGATGGTTGGGCCAGAGACTCTAGATGAAGCAGATTATCTAATCGCATTTCAGTAGGATTTTAGGCCAAAGTTCAGTATAGAGACAGTATCAGTCATGTTTGTCAATGACCTGTGATGGACCCAGAATGGCGGTGGTGTGCCCATCCAGGTGTGTCTTGATTTCTCAGCAGCTATCAGTACTGTCGACCACAGTATCCTATTGGGCCAGCTTTGAGCAATGGGAGTGGAAGGTGGCTTTGCGGTGGTTCTCCTTTCCCTGTATCTGATTTTGTTTGCTGTAGGCCAGGCGCTCCCATGGTCCCGCATTTGTGGGATGCCACAGGGCTCAATTCTCTCTCTCTCTTGTTTAACTTCTACATGAAACCTCTAGGTGAGATCATCTATTGGTCTGAGATTAGTTATCATCAAAATGCTGATGATACCCAGTTGTATACTTTGACCCCAGGCTGACCAAGTTCTGTCCCAGTGCCTGGAGACTGTGTGAAACCTGGATAGGGAGGAACAAACTCAGACTCCATCCTGACAAGACCAGGGGCTTTGTTTGTTTGGCTCTTCTGGTTCCTGGACCCTTCATCTTCAGTCTTTAATGCAGTCGCACTTCCTCAGTGAAACTGGTACACAGTCTGGGGATCCTCTGGGACACACAGCTCCTACTTGAACAGCAGGTGGCAGCTGTGGCTAACACAGCCTTTGCACACATTCATCTGGCACACTGGTTGTGCCTGTTCCTGGACTGGATACCCTTCAGACAAGCACTCATGCCTTGATCACCTCTCGATTGGACTAGTGCTGTGCGTTCTACATGGGTTACTCATTACTGTTTTGTGATCTGCCCTGGTTGCCAGTTTGCTTCCGGTTGCAACTCAGGATGCTAGTTATCACTTATAAAGCCCCTCATGGCATGGGGCCTGGCTACCCAAGGGACTGCCTGTCTCCATATGTTTCCACCCTTCCCATCAGGTCAGCTAGAGTGGGCAGTCTTCAGGTTCCATCAATTAAGCAGCAGAAGCATATTGTGGGACCCAGGAAGCATGCCTTCTCAGTGATGGCTCTTGCCATGTGGAACAATATCTCTTGGAGATTCTCCTAGGCCTTGGGTTAGGATGGTGGTTGAGCCCCTTTGATTTTTGGTTCTGCCTTCTAGTCAGCTATATTCTTTTTCCTTGCTATAGGTGCTTACTTTTTAACTTTTTAATTGTAAGCCACCTAGTCATGCTATGGAGTCAGGCAGTCTTGAAATTGAAATAATAAATTAATTAATTCAAACGATGGTTCTGTTCTTCCCTGCAGGATCATGGTGAGAGATTGGTGTTTGGCTCCATGGTATTTTCTCCTCTACTGTTTAATATCTACAGGAAGCCACCGAGGGTTATCCTCAGAGTGGAGTTCCATGTCAACGATGTGCTCATGAGACTCAACTTTGAAAAACTTTCTACTCCTCAAGGCCTTTGGAACTGAACGTTGGTTTTGCTTTTTTGAAAAATAAAAATTACATTGAGAAATGTTTGCATTCAAAACTGCCATAGGTATCAGACAAATAAGCACAGGTCTCAGCCTGATCCAGCGGTTATATCTTTAATTCTCAAGCATTTGATAGATCTCCTCCCTTCAAACTACGTTCCTCTGAAGTCTGATAGAGCTAATGTCTCATTCAAGTCACGCTCAGTTCCTGATAACTTCATGGATACATCTATGACATTTTCTGAGCAACAGTAGCAATGTGCTTTGCCATTTGCTTTTTTCTGGGATGTTTTTCAACTGTTTAGCCTTGCCTAAAGTCTATGTTTTCCTGACAGTCTCCTACCTAAATGCTAATCAGCCTGACTCTTTCTCAGCTTTGTAAGATAATTATGGTCAGCCCGGGGCTGCTACCTAGCCAGACTGTTCTGGTGGCCCTCAAGCAAGTTTTGTTAATCCAGGTTTAGGATTTAACGTGATATTAAGCAGCCCAAATGTTCTAGATCTTCCCATGAAGAACAGTCTCTTGGGAATGTCATCCTTCTATTTCTGCTTCTAGTAACTTTTATTCTCTTCTGCTATCTAAGATTTGCTTGTTTACCCATGGCCTTGGTTAGGTATCTGGTACAGTATTCAGATTTAGTGCTGACTGATTACATTTCCATTTTAATGGGGGTGAAGGTAGTTTAAAATTTTCATTTTCTGTCCCTCTCCTCAACAATGCCCAGCAAGCTGCTTACAAAGCGCAAAGAACAACTCAAAAGCGAAATCTAGATTTCCTCCACTGAGAAATTTAAACCCTTGTAAGAGATTCCGTATGACCACAAACAAATGAAAGAAATGAAGCTCCATATGGGTTGCCGGATATGAAGCTAGGCGTTCATTTTCATGAAGATGGCAATTAACCAGAAATTATACTCATGAATTTAAAACAACTCCTTCTTTCCAGCTCAGCAGAAGGCCTGAACTTCAAAGCCATCCTTGCTTCAAAGTCAAACCTTCCATGAAAGACATCTCTGTGATTAATCATTCACTGCTTTTAAAACATTTTTCGTTGCTTTTCCTGCTGCCAGCTATTTGCAGCTGGAATATCTGTCAGACAACCAAATGTTTCGGATGTAATCTCGGAGCATGACTATCAATTTGGCCCCAGCTGGTCTCCTTCTTTGGCCACCTTTTGCGCTGTCCTTGGTGCTGAACTGGGGGCGGCTCTACGGCCCTGCACCAGGCAGAAGCGGGGAGGCAGTTCTCCAACAAAGGCCCTGCCAGGCCAGCAGAGAAGGACATCTGAAGTCCATCCCTGGAAGCCAATGGAAGGCAGCTCCATCTCCCTGGAGGGCATCTTAATCAGACCAGCAGCTGTGCCCATGGTTGGCGCATATCAGCAGCTTCCAGCGCAGGTGATATCGCTCCCTGCTTTTGGCAGCTCACTCTGTGCACATGGATTCAGTGTTCAGATGGCCTTTTCTGTTCTGAGCGAGGCTCCCGAGGGTGGCAAAAGGACAAGATGTATGTACTTGTACATTTTTGCTGGAACCAGAGTAGAAAAAATGGTATCAATTTAAGCTAATGGGGCAGATTGGATTCCATTCTCTCTCTCTCTTATGAAAAGGAGCTTCTCCTGTGTTAGTGCTTTCTGGCAACCTCTCACCCTGTTCCAGCAGAGCTGGCTTGATTCGGGTCCTGTCAATAGACCAATAACATCTAGTGGGACTCAGGAAACGGGCCTCCTCTGTTGCAGCACCCGCCCTTTGGAACAGTGACATCCATACAGCCTTCATCTCAATTGCCTTCAAGCCATCTTTACAAACTTGGGGGTTTCCCAGGCTCTGAGTTAGGGAGTTGGGAGAACCACTTTGAGTTGTGGGTAATGTAGTTGGATGCTATGTTGTCACTTGGATGGTGGTTGGTTTTTAAATAATGTATTTCTTTTAACTTGTAAACCACCCAAAATCACGCTGGACTTGAGTGGGATAGGAATTCAGTCCATCCAGCCATCCTACCAGAGGCTGAGCACCTATGGTGGCATGTAGAACTGTGGCAGTGAGAGGCAGTGAGGCTAAAGCTCCTGAAATCATCTTGGTGTGTGCTGAAGGACTTCCAGGGCTGGTAGATATTGTGTGAGTAGCATCCCCATGGCAAAAATCCAGGAGCCCCTTCAGCACACATTGTGGGATCCTCACTCCTGCCTGTGTTGGAGGCACCCAGGCCAAGAGCCCCCTTAGCTTCCAGCCTTCACCAACAACAGTTTCAAGAAACTCTTCTCAGCCTTCTCTTCTAGCACAAGTTCTGCAGAAGCTGAGATGGTCACTGAAGCAGAGTGAAGTGAAGCAAGATAGCTGTTTTTAAGAGCGGAATCAATGATTCATGGAGGCCATCAGCTCCTCTTTGCTAAATGAGTTCAAGGGAAACCAGAAGTAGTGGAAGAATAGTGATGACAACTCCCAGCCCATACCTCACACTTGTTAGGACCTCTGAAAATGGAGGTGCTATTTAATTCTCATGACTAATATCCACTGACAACTTGATCCTCCGTGAATTTATCAAAACCCTTTTCTTCAAGCAATCTAAATACTTAGATTTAAGTTCAAATTATGCTAGTTAATCCCATGAGGTTATGATGCCTTTTTTTCTTAATGAGTAGTGACATACCTCGGGTCTTTAAAACCCAAAATAATATCCCTGCTTCTTCCTCATAATCCAATTTTCCTTAATTCAGCTCATCTGTTCTCAGTTTGAGGTTATGAAATTTGCTATCTTTTGAGTAATTTGCCTTCATTTGTGTGACTCGATTAATTCATTTAACTTGTCTTCAAGGAAATGAAAATGGAAGCATCACAAGCTGATCTGCAGCAGCTTGTTCCCCTGTTACAACCGGGATAGAAACAGTCAGGAAGCTCTGGAGGGAGAAAATCAACCGCCTGTTTTTCTCTGTGATGTTCCAAGGCTGTCCTATAATAGCTGGGAAAGCTACGGTAGGAAATCTTCCTCGCTTAATGGAATCTTTTCATTGCTTGCTCCAAGCACCATGCAGAGAAAAAATGATGCCTTTTAAGATTAGCACTTCTTCAGCTTTATCCGCAGTGCCCCTTTTCACGTACTAAGCTCCATTTCTCCAAATGGGGCCTGGTTCACAATTGCATAGACACTGCTTGGTTTTACGACATTCGATTGTTGCTTATCTGCAGGGTTTGGTTCATGCATGCACGTTCCTCAGCCTTGTGTAATATATGAGAATGACGATGGACTGCAAATAGCAGTGACATTAAGAAGGTGAGCCTTATACTCAACCCACACATTCATGTAGCACAAACCCACGGGGGGGGGGGGGCGGGGCTCGGAAGACAATCTTATCTTTTTAAATGGAAAACATAATCTAATCCAAGGGACTGTCAAAATTTGGTTCCTACTGAATTTCCCCGAATATTTTTGAGCCTTCTCTGGGGTGGCCCCGATCTCCCTTGTCTTCCTGCTTCTATGATTGCTGTAGGCATTGAAGGAATAGCAGGTTTCATTCTCTTCTCCTCCTAAAACTGGGAATGATGCTGTGGCAGTGTCATGGAGGCCAAAATCTAGTTCTCAAGGTATCTGCCAATTTGGGGTCTTTAGAAGCCATGAGGGCGGGGTGAATGTCTTCCCAGGGTCCCTAAGAACTGAAATGCTGGCTTAGGAAATCTCTAGACTTTAAAAAGAGAGAGCGGAAGAGAGAAAGAGGAAGAGAATTGTCTCCCTGTTTAAAGCATCACATCAGTCAACAAGTAAGCCTATATGTGAGGCAGAGAAATTAAAAAACAGCCAGAGAGAAGGAAAAAAAGCATTCCCTGGAGCAGAGAAATGAGGGGGTAGGTTAGGGAGAAAAGGAAGACTAATTCTCAAATTGAGTTTACAATCTATACTAGAGAATCACTGCTGGAAGCAAAGCCAGGTTTGACATTCTGCTTTTTTCCCTACTAGTTCTCATTCAATTGAATGAAACAGAACTTTGGCATTTCTTGCAAAGGAGAGGAGAGTTTTGGAGGAAGCATGAGGAATCCTCATACTTTGGCCTGTGTGTGTGTGCGTGTGTGGAGTGGGTGTGGAGTGGCAATAGTCCTGTTCGTGGCAATAGTCCTCTTGCAGCTTCTCTGTTTCCATTAAATAAGAGGACCTTTTTTTTAGAGACAGACCAGCCTTTGAGAAATGATTGGAGAATTTCTTCTTCCCTTGTTGAAATTCAGGGAACTCCTTTGCCTGGTTATTTGCATGCTAGATTTATACTCCACCTTCCACTCAAGAGGTCAAGGGTCCTCTCCTCCTGTTTTTTCCCCACAACAACAACCTAATCACGAAGGTTGGGTTCAGTTGGTCTCCAAAGACCCCCAAGGAACGCACCTTAAGTTGAAGAACTCCCAGCACCTTAACCTGGTTATGACCCTGGTTGTGACAAAAAATGACTGAGCATTTCAAAAGGCCCTTCGCACACAGCGGTGGTTGAGAACCAGGCCCAGGCGACTGCAGTAAAGAGTGGCCTAAGTTACAGATGCAAGATGAAAATCTCCAAATTCGGATAATATGCCTCGACTGCTTTTCTGTAGGAATTATGCTGGAAAATCGTTCTGCGGCTCCATTTTTAAACAGCGTTTGTTGCAGCCAAGAGGGCAGGATCCAGCCCCCTCTCTCCCTCCTCCCCTCCCGTCTCTCTCTGCCTACTTGCTCGTGACTCATGCCACTTAAAACAACACCCCTTTTTCCTCCCCACTCACAGTTTCTAAAGCTGTAAGGACTGTCTTACTAAGGTAGCAATAATGGGTTCCATAGTGCATTTCCTTTGCTCAGATCCCATCCCAAGCAGGCTTGCATCCTTTCTGCCAGGGAAGACAGAAGAGAGCAAAGAAGACCAGCCGTTGTGTCTCACCAGGATCCTCTGGCCTTGTAATTAATAGGGCATATTTGCACGGCCTGAAACAAAGAGACCAAGGCTGGGGGTGGCGGGGGCAGGGGAGGACAATGGAGAGGGGGAGAAATGAAAGATTCCTACATCGAAAGCATGCTGAGGTCGTAAGCTACAAATGACTGCTACTGCTGAGAAAAATGTGGCAGAAAATGAAATTCCCCCCAAAAGCCTCCCAGTCTTGGCCTTGCCCGCATCAGTGACGTGGGATTTCCTGTTTGGCTTCTTTGCCCTGTCCAGTATATCCCCCAGCTCCCCACTCCCCAGTTTAGGTGCTACCCCCAAGCTACCAGAAGCTTGCCCAGCCTTCTCTGAAGCCGTCTTTCACCGGGCTGGTCACCTTTGATTGCTCTGGACCACAGGTTCACCAGGTCCCAACCAGCCTGGCTGATAATCAGTGCCAAAGGATGAGCCTCCGCGCTCCTAGAAAGTCTTCTTCAGGATCCCAGGAACCATGGGAGAAACAGGGATGGAGGTATGGAACCTTTGCAGCCTACCAGTTGCTGGAAATGGTAGGTGGACTAGGTGGGGTCCTTAATCATGTCCCTCAGTTCTCATGTTCTTGACCCAGAGCCTGGACTTCAGTGAAAGGAGGGAAATCTTACTTTGGCATTTTAAGATTGCAGTCCGATTGGGAATATTTGTTTGTTATACATATTGCATGCACTAGGTTTCCTCCACTCTGTTCAGGGCTGCAGCTCAGAGCCACATCTTCTTAGCTTCTGGAGTTGGATCTTCCTAATTGCAAATTTCTCTCTTCTCCTGTCCCTTTGCAAATCTGATCTGCATCAATGCAGAGCTTAATTCAAGAGGAACCCTCCTAGTATGGTGGAGGAGCAGCTAATTCACTCATTCCCTTATCTCCACTGGAACCCAGATCTTCTGAGAGATGTTCAGTGGTCATTTGCTCACATTTTTGGAGGGAGAGAAAGGTTATTCCACTGGTGAATTCACCTGTTGTCTTGGACTCACTCCTTCACTTTGCACCAGTTATTTCTACCCAAGCTGTATATAATAAGAACTGTCACTTGGTGTCTGAGTTTACTTTTTTTTCCTCCTCCTTCCCCTTTCCTTTTTCCTTTTGTGCCATCTCTTTTCAATAGCAAACCTAAGACTTAGAGCTATTGCTGACCTACAAATCTGCTCAGAAAGGCTTTATGATTGCAAATCAGGATCAAAAGGCTTTAAGTAAATAAACTAGCATTACTATATAGGGCACAATATTAAGAAGGCTAAAAGTGGATTTTATGTCAGTAAAAGTCAAAGGCGATTGATGTAGTGCTGTCAACTCAGATCCATTAACTGTGCGGCTAGGAATTCTTGGAGTTGTAGATCCAACAATATGGGATGCTACCAAATAAGGGAAGGCTGGGTTGAGAGAGAGAATGTGGAAGAACAAAGGCTTTGGCGTGGGGGGGGGGGGGGTCAAGACGGCAGCCCCAACCATGTGATCGCAACTGCCTCTTGACTTTTCTGACACCCCTCCCCTCAAGGATGCCCCAGCGGAAGAGTGAAAAACGCCAGATTTATGACTTCCAACCTAGTATCAAGGAATCTTGGTTAGGTTAAACTTTGATAGGATTTGCCAGGCTGTCGTATTCAAAAAGTCAATATTGCTAGGCCATGTCCCATCTCCCTTCCTCCCCCGCCCCCTCCCCCAAGCAGTTCTGAGCATCTGTTTGATGCTCTGAGCAAAGATACAGGAGCAATTATCCTTCTTATAAATCCACCAGTTCCTCAGAACTCATCAGCATCCTCCTGCCTTAGCAACATCTTGTCATCATTACAGAATGAAATATTTTACCGGGAGATGCAGCTCTGTATTTAGATCATCTTTCCATAAATATGAAATGCACTGTCGGCTCTTGTCACGGGATCCCAATTCCACCCGACTGTTAGTGCTGGGACTGGCGAAGTTTCACGCTCCCTTGTTTTTGCACAAATACCCAGCAGCTGCTGGAGCTTCTGTTTTGATTTGGGTTCTCTTTTTCCTTTTTCCTTTTTTCATAAAGCAACCTTTCTGGCCAAGGAGAGCATAGGAACCAAGGGAGGCAAATTAAGACGAGAAGCCGTCTAAGAAATCTCATGCTGCTGCGTCCCTTTTGATTCTGTCGAACTCATGATCCACAGATCAATTCTGGGAGGGGGGAAAAATCTCTGCCGATAGCATATCAGCAGATCAGACTTTTTCCTGTTATGCAAACTTACTTCTACTATTACTACTACTACTGTTACGACTCTGAGGGAGCAACGACTGCTGGGTATTAATTAATTTCTTTATTTGAAATATTTCTTGCCTGCCCACCATCCAGAAAATTCATGGAGGGTTATGATCTATAAAAACCAACATAAACTAATAAAAACCAAGTCGGATGAATAATACATTAATTTAAAATGCACAGCTGAAAAGAGCGAAGAGTAGAATGAGCAAATCACATTTGCAGAGACGCAGAAGGCAGCAGAGGCTGAATCCAGAAGGGGCAAGTTTCAGAAGAAAACTTCTCCTGCCCTTGAAAGGCAGAAGATATCAGCCCCCATCTGGCCCTCCGAGAGGAAGAGAAGCCCAAGTCTGGCACCCCCCTGCAGATAAGGCCAACTCTTGCAATCCAAGGAAAGTGCTTCTCACACTGGGCAGCCCGGAGGGGTGCCTTCACGCAATGCCCGTGTCGCAACTTCCCAGCAAAGGTGGCTCCTTCTTCTGCTCTTTGCATTCCACTCCTGTCTTCTGCACGGCGTCCCGTTTGGGCCAACGGTGCATTTCTGCCCCGCCGTTCTTCACCAATACCTCCCCTGATTGTTCTGTGCAAGAGCATTCGTCGTCAGCAGTTAAAAAAGAGGGGAGGGCTCCTACTTGGACTGTTTGGGAAAGGGATTCTGTTCCTCGTTTGCGCCATTCGAGTTTGGTTAGTCACCTTGAGTGCATCGAGGGGAGCAGCAGATCAGAGGTCTACGCGCATGAGCCAATCACACTTAGAGAAGGGCCGGGGCTCAGTGGTGGAGGACTTGCTTTGCGTGCAGGAAATCGCAAGAGGAACTCTTGCAGGCTCCAGGGAGGTTCCTGGAGAGCTCGTGCCAATTGCGGGGTAGCCAGCACAAGCAGATATCGAGCTACCTGGATCCCCTTAAGACCTGTTTCTTTCTTTGTTTCCCTAGACTGCTAAGAACCACCAAACCGAGCCAACTGCAAAATACGGTCTTAAGCAGGGATACGCATAGGTTGCATTCCCACAGCGCACTTAACCTGCTTACTAAATGAATCCATTTTCTGGATTTGTTCAATGCACTAAACCATTCACTAACCAAACGGCTGTGTTACGCTACAAGAAAACTAGCCGAGGTTAAAGCCAACCACGTTTTTCATGTTGTACTAATGCCCCTGCTACCTTTGTAATTGACCTGGTTAGGTGGGGTGGGTGAACCAAGGCTCAAGAGGTTATGAATTAGGGCAGTGTTGTCCAAACTTGGCCACTTTAAGATGAGTGGACTTCAACTCCCAGAATTCCCCAGCCAGCCATGCTGGCTGGGGAATTCTGAGAGTTGAAGTCCACTCATCTTAAAGTGGCCAAGTTTGGACAACACTGAATTAGGGAATAGGATGCCCCTGAGCCAATGTGGGGTTTGTATCTATACCAGATCTGAGATCTCTAGACCTCTTCCCACAAAGACCCTTTCAGGCTCCCCCAGTCTTCTATTTCAGGCAATCTTTTCTGCAACCAGGTGCTACATCAAACAAATAAATGTATAATTGGGTTCCAAGAGGGCTGGAGACCTGGGGAATCACACCATGCAATTGCCAATATTCCTCTCAATTCTTCATTTTCCTTCTAGGAATTTTTTTCAGGAGGCTGAGCAAAAGAGGTATATTAAGCTTAGCCGAGGCTTAACTCATGCTGCCTGATCTTGGTGCAAAAATCTATCCCAAAACACACCTCCAAATTGCTTCATTTTGTTGCTAACTATTGGTGATCCAGTCTAGAGAGAATTCAGGAGCAGGTGGGGGGGTGGGGGGGGAAGAAGGCTCTGTGGCCTTTGAGTTACTCATCCATTATGCAGCAACCAAATTAAAGGAGATAAATGGAAGTTGGAACTCCTTGTTCTCTCCTGCAGATTGCCCAGAGGACAGCTAGTAGATTGTGCAATCTGATATACCCCAGGCCAAGTTAGAAATCCACCAGCCCAACTTTCTCTGAAGGCCTTTCTCCACTGCCCTCTGCCCAGCCTTGAACCGACAGGCAGCAGGCTTGCATGGCATTTGATGCCACCCTTCCCGATCCTTTCTTGCCTCTAGTCTCAGCCTACCCCAGTCCCCTACCTTCCCTCGAAGGTGAGGCCAGCTGCCCTCGGCCAGCGCTGGAAAAAGAGGGAAAACACCACTTCAATGGCAGGAAGGCTAAGGACGAGTTATGCCTAGCTCCCTCACGGCCTGGGGATGAGATGAAGACACCAGGCATTTGTGTTCCATGGTGGTGGTTAGGCCCAAATAGGACATGACTTAGGGACCCATGCTGCATTCTGATTGCAGATGTTTTGAAGGCACATTTTACGCTCCTGTATTCTGATAGAGGGACATCCACAGGAGGTGGGGAGCATCAGAAAGGTCAAGATGGTAGTCACAGCCACCAACTTTACGTTCTGACCCTCCTGCTCCTGACCCTCCAAGCCCCTGCCTACGGTCCTAACTTTCATTCTTCCTACCACCAAATGTTCCTTTGCATCACCTCTCACTGTGTTGCCCGAATGACTGTCACACTAAGATCTGCACTATACCGTCGATGCCCTGCAGTGCGCTGCACATCACCCTTTGATGCTACAGCTCACTGAAGGCCAGAACCTGATGCCCTATGCGCATGGCAAGGCTGCTGAGATGCTGTTCCTGTCGCACTCCTTTCCCATTCTTTGAAGGGCTTATTTTGCCTATGCCTCACGCTGACACAGTCTTCTTGTCAAAGCTGAGGTTTGCAGGCCACAGCTGGGCCAAGGTTAAGGACTGCAAGAAGCTGAGCATTCTCTTCTTGGTCAGCTGGAAAGGCAGAGACAGGCAGCGGAGCAACGTTCCCTCTCTTGATGTTTGCATTAACCCAGCTGCCACTTGCTGCTGAAAGCGTGCTGCTGTCATTAGCTTTCCCAGTTTGGCAGGCGTTGTTGGAACGCTGCACAGAAATAAATCAAGCTTGTTAAATTCACAGGGAAAGCAAGAGTATTACTATTTATTATTACCCTGTACCCTTCAGGCTTCGGAGATTATTGACAGCTTTCCATTTCCTAGCCCTTTCTCCCTCCCCCTCCCCCAGTGCCACAAAGATTTGGGCTACCACATCCCCCACAATGTCACTGGGGGTCTTTGACAATGACGTGGCAGGGTTCAGGGTGGCTCATTTAGAACCAACGTCATGTTCTTCCTTGGGGAATCCAACTTTTGGTGAATGCATTACATACTAGAGCTGCCGTATAGAGGTTGCAGCTTCAAGATGATTCCTAGATGGCAGCAAACAGTTATCTCTTTGTGGACCATATAAGACCATATAAAACACAACTGTCTTGCTGGTTCTAGTGATCTTTTGGATTTGGGCAGCCTAAATCTGTAGCCCTGTTGCTTTCTGCTGATCAGACCACTGGTCAAATTCAATCAATGCTGGCAAGCAGCTTTGGCACATGGGTAGGGAATAGAACATGAAGTTGGTTCTAAATGAGCCACCCTGAACCCTGCCATGTCATTGTCAAAGACCCCCAGTGACATTGTGGGGAATGTGGTAACCCAAATCTTTGGAGGATGGGAAATGAGAGGAGAGGACTACTGATTTCCAGGAATAATTGAGACTTACAGCAGGATGCAAGTTGCCTCCACGGTCCACCTCCTTGGCCAAGGAAAGCAAGAAAACTGGCATTAAAAGCTTCTAATTAAAACCCTCCCGTCAGGGTAATGATACCCAAAGACAAGTGGCGTGTACGTAGCCAAGATCCTGTGAGGGTTGCCATGCTGCTTTTGTTCAAGAGATCTCATCAATGTGCACAGGCCGGGGTCTGCACAGCTTCCAGCCACCTTTACAGAATGGACTAAGGGGAGAAACGTTTGGCCTTGTGCTGTTTCCTTTGCCAAGATCCGGGCATCCCTCCCAGTAGCAAACAGAGGAAGGACAGGATCTTCAGCACAAGCGACTGCATCAGGACATTTGATGGGGAAAGACCACATCTGAATCTGCCAAGTCTCACTGGCAGCCCTCAAATTTTTGTTGGGTAAATACAACCCCACCTTCCAACCTGCTGTTCCAACCAGAGGGTGCTGAACAAGCTGCAGTCACCTGGTTCACAGGGCATGACAAGTCATCAGCCATGATTTAAAAGCCTAACAAATAACACTAATGTGTGCTGGTTAGAGGATCTCGGATGCCCTGTGTCAGATTCTGGACACTGCCTTGGAAAGGGACATGGAGAAGAAGGAGAAGGTTCAGATGAGCGGGGTCAGGATGTAAGGTTCTGGAAACTGTGCCTTACAAAGAACAGTTTGCAGAGGTGGGCATCTTTAGCCTGCCAAAGAGAAGACAAAATGGGGTCATACCTTTACCTTTCCAATGCTGCAATATCAGTCTTTTAGCCATAGTAAGGGCATGGAGAATCCATTTACGTTGTCCAGTTGTCAAATTCCATGTACTAGGTATGTAATTCAAGAGAATATTCTCTGAAAATTTTAACTTTTGCCACACAGTCATGTTTATATGGCGCACTATTTTCTCCCAAAATTTACTAAGTTTAGAACATTGTAAAAACATGTGTTTTAAAGAAGCAATATCCTTGTTACATCTCCAACAAAATGCTGTCTTAGACAATCCTTTTCTATACAAACATAGTGGAGTGCAATAAATTATAAATATTATTTTTTGTTGTATAAGTCATAGTTTAAGGTCCATTGATATTCTTGCTATAGAAGTTGACCTTCTCCCATTGTCTAGGTAATATAGAAACCTCTAATTCTTCATTCTGCACTTCTCTTAACATCTGCATGTCAGATTGATTTATGGATAAAATTTATTGATATCTGTAAAAGCTAATCGTAGGTTTTTTAGTTTTAAAGGATTTAACACATTGTTCTAGTATCTCAGGTGTCTCAGAAGCTGAAAATGCTGCTGGTCCAAACAATGTTGTTAATAATTGTTGTAGCTGTAAATATTGCCATTGGGTTACACCTGGTGGATGATATTTATTTCTTGACCCAGCATGTGTTAAAAATTCATCTTCATCGTCCATCAGTTGGTCCAAAGTCAATATCCCTGCTTCCATCCAATTTTTCCATATCACCATCTTTTTCCCAAATTTTAATGTTGGGTTGCCCCATAAAGTCAATTTAGCATGGGAAAAAGGATCAAATCTTTTTTTTTTTTTTAATTTTGTTAGTTCCTGGTTCTTCTTGGTCCTCACTCTCCTCCTCCTCCTCCTCTTCCTCCTCCTTTTATCTCTTGGTCTCTCTCTCTCTCTCTCTCTGTGTCTCATAATGGGGCCTAAAGCATGCCACCTCTAAGCTATCGATAGACTAGGTTACTTAGACTTTCTTATCACAATGTTTTCCTGAATAAAAAATATATTTTGCTTTCTTTCGCGCAACCAGCAGCCTCCAGAACTCTTTGTACAAATGTAATTTCCTGACTTTATTGTCTCCCTCTACATGCAATCTTTCCACTGGGTAAAGCGACCTAGCCCAACACATTTCTCATTGCCCAGAATATGAGTGATGGCCCGTGCGTACAAATCAGCAGTCCTTGTTCTAGGATTGCAGTGGGAACTTTTGGGTCTTTGCAAATGCAGTGCTTTTCCAAAACAGCCCAACCTGTGGTGGCATGGGTATCTGTGCTACGACAAAGTCAAGGTTAATGTGGATTTTAAAAATCATTACGTTAGACATGCCATATTGAGAATACGGAATAGATAGAAATCCGGGTTGTGCCCGAAAACACCTTTGGGGCTCTCTCAGCACAAGATGCATTTTTTAGACAAGACATAATAGGTAAACACAAATGGCTCGCTTATCGTGAGATACTAGAATTTTGCCAAGGTGAATACAAAATAAAATCAAGAGAACTGGTGTCAGGGGGACATAGCTGCCAATGGCTTTCTTATTTACAGTTATTAAAAAGATTTAAAGTAGACAAGAGTTTATGGTTTTGAACATTGTAAGGCTGAGTTTGAAATGGAATTACGTGCAAAGATAAACATGGAATTGCTAAAATGTATAAACTTCTATTGAAATTTGAAACAGAAGAAGAACAAGTGAAGGAATGTATCCTAAAGTGGGATAAAATTATGGTTATAATCTACAAATGGAACAATGGGGAAATATGTGGTTGAAAGGATTGATATTGATATTGCTATTGACTATTTTATAATCTTAAAGAGAATTTTTATAAAATGTTGTACCGTTGGTATATGTCGCCGGAGAAATTGTCTAGAATGTATAAAGGCATTTCAAATGTATGTTGGAAATGTGAACAAAAAGAAGGGACATTTTATCATGCTTGGTGGACATGTGAAAAAGCTAGAAAATTTTGGATTCAGATACGTAACACTGATTCAAAGGATTTTAAAGATTAATATACAGTTGAGACCATCAGTCTCATTTTGGGACTGATGGACAAACAGTTGGGAAAAAGTCATGGAACGTTGTTTTTGAATATGATAATTGCAGGGAGATTATTGTATACACCAAGACGGAAAGATCTGGCCATACCTACAAGGGAGGAATGATTGGTGAAGATGATGGAACTTGCTGAGATGGCCAGATTGACTTCTTTGATTGGAGAGAAGACAATATCTATCTTCATTGCTGACTGGAAACTCCTTACAGACTTTTTGCAGAAAACAGAAAAAAATGATCTTATGATTTATGGATTCGATGATTAGACATGGTAGATTATAGGAAGAAAAGAGATATGTAATTTTAGAGAAAGAGGTAGATTTATCATTGTAACTGCTGTAAAAAAGATCAGAAGCCACTTCGTTGTATCTTTTTTCTTTCTTTACTCGTTTTTCCTTTTTCCTTTGTCCTTCCTTGCACTTTTAGCTTTCTCTTTGATTTCTTTCTCTTTCTTTTTTCTTCCTCACTTTATATTAGTTTGTATGAGTTTTTATCTTCCTTTTAAAAACTTTTAATAAAATTATTTTAAAAAACCAGTCCAACCTGCATCCAGCATTTTCCAGAGCTGATGGTCGGCCATTGAGGGTGATCCGCTCAGCCGCTGTAGGAATTCAGGTGGGATCCATCCCCTGGAGCAATATACCCCCAAAGCTGCAGGGGCCATTCTGGCAACTCCTCTGGAGTAGGAAAGTGGTATGTCTCATTGTGCCTCTCCTTTCCTTGTCAATATCAGCCGCGGGACACACCAGGATTCCTGAATATGACCCACTCTGCATTTGCCAGCGGCAGCAGCAAACCCCAGCAATGTTGCCACGACGCACGAAAGAGCCCTGCCCAGCTGTGTTGATGTGATGGAATCAGTGGGGAGTCCTTGGGGCTCTCTGAGCTGGGTTGTTTATTTGCAGACGTTTCATTACCCAACTAGGTAACACGATCAGTGTGAGTGTGGGGTTTGCTCCCTGTTTGTATACAGTAGCCAGAACAGAACATTACCTAGTTGGGTAATAAAACGTCTGCAAACAACCCAGCTCAGAGAGCACCAAGGACTCCACAGTTCAACCTTGAGCAACCGAGATTCTCTTCTATTGGGTATTAACTAAGTTCTCCAGCGGTTGCAAACCTACTCATCGTTATAGGAGCTGCTCATGAAGGAACGAGCAACCCTCTTCTGCTCAAGGCAAAGGGAAGCCTGATTTTAATCCAGAAAAAAAAATACTATCCGAAAATCTCAAATCTCTCGAGTCTCCACTTCGCTCAGTCCAGATGGAGCTTCACATTGCAGGGCCTCTCAGACTGACAGGCTTTCTCAGAATACACGCACCTTTCCTGGAAGGAAATATTTTGTTTTTCGGTTTTGTTTTGTTTTTGGGTTGTTTTTTTTTAACTCCGTTTCCGCTTGCCTATAAATCGTTGCTCGGCCCTGCTTTGGCTTTAGCTTTATCTGAGACAATAAGTCAAGACACCATCAATCCTCTCTTATAAACTTCCTGGCAGTGCCTTTTATTTCCCTCCAGATAAAACAAGGAGATTGCCTGCTCTAAACCTCACAATATTAAACAGAGATCTCCAGGAGTTCATTTTGATTGTATTCTTCTTTGCGTGGGGTGGCTAAATAAACCTGCCTCCTGGTTGCAACATTAGAAGCAATCAGAAGCGGGAACAGGTAGGAAGGAGAAGATATTGCCAGTGGCTGATTTGCCAGAACGACTAACGCTCATGTTCTTTCAGGGGGGGCTTTCGGGGGGGCTTAAGAAGCGCGCCTTATTTCAGTGAGAGTCCTGCATCTCCCAAACAAACATGATGCTGAATTTCTGAAAGAGCAGCGATAGCGTGCGGTGGACATTCCTGATCAGTAGCTAATCATTTCTAGATTTGTCTAATGGAGAAATCCCTAAAGATTTCTAAATCAACCTCTCTCTGCTTTTCTGCTCCAAATCCTTAAGACCAGTCCCTGGTTAAAAGGAAAAAGGACCCGGTGCTTTTTTCCTAACCGTTCTCATACGATTTCATGAAATGGTATTTCTTTCTGAAGTTTCTCCCCCAACAGAGCAGCCATTTGCTCCAATTCTCTTGAGGGAGAGAGTCAAGAGAGAAGCTCACGCTTGTTTAAAGACAAGGTAGTCAAGGGCGTGTGTGAATGTCCTTATTTTCATAATCCTCTCTCCAGCAGGCTGCAGCCTCTCTTAATTTAATCGCCATTAAATTAATGGCATTCAATAGTGAGGAACCTCCTTGCCTGCGGCTTTTGCAGTCACAGCGTTACGGTTACAACAGAGGGAGAGAAAGAGAGGGATCCCTGCTTTTGAGCATGGCTGGCTAATTTGTTCTCCCTGTGAAAAAGTTTTGACTCATGCAGCATTGAGTGGAATGATCACATCCCATGACGGTGATACTTTACACCTCTTTGGTTCAACCCAAGATTACATTGGCTCTTCTTGCTGCTGCAGCACACTGCTGGCTCATGCTTCATCTGTGGTCTACCAGAACTCCCAAATCCTTTTCACAAGGACTGATGCCAACCCAGATGCCACCTCTCTTGCCCTTGTGCATCTGGTCCGTCCTACCTACGTGCAGAACTTACATGTCCTGCCATTGAACTGCATTTTGTCAGATGGGACCCAGTGCAGCCTTCTTAGCTGGAACTGGGGTCAGTTGGTAACTTGGGATACCACATCTAGGCTGCATCCTGAAGTCATGCGCTTCTCTCAGCCTTGGACAACCAATCCTGTGGGACTGATCCAATTCCACTCCGCCAGGACCAGAGCAAAATGGGACGTGTGGACAGGGGCTTCCACGGTGGGGGTGGGGGTGGGCAGAAGACGTTGGCAGCTGTGACTGCATAAAAAAGGGGCAAGGCTTCAAGCGCACAATAGTGGCTGCCATCTTGACTTTTTTGCCCCCCCCCCAATTCTGCTGTCTGTGTGAAAATAGTAATGTCAACACATTGTGAATTCATGGACACATCCCTGTAGTTTTCTTTGACCGCACACAGAAGTAGCTTGCCATTACCTTCATTCACTTCATTGGTCTAGCTTGGAATCTTGGTTCCCCTTTTGAGAACGAACCAGACCTGGATCTACTTACCTTCCAGCCCACAGATGTGCCCAGCACATCTGCTCCATCTGTTACTTGCTCCACGTTTGCTGCCTGGGCGCCTCATTAATCTGGCTTCCCGTCTCTTGAGACCCGGGACATCCCAGGGAGCTGCTCCTCTTGGCTGGATTAATGACTTTGTTTCAAGGTTGGCTCTCTGCCTAAAAAGATGCCCGAAGCAAGGACCGGCAGCCCCTTGGGGGACCTCCGACAGAAAGCCAGCTGGCATGAGGTGCTAAGAGTGGTGGTGAGCCTGTCTTTGATACCTGGACCTTCACAAGGCAAACCCAGATTAACCCACCCCTCGGGGAGGACCAAGAAGGGCCAGGTGGGCCGGACAGGAGAGGCAGATCCAGATTAGTCGGTGCTTCCACGGCTCTATTTCTTTGCCCATCAAGGTCCCCCGCGCAGCAATTCTTTTTCGGCTTGGTAGCAATGGCCCCCTCTGGTGACAGCCAGAGGAACGACAGCTCCGTGCCCTTCAATGCACTTTGACGCTTCTCAGTGAGCATCTTAGTCGCCGCTTAGGCTTTACAGGCACCCATCCAACGTTCACATCATATAATGAACAAAAAGAACAGAAGGATATTTTTCCTCCTTTGCTCTTGTCAAGTTAAGGATGAAGCCCAACAGCAGTTCCTTCAACCAGGAATTGCCACGTTGCTTACCTTATAGGAAGGCTCTCAAGGGCTGAGCCTGTAAGAATACATTGGCCATTAATCCTGGGAAATGCATGGGAATTGCGAAAGACCAAGGGGGCCTGCGTACAATGTACATAACAAAGGTGCGGGGCTTTGATCACCTGGTAGCGGCTGCCATCTTGACTTCTGTGACCCCCTCACCAGCAGACGTGCATGGGAAAGTACATCTTTTGTCTCACTGTTGAGGTGTTCTGGGCCCCTCTTCTGAGATGGGGGCTCTCAGGGTCTTTCTCTCTTTTCCTCCACGAGGACTCATTGGTGGCATTTTCTCATAAATGAGCGTCAAATAACTGGGATCTTATCAAAGGGGCGGTCAGGCCTTCAGCTCAACCTTCAGTCAAGGCTGTTTCATGTTCCTAATGATTGCTGCAAGTCTCCTCCTCTCCTCTGATGCCTCCATAAAGAGGAAGGTTCATTTCCAATGGTTCTTCATAGCTCTGAACCACTGAAAGGAAATTTCATTTGTAAGCCACAGGCTCACACGTGCGGCATTTCTCTCTCCGCATGTGTGTATGTGAGAGAGAGAGAGAGAGAAAGAGAAGGTGGATGGGGAGATCGAGGAAGCCAGATAAAAAGTGAGCACAGACAAAGGGAGATTGAAAGGGAGAAAACCAGACACATGCAGATTTATTTTTATGCGACACCAGCAGGGAAATAAAAGGCATCAATAAATTATATTATTTCTCCAGCCACTCCGGAAACATGAGCAAGACGTCTGCTGCAGACAGCAGGGGTCTCTGAAATGCCAAATTGAATGACAAACTTCATTTCCAGGTACATTTCACAGGCTGCCCACAATGTAAGGAACAAGATGTGAGAAGTAAGTCAGGTGGGGGCTGTTTTCCATCCTCAGGGGTGGGCAGGGCTTCCCAGCTAGCTGGGCATCCCTCGGGTTTCTGCTGCTGTTGCCATAAAGAATTGTCAACTTCCTCCCCACCCCCCACCCCCACCCTGTTTCTGCTCTTAGGTCTGTCGAATTAAATTACTGGCAAACAGTTCTTGGCAAGGAGATCGAGTGATGTGGAAGAGGCCATGTGTTAAGTACAGGAAACTGTCAGAAGAGAGAAACAGGAGGGATACAAAACTAAGAACATGATGGTGTCCCATTGCATCAACGGGCTGAGCATGAGCCAAACCTGGGATAAAACCCATTCACACGTGGATGAATGCTAGCTGGAACATGGTCTGGCTAAGAGTTCATCCTTTCAAGAAAAAACACATATCAGTGACAAGGACAAATGTTATTAAACATTTATATGAAGCCATAGGAAGAGATCACCCATCGGTTTGGGGTGAGGTGTCATCCCAGGGTGCTGGTAACACTGTTGGAGAGCAACCCCAGCCTCTGGTTCTCAGCATTCACCCTGGGGACCAGGTAGATGGATTCTTGGTGGGCCCAGGTTCCAAATGCTGCTTTTGAAGGTCAGGTCAGTGTGTAATAAATTTGCCCTCATCCATGATTTAATTGTGGATTAGGGTGCCAAACTGGTGTGTATAACTGAGACCTGGGGGGGTCTGGGGGGGGGGTCCACATGGGTTTCAGGTTTGGCATCAGCCAAGACCCCAGGGGAGGACAAATGGGGTGGCTATTGTCATCCGTGAGTCCTTGACCCACTTAGTGGGTCTGGTCTGCAGGTAACCAGATGTGAGACCTTCTGCTTAAAGTTGGGCCTTTGGGAAAGTCGTGATTGCTGCTGGGGTAGCACATTCTGGACCAGCACCCTGTCCCCTGGAGTTCTGAAAAGCACTTATGACCTGACTTTGGTCTCAGGCCTGAGGTTGATCTGTTGTGGAACTTGTGGTTTGATTGGATTTGTAAATGTTGGATTGTTTTAGTCTGGGCTCCCTATGGGGGTTAAATGCTTTTTGTGATTTTTAGAGTTTTAGATTTTGTATTTACAAGCCGCCCAGAGTTTATGGGAGTGGGCGGTTATAATGGCAACTAGTTATACATTACTAGCCCATAGTGAGCTGTGGATGTTGGGAAGCTGAAAGGATCTGGATAGGGAGAAACAAGCTCAGATTAAACTCTGCCAAGATGGAGCTGCTGTTCATTAATTAGCATCCAATAATACTAGCACTGGCGGTTGCTCTTGATGGGGCCATGCTCCCCCTGAAGGAGCCTTTCTGTGATCTGGGGGTCTTCCTGGACTTGTGACTCCAGCAAATAACCATGGTCGGGTAACATTGCCCAGCTGCGGTTGGCCCACCAGTTGCAGCCCAACCTGGACCATCCAGAATGCTCTTGCAAGAGTGACTTGCACCCTCATCACCACTGTTGCAACTATTGCAATACACTCTACATGGGGGTGCCTTCAAAAGTAACTTGGAAACTGCAGCTGATGCAGAACACAGGAGCCAGAATGCCAGTCAGGAAAACTTGCAATTGTAGAATTGTACCAATTGTATTGTACCAATAGAAGAGAATATATGTAGCTCAGGGTTGAACTGTGGAGTCCTTGGGGTTTTCTGAGCCTGGTTGTTTTCTTGCAAAAGTTTCATTACCCAGCTAGGTCACATCTTCAGTGCTAGAAGGGAGTGGGGTTTGCTGTCTGTTCTGCAACCCAGAACAGCAGAAAAGGAAAGAGACCACCTATACAACATCTTCCAACAAACAACTATACAACATCTATACAACATCAACATCCAGAAAACATCCATACAACATCTTCCAACAAAATGGATATCCGCGCAACTGTATCAAAAAGTGCCTGACCACACAACCAAGACAAGCTATGAAAAGGATAACACTGCCATACATCAGAAATGTCTCCTGATGTACCAACAGACTGTTACAACCACATGGCATCACCGTAGCACACAAACCAACTAAAGCCCTCCAAAACATCTTAAGTAAACCAAAAGACCCAATAGCCCAAGAAGAAAAAACAGGAGTCCTCTACAACATACAGTGTAAGGACTGTAACAGCCACTACATAGGACAGACAGGCAGAAGGCTAGCAGAGTGCATCCACGAACAGTCATCCAACTAGCAGTCAGAAGACACGATGAAAACTCCTTAATCTCACAACACATGGACAGACTCAACCATAGCTTTAACTGGGAAACTGTCAGCATCTTAGACCAAGCTAAATGCAAAAATGCGAGGGAATTCTTGGAAGCTTGGCATTCAGACAAGGCAGCCATCAACAGACACATAGATAAACAACATCTACGCGCTATTCAAAAGAGACAATAGAAAGGAAACAAAAAAGACCAGAACACCTCCTCGCCAGCAATCAACACCCAGATAAGCAGGGATTAACACCAAGATTATCACCAAGATTATACAATCAAGCAGTAAACAATACCCTAATCAAGGAACTACCAGAGGGAAAAGAAAGCACACACAGACACACACCAGCACTGGCAGGGCAAGCCACTGTACATAAACAGAGAGCAAACCCCACTCCCTTCTAGCACTGAAGATGTTACCCAGCCAGGTAATGAAACATTTGCAAGAAAACAACCAAGCTCAGAGAACCCCACAGACTCCACTCTACCTATTGTAAATTGTTGCACTGAGATGCACTTGCTCTCCTGCGAACTCTCCTTTTCTGTACAGCTGTCCAGAAAATAGGAGCATGGGAGACTTGGTTACAAGAACCCAAGCAGATGTCACAGTAGAATATATTATGGGCTGGCTTATTCACATGCGGTGGGCATTTTGGATAGGTCACCACAATTTAATCTTAATTTCTTTATATTATATTTTCTTGTGTTTAAGTTTAAAAAATTATGGGGTAGCTAAGGACCTAATTTTGTTTTGCTGTTCATTTTTTCATTTCTAAAAAGCTCAAAATGATCTCAACAATGTTGTCTGAGTTTTTTGTTCTCTGTTTCATTTGCTTGGCTTTGTTTTAATATGGAGGCATCTTCCAAATGCTTCCAGGACTGACCACGTGGCTAGGTACCATTCCAAGACATGGCCAGCCCTCTTTTCTTTGAAAGCTCAGGGCTGCTGTGAGCACACCAGAATGTTTTAAAAAGGAAAAAAAAAAGTTAAAAGAGAACTTTGAAAAAGTTCTTTTTTTTTTTTTTTAAAGACAGTAAGTATAACATCCTTGGATTAGAGCAGCCCATCATACTTAAAAAGCTTATCTCACGTGGAGTTTTGCTTAGTGTTGTGAGTTGGCTTCGTCTGAACCTGGGAGGATTCATTTAATCTGAGTTGGTTTTCTCCTTTATTGAATACATTTATTTAATTCATGGAGAGCCATCCTTTCTTAACCTGGAAACTCAAGACAGAGGACATGAAATTTCAAGGTGGTCTGTCATCCAGGCTAACCAGAACCACATCTACTTCCCTTCAGTGATAGCGTTACATCATGCCATCAGATCCCAAGTGAAAACATTGTTTTCAATGGGACTGACAAGCAACCACATTAATCTTGATCAAAGCCAGTGTGTCAAAAGTTCCATCCTATATTAAGGGAAATATAGGGGTCTGGCCCCGAAAAAGCTAACACATTTATCTTACTGTGATACCAATGCCACAAAATTAAAAATATGACAAATGTCAAGAAACAATATCAGTGCTGGACAGCCATCACTGTCGATGGATAAGGATCCATGGTAAACCCTAGAACAGAGCCATGTTTCACAACGGTACCTCAAAACATTGATGATTTGTGAGGTCTAAAGAGAGTTCATGCAAAACTTGATCAAAATTGAAAGAAGCCACACCTTTGAGTAATATTTCAGGAACTATCATGAAAGAACTAAAACAGCATTCGGACACTTATGAACTCTAGCAGATGCTGTCGAACTATAATTAGCATGGGCTCAATCAACATGATCCAGGATGCTAGACTTAGGAAGTTCAGCTCTTCTCCTGATCCATTTGGGTGAACAATACAGCTATCATTCTGATGATAAAAGGGCCTTTGCCTTTATCATTGTTGTTAGAAGCCAAGAAAAGTGCTTTCCACCCGGTTAGGATAATTTCAAAACTACAGACACACCTAAATAAAAGGAAAAAGTGGGAGATTTTATTGCATATACAATCTTCACCTTTTGTTCAGCTAGAGAAATCCTTCTCCTTGCCAAAAAGAGGAATACATGGGCATGGTCCTCAACTCTGGAGCCCATTGGTAAGTCTCAGCACCCCATATGTTTGTGTAAGCTTTTGTAGGTCAGCGTTTCCCAATCTCTGCAAGGTTACGATGTGTGGACTTCAACTCCCAGAATTCCCCATGCTGGCTGGGGAATTCTGGGAGTTGAAGTCCACACATCGTAACCTTGCAGAGATTGGGAAACGCTGCTGTAGGTTAAACATACTAAGAGAACATGACCCAACACCATGCTTCTCTCTTACAGTTACTTACTACAAGACACAATTACCTATCTTACATATGTAAGTTCTGTGGTTGCCATTCATTGTTTGAATACCAATCACTCCAGAATTTAGCATATTTCTCCTTCCTAATAATGGGATTTAGACTGATTTCCAGGTGGACTTTTAATCCTAAATAACACAGTCAAGATCACAAACTAATCTAGTGTCTACAGGTTGAGTAGCAACTAAGTGTTGTGATATCCTGTGATCCCCAATTGGTCGAGGGATATGGGAATCATCATCATCATCATCATCGTCATCATCATCCCAAAACATCTGGAGCGCCACTTGAAGACCATTGGCATTGACAAAAATCACCATCAGTCAATTGCAAAAGGCAGCTTTACTTGGAACAGCTTCCATCCTGTGATGATATCTTTAACACCACCAAACCAACAACATCTGCCTATCCCAGGTCCTTGGGAAGGACTTGACAGGTGGATAAAAACACCAAATCCAGTCTAAACATCTGGCTGATTGTGTGACCAACCATGGTAGTAGTGGTAGTAGTGGTAGTAGTAATAGAGGAAGAGGAAGGAGAAGGAGAAGGAGAAGGAGAAGGAGAAGGAGAAGGAGAAGGAGAAGGAGAAGGAGAAGGAGAAGGAGAAGGAGAAGGAGAAGGAGAAGGAGAAGGAATGAGAAAAGTAGGCACTGGAGAAGAAACAAAGGGGGGAATTGGAGAATAGTGTAGCAGTAAAAATATCTATCCCTATTTTACCCTCTTCCCCAAAAAGTCAAATTGAAGACTTTGGGGTATTCCCCTTTGCAAGATAATTTTAGAGAGTAAACCTGGAAAACATGTGGTCCAGCACTCCCCCAGAGGCACCAGAAAGTGCCACAAATGAAGAGTGTGCCACAGATGTTCTGCGAGTTAATAGTTTAGGACCAGATATGGGACAATGAAGATAAAGCTTTGTTCACTTTACAAATTCTGGGCAATGGGAATTCAGCTGGAAAAGACCCAAGCTGAATTCCACACCCCACCTTTGCTTGTGACAACATATGGAGTAATTAAGAACATAGCGAGAGACTCATCTGTTCCACTGAGCAGAGAGAGAGAGGATCTTTGGCGGGACTGGATTTCTAAACCTGGTGGATAATTAGACAATGCAACCTTTCAACTTTATAAAAGAAGCCGGTAGAAAGAAGTAAGCTTAGCTCTTGCTTGATATTTGTGTAATAGAAATGCTTCATTATATATATGGACAAGTGTTTAACATTTCCATGTCACAGAGAGTAAAATTTCCAGTTACAGCTTCTGACCTGCATTTTTGTACAGTTAGAGGCTGACCCTTGGCCAGAAAGATATGTGTGGATCAGCAAATGCCCTCCAAAGAGAATAATGAACTTCACAGGAGTTGCTCAGTGCTTAGAGCAGTGTTTCTCAACCTTGGCAACTTGAAGACGTGTGGACTTCAACTCCCAGAATTCCCCAGCCAGCCATGCTGGCTGGGGAATTCTGGGAGTTGAAGTCCACACGTCTTCAAGTTGCCAAGGTTGAGAAACACTGGCTTAGAGGGACCAGGCATACACCACCCCAAAGATCTTCTTGCTACGTCCCATAACATGAGCTATACAAAAGGGGAAAAAATCAGGATACATACAGTAGCTATGACTTATGCAGGATAAACATCCCTGGGCTCTCATTTTGCTTTGCTTTTCGGCTTCAGGGTGTTGCTACCGATTCACCCTTTAAAATTGTCCTTTCTGAGTTTTAACCTTGGATGCCAAGTAAAAATAGAGGCTTCCCATGTTAGATGGGCCATTGGTCCCAACTCTTTTCTATCCTGTGAAGCACCATGCACATTTGATAGCACTACACAATGCTCTAAAGACTCCAACCAACCAGAAGGCAGCGTTCAGAAATCATAACTGAGATCCCTGGCCACTGGTTTATGGCAGGGAGGCACAACCTGGATCCCCATAACACACACCCCTCCCTGAAAGCTTTCCATGTGACCTCAAAGGCAATCAAGGGAGAAATGATTAAATGGATAACTAGAACGTAATCCTATTCGCTATATTTAATTTGCATTTCAACTAAACCTTAAATGTAGTTCTTGCCTTCGTCCCAGCCAGGATCTTTTCTGGCAACCCTTCACTCTATTTTATCCCTTTTCCTTTTCAGCCACTGCATGAATTTTCCAGACTGATTGCTTAAGAGTTGGGGAGTGAGATTCATCATGATATAGATGATGTTCCACTCTGCCTCCCTTCTTTCGACAGAGGCCAGGAAGTGCAAGAAAATCCAGAACATGCATTTGGATGCAGTTATGGATTAGATGTGATAAAGGACAAAAAAGGCAGGGACCTAACAGAAGCAGAAGAGATTAAGAAGAGGTGGCAAGACCCTGATGCTGGGAAAGATTGAAGGCAAAAGGAGAAGAGGACGCCAGAGGATGAGATGGTTAGATAGCATCACTGAAGCAACGAGCATGAAACTGAGCAAACTCAGGGAGCCAGTGAAGGACAGGAAGGCCTGGCGCAATATGGTTCATGGGGTCACGAAGAGTCGGACACGACTTAACGACTAAACAACAAATGGATTGTATTCAACAAATGTATTCAACAAATTCTTATCCAGTTAACGTCCATGGGGTGTGGTCAAAAGTCACGGTGGCGGTCACGAAGATGCAATCGAAACTCTTCCTGCTTTTGATGTGTGATTGCACCACTGAACATTACTCTGGATTAAATTAATCCAAATAAAAGATAGGACTTTCTTAGACTCTCCTTTTCCTGGAATAATTCTTTTGGAAAGAAGGCATGACATTTCCCTTTGGTTTTGCCTAATGGCATTTAGTTCAACTTTTAAGTAAAGGGGTATCTTTCGGGGGGGGGGGGGCAGGTAAAAAAAACCCAAAACCAATGTGGCAGGCTGCCCTGTTTTTCATGTGTCAGACACACAAAGCCCTTAAAAGGGGTGGTTACAGATGACAGTTACAGCTGCCATCTTGGATTTTTTGACCCTCCTGTGGATGACCCTAAGTACATTTTAAATTAGTGTCACCCAAGGGGGAAAAAATCTTCTCCTGCCTGTTTTCTATCTGATTTATTCAATTTAAGGAAACAGAATCTGTTCCCAAAACATATTTCAAAGAATAACAGGCTTTTGGAGAGAGCCTCATGAATTGAATTCATGAATTCATGAACTCATGAATTGTGCTTGCACTTCTTTAAAGACCATGGTACATTTGGGATGCATGAGTCTCGTGTCTTTCCTTGTATACATTTCTCTCTACTGGTCTTGCAGCCTCCTTGGCTTCTCATACTGCCATTAAGTCCCAAGGAAAGCATCAGATGGGGATTTCTCCCATGTGGCTTCTTCAACCTGGGAAGCACAGACAGCCAGGAGGCCACATGGGGAGATGTGGAACAACAAGAAAGTCAACTCAGAAAAGATTCCCAAGAAAGGACCAAGCAGCTAAGAATAAGACAGGAAAAGTTTGTTTTGGAGAGAAAGAAAACTTTGGAGACCTCGCACAGCAGATTTTGGCCTCGAATAAGTTTTGAGTATAGATCTTTGGTTTGTTTAAAATGGTTTCATATTGTACATCATTTTGAGGGCCTGCTGCCTGAAAGCCAGTGCAGATAGTTCTAAATGAAGTGACATTAACTGGAGCACATCCGTATTGTTCAGCCTGAGATGTTAGGAGCCCCTTCCTATTTGGTCACACTCCTCATTTGCTGAGCTGATAAAAGCCTCAGGAAATGGGGAGGGGGGGGGAGGCAGGCAATTCTCAGCTGCCTCCAGACCCCCCAACCTTCCATCTTCCCCTGCCTCACTGGCTGCACGAAGGGCAGAAGGATGGCCAGGAAGTGAATCTGCCCAGCCAGAGAAATGTACAAAACAAGAGCCTTTGGAATAAAGCAGCATCTTGGCCCCGAGGTAGATGAGACAGGCGGATCCCATGAGACAAATAAGTGATCTGAAGTATAAAGATAAAGATCCCCATGTCCTCCCTTCCCTGGACTATATTTATGACGGCCCTTCTTTATACACCACCAGGCGTTACCTGAGGCACACGCTGCCCAAGGAGTCTAATAGCCCAATAAATCTCGTCCATCCGCATCTGATAATTGAACAAGAAGGAGAGGCAGAGCAACAAGAAGCAGGGTGGCAGGTTAAGGAGGAGACTTCGGCCTCTCTTTTAGGTGGCGTGCATGAATAAGCCATGAAGAAGAGCGAAGGAAACATTTCCATGAATAAACTAATGCTCATTTGGGTGCAGCACAGCTAAAACAAGGGCTTTCTTCCTGCTTATAATCCTTATGCATCTTCATGCTACCTCCAGAATCTGGTGGCTGCCTCTACCGCCCAATTTCCTGGTGGGGGGGGGGGCGCTTGCATTGTCCACAGTCAGGGGTGTCTGCAGCATACGGTCAAAAAAGTCACGAGGGTAGGCATGGTCATAAACTCCACATTTTCCCCACCTCCCATTTGTTGTTGCATCAACAGGTCAAGGTTTGCTGGATCAAAGAGGGCCAACATTGATGGGTTGGTGGTTTTGCAGACCCATTCTTTCAACTCTTCTTAACAAACCACAGTGGAAATTGGTGAAATGTGAACTGACCCTACAAAGGACAGGGAAAGCCAAGTGAATCTGCCACTTGCGTAGGTAGGACAGGGATGCCAAAAATGTGGCTTCTCACCAGCAACATTTTTCTGGACCCCAGAACCTTCCAAATGTAGACTGCCCCCCCCCCCCGCAAAAAAGAGTAGGCAACATTTAGCTGTTTGTGCACAGTGGGACATGGTGGGATTTTAAGGGGCCAAGTGGGCACTTCCTGTCTTGCAAATTTTAAACACAACTTATTCACCCTTAAAACTCCTGAATCTACCTCCAAACACAGGGCCTGGTCTTGCCTGATATATAAATGCAGCCATCAACATGCTGTGCAAAGCCTGGTCAGACCTTTGAGCTGACGGGAATTGTCTGCCAACCTGTAGCAAAGTAGATGGGCCATTAGAGCAATGATGGGAGCACTTTTGGGTGACCTTAAGGGACGAAGCCTCCTGCAGAAAACCTGTATCTGTGTGGTTGCTAAGAGATGATACTGATTTGATGGCACATGATCGATCAATCAGTGGCACCTTTGTGCTGCTTTTCAGGAATCCCGCCGCCACCACTTTGCACTGAGTCTCTCCCATGACTCCATCAGAGCAATGCTTTTCTTGTGGCTGGTGGGATGACAAGAACCATGCATGCAGGTTCAGGATCAAGACAGTAGTGGTCGGCGGCCCAATTCACTACTTATCCTCATCTACCTTTCAGAGCAATCACAGGCATTTGTCATTAGGCAAGTGATATGAATTGTGTAATTTGAGCAGTGACATCATGCGCACACGACTTCGGTGGCCCCCATTCTCCCTGCAGACACCCACGAAAGCATCTGCTTCGTTTTGCCCACTGGTAGGGCTGGCCCTGGTGGAAGATCACCTGCCAACCCAACGTCCCCTCGTTGCCCTCAAAGCAGCCCAGCTCTGCTGCTGGCAAGACAGATGTCTGAGGGGTTTCCTCCCTCCCCTCCCCTCCCCTCCCCTCCCCTTTTTAATTGTGTCAGTTCTGGAGTCAAGGACTCAATAGAAGGATAATTGCCTCTGCACCGCCGCCCACACACGCCATGGTAAATAATTAAATGTGGAAATAATACAGCAGATGGAAAGCAGTGCTCAGACAACCCGGAGAAATCAAAACTAATCCCACTCAAGACAGCTCAGAGCAGCTGCATTCAGCTGCAGGATGCTGGCAGGAAGAATGGACTTGTGTCTGCCCCAAAGAAACGCCGGACGCCTGGAATGAGCTCGCCAGAATGGAGAACGATCTCGTGGATGCTTTCCCATCTGGCGGAAGGCCGGGAAATGGGGACCAAGTCTGCCGGAAGCTGTAGCAATATGGTGGACAGGCATTTGGATGCTACGGTGACCTTGCCAAAGACTGGAGGAAGAGAGAGGACAGGCAATAACTGGGGAGAGGCAGACATGAACAAGGACAAGAGGGAGAACCCCTAAGAACCAGCTTGATTGACCTGGAACAAAAAAAGGGGGGTAGGAATGCAAGAGCAGGTATCAAATCATAATGTAGTTTTCTTATGAAAATAAACAGGGAGGAGGAGGAGGAGGAGGAGGAGGAGGAGTTCCATGGCCATGCTGATGTATTGTGGTGAAGCACTTGGGTCTTACGGCACTTAAAGAGTATCAAACATATCATATAAACCATCATGGATTATGCTTTGGACACGTGTGCCTGAATAAAAGTGCAACTCTATAAGACAAGGTGTGCAAACCGTGTCCCCCAAAAGTCACTGGGGTATCCCTACCCAAAGATAATGCTAACTTGTAATTTTCAGTTTGCCAGAAAGGAAAGAATTCTCATATGAACAGACGGATGAAATTAAAGTTTAGATTATGTTACATCCAAGGTAGTTTGTAACACAGCCCAGCCCCCTTTGCTGGCTTCGTTACATCCCGTTTTCAGAGCGTACCCCCTCGGCAGGCCACTCGGTGTCCAAATATGGTCCTTATGCAAAATTGCACATCCTTAGTCTACAGTTCCAAGCCTTCTCAGTTGATCTCTTTGCCTCCGTTGCCAGGCTCCACCATAGCTCTGTCCCCAACAGGTCTGCCCACTTACTCTCCACTAGGCTGGTGACCAGCGACATCGACCAAGGGGTCAACAATGTCATGAAGGCAGTTGCACCCGCGTATCCCCTTTTGAACGTGTGTCATGCATGCCCATAGACAGGGATGTTGGAAGGACCCGGATGCCTTTTCTTTTCACCCTGGCAGGAGTGGGGAGCTCACAGGCTCCACAGCCCCATTCCAGGCCCAGCACCCTAAGATCCTGCGTACAGGATTATCCAAATCCTGCTACAAATGACCAATTTTCAGTGGTGGAATGTTCTTTTCTCAGAAATAGGCCCAAGCGGTTTTGTGCAAAGCGGGGTGGCAAGAGTGGGAGAAACGTAGACGTTTAATCTTATCCTTGTCATCAAGAGCTCCCTGTTGAATGTTGTGCTGGCAAGCGGTGTTTTTGTGTTTTGTTTACCTGATTATAAGCACAGAAAGGGGTGATCCAGATTGCCTCTCCTGCACTCAGAAACAGAAGCTGAAACTTTCCTTTTCCCAGTCATTTGCTTTGAAATGTTTCTGTTACACCCACGTGCACACCCACACTGACACACATACTCACCCGGAGAAGGTTTTCTTTTTCTCAACTCCTTTTTCTAAGGATTTTTTTTCCTTTTTAAAGCCTCTGCACAAGGGTCTGTGAATGACAGAAAACACTATAAGCCAAATCTTCTTTTCAAACGCCCATGAATGATGTTTTTAATCAGGATTAGGCAACTGCATGCTTACACCAGCATAAATAAATGTTTAAAAACCCAGAAGGATAGCTGAATGCTATGTATTTAATTCTCCTGCATTTTTTCTCAACCCTTTCCCATTCAGTTTGATGAAAGAGAATTTGCTTGCTAAGTTTCTTTCAAAAGGGAGGAACACATCATGAAAGCCAGTACATCAATCTTTCTCAAAAAGTACCTCTGTATGAATTGGATTCTTTTTCTGCCGAACCGTTTACTTTTGAGAAGACCCAATCTTCAAAGGAGCAGATTATCTCCCATGGTGGTCCAAATTCAGAGTTTTGGGGAGTTGTTAGTCTTCATTTCTACAATGATCAGGAATTGTGGCCCATCCTATGTGATCCATTCACTGAATAAGATTCCTCCAGAGAAGATCTATCAGGTACCCGCCCAGTTTCTTGTGTATGACAAAACATCTCACCTAAACAAAGAACATGTGGTCGCAAATAACACTTGGGTTCTAGGTCTTTCTTCTGCAGAATACATTCAAAGAATTCCAGACAACTGGTACAAAGCAGTACTCCTCCATTTTTGTACCATTGCAGAAATGCAGAAAGACACTTTTATTCAACCAAGATTTGAGGAAAGGACCCCTCTGATGTCCCTCCATGAGGTGAACATCACCCATCCCCATTCAGACACTTTGGTTTGCTTGGCAGGCACAGCTTCTGCATAGGTGTGGAGCATGCACAGAAGTCAATGTTCATGAGGCTGATCTCCTAGTAGAGGCAGGTTTTCTCTGTGCCAGCTCTCCACTGAGGCAGAAAAAGGGGAAATGCTTCACCCAGAGAAGGTGGGTGAGATGATTCTGGAAGACAAAGAATCTCCTCAAGAGAGATCACCTTAGGACAAATGATTTCAATGAGAAGAGGATTTTGGACATGTGGGGGAGTTTGGAGTCCTTGACTTTACTGAGTTACAATGGGGTCATGTGGTATGACTGGCTGCCCAGCTTTTTTTTTATCCTTGTTTAGATGCTCTACAGCCCTCCTGGCTTCCAAGGTCTTCCAACACTCTGAAGGAACTTCTCCCATGGATCCTTTTTAATAGCCCTGTTCCTGTGCCTTAATCACTACACCATGTTGGATTATGGCTACTGGGAACGTTTGGTGGGAAAATCAAAGGTCCCAGAGTGATGGGCAAGACAGTGTATTTGTAGATTGGGCTTTTAATTCCTTCTGTTTTTGGAGGGGGATGTTATTTCTTAAGCCTCCCCTTCCAACTTCCTACCAGAGTTGCCCAGGCAGAGAGTTTAAAAAGGCTGCTTAAAGGAGCAAGAAGGCTGATCAGAAAGTCTCTGGGCTGCTTAAAAAACACCTCACTCTTGCAGAACAGAGCCATGTTTTCCCAGTGAAGTTAGGAACCACAGATATTTGAGAACCCACTTTGGAAAGAGCCTCTGAGAGCAACAGCAGTGAAGAACCCCTCGCTGGATATATAGAAGAGAGGAGCTTCAGGGAAGCAAGACAGTCTCCACAAGAGCTTGTCCCAGTAAAAAAGGAAAACAGAAAACGAAAACAAAAAGGTAGGAAATAAAAGGAAACCCTCAGGACATTTTAAGTAAGATATTGATTTCCAAAGTGGAATGCATATCTCAGGAACTCTGCTCCGAAAGCAGGACCTTACAGATTTTGCCAGATGGTCTGTATTAATCTACTTCAGTAGTTCAATAATTAACCATGTAATAAATAATTCAGTTCATCTACTCTAAGACAGCACAAAGGCACCCTTGAAAGACTAACTACAACTTGGAGACAAAGGCTTGTAAATGTTGAACCTCAGAAAAAAGAAAAACAATAATACGTTTGGTGTTAAAGAGATTTACCAAGAGAAGCCAGGTTAGAATACAGAAGGCTTCAAGAAGAGCATTTGGAGTCGTTCTGTCCAATCTGGGCTGAAAAGCTCCAGACAGCTACAACGCTATGAAGCTGGTGCGTTTCCTGCTTATTTATTTATTTATTTATTTATTTATTTATTTATTTATTTATTTCCTTTCTTCCTGCTGCAGGCAAAAGACACTTGGCCAGTTATAACCTCATCAATTTACACTAAGATGCCCCTGGCACATAACAGTAATCAAATGAATAATTAAAAAAAAAAGAAATTAAAAAAATAATAATGAAAGCTACCATATAAGTACAGCTTAAAAATCACTAAACCCAATTCACACAGGTCCTTTCCCCCATCACAATGCCGTTCTTCCATCATTCCTATGACACACTTGGTATCACTTATCACAAGCTGTCTCTGCCCTTCCCAAATGTTCATCAATTCCATCCGTTCTGAATCACCTCTCTTGGCCATGTCTTTCCAACAGATGCCCCATTCATAATTTGATTTTTGAAAGATCATCCTAATAAACCAGCGAACACATCATGGGGAATATTTGCCTCTCCCCTAATTAAAAATAAAAGGCTATATTTTGGAGGACTGACCAATGGTTGCATATTCTAAGCAGCTGTTTTACCTAAATGGGGCTAAGGTTCTCACAGCTCTCTGGAAAAAATGAGAAATATTTTTGGAAAAAAAGGTTTTAAAGGGAAGAAAAGTGTGTTAGTCTAACCCTAACCCTAACCCTTTTCAGTACCCCAGCCCATCCCACCCAGCCCAGGGAACAGACAAAAAAAAGGGATGGGGCTTCAATCCCACCATCAGAGCCACCATCTTGACTTTTTTGACCCCTCCCCCCACCGACAGATGGCCCTGACCCTGCCATAGCCAAGGCTTCGGACATGCCTGTGCGGTTAAAAAAAAAAAACCCACTGCACGAGAAAGTAGCAGGCAGATCTGCTTTCCTGCAAGGGAGGAAAAATCATAAATAAAGGTGGGGAGGGGAGCAAGAAGACCCCTGGCCTCCTGCTCAACTGTCAGAGCCCTAATGAACCTCGAAAGACATTTGAACTATTTCCACAGATTCAGGGGAATTTTTATTGCTTCCCAGATCTGGGTCAGTGGACAGGCATCATTGTTTTATTATGCTCTCAGTGGGAGAAATGCTTCATTTCCACATTCTCATTTTGGTCATGTCCTCTACTGCCAACAGCTTTTACCAGCTTCCATCTGTTCAAATGTTATCTAGGTGAGAGGCTGGCCCCAAAGTACACCTTTCCTTCTTAATTGATCGCAATCTGCTAGCATCGGAACTATTCAAAGGGTGGACTGAGATAGATTTTATCTCTTTGCAGGCCACTTCATCCCAGATATGTCCCATGTGAAGCCCTCTGCCAGAGGATCAGGCAGCCTGAGGTACCAGTGGCACCACAGAATTGGTTTTTGCACCATCTTGGTGACAAAGGTAGGAGATGTGATAGAGAGGTGAACAGAGCCGGGAGACGGGTCCAGGATAAAAGACCTCCCCCTCTAGGTTGGATTCACACAACTCACTAGAGTAGGTTAAAATGGGGTTGGGCAAGGGATGGTTCAGCCAGGTAGAAGCTCAATCATTGTATGAAGTAACAGTCCATTACTTAAAGACAGAATATGGTTTATTTGTTTCAGCATCACACGGTACATCAGCTCAGCAACTGTGCTCTGCTAACCTGGGCTTAGCAAGTTATGTGAATCCAGCCATTTTGTACCAATTAAATAAAATGCAAAGTAAATCCTCTTTTGAGTTGAGCTCATCTCCAGGTGACTACATAGACATGTAATTTACTTGACAACACTAGGGAGGTGATTTGCCACTGCTTTCTTCAAGAACTTTTTTCCCTTCTTCATCAATCTTACAGGCCTGGTATTCCTTGGATGTATCCCACTGACGTATGAGGCCTGACCCTGCTTAACTTCCTACCCAAGACAAGTTTGGCCAGGGGGCATGCTGCTTTTGCTTTCTGAGTTGACTATGGCAAAACAGACGTCAAAAGTGGATCGTAAAGCTGGAAACCAAGCATCACACAGGGGTCAAACCTGGAGGTCCAGGCTGAAATCAAAGTCCCAGGTGAAACAGAAAGTTTTAATGATCTTCCTATCTTGAAGGAAGGGAGAAGGTAGAATCTAGTCTGAATGGATAAATCAAGGCCACCAGCAGAAATATCTAGTACTAGTTTACTCACCATATAAGGCAGTCAGCTATGGATTCCCAAGAGCTACATTCGCACAAGATACAACCTGATTATCAAATTAACCCATTTTCCAAGTTCTCACAGTACATTGAGTTTAATTAATCAAGTGGGCCAAGGATTTCATAGTATACTAAGCCACAAAAAACTGAGCAAACCTGTGTGAGGGCATGTACCAGGACTTTCAGTGCTGGTTTGATGCTGTGTGTGAATGCAACCTGTCAGGCCTAGCCCAAGGAACTCCAAGAGACCATGTAAATTCAGTCCAGCAATGTTTACTAGCTACAACCTCTAGCAAGGACAGGAGGAAGGCCACTATCAAGGCAATGGTCAGATAAGAGGGGCCTGAGCCTGGGCCAAGAAAGCAATAATGTTCTGGCCAGTGATCCTTAGAAAGTAGTTTTCTTTTCTGCTTGTCCCCATTGTCTCCCTTGGCCACTCCATCTGAAGTTAGAGAAAAGAGGCCCTGCTGGAGAAAAGCTTCAGTGGAGAATCACGATCAGTCATCTGTCCCTAACCCCATACGTAAAAGCTAATTTGAACAAGAATTAGTGTTGTTTGTTAATTTTAATAGAATAGATCAGTCCTCCCCAATACTAGTGCCTTGCAGATTCTTGGGACTGCAATTCCCAAGTTCCTACTCAGAGTAGGCAAAATCCAGGCTTGCTAAGAATACCATGAGTTGAAATCCCAAGACACCTGGAGCTAGCTATTTCTACTGTCCTGTAGAAACATGATGGCCAAACTAGGTGGGAGCACCTGGCCAATCTTGGCTGATCTGGAAACACTAAGCAAAGTTGAATCAGGTTAATACTTTGAAGGAAGGCCACCAGCTAGAACTAGGCCTGTTAATTAGGCTACGAATATTTTACTTTTCAGACAAGATGTGTAAAGCAGAGAAGCTTTCAGTTCATGCTTTAAAAAGAAGAGGAGAATGGAGCTGGGCACCTCTCCATGGGAAGCAAGTTCTATTGTCCTAGCTTCTACATATCAGATCTTAGGTCATCATAGGGCCTTTGATCCTGATTTCAAAGCTCTTGGAGATCCAGTTGGGCATTAGGAAACTCTAGAGTGGCCTGATTCCAAAACATTGTGTGTTGGTACTCTATGAAGACTAGACACAAATTAACAAAGATATAACTGGTTCTAAAATGAGACATTAGATCAGAGATTGGAGCAGGGCTTGGACCTCAGATGTCTCTTCCCATCCCCATGGAAACAAGCCTTATCATCCTAATATCAAAATGAAATGAAAACAGGATATATTGGTGGCAGCCTCCAGATGTTAAACATCAATTCCCAGAATTCTCTAGCCTGCCTGACTATTGCTGAGAATTTTTGGAGTTGTCCCTTTATATAAAGGATGCCCAGGTTGGAGAAGAGTGCCCTAATTAAAAGTTGGACAACCTACAGAGGTCTTGTAGCAACTGAGCCTCCCCTGTTGTTCTGAGGAATGAAATACATGAAAACAGTACAGTGCTAAAAATAGACGTAAGTCAAAAGCAAAACATACATAGAATTCCCTTTAAGATAGGAAAAAAAGGATAATTGCACATTAGTCCACCCTTCATCACTGTCCATCATGGTTGTCAACCTCCTCAAGTTTCTGGCTTTCAAATCATTGTTCACCCTGCTCCAAGCCAAGCCAGTAGTCCAGCCTATGAACTGGAGCTCCCTGTCTAAAATTAACACCTGAAGCTTGATTCTCCTAGTATAACCATGTTCTCCTCTATTTTCTCCTTGGTTTCAGCACTTGCCACTGTGAAAAACCCCATGTCTTACCACAGTTCCCTGAAAGATGGGGTATTTATATTCACACAGCTATTGGTACCTCATTCTTAAGTGGCTGGGCTCACACAACGTGTTAGGTGAAAAGAAGTGTGGTTGGCTTATGGTTCAGCTGATTGTTGGAAACCCAGTCCTGGTCTTGGTATGTCATATGAAGCATGCCACCATTTTAAGCCATAATATTGTTTATCTACTTGAACGTAGCATGTTATGTGGACATAGCAAATTGTTATTTTTTTTTTAAATCAGACTAGGGATAATTGTGGTTTATGAAGATGTTGCCAATAGTGCAAGAACTTCATATTTGATCCAAAATTATCTTCTTCTTTAAAAGAAGCTTACAAGCCAATTCGCTTTCATCAAACAGAATGAGAAAGGAGAGGAAAAAGACACGTCGTTACCTGGCACAATTTTGCTTCATCCCAGTGTGGCTTCAAGGGCATTTGATCCTATGCAAGAAAACAGCCAACCAAGTTCTGAAGCTTTGATCACTTCCCCACTTCTGCTTTCCTCCAAGTCTGTTTCATTTGGCTCCAGTTCTGAGAAAGTGGTGGCAAAAGAGGTGTGCAGCGAGCGGGGAGAGAGAGGAGAGAGAACATGAGAAAGACACTGGCTTTGCACAATACACTTACCTTAGTTACTAAACTGACCCATCTTCTGAGCTTGCACAATATGTTGAAACATAAGCCAACCAAACCTGCTAAACCTCCAAGAACTCTAACTCGGGTTAATAGGAGCCAAGTTTAGCAGGTTGGGTGAATGCAGCTCTAGATGTTTAACTGACTTGGTTCAGTGTGCTTTCCACATGCAGCCAGAGTGAGTGATGGAGGGAGAAAGCTAGTGCTGTGACCCATCTCAGAGAGGCTAAGTCAGCTTTACAGAAATTAGAATAAATACAACCAGGATGAAATCAATTGCTATTTTCTCAAAGACAACATATTCATGGCAGATAACTTGATGGGGCACCCAGAATCTGAAGGAAACGGTTCCCTAGGAAACAAGAATATCACAAAATTATATTGAAACTTTGGCGTGTCTCATATTCCCTGCCCCCCCCCCCTTTAATAGTGTAGTGAATGATGCCAAAGAGAAGACCTTGGTGAGGGCAAGAGCCTGCCACTGCCACAGTATGGTTGGGAGTCAAAGAAAACTTATCTCCTAGACATACTGTAGAAGGAGGTGTGTCCCAGATATTGCTCATCCGAGCTTCTAGAATGGGGTGGGCAGAATATAGCCTGCAAGCCACACTGAACCCCTAACCCATGAAGATATTTCATAGGAGTATTGCTGTGTTGGGGGATTGATAGTCCTTAAAATAGCACATGCCCTACCTGAGAAGAATGTAGGAAAAGCCCTGTTGGATGAAAGCCATAGTCCACAGCTTCCGCTTGGATTGACTGATTTCCTAGGAAATACCCCCTCCAGCCCTCTTTAGAATTCTAAATACTAAATGTGATCACTCTGTATGACAGAAAATCTACCATGTTTTCTCTCTTCCCCCGTCTCTCTCTCTCTTAAATTTATACCCTGCCTTTTCTCCGGGAGATCAAGTTACTCTATATAGTATTCCCACCTTCTATCCTCACAGTAGTTGGGCTAAGAGATGCTAATGGCCCAAAATGACCCAGTAAGCTTTCATGACTTGAACTTGGATCTCCACCGTCTTAGTACAACATTTTTTCACTGCAACACCCCATTGGCCTTCCTATGTAAATGTAAAAGTACACCATAGGTAGAAGGATTTTCTGTTGACCATGGGCTCATCCACACTTCTCACTTGCCATGATATGAAGGTGTCCCATTAAATATTAGTAGAGGAATTTTCTCATGATATCCTTTCCATCTCATTAATAGGCCACTGCTGTGGCAGCCAGAAGTTCATTTTAAGTCTTTGGTGTGAAAGTGTTTTCCCTTTAAACCCAATATAAACCTTCCCAAGCAGACAAACGGGATACATGGAGGAGGATCCTTGGGGTGATGTAGTCAGGGCTGTCAACCTATTCAACTCTTATTGACCTAGCCGGTTTGGCCATGGTTGTGAGAAAGTCTGAATACCTTCTGCAGTCTATTTCTTTTTCTGGTTTGGGTTGGACATGGCAATATTGATCCTGTGGAAGACTGAATTCAGGTCTTCCAGAAGACTGATATCTCTACTGTCAAAGAAAAATAAGCCTAAGAAGTATTTCAAATCACTTTTCCAGTCACTCATGCAGATTTGGAGGGTGGAGGAGAGTTGAAATACGTATATTGATCTTCTATTTCTCTGCCTATTGATCTCCCAGCAGACTGATAGTCCTAGGAAACAATTTCATCAGATGTTGATGAAACACTGACTTCTGTTTCCAGCTTGCAGTAATCTGGACAACCTCTAGATGGCAACATCTATGAAGACATTTCATAGCATTGAATGGCTAGGAGATCGAGAGTCCTGTTACAAGAAGCACCAAGTAAGCAAGTTAAGATTAAATAAATAAATAATACAAAGCAAGTTTTGCAGCCCGAATCCCACCCCACTTCTTATTCAGGAGAATGATTGATGGCTGTTGATAAGGGATGCTGGGTGGAAGAGGGGTTAATGGCAGAGAATCCAGCCGTCAGTCCCTGAAATTATCCCACATTAAACTGTGTGAAAGCAGAGATACTAACAGATTTTCTTGATGCAGTTGGGTCAAAGTTAGACTGTGAGATTAGCCCAATTTATGTCCTCTTGACCCAAGGTTGGGAAGAAAACCCACCAGTGTGAGCGCAAGGAAGAACCCTATGGGTGACTGCAAGTTCTAGATTAAGGGATGGGAAAATCTGCTCTCCATAACTTTATACATCTCTAATGTATGTTCCTCCTTCCCTGCTCTCTATTTTTTTTAAAACTACAAAGGCTTAACCGTAAGAGTGATTCCTTTAAAAAAAAAGAGGTTCCACCGCTCTGCTGTCATCATTTTAGTAGTTCATTTGTGCCCTTTCTCTGGCATGATGCGTCTCTAGCCACTCTTGCATAGATTTAAAAATCCATGCACAGCCTTCCCTAAAATGGAGACGCTCCACGCAATCGTGATAATGGATGTGCAATGGCATTCTGCTTCGTAAACAACAAACGGAGCACTTTTTATTCCTTCCAGCTCAGTGGAACATGGGAAAGGAATTTTGGAAAGGGGGTCAGGACTTTGTCTATCAACAGGATAATGCTCTGAAAAACCGAACTGAAGGGGACAATTTGATGTGGAGGGAGGAGCTGGCAAAAGGAAGACTGAGATGGGCTGGATTTTGAAAAGGGCTATGGAGGGGGAAAAAATCAAGCATTTCTTCCCCCCAAGCTTCCCCAAGGGAGAGGCAGCTGGGCATTGACACAAAATGCTGCTGACTCCTCCACTCTCAGCTCCCCTCCCTCCCGGTTACATGACTCAGAGCAGAACACGTGCCGTTCATCCCCTTTGGGGAGGAGAAAAACAGAGAGACCTTTTTTTCTCCCCTCTCTGGGTCTTGGTTCCCAGTGGGCACAATCAGCACGGAAGGGAGCAGGGCATGGTACAACAGCTGCATAGGCTTATTGAATCAGCACTCAAATCCAGTTGTCCCTTAAGCACATGTCTCAATTCCAGCACAACTAATTAGAGATGCACATCGCTGATCAACGTGATTTGATTACAAGTAATGTAAGCAGAGAGGTTATCTAAATTAGTAATCAGAGAGTTACCCAAAGTTGTCCTGTAGCTCCTTGATTCTAGAAAAAAAAAAAATCCAGTGTGGAAAATAGAAGTAGCAGGTAAAAAGCAGCAAATAAAATAGCAAGTTCTGGAACAGAGATACTCTTGCACTCTACATGCGCATACTTCTCTCAGGGTACACACAGAACTCCTCTTCATCTGCTACTTTATAACCTAAAAATGTTGGACTCTGACCAGCTGGTTTGCATTAATCTTGTCATGGAATATTGTTAAATTTTAGAAGACAGTTTGGAGACGGGTCTAGCTGCTCTTGATCATGGAAGGTCATCTCCAGACTCTTGGTACTTTTATCCATCAGTCATACTTTGATCACCTTCTAGTCTGCGGCACATCATTGTTTTAGTCCATCCTGAAATGCAGTTGCCTTTTCAGGTACTGGGGCATTGACATGGACTGCATATTCTTCACCAGACTGAGTATGTAGATCATTATCCATCATGATCATTTGAAGAGTCATTTGCTGAGCAAATCTGAAAAGAGGTTATATTCCATTTAAATATGGGTTCTGTCTGGTTCAGCTAGCCCTTGATTTCTGCATATCCAAGTAGGCTGTCAACATCCCATGCTTCCTTGTGCCCACATGCACACAAACACACATAGACATAATACAAAGGACAGCAGAGATGGCCCATGCACATAGATGCAGAAAGAAAGGGTAAGAAGCCAGGTGCTGTGGACTTTCCCTGCCTTTTTCTAGCTCTGCAAGGAGGTAGAAATAAGTAGCTGTTGTGTCTTCCCTTCTCTTTTCCCAAATATACCTCTCTTATACACATAATTTTTGTCCACACCTGTACTGTGCATTAACTCTGCTTATCCAAATATTCAGTCCCTGAATATGCTCTTTCTCGCTCCGTGAGCAAATCTTCCTGCACTTCTCCTTCTGAATACACATGGATTCTGTTGCCTTAAATAAGAGTTTAATCCCAGTCTTCAGTATGTTAAGAACTCTTCTTACAGACTCAACTCCTCCTGAACTTTGAATGTCAATGTAACCATTGAAAATGGTTACTGGTGAAAGTTTTCTTGGCAACTTATGGGACATCTCCATTTATTTAATCTCTGTGCCTGTCAAGTTATTGTGGAAAGCAGAGCAATAGGGATAGCAAAAGAGCTGGCAACCTGGTTTGCCAGGACCATCACCAGGCCCTGGAAATCCCCACCTTTCATATACAGTGGAACCTCGGTTTACGAACTTAATTTGTTCCGTGACTCTGGTCGCACCCCGAATTGGTCGCAACCCGAAGGAAATTTCCCCATAAGGTTCAATGTAATTACCGTTAATCCGTTCTGGCGTGGAGGACAGGGAGGCGGCTATTGCTTGGAGGGAGAGTCCCGCTCCCTACGACCACGTGTCAGGGGCGGAAAATGGCCACAGGCCACGTGTCAGGGGCGGAAAATGGCCGCGGACCACGTGTCAGGGGCGGAAAAATGGCCGCGGACCGTGTCACGGGAGGGAAAATGGCCACGTATCCTGTTCGTACCCCGAGGCGGAGTTCGCAAACCGAAGCCAAATTTTGCGGCCGGAGCTGGTCATAACCCGAAAAGTTCGTTAACAGAAGCGTTCGTAACCCGAGGTTCCACTGTATTGATTTTAAAAAGAGGCAGTTGCTCTTCTGAACTCCAAAGCCACTATGTGGTTATTTGGTGGCCCTGATATCCAGGATTTGAGCCAGCCTGATTTGTTCTCAAGGAGGCCACACATTCTGAGGCTGCTTTGTGTGTTTCTGAACTTCATGGTGGGAGAAACATTTTAGCTGATTCTGCTCATGCCAATTTTTAACTCTTCTAAGAAGCAGTGAGTGCCCATGGAAGTCAGGAGAAATGGACCAGTGGATTTTAATTATTTTAAAGAGAATTGTAGGATTGGACTAGACCTGAGCACTTTGGCCTAATCTAAGTATGCCTGAACTCATTCCTCACATCTCTCTTTTTGACCATGATGGATTTCCACTTCCTATTCTTAACTATATCCAGAGAAGGCATGTCCATTTCTGTACCTGTTGGGTATTACAATTGAAGAAGATCCCTGGCTTCCATGTTGTTACAGAATTTTGCTCCCCAGTGATGCTAAGAATATTCTAGCCACCAGAAGATAGAAGCTCTCCAGCTGGTAGCCTGATCAGGCAGAAACTGAAATTGAAAGGTCAGTGAAGATAGGAAGACAACTGAGAACAGCAGAGCCTCTGGCTGTGAGGGTGCACGGTATTCCATTCTGCTGGATGGATGGAGGCTAATTGTTGTAGTATTCCAACATCTTTATAAATGTTTATAATATCATATGACAAACCCACAGATGAAAGCATAGAAGATGGCAATGTGATGGAATGGAATTATGAAGTCCAAGCTCAGGGAGATAAACATTGTCTTAGCTCGCCAGAACCGCATGAGAGGAACAAGAGGATGAGACTGGTACCTCCCTGAGGAATTCACACTGTTGTGGCTGGCTGGCTTGGGAGCTGGGGTTTCAGTCTGGGAAGATTCTTGCTAGAGGTTGTAGCTAATAAACATAGCTGAACTGAATCTGCATTGTCTCTTGGAGTTCCTTGGGCTAGGCCTGACATCAATTTTCCCAGACTGAAACCCCAGCTCCCAAGCCAGCCAGCCACAACAGTGTGAATTCCTCAGGGAGGTGCCAGTCTCATCCTCTTGTTGCTCCCACGCTCCTCCGGCGAGCTAAGAAAATGCTTATCTCCCTGAGCCTGGCCTTCATAATTCCATTCCATCACAGGCAATGGTCTCAGGACCCATACAGCTCCCTCCTTCTCTCGGGGACTCATATATAAATAGGTAGGAATGAATCTCTGTGTGAAAATTAGCACAATCCAACTTATCTTGGGACTGGATTTTAATTTTTAACTCCCCGGCCTTTTATGGGATAAAGCACACCCTTCACTTTTCCAAACGGTTTCTTTTGTATCAGAGCAGAATCAGAAAGGAAAAAAGGCAGAGTTACAAAATAGGCTTCTACCATTTCCATTTTGTTTTTTCCTTAGGGCATTTCGAGGATGTCCAGTCAGCTCAGGGGGGTCCACGGGGTGCGGTAAAAAAAAGTCAGGATAGCAGTTGTGATTGTGCAATTGAAGCCCTGCCTCTTTTTGATGGGTGTTGCCCCTGATAGTAGTCCACATCTGAATGGAAAGTATGCCTCTAAAGTCATTTACTAAATCAACCAGGGAATACAATAGGGGAAAGTATATCATGAGCCATCAAATCAGGGCCCTTTGCTTTTTCAGAATGGATGATTCGCGTATGATCTGCATTAACAGTCACATAAATTAAGATGTGGATTGAGGCTTTGTATATTAAGAGGCATTGTAAACATAAATGATTCGAAGTTTACAAAAATCTGGGGAAAAACATCTATCCAATTTTAAGAGCACTCTACCAAAAGTGGTCTCTAAAACTGACAGAAGTTTACTGACTCTCACAATCTATTTAGGATCCAACTAGGTTTTGAGGACACATTCACCAGCACCAGATTTCCATGGTTTGCTCTCTGCGGACGGTACACATTGCAGTCTTGAAGGTGACGTCAGAAATCACAAAGGTGACCCTGCTAACAAATTCCACAAAATATCTGTAAACTAGTAGGAGAATCTGAAATGTTTCTTCCCTCACAGACACAGCAAGGGCCTTTGTATTCCACAGGAAATACCCAAAAATGTACAGAAGATACGTTTTGGAAGATGCACTTTTTTCACCCAGCTCTAAAGCTATTTAGGTAAGCGATAATACCAGTTTGTAATGCAGCCTAAATACCAGAAATAATCATTTCCTGGACTAAAAACGTGGCAATATTTATGAATTTAGACTGATTACCAGACTTCAGATACAGTCTTCCCTGACATGGCATTTCGCCCCCCTCCCCAATGGGTTGAACCATGATGCCTTTTAGCCACACTGGCAAAGGTTGATGGCAGCTGTAGTCCATCAGTTTGGGACAAGGTTTTCTAATGCTTCTGATTTTTTTTTTCTTCTGGGGGAACATGCATGCACATTAGGAGCCATGCAGGTTTCATTTGAGGAAGCTAACTCTGCAAATATTTACATCTTGTGACCGTAAATTCACATACTGTTAATGAGGCTAGCAGCTGTTGTGTAAACAATATCCAGGTGCAGCTTGGCCCACCTTCTCCAAAGAGACCAGCTTCCCCCCTTCTTCACCTGGGAGGGTGGGAGAAAGAAAGCAGGAAGAGCGTGACTTTGAACTGTCTACATATAAGAGTCACATCTGAAAGTGAAAGTACTTCTTGCAATCCTTGCACAAGCCCCTTAACCTCTTATTCAATATGTCTTATTAATCACAACTCCTAAAGATTTTTTTCCTTGAATGTGTGCTTCCACTCCTGATTCCTGCAAGAAAATCCTGACCCATCACTTGCCAGCATCACGTGGGGAGGACAAAGGGAGGAAGGCAGGAGACAATCGTGCGAGAAGACTGCTCTAGCTGATCCTCCCCACCCATTCTCATCATGATTACCATCAACATCCCCCTGAAAAGGATCTCAGAATGAGATTGATTGACTGATTGATTGAGCAGTTATAACCTGCCCTTCCAAAGATAACTCAAAATGGGGAGAAGTCTAGCTTTGGGGTAGTGCAACACTGGGTTCCACTACGCACTGTCTTGCCCCAGTTAACCCTCCTCTACCTCTCATGGATGGCTTAGTTGGTTTTCCTGCACATTGCAGAGGATTGCATTAAATAACGCCTGAGGTCCCTTCTGATTCTGTGATTCTATGAACTCTACCCATTCAGTTCAGTCATCTCATGAAGGTCTGCTAAGAATTCCTTCTCTGTTTGAGGTTCATGGGGCTTGGACAAGGTAGCAGGGCTTCTCTCTTGTTATGGCATAATAAGCTTGGATGGTGCCCTCCCTTCCTTCCTTTTTCAACTAACTTCTAGCTGATTGGCACAGGGCGTTCCTCCATACATGGACATTTCTGTGGTCTTTCTAATTTATCATTATTATTTTATTTTTGTATTATTTTTGCTTTGTTTCACGTTGTGGTACACCACCTACAGTTGTAAGACAGGGACGGTTAACACAGATTTCATTCCTTCAGCAACAATCCTATGAGGTAGGTTGGGTTTAGAGAGAGTGACTTACCCAAAGTCACCCAGAGAGCTGAGGGTGGATTAAAATTTTGGTCCTCCTAGTCCCCAGTTCCACCCATGAATACCCATGATAATATTATTGATTGTGCTTTATGATCTCCATTGTGTTGATCTCCATGAGGCCCTTTGATCTCCACGATGCCACTTTGGAAGGCTCGTTACCTTAAGAGCTGGAATATAAACAATTGTGCCATGCAATAAATGAATATAACAATTTCACCCCTTCTGTTTGAAACACCTTCCGAGTGTGATTCTTCACCGCAGTCCCTAGATTCCTTGTGCTACTGATGATGGTCTTTGTCCCCAGATGAAGACACCCCTCCAGACTTCCCTTGGTCCTTCTTCATCTGGCCACCCTTCCTGGCCCAGCCCTTTGGTTTTAATGGGTCCCTAAATCCCCTGATACAGTCCTGCTTTGGTGCTTCCTTAACCCCTTGCTGCTTTTCATTGGTGGCGCTTTCAGAAATATATGACATGCAATCATATGGTCCCATGTTGTTTGTGAAGAAGGACCTAATTAAAAAGAGAAATAAGGATGGCCTTGTAAAATGTTCAATTAAGTTTACCTCATTAAAGTGAATATTATGGAGAGGCCAGACTTTTTTTCATTTTTAGACCATTTTTTCCCCCTCTCCAGTCACATTTAAAGAACAGGGCTTTAATTGCAACTGGTTCTTCAGGAGGGAAGGAAAGGGAAGGGATGGAAAGATGGAGGGGGACCGAGATTTTGTTAAGCACATACCTTATTAATGTTCACAGCTGCTAGTTTGACTAATGTGAAATTCCAGTTCTGTTAGCACAGTGTGGTTTGCCTTTGAAAGCTTTAATGGTACACGCAGAACAACTGTCTTTCTGTGTTTTACCCTCTCCTTCTCTTCCTCACCCACAGTTGTCTTCTTTGCACACAACTGGGCTAAAATACAGTTCAAAGAAGCCCAGATTTTAACTCCTTCTGCTCTGCTCTGCTCTGCTCTGCTCTGCTCTGCTCTGCTCTCCCTTACTATGGGTCTTCTGTTAGACAACCAAGACCCACATAATCAACTGCTTTAGGGTCATGCAGAGTAAATGGTTCTTACCTATCTGATTACAAATCAAAATCCTTCATGAGATTTTATGCCCAAGCACTATAAATTAAAGTACCCATAGCAAGTTTTTTTTTTTCAAATGTTGCTTGCATAAAAATGCCATGGTAGGGAAAGAGGGGGGAATATTAGATTTATGACTCACAGCTCTGTCCTTGAATCATTTGGATCAAACCACCATCCATCATTCCAAGCACAGCATCTTGAAAGAGGTAGAGGGATCTTAGAAGACAGAACTTCAGTTTTAGCATTTCTACTCTTTCGTTGTCTTCCAGGATTTGTATTTTAATTGGACTTATGGAGGATACAGGGAATTGTAGCCCCAGTATATCTGGAAGACATCTGGTTCTCAAAGTCTGATCTTGATAATATTGAGCAGTGTGGTGCAATGGTGTGACTTGGCCTAAAACATATATTCAAACTCCCAGACCCTATCTTGGATAGCTTAACAATCTGGATCATTGTGTCCCAACCTCAGCAACTTCCAACTCCCAGAATTCCCAAACCAGTATGGATGGACTTCAACTCCCAGAAGTCCCCAGCCAGCATGCTGGCTGGGGACTTCTGGGAGTTGAGGTCCACCCATCTTAAAGTTGCTGAGGTTGGGAAACACTGCCCTACAAGTATGGCTGCTTCTTTTCTCATGAGACCTGGTCTTTCTCTAAGAGTCAGAGGGGGAAAGGGGAGACTATTCCTATACTACAAGGTTGCTTGATTTAACTCTGTACCAAAGTCCGCCTCCCAACCCCTTCGACCTTTTCTTCCCCTGCAGAAGACTCTCATGTTTTCCAATAAGAACTTGTGGGTGCTTGAGCATTTCTTTTGAATATCTCTGTTAGTGCTTTTGAGCGTTATTATTTTATTTATTGTTGGAGGCGGCACGAGGCAGGGTCATCTACAGAGGTGTCAAAAAAGCTAAGTTTGGATTGGTTCTTTGTTCATATGGTTCTGGCTGTCACTTCAACTTTTTAAATCCCCCCTGAAGACACCCCTGCCAGTGTTGTTTTCTGCTCAGCATCCGTCTATTCCTCGGAAGTCTTCCTGGCTGCTCACACTATCCAATCTGAAGAGCTCCATGGGACGATTTCTCTCTTGAGGTCTTCCCTGGGGATTTAATTAGCACAAGTTAAGCTGAGGACACTGCAAGGCTCCTGAGGCACCATGAAAAACAGAACATGCATGCGCACGCACCGCTCATCGCTTAGTAAATAAAGAATGACAAGAGACATGCACTCTTGCAAGGAGAATTTTTCCTAATTCCCCTTTCCTTTTTAGAAGGAATATTGAAAGGAAATTCACCTTCATCCAACTGAAAGAGAACTATAGGGAATAAATACAGAGTCTTTTTTGTGGCCTGGCTACATTGTTTAAATAAAAACATGTTGTCCAGGAAGTCCTGATTTGCAACAGAGAGCAACAGAAGAGGAGAGGAGAAGGACCTTTAATCCAAACTTCTGAAATAGTTTCCAGAACAAATCTG